>NC_133327.1:626101824-626805824 GCF_042186555.1 Aquarana catesbeiana
CAGCTGATTCATCAGGAACTGGCCAAAATTCACATAGTGTATGTTCATCATAAGGATCAACTGTAGATATGAATTTAATTTGTATAAAAGCAATTATCAACAGTTGGGAGCTTATACCTCCCAAAACACATTGGCTGTCATCTCCTGAAAGACACTTTTTTTTTTTCTTTAGAGAGAATTCAGTTTAATCTCTTAAAATAAGCTGACTGTAATTTAGAACTCAGCAGCACAGGAATAAAGAGGAACTTCACCCCCACTGTGTTCATTTCTTTATCAGTCTGCTTTAGCTTTTTACCTCAATTATCATACTCCCCAGACCAGCGAATCCCGTGTTCTCCTCCTGTAATTCACCACTGTAAATATTGCAGAATATACAGCCCCATGCTACATAACTAAGCTCCATTTCATGCTGAATAAACTAAATAATGAATGTATCTTAAATAGAAAACTATCTTTAGATAGATTTTTACTCCAAAAGCATTTTATTAAAATAAATTTGATAAAAATCAAAATAATCTATTTAAATCAAATAGATCAGATTAAAAAAAAAAAAAAAAAAAATCATTCATTTATATCCACCCTGGTATATGCACAGGTAGAAAGCAGAGGAAATTATCAGCTCACAAGATTTCTGGCAGGATAAACTAGCATTTTGTCTGCTTATTGAACAGATATAACAAAAAACTTTTAAGAGATCAGATTAAAATATCAACACTACAATCTTCTGAAGGGCCTTGGTCACTCTGTCAGAACTGTAATGCCCTGTACACACGGTCGTATTTTCCACCGGAAAAAGTGCGATCGGATTGTGTTGTCGGAAATTCCGATCGTGTGTGGGCTCCATCGGACTTTTTCCGTCGGAATTTCCGACACACAAAGTTTGAGAGCAGGATATAAAATTTTCCCGACAACAAAATCTGATCGGTTAAATTCCGATCGTGTGTACACAATTCTGACGCATAAAGTGCCACGCATGCTCAGAATAAATTAAGAGACGAAAGCTATTGGCTACTGCCCCGTTTATAGTCCCGACGTACGTGTTTTACGTCACCGCGTTCAGAACGATCAGATTTTCCGACAACTTTGTGCAACCGTGTGTATGCAAGACAAGTTTGAGCCAACATCCGTCGGAAAAAATCCTAGGATTTTGTTGTCGGAATGTCCGATCAATGTCCGACCGTGTGTACGGGGCATTACTGTCACTAAACTTCCCAGCATAGTGGCCGGAGGGTTTAGAGATCTTGTCTTATAGCCCTGGTTTCCACTATGTTTACGGAGCTTATATGTCCTCCCGGTCTTTGTGTGGGTACACCCAAGGTGATCCAAATTCCTTGAAGGACCTAAAAACACAGCAACCTTAGCCTAGACCTCTCACGACCTCTCACCTAAGCTTCCACTAAGGTTAACACTATAAAATGCAGTTTACTGTGTCTTTAAAGGGACATTATAAGGACCCATATACACCATGTACTTGTGTGCATTACCATGCCTGCACATAAGTGAAAATAGGCTCTAAAACTTAAAGTGCGTATAAACTCTCTTATTTGCTCTATTTTACTCTTTAAGAAGTGCAAAAAAAAAAAATCACTACGGTCACTACATCTAAGGATAGGTAAGCTGCAATACTATACATTTTTGTTCTTAGGTTTAGCTACACTTTAAAGAGGTACTGCCATCTTGCTTAAAGTGGTTGTAAAGGCACAAGGTGCATTAAATGCATGTAGGTAAAAAAATCTTCTTTATGCAGCAGCCCCTCCAGCACCCCCATCTCTATCCAGCAACGTCTATGAGAGCATTGCCTCTCCGGAAACTCGCACTCCTGATGGCCATTGGCTCCCGCTGCTGTCAATCACGGCCGATGAACCAATCAGGAGATGGAGGGGGCAGGGGCCGAGCTGTGGCTCCATGTGTGAATGGACACACAGAGCCACAGATCAGGAGCGCGGCTGCCCCCACAGGAATGAGGAGCCAGAAGCGCCGGCGTGGACCCCGAAAAGAGGAGGATTGAGGCTGCTCTGTGCAAAACCCTGGCACAGGACAAGTAAGTATAGCATGCTTGGTTTTTTATTTATTTTATTTTTTTTTTTTTTAAACAAGACTTTAATATCACTTTAAAAAGTCAGTAGCTACAAATACAGTAGCTGCTGACTTTTAAGAAACAAACCCTTACCAGCCCATGGCGTCCAGCGCTGTCCTGCCCGTAGTCAATTCCTGCTGGGCTTTCGCTTTCCAGCACCGCCATCTTGGATGTGGGAGCCAGCTGTGACTTCCTGATGTCTCACAGCCAGCTTCACACTGCACATGCGCGAGGCATGGCAGTACCTTAGGACTGGTCCTGCGGCATGTCCCAGAGGCTGCAGGTAAGAATGGAGTGTCCAAAGTGTCTGGAGCCTAGGCGGGAATTGAGGAAGTTGTAGCGGGTACCTGTCAAAAAAGGTACCCGCTGTCTGCAGTCTTTAACCATCTTTGAATCATGTCTGAAGTCTCTGATCATCTCTTTTATTGTGTCCGCAGTCCCCGACCCTCTCGCGTGTCAGACCCGCAGTCCCCCCCCCCCCAAGGTCCCAACCCTCTCGCGTGTCAGACCCCAAACCCCCCCCCAAGTCCCGACCCTCTCGCGTGTCAGACCCCAAAACCGTTCCCCCGACCCTCTCGCGTGTCAGACCCCAAAACCGTCCCCCCGTCCCCGACCCTCTCGCGTGTCAGACCCCAAAACCGTCCCCCCGACCCTCTCGCGTGTCAGACCCCAAAACCATCCCCGACCCTCTCGCGTGTCAGACCCCAAACCCCCCCCCCCCCCCCCCCCCCAAGTCCCCGACCCTCTCGCGTGTCAGACCCCAAAACCGTCCCCCCGACCCTCTCGTGTGTCAGACCCCAAACCGTCCCCGACCCTCTCGCGTGTCAGACCCCAAAACCGTCCCCCCGTCCCCGACCCTCTCGCGTGTCAGACCCCAAAACCGTCCCCCCGTCCCCGACCCTCTCGCGTGTCAGACCCCAAAACGTCCCCCCGTCCCCGACCCTCTCGCTGTCAGACCCCAAAACCGTCCCCCCGTCCCCGACCCTCTCGCGTGTCAGACCCCAAAACCCCAGTCCCCGACCCTCTCGCGTGTCAGACACCATACATACAACCCCCCCCCCCCCCCCCCCCCCAGTCCCCGACCCTCTCGCGTGTCAGACACCATATATACATACAACCACCCCCCCCCCCAGTCCCCGACCCTCTCGCGTGTCAGACACCCACCCCCCCCAGTCCCCGACCCTCTCGCGTGTCGGACACCATACACCCACCCACCCACCCCCCCAGTCCCCGACCCTCTCGCGTGTCAGACACCATACACCCACCCCCCCCAGTCCCCGACCCTCTCGTGTGTGGCCCTTTAGTAACATTGGGGGCCACACTTGCGGCCTCAGTATCAAGAAAGTTGACCACCACTGATATATATAGACTATGGAACTTTGAACATAACCATAATAACGATTGTTACAAAACTTGGAAGGAAAAAAACAAAACATGATTAAGTTTACAAAAACAACATTTCAGACGCTGGGGGGTGTTGTGGTGACTGATGTAAGCTCCAGGGACAAATCCCCTAATTACAGAGGATCGGAGCTGTGAGAAGTTCACTGGAGCCAAAGCTGAACCTTCCTGAGGCCAGGAAATCCCCCCACCCCCCATGTTCTGTGCTGGGACATCCCACCCCCAGCCTGTGCACCCCCCTGACCTTCCATGGAAGGAGAGAAGTGCACAGGAAGTGACAGCAACAACAACAAACTGAACGTGCAACATAAATAAGTCCAAATCTAACAAAGTGCGGACAAAGTCATGCGATTGTAGGTGGAAGGAGGGTGCTGTGTGTAGTGTGATCTCCCCTCCCCTCCCCCATCCCCTCACTCCTCACCCTGCTACACTCGCGGTCGGCGCAGCGCGCTTGGTGTCGGAGAAGGTTCGCTCCTGGCTGAGCCGGGGGACAGGAGAACGATCAGCAGCAGCACAGAGAGGTGCCGGCCGGCTGCAGCCATGTCAGTTGCAGGGTGGCGATGTCCTGTGTATGGCCGGAAGGAGCATGAGCAGACAGAGGCAGACACGTCAGCAGGAGACAGCACAGCAAGGAGAAGGAGGGGGCTGGGAGAGGGAGGATGGAGGGATGGGATGTGCTGCTGGAGTATGGAGGCAAGAACAGCCTAGGGGAGACTACAAGTACCAGATGTACCTGGGATCCTGACTGCTCTGCCTATGGAGTGATCGATCTCTAATTGTAAAACACATATTACATCTACTGCTGTTATACTGTTATATTGAGTAGATCCATACCGCCTGGAGAACTACAAGTACCAGCTGCACCTGGGATCCTGTCTGCTCTGCCTATGGAGTGCCTGATGTCCAATCATAAAACACACATATTACATCGACTGCTGTTATATAATATTAAATGAGCAGATCTATATAGCCTGGAGTACTACAAGTACCAGATGTCCCAGGATCCTGACTGCTCTGCCTATGGAGTGATTGATCTCTAATTGTAAAACACATATTACATCTACTGCTATATTATAATGAGCAGATCTTTACAGCTTGGGGGGACTACAAGTACCAGCTGTACCTGGGATTCTGTCTGCTCAGCCTATAAAGTCACATATATCTCTAATTTCTCTACTGACATATTACATCTACTGCTGTTATATACTGTTATAATGAGTGGATCCATACCGCCTGGAGAACTACAAGTACCAGCTACACCTGGGATCCTGTCTGCTTTGCCTATGGAGCGCCTGATCTCTAATTGTAAAACACACATATTACACCAACTGCTGTTATATAATATTAAATGAGCAGATCTATATAGCCTGGGGGACTACAAGTACCAGCTGTACCTGGGATTCTGTCTGCTCAGCCTATGGAGTCACTGATCTCTAATTTCTCTATATACATATTACATCAACTGCTGTTATATACTGTTATAATGAGTAGATCTATACAGCCTGGAGGACTACAAGTACTAGCTGCACCAAGGATCCAGTCTGCTCAGCCTATAGTGCTCCAGATCCTCATTTGTACTACACACATATTATATCTACTACTGTGTGTGTATATATATATATATATATATATATATAATATGAACATAACATGATAATGAGCAGATCAGTACAGCCTGTGGGACTACAAGTACCAGCTTCCCCTGGATCCTGTCTGCGCTGCCTATCAGTGCCAGGGCAAGGTCATGTAGAGTCAAGGGTGAACATGCCAAACTGCCCCCCCCCCCCAAAGATGTATGAGTATTATGTATCAGCAAAATTCCCCCACAAAAACACGGCACTAATCTGCATGCATACCCACTAAGATTAAATCCCCCCTCTTCTCAGTACAAATCCACCCCCCCTGCTGAAATCCCCTCCTCTCAGCACAAATCTTTGTCCCCCCCAGCTCAAATGCCCCCCCCAATAAAAACTTCACACCTCTTATTACAAATTCTCTATCCCCTCCTAGCACCCCACATACACACTTCAGATCCCTCCCTCCCTGCACAAATTCCCCCAAATCTCCCCTCTTAGCACAAATCTTCCCCCCCCGATCCCCCCCTCCAACACAAATTCCCCAAGATCACCACTCTTAGCAACCCCCCCCCCCCAACTTTACCCTCTTGGGACTATACTTACCCCCTGCCACCCCCAAATTCCCCGTCAACACAAATCCCCCCCACCCAATCTCTTTGTGGCGCTCCCCCACCTCACATGATAGCATAGTGCCCAGGGCAGCCATCACTCCTGCCCACCCCTTGTCCTGGCCCTGCTGCCTATAGAGTCACTGATCTCTAATAGCACTACACACATATTTACTGCTGTTATAAACCGTGATAGTGAGCACATCTGTACAGCCTGGAGGACCACAAGTACCAAATGCACTGGGGACCCTGTCCATACCTCCCAACTTTTTGAGATGGGAATGAGGGACACCTATCAGCAAGAGTATGCAGGCATAGAACACACCCCTTGCCACGCCCCCTTAAAGGAGAATTGTACAAAAAAACAAGATTGGTTAAACCCACAAGTGCTTTTTTTACCACTAATATTCCTTTATATTGGCTTTTGGAATTTACAAATACAGCAATTTAGAAATCAGATGAAAGGTTTAGCGCTGGAAAACACTTTTTGATAGATCAAAAAGTGCATTTTATATACATCTATATAGATCAGACCAAAATGAGGGACAAATGAGGAGGAATGAGGGACAGAGGGACATTGCTCCAAATCAGGGACAGTCCCTCCAAATCAGGGACAGTTGGGAAGTATGCCTGTCTATTCTGCCTATAGAATCACAGGTACCAGGATATTTGTACTATAGACACAGTATGTTATGTGATATACAGTACATATGTGTGCACAGCCTATTGCATTAGGGTGCGCATCTCAAAGCTTAAAGCGGAGTTCCAGGCTAAAATGCAACCAGGCATGGAAGAATAGACCACTATATACAGTACATATTACATTTGCTCTAATATAGTGAGTAGATCTGTTCGGCCTGAGGGACTACAAGTAGCATCTACACCGGGATTCTGTCTGCTCAGCCCACAGAGCCAATAGCTCTCAGGCTAATGTACTGTTAAATAACATTTTAGTTCTAGTGTACAGGTCTGTACAGCCTGGAGGAGTTCCAGGTACAATGGAAATGCCCCAGGTTAATGATCTCAAGCTAATTGTTTGCAGACAAGACATATGACAATTGCTGATATAGAACAATGTACTCATAGTAAACAGATCTATAGAGCCTGGGGGACTACAAGTGCCAGCTGCACTGAGGATTCTATCTCCTCTGCCAACAGAGTCTCAGATCACAGATTTCAGACTAAAACTCACCACACACATTACAATCTGATTGTACAATCTCCTTCAGGCTGGGTTCACACTGATATGACACGACTGTTGTACGACTATCACCCTACTTTGCCTTGCTACATTGGTCCTACTTTGGTCCTACTTCCATCCGACTTGAATGAAGATTTTGCTCCCACTTTGAGATAGTACGACTTGCCCTTTGATCAATCAAAACAATCCCGGAGTTACATAAATTCTTTTTCCTGCTGCTGTAATCACCATGTTGGATGTCACAAGTCTGATGGTTAACACAAGGATCCTACTTTGATCCGACTTCAGTGATATTCAATGGGCTGAAGTAGGACCAAAGTCGGACCAGGAAAAGTGCAGGGAGCATTTTCAGGCTACATGCACACGGAAGTTTTTACAGGCGCTTTTTTGAGCGTTTTTTGCAGCTTAAAAACGCCTCTCCAAGTTAGTCTATGGCCTCATACCCACCATGGTGTTTTTGAGCTGTAAATGGCATAGCCGTTTTTAAGCTACAAAAAAAAACATGACTAGTGTGTTCTGAGGCTCCAGCTCTAGAGCTGTAAAAACGTCAGACGTCGGCAAAAGGTGTTAAACGCGAATTAACGAGGCTTAATGCTGTGTTAAGCCTCGTCCGTCGTTTCTGTCTCTATTCAAAATCAATGGTTCCCTATGGGAGCCCATTGATTTGAATAGAGATCGCACCAGAAGACGGATCAAGATGATCCGACTTGCAGTGCGACTTGTGTGCTGAGAATCTTGAAGGAGGAACCCTTCGGTCTGGTATGAATCTTAAGGGGAACCCCCACACCAAAAAAAATGGGCGGTAGTCTAGTGGTTAAATGCACTGCAGCTAGCTGAATCACCTGCCTGCCTGAAGTATATTAGAAACAGTACACCAGGAACGGACTGCAGTCAGATCTAGCTAAACTGGATACAGTGGATTTTATATATATATATATATATATATATATATATATATATATATATATATATATATATATATATATATATATATTAAATACACTGCAGCTAACTGAATCGCCTGTCTGCTCAATTTAAATGAAATGACGCCAGCAACACACTACACAGGACCGACATGCAGGCGGCCTTATATAGTGTGGGGCGTGGACTTAACCCCCTGAGCCATAATTGGCCAAAGGCACCCTGCCTTTGGCCAATTATGGCTCTCTTTGCTGACAGCACTGTTATTGGCCAAAGCATGCGGGTCATAGTGCATGCTTGGCCAATCATCAGACAGCAATGCACTGCGATGTCCCAGTGCATTATGGGGCGTGACGCGCCCCCCAAATTTGGCGCGAATGCCCCATAATGTACGTATTTCGACGAACGCTCGAACAGCCAATGTGTAAGTCGAATTCATGTTCGACCCGAACATAAAGCTCATCCCTACTCCTGAAGCTCCCACAGCAAAGGCATATGACATAATTGGTCACGATTAAGCAACCAATTTTTGGTCCAAGAAATCCTCCTCCTCCTGTTTCTGGACTGGACTTGGGTCAAAGCAATAACTCCAAGGCCAATAATAGCACGTTCTCTCCTCCGATTCCGCAACATGGCTGGTTGGCGAACAGCCGTTCAGAAACGAACTGACAAGCACGAACTGAAAAGCGCGAATAAACACTCACCAAACTTCTACTAACACAAAATTAGCAGAAGGAGCCCAAAGGGTGGCGCCGGACAACTGAACTTCTTCTTTATCGGCTCGTAGTATGTCTAGTACGTCACTACCTTCGTGTTTGTTGGCCGACAATTGTGTCCCGTTTGTATGCAAGACAAGTTCACGGCAGATGCCCTTTGGACAAAAGTCTGATGCTTTGTCTGAGGAAAATCCGATCGTGTGTACGAGGCTTAAGAATTGGTTAGCTGCAATAAAATTAATGTTTGCCTTTGGGTTCTCTTGCATCAGGCTAAACTAATTGCAGTTTCTTGGACCAAATAAAACTCTAGTGGATATATATTATGGGCCAGCTTTATTTTTGGATTATTATTTTATTTTGGGATATTAAAATTACACATCATAGATTAAGCTCAACAAATAATGTTAGATTTTGTAAAAAAAGAACTATTTGGCTGCTCTAAGCTCCAGAATATCACCCATAGGCTTATCAAAGATGACATGTGGTCTGTCTACCAGCTGCATTGTGGGTGTTTGAATTCATTCATTCATGAATTCTGCTATATTTTAATCAGACAAATCCTTATAAGAGAAGTATGGAGTTCATTTTCTGAATCATACTTACCTAGGTGGATACTGCATCTGTCCCCTCTAACAATGAGAACCGAGCGATCAAACCTTGCCGATCACTTGGTTCTCATTGCTCCCCGAGCAGAGCTCTCTGCTCATGGCCCCCCCCCCCCCTGCTCACTGGAGTGCTGGGCTGTGGAGGGGGCGGGAGGAGCGGCCGGCTCAGCCTCTCAGTGGCTTGCCAGGTGCCTGTCCAGGCATGTGTGTGGATCCCAGCTTCATTGTCACGATCTTGCCAGAGCCTGGACCGGCTCTGTGGCGTCAGCCGACAGCGGGTTTCAGCCCGCTGTCTGCTGAAAATGGGTCACAGGAGTGCAGAATGAACTGCACTCCTGTGATCCACAGGAGAAGTACAGACAAACAAGCTTTGGCTGTACTTCTCTTTTTAAAGTGAGATAAGAGGATTGAGGTGAAGCAGAGTCTAATGTCATCAGAAAATATGGTTGCTCCATGAATGTGTATGTATGTGTATGTATACAGTATACATACCTCTTTTCTGAGATGGAAAAGAGGGACGCCTATTAGCAAAAGCATGTAGGCATAGGATACAATCCCTAATAATAGTAAAATGGAGAAAAGGGTTTGGGACTTTATATGAGACTCATATGTACACTCATACACATGTACCTCCATCCTTAGCGGTATGGAATAGAAAAAAGAAGTTGGGATTTTTAGTGAGGCATATTTTTAGACAATGAATAATTATTAAACATATATTTATGTGTTCCTTCTACAATGGTGATTTTCCATGTATATGACAGTAAGTGCCGGTTCACACAGGGGCAGCACGACTTGCAGGTCACCTCACCGAGGCGACCTACACATGACTTCAGCGGCGACTTGCAAAACGACTTCTGTATAGAAGTCAATGCAAGTCGCCGCAAGTCGCCTGAAGTCGCCTGAAGTCGCCCCAAAAATACTACAGGAACCTTTTTCTAAGTCGGAGCGACTTGCGTCGCTACTATTACAACGGTTCCATAGTACAGAACGGGAGGCGACTTGTCAGGCGGCTAGGTCGCCTGACAAGTCGCCCCTGTGTGAACCGGCACTAAGTACATACATGATTACAAATTTTGCAATAAAACATTATTGTAACATAAATAACATGACACATAACATAACATGGTGTGGATGTGTATCCTCCATGACAGGATTCCCTATAGCGCTATATAGCATGTTGGGTCTAAACTATATTGCATTAAAAGCATGATAGGCCGTCTGTAGAACATGTTGCATCTGTGTAAGTCTGACGTGTTTCGTGGGACAGTGCTGACTCTTCCAAACCATGTTATGTTATGTGTCATGTTATTTATGTTAAATCATGTTTTATTGCAAAATTTGTAATCATGTATGTATTTACTGTCATATACATGGAAAATCACTATTGTAGAAGGAACAAATAATATATGTTTAATAATTATTCATTGTCCAATGATATGTTCCAACTTCTTTTTTCTATTTCATAGGATACACTCCCTGCCACACCCCCCTTAAAGGAGAATTTTAAAAAATGATTGGTTAAACCCACAAGTTTTTTTTTTTTTTTTTTGTTTTTTTTACAACCACTATTCCTTTATACTGCCTTTTGAAATTTTCAAATTGTTGTAGACTTCACCTTTGTAACATCTCTAAAATTAACCCTTTTTTAACTAATGAAACCGCAAAGCTACTCATTCACTCCCTCGTTATCTCTCGCCTTGACTATTGCAACTACCTTCTCATAGGCCTACCTCTCTATAGGCTCCCATCTCCTCTTCAGTGTATCATGAATGCTGCTGCCAGACTCATCTACCTTACCAACCGCTCAGTGTCTGCTACCCCTCTCCTCCAATCTCCACACTGGCTTCCAATTGCCCAGCAAATTTATAAAATCACTCACTTTATAAAACTCTGGTTCGGACGCATCTGGAGTATTCTGTCCAGTTCTGGTTACCAATCCTCAGAAAGGATGTGCTGGAGAAAGTCCAGAAAAGGGCAACTAAATTAATATGTGGACTGGAGGACCTCACTTATGAGGAATGACTACAAGCGCTAAATTTATTCTCCCTGGAGAAGAGACGCTTGAGAGGGGATATGATAGCGATATACAAATACCTCAATGGTGATCCCAGCGTAAGTATGAAACGTTTCAGTCTCAGGGAGTGTAATGCCGCATCCACACGGTCGGATTTTCCTATGGGAAATGTTGGATGTGAGCTTGTTGAAACTTTGTTGTCAGAATGTCCAAGCATGTGTACACAAGTCCGTCTCACAAAAGTTCACACATGCTCGGAATCAAGCAGAAGGAGCCGCACTGGCTATTGAGCTTCCCTTTTCTCGGCTCGTCGTACGTCTTGTACGTCACCATGTTCCCACGTTCCTAATTGTCGGCCAACATTTGTGTGACTGTGTGTATGCAAGACAAGTTTGAGCCAACAACCTTCGAACAAGAATCCATGGTTTTGTTGGCGGAAAGTCCGATCGTGTGTACGGGGCATTTGAGTACACAGGGCCACACGATGAGACTGGAAGTGGATGAACCTTTTAAGCTGCGTAGGGGGTTTTTCACTGTCAGGGCAGTAAGGATGTGGAACTCTCTTCCACAATCGGTGGTGTCGGCAGGAAGTATGGATAGTTTTAAAATACTCTTTGACGTGTATCCTAACGTAAACAATTTAAGGGGATATGGGAAATGATTTTTCTACACACACACCTACACAGGTTGAACTGGATGGACTGTTGTCTTTATTCAAACTTACTAACTATGTTGTTATGTTACTAAATTAAATTCAAATTATTAAAGTGGATTTCCACCCATTTAAAAGTCAGCAGCTACAAAAAGTGTAGCTGCTGACTTTTAATAAACAAACACTCACCTGTCCCATGGTCCAAACTGTCCTCTCCGCTCCGTTTAAGACCTCCTGTTCTCAAGCTTCCTTTATTCCTCCTCCCATACTCATCTCCAGGACTTCTCCAGAGCCTCTCCCATCCTATGGAACTCGCTACCTCAATCTGTTCGGCTATCTAAAACTCTGGCTGCCTTTAGGCAATCCCTGAAAACAAATTTCTTCAGAGAAGCCTATCACACCTCAAACAAATTTTTTATCACTTCCATCAGCTCACCCCCCACAATTATAACCTTTTGTACCACTTGCCCCACTCTGTTAGCCTTTAAGCTCTTATGAGCAGGGCCCTCTTAACCCTCTTGTATTTTATTGTATTGTAACTGTACTGTTTTTCTTTTATATTGTAAAGCATTGTGTAAACTGTTGCCACTATGTAAATCCTGTATAAGAATAATAAGTTAAAAAATCTTTTTTTTTTTTTTTATACAACTATATAGATCAGACCAAAATGAAGAACAGAGGAACTTGGTTCCAAATGAGGGACAGTCCCTCAAAATCAGGGACAGCTGGGAGCTATGAGTATATACTGTACTATATGTACAGTATCTCACAAAAGTGAGTACACCCCTCACATTTTTGTAATTATTTTATTATATCTTTTCATGTGACAACACTGAAGAAATTACATTTTGCTACAATGTAAAGTAGTGAGTGTACAGCTTGTATAACAGTGTAAATTTGCTGTCCCCTCAAAATAACTCAACACACAGCCAATAATGTCTAAAACCACTGGCAACAAAAGTGAGTACACCCCTAAGTGAAAATGTCTAAATTGGGCCCAATTAGCCATTTTCACTCCCGGTGTCATTGACTCATTAGTGTTACAAGGTCTCAGGTGTGAATGGGGAGCAGGTGTGTCAAATTTGGTGTTATCGCTCTCACTCTCTCATACTGGTAACTGGAAGTTCAACATGGCACCTCATGGCAAAGAACTCTCTGAAGATCTGAAAAGAAGAATTGTTGCTCTACATAAAGATGGCCTAGGCTATAAGAAGATTTCCAAGACCCTGAAACTGAGCTGCAGCACGGTGGCCAAGACCATACAGTGGTTCAACAGGACATGTTCCACTCAGAACAGTCCTCGCCATGGTCAACCAAAGAAGTTGAGTGCACATGCTCAGCGTCATATCCAGAGGTTGCCTTTGTGAAATAGACGTAAGAGTGTGGCCAGCATTGCTGCAGAGGTTGAAGGGGTGGGGGATCAGTCTGTCAGTGCTCAGACCATACGCCACACACTGCATCAAATTGGTCTGCATGGTTGTCATCCCAGAAGGAAGCCTCTTCTAAAGATGATGCACAGGAAAGCCCGCAAACAGTTTGCTGAAGACAAGCAGACTAAGAACATGAATTACTGGAACCATGTCCTGTGGTCTGATGAGACCAAGATAAACTTATTTGGTTCAGATGGTGTCAAGCATGTGTGGTGGCAACCAGGTGAGGAGTACAAAGACAAGTGTGTCTTGCCTACAGTCAAGCATGGTGGTGGGAGTGTCATGGTCTGGGGCAGCATAAGTTCTGCTGTCACTGAGGAGCTAGAGTTCATTGAGGGAACCATGAATGCCAACATGTACTGTGATATACTGAAGTGGAGCATTATCCCCCCCCCCTTTCGGAAACTGGGCCGCAGGGCAGTATTCCAACATAACGACCCCAAACACACCTCCAAGATGACCACTGGCTTGTTAAAGAAGCTGAGGGTAAAGGTGATGGACTGGCCAAGCATGTCTCCAGACTTAAACCCTATTGAGCATCTGTGGGGCATCCTCAAAATGGAAGGTAGAGGGGCGCAAAGGCTCTAACATCCACCAGCTCCGTGATGTCGTCATGGAGGAGTGGAAGAGGACTCCAGTGGCAACCTGTGAAGCTCTGGTGAACTCCATGCCCAAGAGGGTTAAGGCAGTGCTGCAAAATAATGGTGGCCACACAAAATATTGACACTTTGGGCCCAATTTGGAGATTTTAACCTAGGGGTGTACTCACCTTTGTTGCCAACTGTTAAGACATTAACCACTTCAGCCCTGGAAGATTTGGCTGCTCGATGACCAGGCCATTTTTTGTGATATGGCACTGCGTCGCATTGACTGGAAATTGCGCGGTCGTGCGACGCTGTACCCAAACAAAATTGATGTCCTTTTTCCCCACAAATAGAGCTTTTTTTTGTGGTATTTGATCATATCAGCATTTTTTATTTTTTGCGCTATAAACAAAAAAAAAAAACGACAATTTTGAAAAAAAAAAAAATATTTTGTACTTTTTGCTATAATAAATATCCCCATTTTTTTTTTTTAAAAAAAGCAAATTTTTTCCTCAGTTTAGGCCGATATGCATTCTTCTACATATTTTTTGTAACAAAAATCGCAATAAGCGTATAAGCGCCTGCTATCCCACTTTAAGGGACCGACGTACAGCTACGATGGTTCGCGGGATCATGCCGACCTGCTGCAGTATAGGGACGGCGGCTGGTCGGCGAGCGGTTAATGGCTGTGTGTTGAGTTATTTTGAGGGGACAGCAAATTTACACTGTTATACAAGCTGTACACTCACTACTTTACATTGTAGCAAAGTGTCATTTCTTCAGTGTTGTCACATGAAAAAATGTAATAAAATATTTACAAAAATGTGAGGGATGTCCTCGCTTTTGTGAGATATTGTGTATATATATAGGACTGCAAGCCAATGGGTGTGCTGTTCATTACTGTCCGTGTTGTGGTATGGAGCTGCCGTGCAAAGAACGAAGCCAGCTGCGTTAGTGATTGAGGTGAGGAAGAACAAAGTTTATTATGGCTGAACTGTACTTGAATCTCGCTCTGTCTGCAAAGAACAAAGTGTATTATGGCTGAACCTGTATTTAGTAGGCAGCAGGGGCAGGAGCCCAGATCTCTCTCCCTCTTTCCTCTCTCCATCCCTCTTTCTCTCTCCCTCTTTCTTTCTTTCTCTCTCCTTTTCTCTTTCTTTCTCTCTCTCTCCATCCCTTTTTCTCTCTCCTTTTCTTTTTCTCTCTCCCTCCATCACTTCTTTCGTTCTCTTCTTTTCTTTCTTTCTCTCTCCCTTTTTCTGTCCTTCGTTCTCTCTACCTCCATCCCTTCTTTCTCTCTCCCTATGTAAGTCATCTCAAACTCTATTTAACTACAACCCCCTGAAGCCACACCCAATATTTAGCATAGTGTAAACCATGCCCATTTTTAGCGCAGCCCCCATTTATTTTTTTTTTTTTTGCTTCTACTAGACCATGCCTACAAATGAATGCCCACCCCTAATTACATAGTTACATAGTTGGTGAGGTTGAAAAAAAAGACACAAGTCCATCAAGTCCAGCCAATGAACCTAATTCAAATAATACTCCTGGATACAGAAAAAAAGTGTTCCTAAAAAAATTTGGAGAATAGTGTCTTCACTTCTAGCTGCACTGTTTCTTCCAGCCACAAGGTGGCGCTCCGCTCCTGTCCTGATTGTCTGATAATCCCGCCCGCTCTTTATAGCTTCCTGCCAATCACAGGATGGTCGTCGCTCTGTAAACCGGAAGCAGCGTGGTGTGAGAGTTCTCTATGATGGGTGAGATGTCCGTACACAGGGCTCTGGTGTGGATTTTATTTCAGCAGGAAAGGAGTGCAGAGCGAGTTCCAGTTAGTTTTGTGGTTTTCAGTTGTTGGTGTCTGCAGGAGGTGTGATCCTCATATAGAACGTCAGATTATAACCATCCTCAGTGGAACTACAGGGCCCAGCATTCCCATAGAATCTGTCTGCCTGTGATTTGGAGGAAGTGTCCTATGTCTATGCATAGCCATTATAGACCTCCTGGATCCTCAGCTCCATGATATCCCTTTTATCTTCATGTCAGACTATCTACAGACATCACACCTGAGCCCCAGGCCATGTCTTTGTAGTATTGGTTAGAGAGGGGAAGAGTCAGATGTTCTCTCAGACTTTTATTTGTGTATTTGACCCCTTTAGGGAGGTTTTCCACCACTTCCTGCCCCTATGACACCAGCACAAGAAATAGGAGGTTCAGGTGTCACCAGGACAGGGAGGCACACCACAGACTGCAATAAAAACATTGTCAGACATTCTATTCCTATAGAGCTTCTCTATCTGCTGTTGGGGCAAATGGTGCGGTATCTATCCTGGGCATTCTCAGTAGATTGTCACAGGAGGGCAGGACAGGAGCCAGTTAACTCCCAGGATTTGAACTGAGGACCCCAGTGCTGCAAGATAGAAGTGCTAACCGCAGGGCCACTGTGCTAATCCTTCCCCACAATGTGACTTATTTTGTGTCCCCAGTGGAGAGATTTTCCAGGATTTCCTGTCCTGGCAGGAAGTGAGGGTAAATCTTTCCAGTGGGAGCTCAGATGACGGTAGAGAGATGGTGTGGGGTGCTGAATTCCCTATTTGGGGGGAGGGGGTGTTCTCAGTCAGGTCCTAAGCAATGTGGACGGAATTAACATCCTTAGGGGACTCTTCCTGGATTGGTGGCGGACGGTCGGCTGTCAGGGTACCTCCAGGGTCTGTATATCTGGGGGCCTGGTTCACCCTGTCTTCATAGATCATGCTGTGTATGTGCTGGATTATAGCCTTTCAGCTGTGTCTGGTTGTGTGTACAATCGTGCACGGGGTCCTTTGAGGTGAGTGTGCATTCCTTTGCTGCGCTGGGCGTGCACACAGGCCAAGGAGGGTATTTGGAATTCGTTTAATTGTAAAGCCATCATTGTGTATCTCTGAAAAGCGTCCAGAGTGGATCACTTTGTAGAGGCGTTTGACAGAAGGCTCGCTCCTCACTGTCTTGTTAACCATTGAAAGCCTGCAGCACTACACCACAAGCAACCACGTGCGTTACAGGCCATTAGGGATGAGCTCCGGCGTGTTCGCATGGCGCACGTGCCGAGCCCGCCAGGAAGTCGGCACGGCGCAGCGCTAATCACAAGCAGTGAGACATTTCCCGATGTGCGGCTGCAGAGATCGGGAAATGTCTCCCTGCCTGTGATTAGCGCTGCGCCGTGCCGACTTCCTGGCGGGCTCGGCACGTGCGCCATGCGAACACGCCGGAGCTCATCCTTACAGGCCATTGAAGAACAATTGCAACACAGCCCCAATCATATGGATGGGTTGCGTTTGGTAGTGGTCCTGCCTGCCAGATGTGACTGCAGCAGTGTGAACTCACGTGGCCTCTGGTCATGTTATCTTGTGGTTGGAGGCCGCCCTCTCTTTAAAGTGTAAGTTCACCTTTACAGAAAATCTGTAAGGTGAACTTACACTGGACCCCCTCTCCATCGCACCCGGTCCCGCTAACCTGGAGAGCGACAATCGTCTGTTCTGACACATCGCCGATGTACCAGTCCAGGGATTCAAAATCCCCGAGGCTTTCTCTCCTCTTCGCCCGCGGTGACAGGGCGCCCTACGTGGGTTCTACGTGGGCGGCGCCAATTAATTAGAATGCTCCTAAATGTACTACCTGACAAGGTACGTTTTGGAGATTATGCCGAGGGGGTTTCTAAGCGTGGTGAGGCGGCTATACGAGGTGTCGGAACAGGTGATCGCCACGCTCCAGGTCAGCGGGACCGGGGGAATGAGGAGGGGGTCCCGTGTAAGTTCACCTTACGGATTTTTTTTTTTTTTTTTGTAAAGGTGAACTTACCCTTTAACCTAAAATGGGTGACAATTTAAAAAACTTTTTTTTTTTTGGTTGTGAAGTCTTGACGCGCCCCCCCTCCCACCACCTCTATTCCTTTATCATAGCAACCCTGTTCTTGTGATGCCCTGGTGACATCTTGCAGCAAAGTCATCATTGGGCCACTGGCCTGTCGCTTCTTTCTGGGTGCTTTGTTGAAGACCAAGGTGCCACTTAGCCTCTGTGCTTCGGGGGAGCCTGTGTCACGTGCCTGGGGTGAAGCACATAACATTGTCCCCCTGCTAAAATACATTTTAGTTTGCTAAAGCACTCTGTATTCTGAACCAGTGGTTCTCAACCTCAATTCTCAAGTACCCCCAACAGGCCATGTTTGCAGGTTTTCCTTTTTTTTTTTGCGCAGGTGCTTAAAATCTGAGCCAATGGTTTGGTATTTTGGACAGCTATTTTATCTAAGAGAAATTCCCAAAACATGGCCTGTTGGGGGTACTTGAGGACTGAGCTTGTAAACCACTATTCTAAACGATCACAATGTTTGGCTTTAATTCTGAACTCCAGGCAGCCATAAAGGACACAGATTCATGCAGATTTGTATTCATTAATGCATTTTTTTTTTTTTATATAGAAGCGCTCAAACTGGAAGAGGGAGGGGCAGGAGTTTGAGTCAACAAAGTGTGTTGTATGCAAATGTGATGCTGATAGGAGGAGAAAGCAGAGTGAACAGAAGAATAAACTCCATCTGCTGTTCCACCTTTCAATGCAACAGCAGAGAGGCCACCACTGTATTCCTTAACTGGAAGTGTGGGCACCCAGCTGGCTGTGTTCTCTGACAAGCATGTGCAAGTCTTAGGACTGGATGGACAATACAAATTCTTTGGTAGGTAAAACCGCTCCAGTATACTGTGTGGTTTTTATCTGTGTATTTGTTTGCCTAAAGTTCAATTTTAACTCTCCACTATCTAGCCAGAACTGAAATATACATTTTTCTGGCGTGAGTCTATATCAAACTTTAGATTCACAGCAACAAACTGTCTATAAAACGAAGTCAGAGCACAATATCATATTATTTTTTTTTTTTTTTTTTTTTTTTTACATTTCAGATATGGAAAATTACAGCGACCATTCAGATGAAGTGATGGAAGAGGAGCCAGAACAAAATGAAGATTACGGGATTTGTCTTCCAAGGAGGCCAACAAGAGATAAAGGTAATTAAAACACTTAGGCTGGTTTCACACTATTGTGCTGCGGCAATGCATGCGTCCAGGGAGCTGATAAGGGAGTACAGCCAGCCCTCCTCTACTGGGCCCGGGCCCCATCAGTCCAAAAGGGGGGCCCGGACATCTGCCGAGCAGGAGGGCCGGCTGTACTGTCTTATTGCAGACACCAATCCTTTTTTGCCCTTCCCTGCAACGCTGCCAGCTTCTCCCTCTGGCTACACTGCAGTGGGATTGGTTCTAGCACATACACCCCTTCCATCTGCTCTCTGGGCTCCCCCCTGTGTGCCCCTTTACCTTGCAGTGCTGCCAGCTTCCTTCCTCTTCTCTCCTGCCAGCAGCTGCTGCAGCCACACAGATGGATGTTTCAGGATGGAGAGCGGGGGAAGGGGCCGGTAAATATGTTTAATTTCTGTCCCATTCTTTTCCTGAATGAACACACTTGGCGATTAGTACCAATCACTATTGTGTCCATTTATAGCTGAAGCATAGTAAACTGCATTTACTATGCTTCAGTTTGTGACTGAGCAAGAAGCCTCTGATCGCTTCCTATTGATTCATCTATGCAGCTGAGGTTGCAAAGAAATGGAATGATAAATTCTCAGAGGGTGAATCTCCCCTTAGAAGAAACAGCCGCTTTGTCCTGAAGGTGCAAATTGATAAATGCAGTGTAATCCAGTGCAGCCAAATTTCCAAAGCTCTTCACACATGTAGTAAGTAGTTTTTGCTTCTGTGCAGTGTCGTGGTACCCAACCTTCACCCCTTTGGCACTTTCCTTGCAGCCCCTGCAGACAGTAGCCTATGTTTCTCTATTGCCCTGTAATAGTAATCTCAGTCAGTATCATGTAATGTGGCAACAGACTGGGACGGTTTGCTGAAGCATATCCTCAGTCTACAACTTTGTAGTCTGCCTGACCATTGCTTGTAGCTTGATTATGGTCTCTGACCATCTCCGTTGCATGTCTGCAGTCTGACATCCTTCCATATCGGGAAAGTTGCCCACCACGGATATAGGGTCCTGTGTCCAAAGCTATTAAATGTCGGTGAACTGATTTCATGCTGACTAGTTGCTTTGCGTTTCTGGTTTAGGCCACGGTGATGAACTCTCATGACCCCCCAACACTTATTTCTTCTTCCCTTTTTTTTTTTTTTTTTTTTTTTTTTAATCTAATACAGATACGCCTACTACCTTTAATAAAACCTCCAACGCATGTTTTAATCTCATCCATGAAGCTCTGTATAAGAATGAATGGCAGAGGGCCACTAGTCTCTTCATCTCCTATGTGCACATCCTGGAGAGCCAAAGTAGTGGATTGATAATGAACGCTCCGGAGGTAACTGTATTCCTATACTGCAATGTGTTCATCTCTGTATAAGGAAGATATTCTCTACATGCAGGCTTATTTAATTAACCACTTACCGACCGCCGCACGACGATGTACGTCCAAACTTTGAACGGGGATATCGTTGTTATGGCAGCAGCTAGCTGCCATAACCCCGGTATCCCCGTTTTCGTGCGGCGACCGGCTTTCAGATAAAAGTGGTCCCTGCGGCAGATTCGCCGCGAGATCACTTTTATCAGTGGCGGGAGAGGGGGCCCCTCCCGTCCGCGACGGTGCTCTCCGTCGCTTACCGGAGCCGTCGGTAGCGGCGGAGGCGATCGCATCCGTCTCCGTCCTGTGTCTGGAGACGAGTGAGGCTAAGATGGCGCCCACTTGTCTCCATGACACTGCTGGGCGGATGTGACGTCAAAACGTCATTTCCATCCACACCTCTTAAAGGCACATTTTTTGAAATGTCATTTTTTTTTTTTTAAATGACTTTTTTTTTTTTTTTTTTTTTTTTTTTTGCATTTTAGTGTAAATATGAGATCTGAGGTCTTTTTGACCCCAGATTTCATATTTAAGAGGTCCTGTCATGCTTTTTTCTATTACAAGGGATGTTTACATTCCTTGTAATAGGAATAAAAGTGACACCCTTCTTCTTTTGTTTTTTTTTTGTTTTTTTTTTGTTTTTTTAAACAGTGTAAAAATAAAATTTATTAACACCCCCCCCCCCCCCCCCCCGTCCCGATGAGCTCGTGCGCAGAAGCGAACGCATACGCGAGTAGCGCTTGGCGCTTGCATATGAAAACCGTGGTCAAACCACACATGTGAGGTATCGCAGCGACCAGTAGAGTGAGAGCAATAATTCTAGCCCTAGACCTCCTCTGTACCGCAAAATATGCAACCTGTAGAATTTTTTTCAACTTCGCCTATGGAGATTTTTTAGGGTAAAAGTTTGACGCCGTTCCACGAGCGGGCGCAATTTTCAAGCGTGACATGTTGGGTATCAATTTACTTGGCGTAACATTATATTTCACAATATAAAAAAAAAATTGGGCTAACTTTACTGTTTTCTTATTTTTTTTTATTCAAAAAAGTGAATTTTTTTCCAAAAAAAGTGTGCTTTTAAGACCGCTGCGCAAATACGGTGCAAAAAAAAGTATTGCAACGACTGCCATTTTATTCTCTAGGGTGTTAGAACCCCCAAACATTATATATGGTTTTTCTTCTAAGTAATTTTCTAGCAAAAAAAAACTGTTTTAAACATGTAAACACCTAAAATCCAAAATGAGGCTGGTCCTTAAGTGGTTAAGCTGATCAAAGTGTAGTAAACCATAGCCAGCCACCAGATTATCCTTTTACTCAGATTACTGAAAGCTTGACAATAAAAAAAAAATGTTTTGAGATTAAATATGTTGGGCAAAAGAAAAAAAAAAAAAAAACCCAAAAAAAACCTTTTACCTTCATTGGGTTTGGCCAGTGTACACCTCCTTCAGTTTACAATCCTGCAGCATCTCTGGGCTTGTTGTACATTGATTGGTAAAGTGGAACCACAGTGGGTCTCTGAAGCATTTGCTTAACTCTTCTCTCTGTTTCACAGATTATATGGCGGCTGGGAAATGAGATCCTATTGAACCACCCGAAGACCATGCCTGAAGACCTCAATGTGTTTAATGAAACCATTAAGAACATTGGTGTGAACAGTTACCTTCCGGTAAGGGGGCTGCATGTCACACATTAGAAAGCTCTGTCTTGCTTATTTGCAACCATTCGGGTCCTATTATGTTCTAACCTGTCCTAGTGCAATGACAGCTGCTATGGGGAATACGAATTGTAATGCCGTGTACACACGGGCGGACTTTTCAGCATCAAAGGTCCGACGGTCTTTTGACGGACTTTCGAACGAATGGACTTGCCTACACACGATCACACCAAAGTCTGACAGATTCGTATGTGATGACGTACGACTGGACTAAAATAAGGAAGTTGATAGCCAGTATCCAATAGCTGCCCTAGCGTGGGTTTTCGTCCGTCGGACTAGCATACAGACGAGCGGATTTTTCGACCAGACTCGAGTCCGTCGGAAAGATTTGAAATATGTTCCAAATCTAAAGTCCGTCTGATTTTCGACCGAAAAAGTCCGCTGCAGGTCCGATGAAGCCCACACACGGTCGGATTCGTCGCCTTCGGACCAGTCTGGTCAAAAAGTCCGCCTGTGTGTACATGGCATTAGTGTGTGTGTTTTGTTTGTTTTCTCCTTTTTCTGAGAGATACATGGAGACTGCCGTTTTGCTACTTTTTTAATTTTTTTTTTTTTTTTCTGGCTGTACTATTTACCCTTCAACTTCAGTATTTCACTTCCTTTAGCTGGATCAAGCATACAAGTAAGGTTTTCTGACTGTACAACTATAGCCAGAGCTAATAGCCAGACCACTAACCTCTTCAGTATAGAACTGACAGTGGCCGTGCCCATGTATCTCTCAGAAAAGATTTGCTTTAAAGGGGAACTGTCAGTACTGTTAACATTCTTTGTGTACATAAGAGTCACCATGTTGGGCAAATGTTGTGTTTTTTTTTTTTTTTAAAGAGAATTTTAGGTATGTGGGAAGAGCAAAGGAATATTTACTTGGGATTTTTAGGGTGCCAATAATCAACAAGACATGTTTTATATAAAATGCTTAACAAAAATGTATTAAAGATTTCCATTAACTGTCTTAAGGAAAGTCCTTTGAGACCACATGATGTATACATCATATGGTCTCAAAGGGCTTTCCGTTAGATGGTTATTATGAATTTTTTTATGGAAATCTTAATAAATTTTGTTAAGTGTTTTCATAGAAAATATGTCTTAATGGCACCGTAAATTATTCCTTTTTCTCTTCTATATACATAAGGGTTGCCCTTGGCTCTCTCCCTTGTCTAAATATTCCCCCCCCCTCACTGAAAACAAAAGACACTGGTGCCTCTAAGAGTAATAAATATATAAATTTTTTTTTTTTTTTTTTTTTTTTTTTTTTTTTGAGAGAAAATGATGTGTTCAGGATATACAATATCCAGATCCTGCATCTCCTGGCACTAGAATTGCTACCACACCCTTTGTACACATGCTGCTGCCACCTTTTTAGTTACACTCCAACATCAGCTGATCCACATCGTCTCAGAGTACGATGCCAGGACAGTATACTCCTTTCTTGAAAAAAGACCAAAAAACAGGTGGAGCAGCTCTGTGGATGTGCATCAGTTAGGTTGACCTCAGCCAGCCATAAAATAAAGAGAAACCACACCATTCCGATCATCAGAATAAAGTCCTCTGGGAAGCCAACACCCCTCACATTTTTATAAATTATTTTATTATATCTTTACATGTGACAACACTGAAGAATGACTTTGCTACAATGTAAAGTAGTGAGTGTACAGCTTGTATAACAGTGTAAATTTGTCCTCCCCTCAAAATATCTCAACACAGCCATTAATGTCTAAACCGCTGGCAACAAAAGTGAGTACACCTCTAAGTGACAATGTCCAAATTGGACCCAATTAGCCATTTCCCCTCCCTGGTGTCATGTGACTTATTAGCGTTACAAGGTCTCAGGTGTGAATGGGGAGAAGGTATGGTAAATCTGGTGTTATTGCTTTCTCTCTCATACTGGTCACTGGAAGTTCAACGTGGCAAAGAACTCTGAGGATCTGAAAAAAAAGATGGCCTAGGCCAGGGATGGCGAACCTTGGCACCCCAGGTGTTTTGGAACTACATTTCCCATGATGCTCAACTACACTGCAATATAGTGGAGCATCATGGGAAATGTAGTTCCAAAACATCTGGGGTGCCAAGGTTCGCCATCACTGGCCTAGGCTATAAGAAGATTGCCAAGACCCTGAAATTGAGCTGCAGCATGGTGGCCAAGACCATACAGCGGTCTCACAGGACAGGTTCCACTCAGAACAGGCCCCGCCATGGTCGACCAAAGAAGTTGAGTGCACGTGCTCAGCATCATCATGAAGGGATGATCCCCCTCCCTTCGGAGACTGGGCCACAGGGCAGTATTCCAACATAACGACCCCAAACACGCCACCAAGACGACCACTGCCTTGCTAAAGAAGCTGAGAGTAAAGGTGATTGACTGGCCAAGCATGTCTCCAGACCTAAACCCTATTGTGCATCTGTGGGGCATCCTCAAACAGAAAGGTGGAGGAGCTCAAGGTCTCTAACATCCACCAGCTCTGTGATGTTGTCATGGAGGAGTGGAAGAGGACTCCAGTGGCAACCTGTGAAGCTCTGGTGAACTCCATGGCCAAGAGGGTTAAGTGCTGGAAAATAATGGTGGCCACACAAAATATTGACACTTTGGGCCCAATTTGGACGTGTACTCACTTTTGTTGCAAAGTATTCCAAAGAAAATCAATGAAAAAGTGGCGCTATGGACAAGATGACCTAAACTAATAGTAAATCATATAAATGGTGATGATACCCATTATTGTAAACCAATGACCTAAAGTGCAAATGCTAAACCAAAAAATTGTATGATCATAATAATAAGTGATTAACCACTAAGCCACCGCCCACCGTCATATGATGGCTGGACGAGGCTTCTGTTGTTCTGGGCTGATGTCATATGACGTCCTTGCCCTCCCGAGCCACTAGGGGGCGCGCGCGTGGCGCCGCGTCGCTTGGGACCCGGTGCGGGTGCCCGGCGGCCGCGATGTCCGCCGGGCACCCGCGATTGCCGGGTAACAGAGCAGGACCGTGGATCTGTGCATGTAAACACAGATCCACGTCCTGTCAGAGAGGAGAGGAGACCGATGGCGTGTCCCTTGTACATAGGGACACCGATCGGTCACCTCCCCCAGTCAGTCCCCTCCCCCCACAGTTAGAATCACCTCCTTAGGTCATACATTAACCCCTCGATCGCCCCCTAGTGTTAACCCCTTCCCTGCCAGTCACATTTACACAGTAATTAATGCAATTTTATAGCATTGATCGCTGTATAAATGTGAATGGTCCCAAAAATGTGTCCGATGTGTCCGCCGCAATATCGCAGTCACAATAAAAATCGCAGATCGCCGCCATTACTAGTAAAAAATAAATAAATAATAAAAATGCTATAAATCTATCCCCTATTTTGTAGACGCTATAACTTTTGCGCAAACCAATCAATATACGCTTATCGCAATTTTTTTTTTTTACCAAAAATATGTAGAAGAATACATAATGGCCTAAACTGAGGAAAAAATTTGTTAAAAAAAAAAAAATTGGATATTTATTATAGCAAAAAGTAAAAAATATTGTGTTTTTTCAAAATTGTCCATCTTCTTTTGTTTATAGCGCAAAAAGTAAAAAGCGCAGAGGTGATCAAATACCACCAAAAGAAAGCTCTATTTGTGGGGGAAAAAATGATAAAAATTTCATTAGGGTGCAGTGTAACATGACCGCGTAATTGTCATTCAAATTGCGACAGCGCTGAAAAATGGCTTGGGCAGGAAGGGGGTGAAAGTGCCCTGTATTGAGGTGGTTAAGCTAATATTCTGATAGAAATGGTGAATAAAGTAATTTATACATCCCAGTGAACAATTCATGCAATATTGAATTAAACTGTAGAGACAGAGTCCAAGCCAAAAAAAAAGTGTGCCAAACAATGTGCAACAAAAATAAAATATGAAGTTATGGTCTTCCTCTGCCGTAAACACTCTCCTCCACCACACCGATTGTAATTGTTATGGAGCCGCACTCACCAGATATGCATGCCTTGCACTCGCATGCGCTGCGTATAGGCTTTATAAACATCCCCCCCCCAAGGGGTTACTAGAGCTGGATAGAATTGGGCCCACAACGATGGAGCTCCTTACTTAGCAGCGCTTCTCCCCAGGCAGAGGTATGTCACCAATGGAAAAAGAAATATTGCCTCCAATAGTGTAATAACGTTTTAAATGCATTTATTGGATAAAATCAAGAGGGTCTTCTAACATTGTACTCACATTCCTAACAAGTATAAAACAGCATGAGCAAGACACTCCTTGTGATTGATAATGACTGTGCTAATGGTCACGGCAGACCCGGGATGCAGCCTGAAACTCTCGCCCCTCCCCTCATCGGATCCTCAGCGGTACGAGGTGGTGTCGACCGGCCAAAGCAGGATAACAGTGTGTCAAGCGTCATACACAGATGCTGGGTTGCTGTACAGCCACACCTCCGAAATGTTTTGTCATATCGACTTCTTCATAGGATTGCTACTCGCTTTTGCTGCCAACGGTTTAGACACTAATGGCTCTGGGTTATTTTGAGAGGACAGCAAATTTACACTATTGTACAAGCTGTACACTCACTACTTTACATTGTAGAAAAGTGTAATTTCTTTAGTGTTGTCACATAAAAATAAAAAAATATTTACAAAAATTGTGAGGGGTGTGAGATACTGTGTGTATGAGTTAAATTTGTATATGCACACACACACACACAGTGGATATAAAAAGTCTACACACCCATGTTAAAATGTCATGTTTCTGTGATGTAAAAAAAAAATGAAACCAAGATAAATTCAGAACTTTTTCCACCTTTTTAATGTGACCTATAAACTATACAACTCAGTTAAACAACAAACTAAATTCTTTTGAGGGAAATAAAAATGGTTGCATAAGTGTGCCCCCCCCCCCAAAACTAATGCTCAGTTGAAGCACCTTTTTGATTTTATTACAGCACTCAGTCTTTTTTGCGTAATAAGTCTATCAGCATGGAACATCTTGACTTGGCAATATTTGCTCACTTTTCTTTGCAAAAACACTCCAAATTTGTCAGATTGAGAGGGCATCTCCTGTGCACAGCCCTCTTCAAATTACCCCACAGATTTTCAATGGGATTCAGGTCTGGGCTCTGGCTGGGACATTCCAAAACGTTAATCTTCTGGCGAAGCCATTCCTTTGTTGCTTTGGATTTATGCTTTGGGTCGTTGTCATGCTGAAAGATTAAGTTCCTCTTCATGTTCAGCTTTCTAGCAGAAGCCTGAAGGTTTTGTGCCAATATGGACTGGTATTTGGTACTGTTCATAATTCCCTCTACCTTGACTAAGGCCCCTGTTCCAGCTGAAACAAAATGGCCCCAAAACATGATGCTGCCACCACCGTGCTTCACTGTGTGTATGGTGTTATTTTGGAGAGGTGCAGTGTTTTTCCACCTAACATATCTCTTGGAATTATGGAGAGAAAATTCAACCTTGGTTTCATCAGACCATAACCATTTTTTCCACATGCTTTTGGGAGACTTCAGATGTGTTTTTGCAAAATATAGCCAGGCTAGAATGTTTTTCTTTTGTAAGTAAAATATGGGAGGTTGTTGTCGCATGTACTACACAGCCAGTACTTGCCAGATATTCCTGCAGCTCCTTTATTGTTGCTGTGGGCCTCTTGGCAGACTCCCAACCAGTTTTCTTCTTGTCTTTGCATCAATTTTGGAGGGACATCCAGTTCTTGGTAATGTTACTGTTGTGCCATATTTTCTCCACTTGATGATGACTGTCACTGTGTTCCATGTTTATATCTAATGCCTTGGAAATTCTTTTGTACCCTTCTCCTGACTGATAACTTTTACCATTGAGATTCCTCTGATGCTTTGGAAGCTCTCTGCGAACCATGGTTTTTGTTGTAGGATGTGACTAAGAAAATGTCAGGAAAGACCTACTAGAACAGTTGAACTTTATTTGTGGTTAATCAGAGGCACTTCAAATGATGGCAGGGGTCTACTGACTCCTATTTAACATGAGTTTGCATGTGATTGCTTAATTCTGAACACCGCTACATCCCCAGTTACAAGAGGGTATGCACACTTATGCAACCACATTATTTTATTTTTACAACCTGACATTTTACAGAAGTGTGTAGATTTTTTTTTTTTTTTTTTTCTTTATATCCTGTGTGTATGTGTAGTAGGTGCCCCGCAATTGCTGCAGCCTGAGACTTACATTAACACAGTCAAGCTGGCAGACGTTCTTCTGTTAGGGAAAGAAGCGCCTGTCATGTCTGTCTACAGGGGATTTATCCCCCCTCCCCCCTCCTTCTTCCTGTTTCACTGACTGAATCTAACATAATGTGAGCTGTTCACTCTGCAGCCTCCCATGTGTCTCTATTGGCAGGAGTAAGAGAGCCAATTAGAGGAGCAGTTACAGGAGTCAATCAGAGGGACTTTAACAAGCTGCAGAAAGCAGCTGCAAAGGACTCTGGAATATGTTCCAAGACAGAGCGGCCCCATAGCCTTTTATTTTATTTTTTTTTCAATTTCTTTATTAAATTTCTTTATATCTTACAAAAAGAAAAGACCGAGAAACACTTCTCTATTACTTCACGTAATACATTAAGGAATCTCCCCCCCCCCCCCCGTACCTCTTTGAAGCTAACCTTCCATTTTTCTTACACCTGACCTCTGCTCATCTTTAGTTGCTTACTCTCCTCCCCTTCCTGTACTCCCATCCTTTCAGCAAATCTTATTGTCTGCTTATACCTTATCCAATCTCTCCACTTCACCTCAAACTCCTCAAAGCCCTCCTCACTGCAAAACCTTAGGTATTCTAGATTATAGATTTCCTTTACTTTGTTGCACCAACTCCTCTTTGTAGGGCATTCTGGTTCTTGCCACTGTCTAGGGATTAGGCTTTTGGCTGCATTTAATAACTGGGGGACCAGTGTTCTCCATATAATGTTTAGTTGACTGTCTACCCCCATAAAACAGGCACTCCCTTGGGTCCTCTGATATTTCTACTTTGGTTACCTCCTGAATTATCTGTCTTACCCCACTCCAGTACGTTTCGACTTTTGAGCAGGTCCACCAAATGTGAGACATAATGCCTATTTCCCCGCACCCCCGCCAGCATAATTGTGAGTTCCTCCCTTTGGAATTTATGTGCCTTGTCTGGGGTTATATACCACCGTGTCAGGCATTTGTAATTCGTTTCTCTCATGTTGCTGTCGATAGAAGTTGTATGTACCCTCCTCAGTATTTTCCTTACTTCTGAATCATTCACCCGTGTCCCCAGTTCTTCGTCCCATTTACCGATGAATGGCGGCATTTCCGACCCCTTCAAGTTCATCAGTATTTTTTAGATCTTAGAGATCCCCCTCTTCCTTTCTGTAGCCAAGCATAGTTGCTCCAGCGGGAGTAGGTTCTAATTGGCTGGGGCAATGTCTCTATTAAGTGTTTCAGCTGTTTTACCGCCACTCGTCTATCTCCACAATGCCATTTTTATACATATATATATATAATCCTGATAAGTGCATATTTTACCTTTCTCCATTATGTCTTTTTTACTTGTGCATTCTCTTTCTTAATCCAGTTTCCAAACGGTGACCCTATTCTCGGGGCAAAGTACCTGGTGTCTTTTAGTGGTATCAATGGTGAATTGTGTCCCCACTTTTCTCTTTTTGTGTATCATATATCCCAAATTCCCAGTGCTTTCAGTGTTCTACTAATGTGTGTTCTCATTTAATTCTCTAAATTGTGCCGGTATCCAAATTATTTTCCAGAGTGAAGCCATACTAATAGTGCTTTTCAAATGAACCCATCTTTTTTCTTTGTTATTTTTAACCCATTCTATTACTCTAGAAAGAAAGATGGCATTGTAGTAGTTTTTAAGGTCAGGTACCCCTAGGCCCCCATGTCCCTTATCAACCCTGTCAAACTGATGCGCAGCTTCTTTTTCTGCCAAATAAATCTTAGAAGTAGGGTTTGTAACGTTTTGAAGTATACCTGTGGGAGGGAGATTGGCAGCATTTGCATCTTGTATATGATCTTGTGTAAGATCACCATTTTAAAGGTATTTAATTCTTCCGAACCAAGACAACTGTCTCGATGCAATTTTGTTAAGTTCTAATTTAATATCATTCAGGAGTGGGATGAAGTTCGTTTAGTATAGTGTTTCTATGGAGGATGTTATCTTAACTCCTAGGTATTTTAGCTCTTTTTGCCTCCAAATAAATGGGAACTCCTTTTGAAATATCTGCTCCTCCTTGTTTTTTTTCATGTTGATATTTAAAATCTCTGACTTAGATGGATTCATTTTGAAATGTGATATCTCTCCATATGTATTTAAATGTTTCATTAAGGGAGGGTTATCCTAGGGTTTGTTATATAGAACAAGATATCATCTGCATAGGCCGAGAGTTTGTGTTCCCCTTCTCCTATATTAATCCCCCTGATGTCAGAATTTCGTCTATTCCCTGCCAACAGTGGTTCCAGTGCCAGGACGAACAGCAGGGGAGACAGAGGACACCCCTGTCTCGTGCCGTTGTACATTTCAAAAAGTCCTGAGACTGACCCATTTACCTTCACCCTTGCTGTAGGGAAGTTATATAATGCTTTGATTCAGTAAGTCCTTTTTGGACCTAATCCCATTGCCTCTAATGTGTTCAGCATAAACCCCCCCAGTCAACCCGGTTGAACGCTTTTTCGGCGGCAATTGACAGCAGCAGTCCAGGGGTTCTGCTTTCTTTTATTTTCTGCATCACCAGGAGTGTTCTAATGCCGCTATCCCTGCCTTCTCTTCCCGGGGTAAAGCCCACCTGTTCAGCATGTACAAGGTCGTTCATTACTGTTTTCATTCTCGTTGCCAAAACTTTCGCGAATAGCTTCGTGTCCGCATTTAGCAGTGAGATGGGTCGGTAGTTGGAACACAGTAAGGCATCTTTTGCTTCTTTTGGTATTACGGTGATTGCAGCTTCCAGGGCTTCCTTCCTCATCTCCCATTTACTCCCTACACCGTTCAAATAAGAGCACAGTTTGGGGATTAAAATATCTTTAAATTTTTTGTAGTAGAGTATCGCTAAGCCGTCAGGGCCCGGCTTTTCCCTCTCGGTGAGTCTTTTTAAAGCCCTTATAATCTCTTCTTCTGATATGGGGTCCTCCTAGAACATTTAGTTTATCGTCAGATATTTTATTTAGGCCTGACTCTTCTAGGAATGCTTTGATTTTTTTTTTTTTTTTTTTTTTCCCCATCCTTATCTTTCTCAAGTGTGGCTTTTGATTGATCGAATATAGATTACCGTAATATACCTGTAAGGTCTTTGCAATTTCTGCTGTTGTATATACTGATTCCCTGGTTCTAGTTTGTATTTTCTTGCTGTAGTTTGCTGTTAATTTCTTTTTTAATATTTTGGCCAGGTGCTTCCCTGTCTTATTTCCCCATTGATACCTTTCTTTCTCTCAATTCTATTGAAGGTCATTCGAGTTTCCTGTTCGAAGAAATCTTTTAATTCCTCCCTTTTTTATTATAGTGTCCGCTATTTTTTCTTGTTTACCTGTATTTTTATGTTGCTGTTCTAGTTCCAAAATTTCTCTAGATATTTCTGCTATTTCCTCCCTTCTCCTTTTCATTGCTGAGCCAATCGCAATCAAAATACCTCTAAAATAGGCCTCATGAGCTTCCCAGACTGTGGCTCCTGATATGTCGTCCGTATCATTTTAATCTAAAGAACTGCTCTAGTTCTTCCTTTATCCTGTCCTCTACCACTTTTATCATGTAACAAATCCTTCGTTTAGTCTACATATGTTGTTGCTATTTTGAACACCCTCAACATTTATATTTATTGTAATTGGAGCATGGTCTGAGTCTCATAATTTCGATGTTCGAAATGTACTGACTCTAGCAGCCCATGTTTGATCAGGAAAAAATCTATTCTAGAGTACGTCCCAGGTACAAAGGAGCGGAATGTATAATCACATGGCTTAGGATGTTGTATTCTCCATACGTCCACCAGTTGGTGTTGGTGCAGTTTTCTTTATTAACTCCTTCTGTGCAAGTCCGGTCCACTGCACACGGGACGTACTATCAATTCCTGGTTCCATATAAAAATTAAAATCGCCTGCCATAATAGCTCCTCCTCTCTTGAAATCCATAAACTTCTCTATCACACCCATTACATGTTTTATTGGATTTTTGTTTGGGCAATATATATTTGCCAGGGAGTACTCCACTTCATTTAGTTTACCCCTCAGGAATAGGAAGTGCCCCTCCGGGTCTGCCTCTCTCCTGTCAAGGATAAACCTTACTCCCTTGGCAAATCCTATGGCCACTCCCTTAGCCCGTTTTTTGTTGAGGAATCCCCATAGTACCATTCTGGAAAATCGTTTGAAATTATTTTACAGTTCAAATCATGGGGAAAAATGTGTCTCCTGCAAGAAGATTACATCTACCTTGCGATGTTTTAATTCTCTTATGTTAAATCTCTTTACAGGAGAATTTAACCCACGTACATTATATGACGTTAAATTCAATGTTATCATCCTGGAGCAATGCTCTCTCCACCCCAGTTCCTATCCTCGCTCCAAGGCATGTCAGTACTCCTCCTACTCCATTTTTATTTTCGAATCAGAGAGGTATCCCTAATAACCCTCCCTTCCATACCCCCATCCCCCCATTTCCAGTGGCAATAGGATCCGTGGCCCTTCTACTACTACTACTACTACCGGCCCTACGGTTCTTCTTTTTTTTTTTTTTTAATTCTTTTCCCCAGCTCCCCCCCCATTCCAGTTCCCTCACCAACTCATGTCTTGTTAAATTTTTCTTTTTTGTCGCTGCCTTATTCTTCTTTAAAATCGGGCACCAGTTCTGTTCTGTCAGGTTTGGACCTTTCTCCTGTGCTTCCCACCAGCCTGGGATCTCCACTAGTGGGACCTCAAGTCTATTGAAGAATATGGCCGTGTCTTCTGGGAATCTTAAAGCTGCTGATCGTCCCTCTTTTCGTCGAGTATTGAATCTTGTGCGTCTTCAGTTGTTCTAATAAAGGTCTTAATATTCTTCTCCTGTTCGAGGTTTCTGCTGCCAAATCCGGGAATATCTGTAAGGTGGTCTGATTGTATCTGGCCGGCTTGTTGGATTTTAGGCTAGCCCATATATGCTCTTTATCCTGTAAATTGTGGAATCTCGCAAATTACGTCTCTCAGGACTTCTCCTGCCAGTTCTGCGGGTTTTCTGATCCTATGGATTATTTCAAACTTTATTTTATCCGTTTCTGATAGACCCAGCATGTGTCCAAATACTTTGTTCATTTTTTTTCTTGTAGATCTTCCCCCTGCAGGTCCGTTAGTCCCCGAATCCTGAGAGTTTTTTTTTTTTATTCTACGATTGCGATTTTTCTTGCTCTTATAGTCTGTACAGTGTGTACCTCCTGGTCTTTCTCTATCTGTTCCACCTGTTCTTGGAGCTCTCTTATTTCAGCCATATCAGAGTCCACCCTTTCTTCCATTTCCTTAACCCTTTTTAGGATCTGGTTCATGTCCTCGGCAGGACGGCCATTTCGCCCTTTATAGATAGTTCCAGGCTCGCAAACATCTCCGTCATTTCTCCTTTAGTTGGTAGTTGCTTTTTTTTTTTTTTGTCTAGGTTCGATTGGGGCTTCATCTTCTATCTCTTCAATTACATACTGTGAGGTATCTGTGTCCCCTTGTTTTCTCTGCCTGTTTTTTAGCGAGACCTCAGGTGCTTTACTCTTAGCCCCCATCTGTTTGCCTGGGCAATCTTTGCCACCTTCCTGTGACATATATGTTTTAATGGAGCCCGGGCTCACACTCACTTGGGGGGTTTGCTCCTGCCCCCCTGACTGGCTTGCCTCTCATTTCGCTTAACTAGTGTGCTCAGATACTCCGGGCAGTGGTATAGATACTGCAACTGGTATGCCTAATAGCGGGAGTTACTTTTACTTCACTATGTAGTGTTATCTGGATTTATGTTCTCTCAGGGCTCCTTATAAAAATTCCCTTTTTCCTGGTCCTTCCCTGGTCCGCCGGAGCAGCAGCGTTTAGTACACTTTATAAAGTTATTGTCCCATCAGCCCTGTACAGGTTATAGAGTACTAGCATATGCCGTTGGGGTGAGTCAGTTCCATACTTTCAGTCATAAGTTTCCACTATTTTATATAGTTTAGATATATTAAAGATTGTATTTAGACTCTCCCTTTGGCGCTTCACTTCTGCTCCTATTCTTTGGTGGGTCCCCAGATGCTTTGCAATGTCTTTTAACTTTCCGTAGCTTTATAATTATGGGCCCTTGTTCCTCTTGTCAGCTGGAGGCTCTCGGTTTCGGTCGCAAGGGGCTCGTGACATATGCTGCCGCCTCCTCACCTCCGCCTTTTCTCCCAGCAGCCGGGGGCTTCTTTTGGCCCTATCCGTCCGGCCGCAGCTCTCCCGCTCTCCGCGGCAACTGCCTCTAGTACCGGCCTCTGACCACCTCACCGCCAGTAGCAGCGGAGGTGATGGGGACCGTCGTGTGTCCTCAGTGGGGATTCCTATCACGGTTGCTCTGGGGATATGGGGGGATATCTGGGTCTTATCGCCTCATGCCGTGGGGAGCTCAGCTAGCTCACAAGCTCAGCAGCTGTTCATGTCCGACGCCCACATCAGGCCCCTCCCTCCGTCCCCATAGCCTTTTATAGTGACAGAAACTACCAAGACCAGCTTTCTGTGTGGGTTAAGACTCCATTTTAATTCTTGAAGAGATATTCAGTTGCCATGAGGCAGTGAAAGAGTGAAAGAGATCAGACCTAAAGGCGAGATGCTGTTTCTCAGATCTTCCTGTGTGATTCAGGCCTCCATCGCCAGTCGGGACGTCCAGCCTGAGAAAGTGGGATCCTAGGTGCAGATCTAGGTGCACCTGAATCGAGGGTGAAGTGCTCCAGTGTGAGGTGACTAGTCGGGTCACCAGGAAAGCCTGCTGTTGCAGAATGTTTGTTTGGGCCTTGACCACAGGATTTGGTGAGAGGGCATTTTGCCTATCTCAGTGTAAAGGGACACTGCACCACAGAAGGAGTTATTTGAACACTGTATATAGACATCATTGTTGGTAGTCATTTTGCTGACACTTGTAGTACCACAGGGATAATGTATGAGGCTATCCATTTCTGGGACACTGTATACAGACATTGTCCTCTCAACGTCCTCTCAACTTGCTGAGGAAGATCCTGCCTGTTTCACTTGTGGTGTTTGGCGCTGCTATCCAGGAGTTTAAGTGCACCAACGAAAGTGGCTGGCTATCTTTTCTTCAAAAGGACTGAAGCTACTAGTGCCATGCAGCTCTGAACACACATTCAGGGCTCTGTATATGCATTGGGTGTGTGGGACCGTTTATCTAGGAAGTTAAGCCATTACTCGTTGACTTGAAGTGTGTGTGTGTGTGTGTGTGTATATATATATATATATTTATTCTCTATCTGTCTCTGTCTCATAAAAATGTATATAATTGTGTGTATGGAAAAAAATCTAAATTCTACTGGGTCCAACTAGGGGGTTTTAAGGCTAATGGGTCTATCTGTTGTGGAAGGGCATATGTGGCAGAAATTGTAACGTTTCATGCATAGGAATTGGTGAAATGTGCTTGTGTCGTGTTTCAGATAAGCCTGGAGCAGGTGTACTCCCTTCTTTGCAACGGTCAGACTGAGGAAGCATACAGGACATTGGCTGCCACCGAGAGCTGGAGGTTTGGCAAGACTTCCATCTCACAAAATGAACTCCTGAAACTGGTGCAAGCGTACAGAGCTGTGCTCGACTACTATTCATGGCTGGACAAAAGAGCTGCAGTTACTCAAAGTGGTAATCTGTCACTTTCTTCTTGTCTGTATCCTGACTGTGCAATAAACACAATGCTGCTTTTTTTTTTTTTTTTTTTTTTTTGTTTTAAATATTGCTTAGATTTGGGGGTGGAGGGTGTCTGGTGTTTAGGTACCTGATAAGTTTTACAATAGTTTAAAGCTCAACTCCAGGCCTGATATGAAGGACACAAGTCGGTGCAGCTCTGTATTTGTTAAATTTTTTTGTTAATTTTTTATTTCCCTTTTTTTTTTTTTTTTTTTTTTTTAAGTGATCACATTCCCGTTTAGTCGATGATGGCCGCCATTACTATTGATCAAAAAAAAAAAAATTCCATAAAAATCTTAGTTTATAGACACTAACTTTTGTGCAAACCAAATTGATATATACGCTTATTGAATTTTATTTTATATTATTTTTTTTACCAAAAATATATGTGGCAGAATACAAATTGACCTAAACTGATGAAGAAATTTTATTATCATTTATTTTTCTTATATTGGGTGTGTTTATAGCAGAAAGTAAAAAAAATTGTGTTTTTTTTTTTTTTTTATTTTAAAATTGTTGGTCTTTTTGTTTATAGCGCAAAAAATAAAAACCGCAGAGTTGATTAAATACCACCAAAAGAAAACTCTATTGTCCGTTAACCACTTCCCGCACGGCCTATAGCAAAATGAAGGCCGGGCGGTGGTTCAGTTATCCTGACTGGGTGTCATGATGTCCAGCAGGATAAGCTGCGATCGCGCGCCCAGGCGGGGCGATCGGTGGTGTTGTATGTCAGTCTGACACACCGATCTCGGTAATGAACCTTTAACAGGGAGGCTCTTTACCACGTGATCAGATGTGTCCAATCAGTGGTAAACCGGAAGAGCCATTATCAGCTTTTCCTCACTCGCATCTGTCAGACGTGAGTAGAGGAGAGCCGATTATCAGTGCAGCCCGCCCAGGACCACCAGGGATGCTGCCTGGACCACCAGGGATGCCCACAAAGGACACCCACCAGGTATACCACCCTGGACCACCAGTCAGATGTCAATCAGTGCTATCAGTAATGCCCATCAGTGCTGCATATCGTTGCCGCCTTATCGGTGCATCCTCATCAGTGAAGGCGAAAACTTACTTATTTACAAAATTGTATAACCGAAACACTTTTTTTTTTTCCAAAATGTTTATTTATATAATATAATTTTCTTTAGCAAGAAATTAAAACCGCAGAGGTGATCAAATACCACCAAAAAACTCTATTTGTGGGAGCAAAATGATAAAAATGTTGTTTGGGTACAGTGTAGCATGACCATGCAATTGTAATTTAACCACTTACCAACCGGCCCATAGCCGAATGACGGCTGCATAACTCTGGGTGGACGTACTATGACGTCCTCCCAGAATTCCCCTCTCGCGCGCCCCCTGGGGCGCGCACCCGAACACATCCGTGACCGCCGGGTCCAGGGGACCCGGCGCATCACGGATCCCGGTAAATGGCCGCTGATCGCGGCCGTTTACCATGTGATCGAGCCGTCAAATGACAGCGCGATCACATGTAAACAGACCGGCGTCATCTGATGACGCCGGTTCCTCTCCTCCCCTCCTGTGTACCGATCGGTACACTGTGAGCGGGGAGGGGGATGGATGGATGTCTGCAGCGCTGTGGGCTGTATGTGTAGTGCCCTCAGCGCTGCACAGAGACATCCATCCATCCATGCTCAGCCATCCCCACTACTAATGCTGTGCAATACTCTGCAATACCAGCACAATACTCTGCAATGCTGTGCAATACTCTGCAATACCAGCACAATACTCTGCAATGCTGTGCAATACTCTGCAATACCCCCACAATACTCTGCAATACCCCCACAATACTCTGCAATACCCCCACAATACTCTGCAATACCCCCACAATACTCTGCAATGCCCCCACAATACTCTGCAATGCTGTGCAATACTCTGCAATACCCCCACAATACTCTGCAATGCTGTGCAATACTCTGCAATGCCCCCACAATACTCTGCAATGCTGTGCAATACTCTGCAATGCCCCCACAATACTCTGCAATGCCCCCCGCCATACTCTGCAATGCCCCCCGCCATACTCTGCAATGCCCCCCGCCATACTCTGCCATGCCCCCGCCATACCCCGCCATACTCTGCCATGCCCCCGCCATACCCCGCCATACTCTGCCATACTCTGCCATACTCTGCCATACTCTGCCATACTCCGCCATACCCCGCCATACCCCGCCATACTCCGCCATACCCCGCCATACTCTGCCATACCCCGCAATACCCCGCCATACTCTGCCATACCCCGCAATACCCCGCCATATCCTGCCATGTTGAGCCATGCTCAGCTGTACTCGCCCTCTGTATGTGGCCAGGCTGTGGAAGTCTCACACATGGGGTATCGCCGTACTCAGGAGAAGTAGGAGAATCTATTTTGGGGTGTCATTTTTGGCATGTACATGTTATGTGGTAGAAATATTGTATAAATGGACAACTTTGTGTTAAAAAAAAAAAAGCGTTTTAACCACTTCCCGCCCGCCGGCCGTCATACAACGTCCTTGACTTTGTGCGGAGATATCTGAATGATGGTTGCAGCTACAGGCATCATTCAGATATCAGCTTTTTCAGCCGGCGATTCCCTACACCATGAGAACGATCATAGCAGCTGTTCCACTGCTTGATCGTTCTTACGGGAGGCGAGAGGGGACGTCCCCCCTTCCCGCCGCCTTGCGGTGCTTCTACCGACTCACCGCTACGATCGAAGCCAGGATCTTTTTTTTTTTTTTTTTTTTTTTTTTTTTTTTAATTTCAGGCTTCCCAGCCTAGAGGTGAGATGTGGGGTCTTATTGACCCCATATCTCACTGTAAAGAGGACCTGTCATGCCATATTCCTATTACAAGGATGTTTATATTCCTTGTAATAGGAATAAAAGTGGTCAAAAATTTATTTTTTTGGAAAAAAGCATCAAACTAAAATAAATAAAGTAAAATGAACAATAAAAAAAAAAAAAAAAATTTTTTAAAGCGCCCCTGTCCCCGTGTGCTCGCATGCAGAAGCGAACGCATACGTAAGTCCCGCCCACATATGAAAACGGTGTTCAAACCACACATGTGAGGTATCGCTGCGATTGGTAGAGCGAGAGCAATAATTTTGGCCCTAGACCTCCTCTGTAACTCAAAACATGTAACCAGTAAAAAATTTTAAAGCGTCGCCTATGGGGATTTTTGAGTAGCAAAGTTTGGCGCCATTCCACAAGCGCGTGCAATTTTGAAGGGTGACATGTTGGGTATCTATTTACTCGGCGTAACTTCATCTTTCACATTATGCAAAAACATTGGGCTAACTTTACTGTTTTGGTTTTTGTAAAGCACAAAACATTTTTTTTTCCAAAAAAAAACGCGTTAAAAAAATTGCTGCGCAAATACCGTGCGAGATAAAAAGTTGCAACGGCCGCCATTGTATTCTCCAGGGTCTTTGCTAAAAAAACATATATAATGTTTTGGGGTTCTATGTAATTTTCTAGCTAATAAATGATGATTTTTACATGTAGGAGAGAAATGTCAGAATTGGCCTGGGTGCTCCAGAACGCCTGAAGGTGCTCCCCTGCATGTTGGGCCTCTGTATGTGGCCACGCTGTGTAAAAGTCTCACACATGTGGTATCACCGTACTCGGGAGTAATAGCAGAATGTGTTTTGGGGTGTAATTTGTGGTATGCATATGCGGTCTGTGAGAAATACCCTGCTAATATGACAATTTTGTGGAAAAAAAAAAAGTAAAAAAAAAACCTTGATTTTGCAAAGAATTGTGGGAAAAAATGACAACTTCAAAAAACTCACCATGCATCTTTCTAAATACCTTGGAATGTCTTCTTTCCAAAAAGGGGTCATTTGGGGGGTATTTGTACTTTTCTGGCATGTTAGGGTCTCAAGAAATTAGATAGGCCGTCAGTAATTCAGGTGTGATCAATTTTCAGATATGCGCACCATAGCTTTTGGACTCTATAACTTTCAAAAAGACCAAATAATATCCACCGATTTGGGTTATTTTTACCAAAGATATGTAGCGGTATAAATTTTGGCCAAAATATATGAAGAAAAATTACTAATTTGCAAAATATTATAACAGAAATGAAGAAAAATGTATTTTTTTACAGATTTTTCGGTCTTTTTTCTTTTACGGCGCAAAAAATAAAGAACCCAGCAGTGATTAAATACCACCAAAAGAAAGCTCTATTTGTGTGAAAAAAAGGACAAAAATTTCATAAAGATACAGTGTTGCATGACTGAGTAATTGTCATTCAAAATGTGAGAGCACTAAAAGCTGAAAATTGGTCTGGTTAGGAAGGGGGTTTAAGTGCCCAGTTGTCAAGTGGTTAAAAAGTGACAGCGCTGAAAATTGGCTTGGGCAGGAAGGGGGGGAAAGTGCCTGGTATTGAAGTGGTTAAAGTAACGCAGTGCTGTATTGCAAAAAAATGGCCTTGTCATGAAGTGGGGTAAACCTGGAGCTGAAGTGGTTAAACTGGGAGAGAAAGGGGTAGGACTGGTGTAAAGTGTGCTGCAAGACGATTGGGTAGATTTACTAAAGCTTGTGCAGTCAGAATCTGGTGCAGCTGTTCATGGTAGCCAATCAGCTTCTAACCTCAGCTTGTTCAATTAGGTTTTGGCAATAAAATTTCTATGCAGAAGTGAGCCTGATTTTGCACTCTTCAGCTTTAGTAAATAAACCACATTGTGTTAATAAAATGCTGATGGGAGATGACAGTGGGATGACGGCAGCAGTTCCCTCCTACTCCTTTCACTGTCAGCAGGTTGGGGCTGGAGAGAGGATACCACTTTACTCCTTATCTGTAAGTGCTGTCAGTCACCTGACTGAGCTGTGTATATATTAGGGCTGGATGGACAGAAAAAAAACATTATCAGTTTAAAACCCCTATTTGGGATTTTAACTGTCCACTTAGCTGTTTGCCTGGTGTTCATCTTCAAGAAACTAAAGCCTATATACCTATGACAAGAAGGCATCCCGGGGGTTAATTAAATGGCTATAAATGCTTCCAAACATCAATAGTGCTTTTCTCAGATGTTGATAATAATTTAATGTATTAAGATGCAGATCTTTTTATTTTTATTATTACTTTTTTTTTTTCCCCCAAGGCAGGGAAAGTGAGCAAACTTTTTAAAGGAGACATGTAGCCAAAGCTTTTTTGGGTGTACTTCTATGGATCACAGGAGTGCAGTTTGTTCTGCACTCCTTTGACTCGTCTTCCGTTGAAGCGGCTGACATCAGAGCTGGTCCAGGCTCCAAAAAGATTGTGACCAAATGGTCAGGAATTTACCCAAATGCCTGGACTGGCAGTTGGCTCAGCTTTTCCAGCGAGCCGTTGAGCACATGAGCCAGCTGGTCAAGTTCCCTCCAAAGCCCAGCATGACAGCGAGCCCTGGAGGAGCAGAGCAGCCTGAAGACCGAGTGCTGAGCGATCAGTGGTAATTAATTGGTCAGTTCTCGGGCTTCGAGTTGGCAGGGGACAAATGCTGCATCCACCTAGGTGAGTATACTTACTTTTATTTTTTTGGGATTCTTAAACAAAAAACTTTTTAAATGTTGCTTGCCTGGGATGAATATTATTGATAGTCCTGTTTTTTGTGCATATTGTGTTGGTATGAAGCTACAAATGAAGGAAATTTTATTTTTTCCCTAGAGATGGATTTAAATTCTCAGGCATCTGCCACTAAGGATATGAGTGGATTCTTCAGACAGGCCAGCATCACCTTTCAAGAAATACTCCACTTTCCTGGAGTTTGGGACCCCTTCATACTCAACTTTGTGAATGTAAGTTCTCTAAACTGATCACTTTAATGAAGGTAAGAATCCAATGTTATATGTATCGGCAACTGTCACAAAGTTGCCAGGGGCAGCAGCCAATGTCAGGCAGAACAGACGGAGGGTGTAAGTCCTCAGACAGATAGTCGTGAAACAAAAGGAAATGGCCAAGTCAGCTAACCGATGGTCAGGTCGGGCCTAAGAAAACCCAGGTTCCCTGTAAACCGAGCAAGGACTGATGATCAAGATAAGCATGGCAAAACTAAAGTTAGGCTATAGATGGACTGGAATTTGTCTGGTTCAGCAGGGACCAGGTCAATTTCTATCTATTTTATGGCCTTTCCTGGTTGAGAGGAGTCACCTAGTGATCTCCATTTGAATGGAATTGTGGGAAACTTTGTGTTCAATTGGTGTCTTTACCCAATTAACTGCAGCACTGATCAGTGTATTCTGACATCAGAGTCGTCACACTGTCATGCACAGAAATCGGAGATGGCAACCTTCTATGCTTAATTTTTTCTTAAGAGGGCAGGTGTGCACAGCAGAGACCTTAACTGCCAAGTAATGACAAGCTGATGGTTAAGTTTTTTTTTTTTTTTTTTTTTTTTTAAGGCTGATCATTGCAATAATGGGTTTTTTTTACAGGGTTGCAGTTTAATGCAACCTATATGGCCACAGCCTAGGTAGGCATTGTGTTCAGTAAGTGGTGTACAACTGTTCACACATAACATTGACTTTCAGTAACACATGGGGGTTGATTTACTAAAGCCAGTAAGTGCAAGATCAGGCTCAATTCTGCATAGAAACCAATCGGCTTCCAGGTTTTATTGCCAAAGCTTAATTGAACAAGCTGAGGTTAGAAGCTGATTGGTTTCTATGCACAAGTGAGCCTAATTTTGTGCACTCCAGCTTTTGTAAATAAAACCCATTGTCATGTACAATCAGGTTCCAGGTTTTCCTCTCTGCGAAATGGGTCCTGGCTGTTGCTGTTCTTGCACAGTTTGTGCATTTTACATTGGTGGAATAGTGCACTCTGTCTGGGCTTATACAGTTCACCTACTCTGAATCTGTACTTCTGGAACCAAACTGCTATAAAAGTAGTGCAACATTTTGCTCAAATCTTTGTTGGTTTTTAGTTTTAAAATCTGCATGTATTTGGTAGTCACTTCTTAAATATCATAATATGTATTGTGCATTATACAGGGATATTTTAATCTAAGGAACATTATTTAACTGTCCTTGCCCCCCTATAAGGCAGAATTGGCCCTGGTTGCCCGGAAGATTTGATTTTGAACTTTTTGTACAGAAGTAAAAAACCCTACTGCAATTTCAAAGAAACCCCAAACCTCTCTCTTTATGTTTGAGAACCGTTGGGACTAGTTTAGATGGAATTTGATGTGTTTTTATGATTTTTGCATAGCAAACTTAATAATAATAATATTATTTTTGTGTGTGTGTGTGGAAAGGCCACTTCAGGGGAGGGAGTTAATGGCATTCTGGCACTTTCAGAAATTGATTTAAAGATTTGGTACCAATAGGAACATAAACATTTGCACTGCCAGAGCATATTGGCATGGACTAATGTTACTGTATGTATCGTGATCTTTGGTCCTTTATTTTACTTAATCCATTGTATGCCTTGTTTCAGCTCCTAGAATCCTCGGGGAATGAAGAAGAGGCTGAACAGGTTTTGATAGAATATGCCTACAACAACAAGAACCCAGCGAACCCCAATGCCCACGTATACCTGTATGAGTTCAAGAAGAGGAGAGGGGATTCCGATGAAGCACTTATAAAAGTATTAAAAGTGAGTATAGATATGTCTAATTGTGTGTAACTGTAGCCTTGGCAGCAATATTATTTTTATCATTTTTTTTTTTTTTTTTTTTTTTTTTTATACTTCTATATTAGAGGCCTCGATATGTAGCAAGAGTATATCATCTTCCCTCTATATCTCCTCTATGCAGGGATGCTAGTGATAGCTTCATGCATGAGTGCCTGTGGATTGCAACATGGTCACCCCCCACCCCCCCATCTTGTTTGAGGGTTCCAAGTAATTTTCTAGCAAAACAAATTTTTTTTTTTTCATGTAAAAGTGCCAGAAAAGGCCTTAAAGTGGATATATATATATATATATATATATATATATATATATATATATATATATATAATTTTCTTCTTTCTTTTTCTACCTTCTCCTCCAATGTGTACTGACCACTTTGGAGCACAACATAAGCTTCATGTTAGACAAAATACAGCCTTACAAAAGAAGTAAGCGTTCATAATATACAGATTACAGCATACCTCAGTGTTTTTCACAAGTAAGCATACACCGCATCGTGCTATGGCTAAGTCAAAAGTAGAGCGCTATATTCTGCTATCAATTAGTCAATAGGAACATGTATAAATATCTTCAGGTACTTTGTATGTTTTAACAGTATCATTAATCAGTCTGCTCTCCTATCCTGCTCTGTGGATGTAGATGCCAGCGACCCCCAATTTTATGGTATTTCGTTGGGCTGTGTGTGTGTGTATGTGTATCTATCTATCTATCTATCTATCTATCTATCTATCTATCTATCTATCTATCAGCTTCGGGATGATCAGAAGCCTAGCAGCATATAGTGTTTCCTGCATAAGGATATGATGGTGTTTATCCTGTTCTTGCTCGGAGTATCCCCAATAGGCATTGTTTGGGGCAGAGTGGTAAAGGAGAGCCCATTTAATCCATTTTTCCCAGTAGCTCTGGATGGTAGGACAAGACCAGATGAGTTAATAAAAGAAACCTGTTACATCTTTACATTTAGGGTAGGAAGGGTCCCATTGGGGTTTGTATCTCGCTAAGCTAGTTGGAGTCAGGTAAGTTCTGTGGAGTGTATACATATGTGTGTGTAATGGAATCAAAATGGGGGGTGGGTACAGCGCTACTCCAGTGATGTTATAAAGGTAATTACACAATAAGCAGCTAACACACCTCTAAGACAAAGACAGAAGTAATTGGATCGACAAATATATATAACGTGTAGCGCTATGTGTATAAACAAAAAAACTTAAGTTGGAACCATCTTTCAATGGCCAAAAAATGAACATGAAAAATACTTCAAAAATGAAATAAAAGTGACTCTATACAAAAAGTGCACTATATAATACAAAATGATATGTAAAACATAATAATATCAACAATACACCAGTAAAATGTGAAGACAGGACCAAATTATAATTAGATGGGAAATCAACCCAAAGAAAAGTCTATAAATAATTAAAATTGTGTTCCTGGTGAAAATCAAAAACCACCACCAACAGTCTTTGAGGATTAACTGATGAAAACAACAACGGAATGTCACTGATGGGTGAGGAGGTAAAACACCAAATGAAATGTGACGTCTTGAATAGGTAACAGGACCATCACCAAATCATCTGCGGAGGCTTACCGGAAGTAGGGGACTTGAAAAGACATACGTCTTACAAGTCTCAAAACGCTTGTTTAGCCGCCAAGGCTGGCAGGATAAAACATCGGGTATCCACAACTTCAATTCAAGGAGGGGGGAAGATCTCAACAGCTCAAACCGTCCAGACGTATCCACAGACCCACCGGATGTTTATTTAAAAACCATGAGAGGAAAAAAACTCACATGGCATAATATCGTTTAAAAAGCATACATTTAATGGAACAAATAAAAAAAAACACTCACATGGTATATGATCATAAACAGCTCAAATAATGTCAAACGCGGTGATCATAGGGAATCCACCCAACATGTTTCGGCTGCCAAGCCTTCATCTGGGGTGTGGACCCCCCCTATCCCACCGCTATTTAAACTAAAAATGACCCCCACTGGGAGTGTCACAACACAGGAAGTGGCCGACTGACGTCACTTCCGGTTCTCAAATTAGTGTGTACATACTATATATAAAATGTATCATAGAAACAGTAGGCGATGTTTATATCGCCAATCAAAAGATACATAGTCAGAAGTAAAAAATGTAAAAAATGCTGATATTGTAGCCGGCCGGTCCGGAAGTATTCGGGGTTAAAGCCAAGCCTCCTTCTCGGCCCGGCCAGATTGTATGGGACAGAGCGTCATCACGCTCCGCCCCCTTCTTTTTCCCTCGGTCAGACCCTGGAGCCATGCGCGGAAGCGGAACTCACAAACAGGAAGTTCGCCCGCGCACCACGCCTCGCTTTGGGCGGTGGATCGTATAGGTCGAGGCACCACAACACCACGCCCCCGGATCTCGCATCTATGTCTATTAAAAGTGCGGCCGGCCTCATTGAAGGTCCGCCCACATTACCGCCCACATAGCCAGAGAAAGCCCAACCTCCTGTCCACAACGGCATGTAAACTCCCTATATGGAGAGCCGTAGTTGGACGGAGAGGGCCGGAAATGAGTCATAGCGCTCTGGCCATGAAAAGCAGTGTCAGCAAAGGTGGTAAAAACAAACATTGTGTAAAACATATATGCCGTGGGTCAAAAAATCCGGCGAAAATAACAAAATAATGAAGCCTAACAGGGAGTGAATATTAAATTTGGGAAGATGGTGACACTACCAATGGGGGGCATCCCACCTAACATATATACTCCAACATATATAGGGAGAACTGACAGTAAAAATCCTATGCAAAGGGAAACATTTGCCATATGGGGAAAGATTAGATCAAAAAATGAATCCAAAAAACAAAAATAAATTGTTAGTAATCAAAACACTACAACTAGGGGGGTCTCCAGGTTGGAGACCTACTGGATTTATGAATTGGGTTCCCACTTTCCGCAAGGTATTAACGTGGAGTGGGACATCAACTCATTTATCAATCAGGCTTAGTTATTTTATCTACGACCTCCAATTTTTTGGTACATTCATTTTATTCCATTTTATCTTTGCACCTTTTGGAACAAATATTCGGAATTTATATCTACGGTAGCTTATCATTGCTAGTTGTAGTGTTTTGATTACTAACAATTTATTTTTGTTTTTTGATTCCTTTTTTGATCTAATCTTTCCCCATATGGCAAATGTTTCCCTTTGCATAGGATTTTTACTGTCAGTTCTCCCTATATATGTTGGAGTATATATGTTAGGTGGGATGCCCCCCATTGGTAGTGTCACCATCTTCCCAAATTTAATATTCACTCCCTGTTAGGCTTCATTATTTTGTTATTTTCGCCGGATTTTTTGACCCACGGCATATATGTTTTACACAATGTTTGTTTTTACCACCTTTGCTGACACTGCTTTTCATGGCCAGAGCGCTATGACTCATTTCCGGCCCTCTCCGTCCAACTACGGCTCTCCATATAGGGAGTTTACATGCCGTTGTGGACAGGAGGTTGGGCTTTCTCTGGCTATGTGGGCGGTAATGTGGGCGGACCTTCAATGAGGCCGGCCGCACTTTTAATAGACATAGATGCGAGATCCGGGGGCGTGGTGTTGTGGTGCCTCGACCTATACGATCCACCGCCCAAAGCGAGGCGTGGTGCGCGGGCGAACTTCCTGTTTGTGAGTTCCGCTTCCGCGCATGGCTCCAGGGTCTGACCGAGGGAAAAAGAAGGGGGCGGAGCGTGATGACGCTCTGTCCCATACAATCTGGCCGGGCCGAGAAGGAGGCTTGGCTTTAACCCCGAATACTTCCGGACCGGCCGGCTACAATATCAGCATTTTTTACATTTTTTACTTCTGACTATGTATCTTTTGATTGGCGATATAAACATCGCCTACTGTTTCTATGATACATTTTATATATAGTATGTACACACTAATTTGAGAACCGGAAGTGACGTCAGTCGGCCACTTCCTGTGTTGTGACACTCCCAGTGGGGGTCATTTTTAGTTTAAATAGCGGTGGGATAGGGGGGGGTCCACACCCCAGATGAAGGCTTGGCAGCCGAAACATGTTGGGTGGATTCCCTATGATCACCGCGTTTGACATTATTTGAGCTGTTTATGATCATATACCATGTGAGTGTTTTTTTTTTTATTTGTTCCATTAAATGTATGCTTTTTAAACGATATTATGCCATGTGAGTTTTTTTCCTCTCATGGTTTTTAAATAAACATCCGGTGGGTCTGTGGATACGTCTGGACGGTTTGAGCTGTTGAGATCTTCCCCCCTCCTTGAATTGAAGTTGTGGATACCCGATGTTTTATCCTGCCAGCCTTGGCGGCTAAACAAGCGTTTTGAGACTTGTAAGACGTATGTCTTTTCAAGTCCCCTACTTCCGGTAAGCCTCCGCAGATGATTTGGTGATGGTCCTGTTACCTATTCAAGACGTCACATTTCATTTGGTGTTTTACCTCCTCACCCATCAGTGACATTCCGTTGTTGTTTTCATCAGTTAATCCTCAAAGACTGTTGGTGGTGGTTTTTGATTTTCACCAGGAACACAATTTTAATTATTTATAGACTTTTCTTTGGGTTGATTTCCCATCTAATTATAATTTGGTCCTGTCTTCACATTTTACTGGTGTATTGTTGATATTATTATGTTTTACATATCATTTTGTATTATATAGTGCACTTTTTGTATAGAGTCACTTTTATTTCATTTTTGAAGTATTTTTCATGTTCATTTTTTGGCCATTGAAAGATGGTTCCAACTTAAGTTTTTTTGTTTATACACATAGCGCTACACGTTATATATATTCATATGTGTGTGTAAGCCTGTCAGAAAGCTTTGGAGAAACCAACTTGCTGGTTGCCAGGGCATCCGTCCATCCTCCTCCACGTCCACCACCCAACTGCTTTTCAGCTCACAAGTCAAGTCTGACGCTGCAGGTAGTATAGGGTTGGAGTAACAGATAGAGGTCAGTTTTTTTCGAGTCTACTCCCAGGAGAACGTCCACAAGATATAAAGAAGAGATCGGGAGTAGAGTTCCTGAATTGGGACTGCAGTGCATGACGGAGCTGGAGAAAGCGAAATAATATGGAGTTGGGTAGGCCAAAGGTTGGTTTGAGATCCTGAAACAATTTAACTCCCGCACTGTTCATTACCTGAAGGAGATATATACCCCCTTGGTTAATCCATATATCAACATCTGGCAAAGTGAGCAGCTCTGGAAGGTTTGAATTATCCCATAGTGGCGTGTGAGCGTGAATGGGGGGGGGGGGGGGAGGCCTTCAGCCAACGCAGTCTCAGCACCCAAATCTTGCAGTGGTGGTAGACCAGTCCCTTACGTCCCCCCCACTTTAGTGAAATTATGCATATCACTAAGTAGGATCTGAAAGGGGTGTGCAACTTAGGTAGGGGCTGTAGGTCATGCTAAAGTAAGGTACCTAAGTTTGTCTTCCTTGTTAAAATAGAAAAAGTGGGACAATTGAGCAGCCAGGTAATAAGCGTGGAGATTGAGTAGAGCAGTTCCACTCAGTTCCGTGGGGTTTTTAAGGGCTCGCCATGATAACTTCCTCTGTGATCTCCTTACTGCTTGCTAAGCATATAACTAATGGTCTAAGAATCAATTTCTGTACTGTACTCCAAGGCATGAAATTTACAAGTACATCAAAATTCCTATTTCTTTCACTGGTACTCTGGGCTAAACCAAGCATTTAACCCTTGCAGTGTATAGAGAGCCCCACTACCAGGGATGTGGTGTTTTCATCAATGTATAGTCAAGGTAACTGACACAAAATTTAGCCTTGGCATCCAGAATTCAGTGGCCTCTTGGCATCAATGGGTTTAACCTCAGGGAGAGGCAGTGCAAAATGTTCTTTGATTTTAACCCATGTCTTTTATTTTCCCAGATTTTGCATGCCCTGGTCCCATCACACAAGCTTATGCTGGAGTTCAGTAGGCTTCTAAGAAATTCAGGTGAGTTATGAGCTGTACCATTTTGTGTGTGCTTGTGCGCATTTGTTTATTTAATTTTAAAGTATGTATGTGTGTGTGCCCGTTCTTATGAGCCGACAGATCAGTACATTCCCCTTTTTTTATTTTTTTTTTTTTTTTTTTTTTTTTTTTCAAACAATAACAAATGCTAACGACGACTTGCCCTGGTTGGCCAGTTGTCCTTTTGGTTATGTGTGTGTGTGAGTGATACTGGCAGTGCAGAAACAGTCTAGAACAAGATCGCCTTGAGAAATCTGTAGGTTTATCCATAGCAATCCTGTACTAAAGATTACACGAATAATCTGTCAGCGTGAGTTAAAAGCATTTACCTTTTATTTGTCTTAAAGTGATAGTGAAAATCCAAAACATGTTGTTCTTAACTGCTCTGTGGTTTTGCACAGAGTGGCCCCAATCCTCCACTCCTGGAGTCCCCTGCCAGCGCTCTCTGCTAATCCGTGTGGCAGCATAGGGAGCCGCTTCTTATGATGGTACATGTGTAGTCTCGATCCTGAGATGGGGCTAAATGTGTCAATTGACATACACCGAGGTGGCTTGGCCCAATTTACCTCCTGCCCCCAACCCCCCCGCTCCTTCCTCTCCTTCCTTATATAGGGTTTGATTGACAGCAGCAGGAGCTAGTGGCTCCCACTGCTGCCTCCATTCCTGTGAGAAGAGAGAGCAGTGCTGCTGATCCAGGACCGTGATCGGATTAGTTAGTATTTATAAAGGGGCTGGGAGCAGCTAAACATGAAAGGTTACCTTTTTAGCCTTTAAAACCACTTTAGGAGCTTTTGACAAGACAGCACAGGTCTGTTGTTCAAAATTACTAATTGCATCATCTGCATACAGGTTATAATGACAAAATATGTGTGTCTTGTACCTAACTTGATCTAAATCCAAGAACAAAAAATAAACAATATATATAAAATTTTAGCTTACCATTCCTTAGATGTGGTAGCTGCATTAGTTGCTTTTTTTTTATTTTTTTATTTTTTTCAGGCTAAGTAAATTATAGACAAATCCTGTTCATCCTACTAGAAATCCAGTGTCCTTGTAAATGCCTGTGTACTGAAATGAGTTCTTAGTATTATCAGCCTTCCCAGCTATCTTATGTGAGGAAGAGGTTTTTGTAGTGCAAATCATTACAGCAACCCAGGATAATGCTGCTGTTCCAGAGATACAGTACAGTGACTAAATGTTGTCACCCTGGGACAGGATATGTTACTGGCAGGATCCCCAAGTGAAAATTTAGGAAAACCTGAAAACAAATAAAGCAAGTGCAACCACTGCATCTGTGAATTGGTAATGTTAATTCTGAGTGTGTGTTTTTACTTTTTTTTTTTTTTTTTTTTTTTTTTTTTTTATATAGTAGATCTAATCCCAAGCACATAAGAGCTCATATTTTCTAACACCTGTGTGTGTGTTTTTTTATTATTTCTTGCGTTTGAAAGACCGCAGGGCAAATACAGTGTGACATAAATTATTGCAGCAAATGACATTTTATTCCCTAGGGTCTCTGCTAAAATATATATAATGTCTGGGGGTTCCAAGTAATTTACTAGCAAAAAAATATTGATTTTTAACTTAAGAAACAAGTGTCAGATAAAGATTTAGACTTTAAGTGGTTAAACTTCCTGTATTTACGCATTAAAAACTTGGCAGACTGCCTGGATTTTTTTTCACACAGAAGTGTATCCCTTTGCTCTAAGAAGGAAGAGTTAGTTACAATGTTTCATGTTAAAAACTTGGCAGACTGCCCAGATGCTTTCTTTTGACAGCTGAGTGAGCAGATAAGTCTCTCCACTTGTTATATGAAAAAATCGGCAAACTCTGCAATAGAGATAGTCAGAGGGGTTGAATCGAGATCTCGATTTTTTTTTAACGATTAATTGTGCAGCTCTAGTAAGTTGTATAGCTCATGCCAAAAATAGTTCATATCAAGGTAAAACCGTTAAGTTCACATACTCTTCACTCTATTCCAAAAGCCCTGCAGGGGAGAAGATACTATGTTCCTATGGGTATGGCTTGTATAGGAAGTTGTATGTTGAGATGTGGCTAAGGAGCAAAAACTGATGTGGGGGGGGGGGGGGGGGTGACGAGAGTAGGAGAATGCTGCAACCGGCTTTCAACTTTAGGCATGATATATCAACTGCGATAATGTGAAATATGCACCTAGGCTGGTGAAGACTATAGGGACCCAGTCTCTTGAAAATGGAAAATCGGTCCAGTAGAACCAACTTTTACAAAACTGTTTTGTGGGCCTCAGCCATCCATTCCAAGAGAGCGAGTATTGGATATGAGCGAGATAAGTCATGTTGGTTCTTCCATACACCTGGATTTGAACTATGCAAGCAGTGGTATAGATTGATGTTTACTCCGCAATTGGGAGAGAAAGTGGTGCAGTTGAGGCTCAGGGGTTTAACGGGCACGAGGGAACAGGGTTATACTTTAATCCAGATATAGTTGTACTTCACCAGTTGCTCCCACCCCCTTTTTGTTGTCTATGGTTCTGGAACGAATCTACTGTACTAATCTACGATGCCGGAAAATCCTCCCTGGTGCTTGACACATATGTGAATCTTTAGTAGATGTAAAAAAAAAAAATACCAGTAAGCAGGGTGGGGATGCAGCAAGTAAAATAGGGAATGTGACCCCCCACATAATTCAGGGTGGGGTAAATGGGGCCTATGTCTCGGGGGAGAAAAAAAAATTAAATGTGTACACACAGCACATCTCTCCAATGGATTCAAATGTTCCTGTTTTTTAAATACAGAAGAATACATTTTTGATCTGCCAGGATTCTAGTGAGCTCTTAACTTTCTGTTTGGGCTGACAACTTTGCCTTCACTGTACTGAAATCCCAAGCTGTGTTGTCAGCTCTGCCTGCTAAACTACAGAACTTCCTTTTTTTATTTTTTAGCATCCCTTTCAGTCCCTCTCCACAGGTGAATACTGTTTTCTTTTCCTGCACAATAATGCTGCTGCTTTGAGTCCCAAGAGTCTACCTACACAGGGAAAGGGCTCTTTAGAGTTGTAGTTCTGGGGGGGGGGGGGGTGTCTACATCATTAAGAACTCTCCTACCAGCAGCTGCCCATGTAAGATTTTTACACACTCTGAGAAAAAAAAAAAAAAAATCTCACTGCAGGAGACAGAATTTTTTTTTTTTTTTTTTTAAATGCCGATATTTGAAACAAGGGAGAAGGAAGTTTATGGATACATCTTTAGGTCGTGCTTAAACATGCGCTTTTAAGATGAGATGTATGAATGGTCTCATTTTAGCACAGTGACATAGTGCTGGAATGCATTAATAGTGCCTCGTCCTCGGCGGGGGGGGGGGGGGTGTTATTCCAAATTGGGGATCTGAAAATAGAGTGAACTATTCTGAAGGGTTTTTAAGGGGCCTACCACTGGTGAATTGTGCAGGGGATACAGTAGTTGGGGCATCAGAATCATTTTAATTCAAGTGATCCTACATGCTACCGACAGTCACAACTTACTCCAGCTATTCACCCTAGCTCTAAACCTGGACAGCAATGGATGTATATTGAGGTGGCAATAGTCCAATATGTTGGCGGTAACTTGAATCCCCAGATATTTAAACGATGATATGGTAGGTATGGGACAGGCCGCCGCAACTGACTGCTCTGATCTTCCATTCCATCACAATAAAGCTGATTTCGTCCAGTTAATGGTTAGACCAGAAAAGTGTCCAGACTGAGAGATTGTGTCCATGATAGGGAGGAGTTTTTTGTCTCCCATAAAAAGCAGCATATCGTCTGCATACAACATGCATTTCTCATGAAGTTTGCCATATCTGAACCCAGTAATCGATTGGCACAGGTGAGGGCAACCAGTGGTTCAATGGCAACCGCAAACCACTACGGGGAAATGGGCATCCCTGCCTAATCCCTCGTCCCAACGTGAAAGCAGGGGAAACCCTATCTGAGCACCTGATGGCAGCCTTAGGGGCATGATACAGGAGTTGGACCCATTTAAATTGCAGTTTATATTTCCTAAAACTATTGCATGTCCATATTTTGTGTACTGTGGGAGACCAGATATAGTGAATGTAGGGTCCCGGGTTTATTAACACTTGAAGCCGGTCCGGTTACCGTATGGCCGGCTTCCACTGTAGAGAAGAGGCAGTGACAACAGCTGCATAGCCTGGACGATGGTGTCACCCATAGACTTGCTATGGGGCAGCAGTTGTCAGCTGTCCCTCCTCTACACTGAAGTTGGTGCTGGAAGCCCTTCATGTGACCGGACTGGAGCGGCTTAGATGTGTGGGGTTGTTGTTTGGGGTTTTGTTTTTTTCTCTTTAAAGTGTAGATAGAATGGTTTCAGAATAGAGGTGGGAGTAGATTTGGGCTTTGTTTTGACCGGAATGCCAGTTTAAAACGAAACTATACTGCATCTGAGCACCCCAAACCAAAAATGCTATTTTAATTCGTTTTTAATAATCGGAAGAAGAAAATTCCCCCCATTCATCCATGTCTCCATGCTTTATTTTGCTAAAAAATCACTTTGAAAAATGCAGCCCCAGCATTTTTGCCTGTGGCCATCTTCAGTAAGGGCAGATAGTTCATGCAGCATTTACTTCCTTGAATCCATCTGTCCTTAGCGCAGGCATGCAGATAGGAGGGTTGTATGACATTGAAAACCAGGTAGTAACTAATAAATGTAAAACAAGCAAGTATATGTATGTATGTATGTGTATATATATATATATATATATATAATTTTCACACACTTCTATGCATACTTTCCTATCGATTTACTAATACTGAAGAAGTTGCCCACTCCACCCACCCCCCCCAAAAAAAATGACATGCCAAATGTGGCATGTAAAGGGGCGAGGAGTGCTTAAAGCGGAAGTTCCACTTTTGGGTGGCACTGAGCTTTAAGTAGTTTTTAGCTTTTTGTTCGAATGTAATGTAATATAACAACTTTCCAGCAGGTGGTGTAAGTTGTGCACAGATGTATTCTATGTACTGGTAGTTGTATCATTCTGTCCACCACTCTTACAGCTGTATAAACCCAAAGCTGCTGGCATTATGCCCAGATCATTTTTCTTTTATACCTTTCTAACTGCTACGTGCTTTTTATTATCAGTGTTTACTACGATGAGATGACAGAGAGGTTAATAGTTGATGATAATGCAGGAGTCAGTGTCTCCTTTCATAAAACAAAATCCTTCGCATGTGGCTGGCTTTTCATGATTGCACCAGTGCCGCAGCTCTCTGTTGATTTTTGCTTGTGTGCCCGCTGCAGAACCACGGGTGCACATCTTAAAGCAATGTTGTGGCTGACTTGTTATGGATTTGCTCTTTGGTGTGTTGATTTGATGAGCGATGAAGGGTCAGTGTTGCAGCATGCTCCTTGTCTAAGGAGGTGCAAATTACAAGGTGGTGCATGAAGGTGGTCTCCTAGAAAGTGGTGGTGTGAATTCACTATTTACCTTTTTTATAAGTGACTATACACCTATTCACTACAGTGTGGGATATAGCAAGAATCATCCTAAATATTCATGTAAGCCCATTAAATTGCAGCCGATAAATGAATGAGAAATGTGTTTTTTTTTTTTTTTTTTTTTTGTTTTTTTTTGTTTTTTTTTTTTGTTCTCTGCATATTTGAGCTGATGGGAAGTGAGTGCCTGAGTGTCTTTGTTCAAACCGGTTGCTGTAACTAATTGCAGCACAAGAGCGATATCTGTAAGGCCCATTTGATAAAACATTTTAGCCACCTTTTATGTTAACTTACTTGGCCACTAGGGGGACATTGATGATTTTATATGGGACACATTCATTTTTATTTATTTACACTACTTAGATCATTTTTTTATTTTTTCCTCTTCTTTTTTTTCTGAGTTACATCCTTAACACATCCCATTGTGGCAGGGGTGCAGTGAATAAGCACAATTTTGGACATGGTATCTTTCATTATTGTGCTATACCGTATATTGTAAAGCTGTTTCTATATATAATTAAAGTGATCGTAAAAGTCTCGTGTTTGTTTAACCACTTCAGCCCCGGACCATTATGCTGCCTAAGGACCAGAGGACTTTTTCTAATTTGGCACTGCGTCGCTTTAACTGCTAATTGCGCGGTCATGCAATGCTGTACCCAAACGAAATTTGCGTCTCTCTTCCCACAAATAGAGCTTTCTTTTGATGGTATTTGATCACCTCTGCCGTTTTTTATTTTTCGTGCTGTAAACGGTAAAAGACAAACTTTTGAAAAAAAATGATATTTTCTACTGTTTGTTATAAAAAAAAATCCAATAAACTCAATTTTAGTCATACATTTAGGCCAAAATGTATTCGGCCACATGTCTTTGGTAAAAAAAAAAAGTCAATAAGCGTATATTTATTGGTTTACGCAAAAGTTATAGCGTCTACAAACTAGGGTACATTTTCTGGAATTTACACAGCTTTTAGTTTATGACTGCCATTTCTTGAGGTGCTAAAATGGCAGGGCAGTACAAACCCCCCCAAATGACCCCATTTTGGAAAGTAGACACCCCAAGGAAATTGCTGAGAGGCATGTTGAACCCATTGAATATTTTTTTTTTTGTCCCAAGTGATTGAATAATGACAAAAAAAAAAAAATTACAAAAAGTTGTCACTAAATGATATATTGCTCACACAGGCCATGGGCATATGTGGAATTGCACCCCAAAATACATTTCGCTGCTTCTCCTGAGTATGGGGATACCACATGTGTGGGACTTTTTGGGAGACTAGCCGTGTACGGGGCCCCGAAAACCATTCACTGCCTTCAGGATTTCTAAGGGCGTACATTTTTTATTTCACTCCTCACTACCTATCACAGTTTCGGAGGCCATGGAATGCCCAGGTGGCACAAACCCCCCCCCCCAAATGACCCCATTTTGGAAAGTAGACACTCCAAGCTATTTGCTGAGAGGCAGGGTGAGTATTTTGCAGCTCTCATTTGTTTTTGAAAATGAAGAAAGACAAGAATTTTTTTTTTTTTTTTTTCTTTTTTCTTTTTTCAATTTTCAATTTTCAAAACTTTGTGACAAAAAGTGAGGTCTTCAAAATACTCACTATACCTCTCAGCAAGTAGCTTGGGGTGTCTACTTTCCAAAATGGGGTCATATGGGGGGGTTTTGTGCCACCTGGGCATTCCATGGCCTCCGAAACTGTGATAGGCAGTGAAGAGTGAAATCAAAAATTTATGCCCTTAGAAAGCCTGAAGGCGGTGCTTGGTTTTCGGGGTCCCGTACGCGGCTAGGCTCCCAAAAAGTCTCACACATGTGGTATCCCCGTACTCAGGAGAAGCAACAGAATGTATTTTGGGGTGTAATTTCACATATTCCCATGGCATGTTTGAGCAATATATCCTTTAGTGACAACTTGCTTGGGGTGTCTACTTTCCAAAATGGGGTAATTTGGGGGGGGGGTTTGAACTATACTGGCATTTTATGCACAACATTTAGAAGCTTATGTCACACATCACCCACTCTTCTAACCACTTGAAGACAAAGCCCTTTCTGACACTTTTTGTTTACATGAAAAAATGTTTTTTTTTTTTTTTGCAAGAAAATTACTTTGAACCCCCAAACATTATATATTTTTTTTAAAGCAAATGCCCTACAGACTAAAATGGTGGGTGTTTCATTTTCTTTTTCACACAGTATTTGCGCAGCGATTTTTCAAACGCATTTTTTTTGGGAAAAAACACACTTTTTAAAATTTTAATGCACTAAAACACACTATATTGCCCAAATGTTTGATGAAATAAAAAAGATGATCTTAGGCCGAGTACATGGATACCAAACATGACATGCTTTAAAATTGCGCACAAACGTGCAGTGGCGACAAACTAAATACCGTTTTAAAAGCCTTTACAGGTTACCACTTTAGATTTACAGAGGAGGTCTACTGCTAAAATTACTGCCCTTGATCTGACGTTCGCGGTGACACCTCACATGCATGGTGCAATTGCTGTTTACATTTGACGCCAGACCAACGCTTGCCTTTGCGCGAGAGCAGGGGGGGACAGGGGTGCTTCCTTTTTTTTTTTTTTTTTTTTTTTTTCTTTTTTATCTTATTTTTAAACTGTTTCTTTTCTTTTTTTTTTTTTTTTTTTTTTTTTTTTTATCATTTTTATTGTTATCTCAGGGAATGTAAATATCCCCTATGTTCGCAATAGGTAGTGACAAGTACTCCTTTTTGAAAAAATTGGGGTCTATTAGACCCTAGATCTCTCCTCTGACCACACCAAGATCGGTGTGATAAAATGCTTTCCCAATTTCCCTGTTTATATCCGGCGAAATCTAAGTCATGAAATGCTCGTAGCTTCCGGTTTCTTAGGCCATAGAGATGTTTGGAGCCACTCTGGTCTCTGATCAGCTCTATGGTCAGCTGGCTGAATCACCGGCTGCATTCTCAGGTTCCCTGTTGAGACAGGAGAGCCAGAGAAAAACACGGAAGACGGAGGGGGGGTCATTCCCTCCCACTGCTTGTAAAAGCAGTCTAGAGGCTAATTAGCCGCTAGGATTGCTTTTACATGAAAGCCGACCGCTGGCTGAAAAGAATGATACCAAGATGATACCTAAACCTGCAGGCATCATTCTGGTATAACCACTCAAAGCCGTGAATGGCGTACCTGAAGACAAAAAAATGGTTAACAATAAAACACAGTAAACGGTAAAGTATAAAAAATTGCATACCTGAAAAGCAAACATGATAAAACATAATAACAATAAAACATTGCAGAATAGAATACAGTAAAAAAGAGCAGAACAATAGAGAGAGAGAACAATAAACCGACAACTATTTTTTTTTTTATTTTATATATAAATTTTTTTTTTTTTTTTGTAACTAACTTTTATAACTGTAACCGGTTCCAGGTTCGGGTCTCTCAAAATGCGATGGCATCTTGGGAGACCCTGTGAAAGTGTGCCTAGTCTGTGCAATGCTGTACCCTATGCTAATACTCAACTAGTGAATGGTAGCGTTCAAAAACATTCACCAATGCAAAGACCAGGATTGTCAGGACAGGAGGGACAATAATAGCGGGTGTCACACCTATATCCGCGCTTGCTGCAGACACAACATCTTTTTTGGGAGGGTTCGTTGGGTAGGGGTACTCGGGAGGACATAAAGAAAATGCCTCTCATGCAGCCGACTGCATTTGGTTGGGGATGTGAATGGGGGAAGTACGGGCGCTGCAGAAGTGGTGGGTTCCCAATTAGGATTGGCGAATGCAGCAGGAAGGGCACTATGGGCACGACGGGCCTGTGTTTGTCTTCTTCTTGGTGGCAGCGGGACACTACTTGTGCTTGCCACCTCACCAGCTTGAACTGCACTTATGGGACTCGCCACGTCACCAAGTGTTACTGCAGTGCTGGTTTGACTACGACCGGGGTGTACTAGGCTGCTGGTGCTTGCCAGTTCACCAAAACGCTACCAAAAAAACTGTTAGCGATCGCAGGGATCAGGCCTGACTCTGCGAACGCTGCAGTTATGCGTTTAGTGTTTTGTAAGTGACAGTGATCGATCGATACTGTACTTGGGTGGGCTGGGCCAGGCGGAAGGGCAAAACGCAGGTGCTAGCAGGTATCTGGGCTGATCCCGCTAACACTGCGTTTTTGGGAACCCTAAACTGCTGGGGACGCTAGTATAGATCTGATCGGAACAGATATTGATCCGTTCAGATACTATACCACTAAGGGAGGCGTATGCTGCGTGCATGGGTGTTAGCGGTACTGGCGCTAATCTGACGCTGCCTGGGGCGACGCATATCACCGCCGGGCGATCAGGGGGCTAAACTTTTATTTGGTAATAAACTTCGGGTGCCCTGACACTATAAAAAATAAATGAACTAACCAGTGTCACCCGTAACGGTTATACGGTGATCAGTGGTGAAAGGGTTAACTAGGGGGCAATCAAGGGGTTAAAACCTTTATTAGATAGTATATGGGGGTCCCTGTTGCTATAAAACGCTGACGGCGAACCTAAATATTTACCTCCCTAACTAGCGTCACCAGTGACACTAATACAGCGATCAGAAAAATGATCGCTTAGCGACACTGGCGACAGGGGGTGATCAAGGGGTTAAAACTTTATTAGGGAGGCTTAGGGGGTACCTTAGACCTAAAGGGGGCTAACACTAACTGCCCTAACACACTAACTGTCACAAACTGACACCATGCAGTAATCAGAAAAAAAAAAAAAAAAAAGCTTGGTGTCAGTGTGACGGGGGGGTGATCGGGGGGTAAAGGGGGGTGTTTTGTGTGCCCGGCATGTTCTACTGTGTGTGTGTGTAGTGTTACACTCTCACATTGCAGTCTTCTCTCCTCGGCGCCGGAACGGAAAATACCGAGCCGAGGAGGGATGACATAATTTCCTTTGCTGCTGTTTAGCATACAGCAGCAGAGGAATGATTTGATTGGCCGGCGGCGATCGCGAGGGGGGGCCACGAACGGATGGCCTCCGCCTCACCTCCGATCGCCGCTGGTCAAAAACGGACCGCCTCGGGCACCGGGGGGGGTCCGATCGGACCCCCCGCCCGCGGGAGGCAGATCAAGTATATGTACGTGATTCTGCCTGCCCGTGCCACCTTGCCGACGTACATCGGCGTGAGGAGGTCCTTAAGTGGGTAACCACTTCAATACCGGGAATTTTCACCCCCTTCCTACCCAGGACAATTTTCAGCTTTCAGCGCTGTCACACTTTGAATTGTGCAGTCATGTGACGTTGTACCCAAATTAAATTTTGATCGTTTTTTTTTTTTCCCCCATAAATAGAGCTTTCTTTTGGTGGTATTTGATCACCTCTGCATTTTTTTGTTTTTTGTTTTTTTTTTTTTTTTTTTGCGCTATAAACATAAAAAGTGACAATTTTGAAAAAACACTATTACTTTTTGCTATACTATCCCAATATTTTTTTTTTTTCTTTTTTAAACAATTTTTTTTTCCTCAGTTCAGGCCGATATGTATTCTTATTCTACATATTGTTGGTAAAAAAAAAAATCCCAATAAGCGTCAATTGATTGGTTTGTGCAAAAGTTATAGCGTCTACAAAATAGGGGATAGATTTGTCATTTTTATTTATTCCCTTTTTTTTTTTCGTGACTATGACATTATGGTGGACAGATTGGACACTTTTGACACTATTTTGGGACCATTGACATTCATAAAGCGACCATTGCTATAAAAATGCACTGATTTGTGTATAAATGTCACTGGCAGGGAAGGGGTTAACACTAGGGGGCGCTGAAGGGGTTCAATTTATGTCCTAGGGAGTTATTCTAACTGTGGGGGGAGGGGACTGATGAGGGGAGGAGACCAATCGGTGTTCCTCTGTACAAAGAACATATGATCAGTTCTCCTCTCTCCTGACGGAACGTGGATCTGTGTGTTTACATCCTCCCAGGTTTGCTATAGTAATATTAACAGTGTAATTAATTTCTCATGGACTTAATTACAGTGGGAAAAATTATGATTTGGTCCTCTGCATATTTTGTAAGGTTGCCCTCTTACAAAGAAATGAAGGGTGTATAATTTTTATCATGTGTATTTTAAAAGATGGAGACAGAATATCAACCAAAAATCCAGAAAAACACATGATACAAATGTTATAAATTGACTTGCAGTTCTGGAACTGTTGGAGGGGGGATTATGGTGTGGGGTTGTTTTTCAGGGGTTGGGCTTGGCCCCTTAGTTCCAGTGAAGGGAACCCTTATGCCGCGTACAGACGACCGGACATTCTGACAACAAAATCCATGGATTTTTTCCGACGGGTGTTGGCTCAAACTTGTCTTGCATACACACCGTCACACAAATCTTGTGAGAAATTCTGAACGTCAAGAACGCGGTAACGTACAACGCGACGAGCCGAGAAAAAGGAAGTTCAATAGCCAGTGCGGCTCTTCCGCTGGATTCCGAGCATGTGTGGAACTTTATGCTTCGGAATTGTGTACACGCGATCGGAATTTCCGACAACGGATTTTGTTGGAAAATTTGAGATCCAGATCTCAAATTTTGTGTGACGAAAATTCAGATGGAAAATGTCTGATGGAGCCTACACACGGTTGGAATTTCCGACAACAAGCTCCGATCGCACATTTCCCATCAGAAAATCCGACCGTCTGTACGCAGCATAAGGCTGGGTTCACACTAGTGTGAATTGGATGTGGGTTTCCTCCGCATCCAATATGCATGACAGGAGATTGTGACCGGCTCACGTATCTCCTGTGCAAGCTGTTTCACAGCTGCAACGGAGTTCTGTGTGTCTTTTACTCCGTTTTCAGGGCCAAATTCAAGCAAAAAATGGCGCCTTAGTTCCAGCGTAGGGAATTCTTAAGGTGTCAACTTTTTTTTTTTTTTTTTTTTTTTTTAAGGGAGACTCTGAAAAATAAAACTATAGTGTTTGTGACAGATTGCATAATGTAAATGCATTCTTTGCTCAAAGTCACAACTTTTTCTGTTACCACCTGTGCTTGTTGTATTTTGGCAGGGTCAGATGAACATCACCAGCTTGCACTGCAAGTTCTGTTTGACCTCCTGGATCACTCTGGTTGGAAGGACAGTATGGTAGCATGGAGGCGTTTAGCAAAGCTGCTGAAGAAAACCCTGAAATGGTGAGCGAATTCCTCATGGCAAAACAGTTGCTGTCAATGGTGATTTTTTTGTGGTGTCTTGACTGTATGAATAAATTCCTGACAGGTCACAAGGTATGTGTTGATTTTTTTTTTTTTTTTACCTGTACTTACTTTTAAAAAGCAGTCCTTAAAGCCTTTGTAAACCCTTAGTTATACCCAGTGAACCCATAAAATTCCACTATTGCAACCCCAAAGTTGCACAATTTAGAGTGCGACTTTAATGCAATTTTAAAGTTGGATCAAAACTGCACTCTGGATCAAAGTCGCATCAAAGCATTGTAGGTACCTTTTTAAAAGTAGCTGATTTTGAAAGTCGCATAGATGGGAACAGGTACCATTAAAATCAATGGGCTGTGACTTGTCATGCGACTTTGGACACATAGTGGAATGACAAGTCACATTTTCACTATAGTTAAAATAGTTTCCACTATGACAATTCATTCTAGTGGAAACTGAGCCTTAGTCTACGTTTCCACTATTGCGACCACAAAGTTGCACGATTTAGAGTGCGACTTTGAGTGCAGCTTTGATCCAACTTCACACTCTCTGGATCAGTCGCATCAAAAGTCGCTGATTTTCAAAGTCGCATAGATGGGAACGGGTGCTATTGAAATCATTGGGCTGTGACTTGTCGTGCGACTTTGTGTCCAGTGGAGCCTTAGTCTACGTTTCCACTCTTGCAACCACAAAGTTGCACGATTTAGAGTGCGACTTTGAGTGCAACTTTGTGTCCAAAGTCACATGACGAGTCCCACTAGTGGAAACGGAGCCTTAGTGTGGTTGCCTGTACTATGATCACTATAGACAGTGAGCTGGGACCCCAGAGTACGTCCATCTCCCTTCTCCTGTGCACAGCAATACTGTATATGTGCACACCCCCCCCCCCCCCCCCCCACTTGTGTGGATGGGGCTTTTTATTTCTTAATTGTAGAAATGAGAGAACAATGATTAGCTCCTCCCATCCTGTATACGCCCACTCTGGCTGCACAGGAACAGTGTCCCTCCCAGGAAGTGATGTCACTAGCTTTCAGGTAACCACACCCTGATTTTTGTCTCGGAAGGAAGTAGATTCAAAGTTATGTGATGCAACTGGATTCTGCAAAATAAAGGTAGAAAAACTGGGATTTTTTTCATTTTGAGACATAAGGCTGAACTTGGCTCACATTGATGATTGCAGGGGAGATTTTTAAGTGTTAGGATGGACTTCCACTTCCCGACTGCCGCACGACTATGTACGTCCTAATTTTGAACGGGGATATCGTTGTTATGGCAGCAGCTAGCTGCCATAACCCCGGTATCCCCGTTTTCGTGCGGCGGCCGGCTTTCAGATAAAAGTGGTCCCTACGGCGGATTCGCCGCAAGATCACTTTTATCGGTGGCGGGAGAGGGGGCCCCCCCCCTCCCGCCGCGATCCGGTGCCCTCCGCCGCTTACCGGAGCCGTCGGTAGCGGCGGAGGCGATCGCGTCCTGTTCTCTGGTGTGTCTGGAGACGAGTGAGGCCAAGATGGCGCTCACTCGTCTCCATGACACTGCTGGGCGGAAGCGACGTCAAAACGTCACTTCCGTCCACGCCTCTTAAAGGCATATTTTTTTCAAATGTCATTTTTCTGTAAATATGAGATCTGAGGTCTTTTTGACCCCAGATCTCATATTTAAGAGGTCCTGTCATGCTTTTTTCTATTACAAGGGATGTTTACATTCCTTGTAATAGGAATAAAAGTGACACAATTTTTTTTTTTTTTTTAAACAGTGTAAAAATTAATAAAATATTGTAAAATAAATAATAAAAATAAAAAAAAAAAAATTTTTAAAACCCCCCTGTCCCGACGAGCTCGCGCGCAGAAGCGAACGCATACGCGAGTAGCGCCCGCATATGAAAACGGTGGTCAAACCACACATGTGAGGTATCACAGCGACCGGTAGAGCGAGAGCAATAATTCTAGCCCTAGACCTCCTCTGTAGCGCAAAATATGCTACCTGTAGAATTTTTTAAACGTTGCCTATGGAGATTTTTGAGGGTAAAAGTTTGATGCCATTCCACGAGCGGGCGCAATTTTCAAGCATGACATGTTGGGTATCAATTTACTTGGCGTAACATTATATTTCACAATATAAAAAAAAATTGGGATAACTTTACTGTTTTATTTTTTTATTCAAAAAAGTGAATTTTTTCCAAAAAAAGTGCGCTTATAAGACCGCTGCGCAAATACGGTGCAAAAAAAAGTATTGCAATGACCGCCATTGTATTCTCTAGGGTGTTAGAAGAAAAACCATATATAATGTTTGGGGGTTCTAAGTAATTTTCTAGCAGAAAAACCTGTTTTAAACATGTAAACACCTAAAATCCAAAACGAGGCTGGTCCTTAAGTGGTTAAGTGCCACAGAAGTTGTTCCATCCCCTGACTACTAATGCAAGTTAGTGGTACGGTATACATAGAGATGATTTTTTAAAATTAAATCCAATGCTCTTCTGGCTGGAGACCTGCAGAAACGACCTGCCACATTTGGTACTCTGTAAGGACCCTTTCACACGTGCGGACCGTTCGTCCGTTTTATTCATCCATCCGTAGACGGATAAAAACTGACGTCGGTCACATCCGTTTTTATTTCCATTCACCTCTATTTGTCGTCCGTGTTGTCGTCCGCTTTTCATCAGTTTTCCCATGATTCTTTGCTTTTCCCCAGCATGCATTGTGCTTCCCATGCTGCTTTGTGGTTTCAGCTTTTATTGCTGTGTGCTTCCTGTTATCTTTCTGTAGTCTATGTGCTTCAGACCAATGGATTTGGGCAGATTTTTTGACCATGTGACATTATTTGTCATGTTATCGTATTTGAGGAGACGAAAAATCATGAGCAGGAAGATTTCTGCGAGAAGACGCAGGTACTGAACACGTCCCATGCTGCTCAAGAGGCCTACTGAAGGTTTTTCTTGCTCTGCACTATGCAGATTTGCAACTTTTTCTGCAAAAATTCTTCAATTTCACCGGAATGTTTGTAACAACGTTCAAATTTTTGTTAGACCCTTTTCACACTGGGGTGCTTTGCAGGCGCTACTGCGCTATTAGCACCTGCAGAGCACCCTGAAACAGCCGCTGCAGTCTCTCCAAGCTGAAACTGGAGTGGTGCACTGGCAGGACGCTGAAAAAAGTCCTGCTGGCAGCATCTTTGGAGTGGTGAAGGAATGGTGTATACACCGCTCCTGCCCAATGAAATAAATGGGACAGTGCGGCTATACCGCTGGCATAACCGCCCTGCTAGCGGTCGAATAGCACCGCTAAAATGAAGGTAAAGCGGCACTAAAAATAGTGCTGTTTTACCCCTGGCGCCACCCCCACCCCAGTGTGAAAGGGGCCTTAGAAAAGTTGCATCCACGACATGAGACGACGTGTGCCTCCAGAGGTGCGACTTCTACTTACCCCGTGGTAAGCCAGCCTTTCTGTTTATTTCCAGCGTAGGATTCCTTTCATCATTTCTAATACTCTTCCTAGGTTTCTGGCATCTGGACTATCCTATACGTCCTTAAACCACTTCTTTTTGTTGGGAATCTCTACAATTTCAGGAATTGTGCACGACACATGTCAAGCAATATGACAGGAGCTGCGGTCTACTGCAATGCCTGTTCCAGATGCATCCATGTGGCAGGAAATCACAAATGGTTTTTGTAGAAAGACTCAATTCCTTAATTGTGTTGGAGCCCTTGATGGGGAAATGCGTCCCAATTCAGATGCCGCCTGGATCTGGCTCACAATTTTTTAATTATAAGAAATCAGAAAGAAATACTTCTCCCTTGCCAGACATGCCACATGAGCTTGTAGCTGATGAGGCATTTGCGCTTTCTAGGCATCTCCTAAGGCCTTATGGCAGGCACAATCTAACTCCCCCCAAAAAAATCTTTACCTACCAGCTGAGTAGCGCAAGGCGCCTCATTGAATGCACCTTTGGCATTTTGACAAGCAAGTGGCACATATTCCATAGTACTAGTTATACAAGCATGTTGTGTTCTCCATAACATTATATGTGACAAAGAAGGAATTGTTGTCTAAGAGGATGAGATCAATTTGCCCTCTGTACGGTATACTGGCATGCGACCCAACAATTCAGACATTAACATGCGTGATACCTTTGCGGACTATTTCATGTCCCCAGAAAGAGAGCTTCTGTGGCAGTATCAACATGTGTAAAAACACTTACCAGCCACTTTGTTAGGTACACCTTGCTAATACCATGTTTGACCCCATTTTGCCTTCAGAACTGCCTTAATTCTTCATGGCATAGATTAAACAAGCTGTTGTACATATAAAACAGTGCCAATGTTGATCATCCACTGCCCCAATGACCATCACATCTTTTGTATCTGTTATATTTGGTTTATATAGAGTAAAATAATAAAATTCACTTTTCCATTCTGTCAAATTTTTTTTTTTTATTAATGTCATAGAAAATAATTGACCACAACCTATATCCCAAAAATATAATATGTGCAAACATATATTTTTGTAGAATAAAATAATGAAAATTTGTGGTGTGTATTTGGAATCAGCCCCCAACTCTGATACCCCATTGCCTTCAGAAGTCAAAAAGCATATTCATGTGTTAGCATGGGCCAAAGTCCACACCTTAATCCAATTGAGAATCTGTTTCCAGCCTTGAAAATTGCTGTTCCTCCATCCAATCTGACAGAGCTTGAGGTATTGTGCAAAGAAGAATTGCGCAAAATGTCACCCTCTAGATTTGCAACGCTATAGGCCGGAGCTGAAAGATGAAGCGCAGGAAAAAGGGAGTGTTGCAGGAGCGATTTAAAAAAAAAAAATCGTAGGCCCTTTCTTTGAAATGTTTGAAATGTAAAGGACTTAAGACAGAAACTAAGAAAATTTCCTTGGTCTCTCCAAAATTTTATTAGTTTCATTAGTTGGACAAGTAGACCAAGTCAGACTCCTTTTAATGACACACATGGATCTGTGTATTAGGGTTGTCCCGATACCACTTTTTTAGGACCGAGTACAAGTACCGATACTTTCTTTCAAGTACTCGCCGATAACGATTACCGATACTTTTTTTAATGTCACGTGACAGTGTTTTTGGGGGGCTTTTTTTTTGTTTTTTTGGGGGGGAGGGGGGGGGACGGAGTCTGTGTGTTTACATTTTTATTATTTTTTTTACAATAATATATATTTTTTTAATTATTTATTGCAACATGTGTTTTTTTGTTTTTTTTTGTTTTTTTTTGTTTTTTTTAATCAGCCCTGTTGGGGGGCTTTGGTGAGATATCAGGGGTCTTGACAGACTCCCCCTTGAGACAGAGAACGAGGATAGAGATTTCCCAGTCCCCTTCTCTGCAGCCTCAGCTGCACTGAAAATGAATGGAGAGAAGACAGCGGCTCCTCTGCATTCATAAACTGAGACATCGTAATCACAGGAGATTACAATGTTTCAGTTATGTGAATGGACAGAGTCAGCTCTGTCCATACAGAAAAGGAAGAGTACACGGAGGGGGACAGCAGCAGAACGGAGGAGGCATGGAGGAAGAACGGAGGGGGACAGCAGAACGGCATTGAGGAGGATGCGGGGACAGTCAGAGTTACAAGCACCGATCACCGCTGTATACATTTCACTAAAGCAGCTGAAAGCCGCTGGGGGAGAAGCTTGTAACTCTCCCACTCACCGATCACCGCTGACTGTACAGGTATCGGGTGAAGCATTGGGAGCATTTGCCCAAGTACTCAGGCAAATGTTCGGTATCGGGGCCGATATCGATACTAGTATCGGTATCGGGACAATCCTAATTGTGATAAAGTCACTATCTAATCTATCAACATGTTACCATTCCCACATTTTTGGGACAGAAGTGGAGGGGGGGGGGGCATGGTCAGAGGATACAGATTAAGAGCCAAAGGTAGAGATGGGAGTTGTAGAACCTGAGCAGGCTTCCAATCGGACTGAGCTGGAGATGATATCTAAAGGTGATATGATCAAACTTTCACTCTCTCTAGATGTGCAAAGCAGGTAGAGATTTGGCTGTGTGGTTTGGGTCATTGTCTTGCTGGAATACCCATCCACACCAGTGTAAATGCCCTGGCTGAGGGAAGTTCTCCTGTCTCCATAGCCAAAATACGTCCCAAAGCATAATGTTTCCACCTCCATGTATGAAGGGACTAACTTAGGGCGGGGGGCTTGTGGAACCCAACTTAGAGCTCTGGAAACCCATTTTCCAGCTTCTATGGCCACTCTTATGTGTAAGTCACCCTGTGTTTATTAGGGGCACAGGGTGATTGAGAACCACAAAACAGACTCCTACTGGGGTTCTCGGTCATCCTGTGCCCCTAAGACACAGGTTGACCTGCACATAAGAGGCAGAGGAAGCTAGAAAACGAGTTTCCAGAGCTCTAAGCCGGTTTCCATGAGCCCCCCCGCCCTAAGTTGGTCTCTTCATACATGGAGGTGGAAACATTATGCTTCGGGACATATTTTGGCTATGGGGACAGGAGAACTTCCCTCAGCAAGGGCATTTTAAACTGGTGTGGATAGGTATTCCATCATGACAATGACCCAAACCACACGGCTAAGGCAACAAAGGAGTGGCCCAAGAAGAAGCAAATTAAGGTCCTGGAGTGGCCTAGCCAGTCTCCAGACCTTAATCCCTTAGAAAATATGTGGAGGGAGCTTAAGGTGCGAGTTGCCAAAAGGAGTTGCAAAGAGGAGTGGGGCAAAATCACTCCTGAGATGTGTGCAAACCTGGTGACCAACTACAAGAATGGGGAAACTTAAACCTTTAAAGAATGGGGATACTTTAAAGATCCTGATAAGGACTGGGGGAATTGGAATAGGGATTTGATGATTGGGAGGAACTACCATATGAAGTGGATTGGGAACTGGTTGACTTGTAGGAAATGGAGGTATGCTGGCTAAGAGGTGCCACTTGAGGTGGGGCTAATACATTTTGGGCAGTGGTGGTTGGTGTACGTTGGTGATGGGGGATAATACTTGGGTGGTAATGATGCTGAAACATGTGCTGTAAGGATAGGTTTAGTGGAGCAGGCTCACTATGGTAAGGACGTTGTTGCTGAGTAATGAGTGGCGGCATGGGATCACCAGACATTGCACCCCTTATGCACACACCAGTGTAATTGAATATAGCCATTTGCACATCCATTTTTCGTGGAGTGGGTACTTGTGCGAGATGATGGTATGGATTTTTTACAAAGATTGCATCCTGATTGGTGGGGTCAGCAAATGGATCAATGGCATCAACCCTTCTCATCGCCTTCATCTCCTCCATGAATGATAACATCGCTCCATCCATGTCAGGTTTGGGTTGGGATTGGCGTCTTTGACGACTGCTTATTGACGTGATGGCTCGAACAGAACGAATCTGTGAAGTGGGAAATTTATTAGAACATTTGTCTTTGTCAACATTTTAAAATGAGGCATTTTGTTTAGGATTCTTACAGGCACACGTCTTTCATGCGTGGTTCTTGTTGCTGCTGATTCTTGATTTGGGGACACTTGGGAAGACGCGGGTTGTTCGGCACCCTGCTCAGTTTGTCAAACTCCCATCTCTTCCTCTCGCGCTTGCTCTGTATCCTCTGAGCCTGCAGCCCCCTCCTCTTCTGTCTCGGAAATGTTGGTGCTGGTACTGTAAAAGGATATGTTGATAGATGGATCAGTACAGTAGATTTATTACAATACATAGATCCATGTGTGTCATTACTGTTGCAAAGGAGTATATGATTTGGTCTACTTGGCCAACTAACGTGATATATGGGAGAAAAAAGGTATTTACTTACCATCTTAAGTCCATCACATTTCTCAAGAAGCCTAACATTTCAAAGAAAGGGCTTCTTCTTTTTTTTTTTTTTTTTTTTTTAACGCCCCTGCACCACTTCTATTGTCGTCAGCCTCCTCTTTAAGTTCACGTCTATAACGGTCTCTTTGTGATGTCCACCGCGTCACGATTTTTTGGCCTGCGTAGGAACAGTAGACACAATTAACACATTGTATACCTAATTGTCATATTGCATTTCTGTTTGAAACACATATGTGGAATACATGTCTTGGCATGTTAAAGTGGTTTTAAACCACTCTTTTTGTCACTTGTACCTTTTTTAGGTAAGCCTTGAACAAGGCTTACCTTAGGAGATATTTGCTGTAGACTGCGCTGATGATGTAATCGGCGCATGCGCTGTGACGAAACGGCCCTCCATGCCATTTCTTCACTAGCAAGTGTCGTGACTGATGGCTCCCGCGCCCATGCTCGCACACAGCAGCGAACGCATATGTAGGTCGTGTCTGCATATATAAACTATGTTCAAACCACGCATGTGAGGTATCACCACGAACATTAAAGCGAGAGCAATAATTCTAGCACTAGACCTCCCCTGTAACTCTAAACATGTAACCTGTAAAAAAAATTTAAGTGTCACCTAATGGAGATTTTTAAGTACTGACGTTTGGCGCCATACCACATATGTTCGCAATTTTAAAGCGTGACGTGAGGTATCTATTTACTCGACGATTCATCATCTGTCACATTATACCATAAAGTGTTGTTTTTTTTTTTTTTTTTTTCCCTCTTTCTTTTTCCATGAAAGTAAGTTTTTTTTTTTCCCCCCAAAAAAATCGCTTTGGAAAAATTGCTGCGCAAATACTGTGTGACAGATAAAGTTGTAATGACCACCATTGTATTCCCAATGGTCTCAGTTAAAAAAATGTATATAATGTTTGAGGGTTTTAAGTAATATTCTAGCAAAAAAATGACTTTTACATGCTTGAGAGGAGTGCTGGGATTTGCCTGGTGATTTAATTAGACTACAAGTATCAGGATGCTAATAGTGACATATGGATGTACTACAAGTTAACCATGCCAACCCACCCCCATCCCACAAACTGCTTACCATGTATCTGACGCTGTATCTCACTGAGTGTCCCATAAAGCTGGCCTGGCATGCACCAGGTTGATGAGGCGTTCATGTGACACAATTCTTGCCATGTCTTCTCTCTGTCTTGTCAGCTCTCTCGCTCTCGCTCTCCCGCTCTCGCTCTCCCTCTCGCTCTCCCTCTCCCTCTCGCTCTCGCTCTCCCGCTCTCGCTCTCCCGCTCTCGCTCTCCCGCTCTCGCTCTCCCGCTCTCGCTCTCCCGCTCTCGCTCTCCCGCTCTCGCTCTCCCTCTCGCTCTCCCCCTCTCGCTCCCCCTCTCGCTCCCCCTCTCGCTCCCCCTCTCGCTCTCCCTCTCGCTCTCCCTCTCGCTCTCCCTCTCGCTCTCCCTCTCGCTCTCCCTCTCGCTCTCCCTCTCGCTCTCCCTCTCGCTCTCCCTCTCGCTCTCCCTCTCGCTCTCCCTCTCGCTCTCCCTCTCGCTCTCCCTCTCGCTCTCCCTCTCGCTCTCCCTCTCGCTCTCCCTCTCGCTCTCGCTCTCGCTCTCCCTCTCGCTCTCCCTCTCGCTCTCCCTCTCGCTCTCCCTCTCTCTCATAGCACTAGGCTGCATGCAACTTCCTAAAGACCACTACCTGGGTCATAGGTTGATTTTTTTTTTTTTTAATGTATTCATATTATAATATATTACATATTTTGGTTAAAAACTGATGTCAGCGGATAGGATGTAAACGGATCGTCTGCTAACATCCGTTTTTCGTCCGTTCTGTTTTTTTTCCGGAAGAAAATATAGGGTTTTCTTCCGTCGTAAAAAACGAAGCTTAGCGGAGATGGATGTCAGCGGACGTTGGTGGATGATGATCTGCTAACGTCTGCTATCCTATAGAGATGCATTGATGTCCCTTTTCATCCTTCTAAGGATGGATGAAAAAACGGACGGACGAGTGTGAAAGGGCCCTAAGGTTGTGGTGGGTGTTTGTTTTTTTGTTTTTTTTCTCTTCCAGGTATTATCCATGTCGCATGACAAGTGCGACATGGATACTTTTTTTTTTTTTTTTACTTTTTTTTTTTTCCCCCCCTCCAACAGCAGGCAGTTCATTAAGTTCAATTTTTTTTTGAAAGTCGATCAAGTTACTGAATGAGAGGATGCCTAAACTTATAACTTTACAGTGCCAGATGTAGCAGGTCGTTTCTTCAGCCAGAGAAGCATTGTATTACATATAAAAACAAATTGCTTTTTGTATAACGCATACAAATTCAGAGTTTAGTTTCTACCTTTTTTATATCGTGCAGTTAAACAGCATATACAGCTGGGAGAAATGTAGATGTGACACCGCAGTTTTGTCATATTTATTTTGGGATATTACTTGAACTTGGAAAAGGGGTGACCTGAGATGCCCATAGTTTTTAACACATTGCACGTTGTATGTAGTTATTCAGTGGCCGTGGCCTTGCAAAAACTAGATACACTGCTTGCACCTCAGTCTCTTTCATTTGAATAACTCTTCTGCAAACTATTACTTCTACTTTCCTTGTACAAATCCTTACTGCAAAACATTCTATTTTTTCACTTCCATTTGAACAAAGAAGAATCACTCTGAATAATTCCTCCTTGTTGACCATGATGGGATTGTCCATGCGAATCAAAGAGCCTGAAGTGCACACTGCTTCTCCCCGATGGCCCAGAGAATCAGACAGCCACACAGTCTTTGGAAGGCACTACCATTGTGCTAACCAGGCCGGAGATGACTTGGTATCTCCACACAATGGCCTGACACATTGCAACGAGCGGACCACTGCTTTCAGCCAGTCCAGAGCTATTACCGCTGTGTTCCCCGGCCACAGCATTCTGCACTGACCTTTCCCTAGGAGGATGATAGTTCTGTGTCCCCGGTCACAGAACGCTGCTCTACCATCCTCCACTTGACTGCTACTTCTTCCTTCCAGCTCTCCTCCAGCATGCAAGTCTTGTGTTCCCCGGTCACAGCAGCTTGATACTTCCTTAAGGATGAAGATCTTTATCTTAAGCTCCCTCCTAGCGGTTCCTCCATCCCTCCTCCGCACGCCCACGTGGGAACAGCAACTCAGTACTCCATTATCTGTTCCTACTTTCCAGAACTCCCCCCTGGAAGCATGTGACCCCAGCTTATATGGGAGGCCTAACCCCTGCCAATATCAAAAGATAATTGGTCAGGGCTCCTCACATTAGTTACCTGCCACTTAGATAAGTCCAAGTCTGAGTCAGAGCACATATGGCCACACCCCCCACTACACTGGACACTCCCAGTCCCAAATGACAACAACCAGGCCCAGCCTAAGGCACAGGCCTGGCTAAATTTATACTCTAGCAGCTACCTTTAGGTAGAGTGTGCTACATATATAAATACTTTTTATTTTTTATTTTTGTTGCTGTCCTCCAGTATCGTGTGTATTAAAATTATTTTTTATACACTACACTATATTGTCAAAAGTATTGGGATGCCTGCCTTTACACACACATAAACTTTAATGGAGTCTTAGTCTGTAGGGTTCAATATTTGACTGACCCTTTGCAGTTATAACAGCTTCAGGTTTAGGAGTGTGTCTATGGGAATGCTTGACCATTCTTCCAGAAGTGCATTTGTGAGGTCAGGCACTGATGTTGGATAAGAAGGCCTGGCTCGCAGTCTCCACTCTAGGAGATGTCTCTTCCCTCCAATCAGCTCTCAGAGCTCTCCTCACTGAGCTCTGCAGAGTGTGACTTCAGCTCCTCCCCCCCCCCCCCCCCCTTTTTATGAACTCGCAGATAAGCTTTAAATATTCAGCACTTTGAAAGGATGTAGAGAAGAGAAGACTGCAGATAAACCGGTGCACCCTATGTAGGAGGATTTGTTTCACCTGGTGTATCACCTGATACTCCCTTCACTGGGTATATGTAAGGGTTTACAACCACTTTGAGGTCTCTAAAGTCCAGAATTTATTAAGCCGTAAGATAAACCGATGTAGAGAGGAGGGAAATGAGACATTGAGGTTCCCTTGCTTCCTGTCCCGATTAAAGGTGACAGAAGGGTTCTCCTGCTTTCAGTCTTTGTAATGTAAAGTATCCCCTCCCCTCCCCTTTGGAGTGTAAAGGATCCCCTCACCTTTGTCCAAGGGAGAGATTGAGGTCCCCTCACTTCCTGTCCCACTGCACTCGGCATTGGAAGCCCTGCAGCATATCTGCACAGGAGGGTGGTGGACCAAAATAAATAAAATTCTCGCCTAGGCAAGAAACCCAGAAGTGCTGCTTTGCAGCACAAATAAATCAACTAAAGAATCATGTCCACTTGTGAGAGAGGAAGGAAGGAAGCAGGGCAACATGACTTATACTTTAGGGTGAAGGTTCGCTTTAAGATGTTTACTGCACACTTCTTTGTAATGTGACGGGAGCCCAATATTTCCCCTCCCCATTCAAAAAAAAAGTATAGTTCTGACTGTAGTTGGGCATCCCCCCTCAATCCTGTTGAGGAGTTTGATTATACAGATTTTATTTTTATTTTTTTTTTTAACTGTCCTCTTTCTGGTCACATGATATGTGGGGTCCTTTCATCCCTGTGGTGGTGGGTGGTCCCTACTGGTGCACACAACAGTCCAGTGTGATGAGGCCCCCCAGGAGGTGGTCTATGAGAACTCGCAGATGGTGGTTTAAATGACGCTGAGGATCAGTGAGCCTCAAAGGTTTGGTAAAATATGGTCATGGTGGATAGAACCTAGTAACAAACTTTACGAAGGTTTATCTAGTAGAGAGGAGTAAAAGTAATGGAGATAGATGGGAGTAAGGAGCTGAAGCAGAAGGAAGTGGAGTAGATGAGAGGAAAAGAAGGATATATGTGAAAGAAAGATAAGCTGAAGCTGCAGGGAAGCTTCCATAGTCTGATTATTGATATCAGGGGAGCGTAATTGGATGAGTAAATTGTATTCATGCTCCTATTATGTTTTGGCTATTATATGAGAGAGACACTTTTTTAATACGAGAGGTGCAAGGTTTGTTTGGTCTTTTTATGTTTTTTTTGTTGTCCTTTTTTTTTTTTTTTTTTATTTATTTATTTGATAATTTTTGATATTTAGTAATTTAGTTGATATAGATTTTGTTTGTATAACTATAAAAATTATTTGATTAAAAAAAAAAAAAAAAAAAGAGGATCAGTGAACCTGGTTACAGGTTGGCTACAGAGTGGAACAACAAGGAGGAGAAGGTGAGTATTGCCGATTTTTTTTTTTTTTTTTTTTTTCCAGCTGGTCCTGGCCTACTTCTAAATCAATGCAGTAAATACTGTACATTGCTCTAAATAAGATTTTACACTAGATTGATGCAAGATTCTTCTTCAGTGGTCAGCCATCTTGGATATCGGAGATGTGGAATTCCAGGAGTGACTGGTGGCCGTCCTATCACTTTACCAAATTCCAAATGAAGAAGGATTGGGAGAATTGTGTGGAGCTCGCTGTAAAGAAGGCCTCTGTGGCTGCCATGTTACAGGGACAAGGTGTGTGACTCTGGATACATGGCTTTAACATATTTCTTGATATGGTTATTGACTATCCTTGTTGTAAAATATAGAATTAGTAAATTTAACAGTCTTTTATGTTACCTGTATATCATGGAATTACTTTTTAATGCTCACCACCGATTAGAACGATTAAAGCCTAGTACACACTGGCCTAATGTCGGAGCGACATCGACATTCGCCCCGTGGGTATTGCAGCCGGTCCAACAGAAGCCGGCCCATGGGGCATGACCAAAATAGGTCTACCGATCCGCTCCAGATCAGCGCTTTCAGCCAATAGTGTGTTCTGATGGGGGAGGGGGCGGCATCCCAACAACACGTCATCCCAACGTCACAACACAATAGCACAGCAGGGGAAAACGCTGTACTAACATTAGATAGTACCGCGGCTCCTCCCTCCTGAGCTGTCAGGTTTTTTTCTTTTCGTTTTTTTTTTTTTTTTTTCGTTTAGCACTGCTGGTCCAAAGCTAATCCAGGAAACTATCATGATGGCAACAGCCAAAAATGGAGGGAGAGAATATTACAGTAAGAAATGTTATATTTTACCGAAATTAATCAGAATCATTGTAATACTCCCCCTTTTTTTTTTTTTTTTTTTTTTTTAAATTAAATTAGTAAAAAAAAAGTTTTTGCCGGAACGCCGCTTTAACACTGATAAGTGCGATGTGTTTTTTTTCCCTTGCATAAAAAAAGGTTTCCCTTTTAAATCCGATGGGACTTTTCACACCACTGCGTTACAGGTGAAGTGCGTTTTGAAAAGTCCTGTATGCTGCATCTTTGGTGTGGTTTTGAAAACCACACCAAAAACACAGCTTCCCATTGAAGTGAATGGAAATCGTGGTAAAAACTCACTGACTGCGTTTTTTGAGTCATCGATTTTTCACAGGTGCAGGCAACCCAAAAACGCACCTGAAACCCATGCATATTTTTTCAGCGATTTTGCTACAGAGCAGTGAATGTACCCTTAGGAGCACTCTTACTTGCATACATAATTGTAAAGGTTATTCCTCAAATACCATGTTACAACTTTCCTTGCGTCTAATGACCATTAATCCCTGACCTTCGACAAGTCTACTGATCAGAAAAGGTATTATATCCTTTCGATCCTTACATCATTACTGTGTCCTGTAGAGCCGTAGGGGTAGGCGGGAGGAACCACTGAGTGCAGCGGCGGATCACAGAGTCTATTTCTATGTAGACTTTATTGGATGATTTTTCTTCATCACATCAGTGTTTTTGAGGTATGCTCAGTGGTAGAGGTAAGTATTTTTTAACATTTTCTTTGCAAGGATATGTCGGTAGAAATTTTAATTTTTGCAACAGTTGCTTTAAAAAGTTAAATGTGTTTATTTCAATAGGACAGAGCGCCTACGATTAAATAGTTAAGTTATCAAGTATAAAGTACCATCATCCCAACAATCTACTACAAAAGAAGGCAGGGAGTAGGGAGTGCCGCAGTTCGCTGCTTCTGTCGGCAGGTGTCCCAACCCCCCACACACAGGGAAAAACACAGGGGACTATTTCGGTACTGAAGGTAGTAGGGTATTAGTACAAAAGGGTGAAGAGGAGATAATAGGATAAAAACTATATTTTTAATAGAAATCCATTTTAAAAGAATGTATATAACACAATAATGCAATGACATATACAGTTGCAATACAGGACAAGGCAATATATACAACCGCATGAATTACATCCAGTAATAACAGAGATTGTAACAATGACTTGGATTCTCGACCGGTTTCGCGGTATTCACCGCTTCCTCAGGAGAGTAAAGTCCGCTCAGGTATTCTCTGTAGATATATGGGGCCCCATACAATTCCCCCCGCGACGAACACAGGGGATAACAGAACAGCCTCCCTGCAACGTGATCAGCGAGGGCGGTGAAATACAGTGAAAAGGGAGCATACAATGGCCTACAGTCCTCTGACGTGGCGCTCAACGAGGAGCAGCATCTGGCTGCTATGGCCATTATCCCTTTTGCACATATCAGTGACTCCAGCTGTGTGGAGCTTTCATGAGCGCCTGGATCGTTTAAACGATTGTACCCCCCGATCCTTACCATTGTATGCTCCCTTTTCACTGTATTTCACCGCCCTCGCTGATCACGTTGCAGGGAGGCTGTTCTGTTATCCCCTGTGTTCGTCGCGGGGGGAATTGTATGGGGCCCCATATATCTACAGAGAATACCTGAGCGGACTTTACTCTCCTGAGGAAGCGGTGAATACCGCGAAACCGGTCGAGAATCCAAGTCATTGTTACAATCTCTGCTATATTGCCTTGTCCTGTATTGCAACTGTATATGTCATTGCATTATTGTGTTATATACATTCTTTTAAAATGGATTTCTATTAAAAATATAGTTTTTATCCTATTATCTCCTCTTCACCCTTTTGTACTAATACCCTACTACCTTCAGTACCGAAATAGTCCCCTGTGTTTTTCCCTGTGTGTGGGGGGTTGGGACACCTGCCGACAGAAGCAGCGAACTGCGGCACTCCCTACTCCCTGCCTTCTTTTGGTGTTTATTTCAATGTTTTAAACGGCAGTTTGTCTGGAATTTCACCTTGATCCCAGGTTCACACTAGCGCAATCTTAGACATCGCATGCGATTCGCATTGCAGGTGCCGATCACATGCGATGTCTGTGAGATACGAGTTCAGCTATACAGTTGTATGGCTGAACTCGCATTGAGTTTGCACTGAAATCGGATCGCATGGGTGTTCTCACCTATACGATCTGATTCCTGTGCAAGTTCACAGTTTGCACTGCGATCTGTGAACCAATCTGGGGGTGTCATTTACAATGTATTGTCACGCACAGTGGTTACCAGTAGGCAGTGTGAACTGCCTGTGGGAGAGATGCGATGTCTGAACCAGAGCTGTAATCGCACTGATTCCTGCATCACATCAGTGTGAACTTGGGCTTGTCGCACTAGTGTGAACCAGCACTGAAGCTTAAAATCTGCTTATGTTTTTGCCTCCCCTGCTTCCTCCCTCCCCCTCATAAACATGCTGATGACCTTTATAAAAAAAAAAAAAAAAAATCCACTTTTAATTAGACACTTTATTTTGGAACCACTGACCTCATCACTGCGTCTGTGCTTCTTTATGCAATGTAAGCAGATTATGGCTGGTGGAAAGGGTCGGGAGGTGCTGTACATGGTTTCCTGAAAACTGCTCTCAGCCTTGGTGCAAGAAGTGGGCTAGCTCTTGGGAGGAGTTAAGGAAACATCAAAATGCCTTGATGAGCGGGTATCAAGTCTGGGCAAGTGGTCGTTCCTAGGAAGGCTGCATTTGCAATGCATTAAAGCGGAGCTCCTCCCCCCTGCCAAAAAATTTAAGTCGGTAGCTACAAATACTGTAACCGCTGGCTTTTAATATTAGAACTCTTACCTGTTAAGGAATCAGCTCTCGGATGCCGCCGCCATTCTTTGTAAGGTAAACCGGCCTTGCGGCTTCACAGCTGGCTTCCTACTGCACATGTGCAAAGAGCGCTGCACTTTGTGAATGGCCCGAAGGGGGCAGCAAACTTCCGGGGGAAGTTTTTTTGCTGCGGCAAAAATGGGTACCCGCTCCTCACTTCTATTGTGTATTGTGTTTCTTATGTTACTTGAAAAGGAGAAATTTTTTCCTCACTGCAAACTGCTTTTAAAGTGTTTAAAGTTACTAAAGTGACTTTACATGTATCCCATGCAGATATACTGCCATTGGTAAGTGTTAGCAATGAACAGGGGAAATACCTTTTCTGACACTGCAGCTTTGCGGTGGCATGATCCCCCTGTGCAGGCCAGCCTCGATCTTTGCAGAGAAGTGGGAGGGGCTGAGATTCTCCTCTGCTGGCCGGCTGATGTCACAGGGTAATCTCTGCCCCTCCTGCTTCTCTCCATAGAACGAGGCTGGCCAGCACAGGGGAAACGTGATTGCTGCAGTGTCAGAAAAGGTATTTTCCCTGTTAATTTCTAACAAACACTTACACTTTCATTAATGGCAGTTTATCTGCATGGGATTTCTTTCCTATGTGCTGCATTATGCAGCTGAATAGAGGCGGGAGAGTGGGTAAGAAAGCGATCTCATGATGACTGGGGGAGAGCCTGTCAGAGGCATGGAGCAGGGCTGGGCTGCGGATGACGGAGGCACGTACTGACCCCGGTGTCAGAGGTCAGCAGCCCTGATAGATCGGAGTCAGCGCAGAGAGGGGAAGGTAAAAACTGAAGGAGGATCAGACAGGTATTACAGGGGGCCAAATGACACAGCATAAGCACTGTGCTGTATAACATGCTTTAAGGGAACAGGATTCGTGTTTGTTTTTTGCCTAGAATAATCATACCAGATATTCTTTCATTTTTCACTCCTAGACTGCAGTTACTTTTCATCTGTGTACCAGATGGGGGATGACAACCAGAGAAAAGCCTTAGACCGGGTGATGAAAGTTTTGAAGACGTGACTGGAAATCCTGATTACTCCACGTTGTACTTGATTGGAACCCCTTCAGTTTTATTTAGGGGAAGCCCTGCTGTGACCCTGTTCTCATTCTATATTTTGCCAATACAGACTTATGAAGCACAGGCAGAGCTTGCTCCCTGTTCCTGTGTGACAGATATTTATTAGTGATGTGTCTGGTAGCATTGACACTTTCTAGATGAATTAAATAAATGCCAAACTAGCTCTGTAATATTTTTTTCTCTTTATCCCATCGCTAAGTGACCCTAAAGCAAAAATGACTTTTGGGACGGACCCCCGTACTCAACAGGACTATGCCCACCGTAAATGCTGCTTTTGTCCAGAACCAGCACTGTCCAATGACCCCTTTAGCTCACCCAGTCATTAGCTGTAACTCAATGTTGGGTGAAAAACATCAAACTGTTTATTCAAACACATGAACAGAGAGGTAACGCTCAGGGACAACCTCCTGCCTTTGCTTTCAGTGCGGGGTAAACTGTCCAATACCAATAGACACACAGGTCAGGTGTATTCAAACTTCTCATCAGTAAACAGTCTTAGCTGGGAGGGGCTGCTGGAGGAACCCCCCCCCCCCCCCACTCCACATAGACATATATCCCATAATATACTTTTCTCCCAAGGCAGACAGACACAATAGAACAATGGAATACAACCACACCCAAAACCATCCCAGCAACGAGTCCACAACAGCATGAGACCACACACAATATATACATATATGCAATATTCCAGTTTGGTTGCCTAGCGTGTTCGACTAGCAGAGATCAGACTGGGGGTTCTTGGTCACCCTGTGCCCCTAATGGACACACATGGATTTACACATAGGAGGGGCTGGGGGTGCTGGACACGGAATTTACAGAGCTCTCCAAGGTAAGCTGGGTTCCACAAGCCCCCCCCCACTCAAAATGACTCCTGTCACAACACTATAGGCAAAATAATAAACTACAAATACTGTAGCTGCTGACTTTTAATATAAGGATACCTACCTGACTAGGTAGCCCACGATGTCGGCACCCGAACCCGACCTGTCCATCAGCTACGGGTGGAGGTGCCCTGGCATCCTTACTAATGGAAACAGGAAGTAAAGCCTTGTGGTTTCACAGCCTGTTTCCTACTGCTCATGCGCGAGTCACGGTGCGCCTTCTGAATGGTCCCGCTGCCTTCTGGGACCTGTGTGTGTCTCCCAGAAGTCAGCAGGGGGAGTAGGAGGGGCCGTAAATGACATAGTTACATATTAGGTGAGGTCAAAAAAAGACAAGTCCATCAAAGTCCAACCTATGTGCGTAGGTCGCTATGGCAACCTTACACGGAAGTGGGATTGGGTACCTATGTTTGACTTCTAAAGGTTCAAGGAGCAGATAAGCGGAGCTTCCACTTTTGGGTAGAATTCCGCTTTAATTTAAAGTGGACCTACAGTATACTCGCCTGCACAAGTTTCCATGCCAGGCACCAACCCCTTTGGTCAGTCTCCCTTCCAAGTTTGAACCTTCAACCATCTTGATTGGCTGGGCCAGGACGATGTGATTACTGCGCATGCTCAGGGGTTCATTCATCTCGGCGGAAGCCAAAACTGTACATGTGCACAGCTCGGTGTACATTGTGAACAAGCAGCTATGAATGCGTGTATGTGGAATAGACAGTGTCCCTTCTGCATTAAAAAGCCTGTTTGTTTGCAATGTTCACTTTTATAAGTTAAATTGATTGTAATGTCTTGTTTTAAAAACAATAAATAAATAAAAAAAAAGTGTGTGGTATGTATATGTGTGTGTATGTGTGTGTGTGTGTGTGTGTGTATGTATGTATGTATGTATGTATGTATGTATGTATGTATGTATATATATATATATATATATATATATATATATATATATATATATATAGAGATATATATATATATATCTATATATATATATATATATCTATATATATATATCGTATTTATCGTCGTATAACACGCACCCCAATTTAGGAGGGAATTTTAAGGAAAAAAAAACTTTTAGGAGGGAAGTTGAAGGAAAAAAAACTTACATTTAAATGCCCATCATTGCAGCCTTGCCCCAGTGCAGCCTTGCCCCAGTGCAGCCTTGCCCCAGTGCAGCCTTGCCCCAGTGCAGCCTGCCCCAGTGCAGCCTCGCATCCCATGATCCCGGACCCCTGCCATCCTGTCTTTCAAAATCGCCAACCGCGATTTGAAAATGGCGCCGCCAGCGCCGAAATACACAGAGCCGGTTCTCGGCGGCTCTCGTTTACTTTCGGCTCCACTCGTAGTCCCGAGCGGAGCTATCCGAACCTAGCCGAGTACACTCGGCTAGGTTCGGGCGGCGCTCGAGTGAAGACGAAAGTGGCCGAGAAGAGCCGAGGACCGGCACTGTGTATTTCGGCGCCGGCAGCGCCATTTTCAAATCGCAGTCGGCGATTTTGAAAATCTGGCAGCTCCGGATCGCAGGGGATCGGTGTATAACACGCACCCGCGATTTTTCCCCTGATTTTAAGGGGAAAAAAAGTGCGTGTTATACGCCGATAAATACGGTATATATACATATACACACTTTGTGCAGATGATTTTGCGCCCAGAAGCCTGGATCCTCCTCTTCTCAGGTTCCTCTTTACTGCTCCTGGCCCCTCTCTGCTGGTGAGTGCCCCCACAGCCAGCAGCTTGCTATGGGGCCACCAGAGTTGAGTCACAGCTCCGTGTGTCCATTCAGACACAGAGCCCTGCCCCGCCCTCTCTACTCCCTGGTTGGTTAACTGACTTTGATAGCTGTGTGAGCCAATGACAATGTCAATGCCAATGTCTCAGCCAATTAGGAGAAGAGACCCGGATGGCTAAGACACTCATGGACATCACTGGAGAGAGATGAGGCTCAGGTAAGTACTAAGGGGGGTTGGGGAGGCTGCTACACACATAAGGTTTTTTTATCTGCATGCATAGCATGATATATTTTTTAAAAGCAAGTGGTGTAAGCACCCAAATTTACCTTGATCTTCACCTGCAATCTTCTGTGCAGCAGAGTTCAGAATGGGATAGAGAGAAGCAGCACATGGAACCAATCAGTACTGCTTCAGTGCTTATTTGCTAGCAAGACACATGCTGACAGGAAGAGAGAGCAGAGTGCCAGAGAGATGAGCACATTCTTTTGCTGCTTCTACTTTCAGTGTCCGGTGACAAGACCTGTAACTACAGTTGAGAAAAATCGTGTTTTCTTCTCTGTCCGACAGGGCTGTGCGAATCTCAAAACTGGGTGGACAGAAAAACCGGTTTGGACACTGGGCGTCTTTCAATCTAGAAAGGGCCCAAAGTTGGTCTTTAATGCTAAGTTAATGTCCTTTTCAAAGATCTTTTTCCCTTTTCAAACTGTAACTGTAAAATATCCACTGACAGCCTAACGTACATATACATTACAGCTTTCAAGTAGTATACAGGGATGATGCCCACAGCTAACTGGCATAATCCTAGTTATTGTTATTTTTTTAGACAGGGAACCTGTCGGTTTTGCTGGCTTACCACAGAGATCATGGAGGACCGGAAGGTCTCCGATGAGCTCTATGGTATAAGAAACCGGAAGCGGCAAGAACTGTTGTCACTTTCGTTTTCTCTGGAAGTAAACTGCACCATTTTTAAATCTTGAAAGCATGTGAACTGATGCTTTTAGGGCAGAGGAGTGTTTTGCTTGCATCTATCTAGAAAGGTTATTTGTGGTATAAGCAAGGAAGCTGAGACCTCTGCAGTGTGTAAATGTGCTTTTACTATACAAAAATGCTGTACATACAAAACTATTACAACATTAGGAATACAAATCAAGACTGATGGATATCTATAAGAAGCAAAATGCCTAGCAAATAGCCTATGGTCTGTAACAGTAGAAATACACTTAAAAGTTACTTCACTCCGGATACTGTGTAATCATGATCTTCGTTGCTCCTGGAGACCAGGCACCTTCCTCGTTTTATTACAGATTTTTCCTCCTGCTCTGGTGTTAATCCATGATTAGTGGGCCCTGTTTAAGGCATCATAAATCCTTTTTTCTATGTCAGCTTGTTCACAATGGTTACAAATTCTGTTACCTTAACAACCAACAAACCTACATCTCGGTAGCTTCAGTTTGAAAGGCACTCTTACCTGTTTGCTGTAGCTATAGAGACCATAGACTGTTCTTAAACTGCCAATGGAATACAACAATGGTATCTACATTCCCATTGTATCCATCAGCATTTGTTTGAGAAATTCTGTGTCTGCTAAACCAGAATGCTATGAGTCTTATAGAAAATCTACATTTTATATCAAATGCAACACAAGGAGACTTTTGAGGTCTAATAGACCCCAGGTCTCTCCGCAAAGAGTATCTGTAACTGCCTATTGCTGTCACAAGGAATGTTTACATTCCGTGTGACCGCAACAAGTGTGATTAAAAAAAAGTATAAATAATAAAATGTGGGGGGGGGGGGGGGGGGTGTAAAGCCCCTGTCGTTCCACCGTGCTCACGTGCTAATGCATTGGTCCCACATGCATACGTGAACAGCAATTGCTTCACAGGTGAGGTACTGCCACGAACGTCAGAGCGGCAGCAATAATTGTAGCACCAGACCTCCTCTGTAACTCTCTAAACTGGTTACCTGTAAAGGCATATAAGTAGTTGTCTATGGAGATTTTTAAATACCGTAGTTTGGTGCCATTCCACAAGCATGCGCAATTTTAAAGCATGACATGTTTGGTATCTATTTACTCGGCGTAACACCATATTTTCCAAAAAATTGGTTATTATATTGTTTGTGTGCATTAAAAGTGAGATTGATATGTGTATGTATGTATAAACACACACAGTATCTCACAAAAAAATTTTTTTTTTTTCAGATCCTCAGAGATCTTTGCCATGAGGTGCCATGTTGAACTTTCAGTGACCAGTATGAGAGAGTGAGAGCAATAACATCAAATTTAACACACCTGCTCCCCATTTTCCACCTGAGACCTTGTAACACTCAAGTCACAAGACACCAGGGAGGGAAAATGGCTAATTGGGCACAATTTGGACATTTTCACTTAGGATTGTAGCAAAGTGTAATTTCTTCAGTGTTGTCACATGAAAAGATATATAATAAAATATTTACAAAAATGTGAGGGGTGTACTCCCTTTTGTGATAAATTATATATATATATATATATATATATATATATATATATATATATATATATATATATATATATATATATATATATAATGTGTTTGAGGATTCTAAGTAAATTGAGCAAAAATGCAAATAATGCTTTTTTTTAAATGTAAACAAAGTGTTAGGCTTGGTTCACACTGGAACCGGCTGCGCATCTCATAGGAACCCTGTGCGAGCATAGAGAGCCAGTCACAATCTCCTATGCAAATTGGATGTGGAAAAACCTGCATCCAATTCGTATAGGTGTGAACCCAGCCTCAGAAATAGCTGGGTCCTCGCTTGAGCTCCAGAAGATTGTTATCCCCTTCGGCTTGATGCACATCGATGCATGTTGCTTTTGAGCGTTTCTGCGGTGCTTGATGCGTTTTAGGACACGCGTTTTTTTCCGCGGTGGTTGATAAAGAGGGGGCTGGGAAGCCAGCCACCGCGTCCTTAACAACCGATAAGTCATCAGTTGTCAAAAAAAGAAAACAATTGCTGGCTAAAAAAAAAAAATCGAGAGAAAAAACAGCTTGGGGTCCCCCCCAGGTCCATACCAGGCCCTTGGGTCTAGTATGGATTCGGAGGGGACCTCATGCCAAAATTTAAAAGAAAAACAAAAAAAATACCAGACTCTTATCCGAGCATGCAGCCCAGCAGGTCAGGAAAGGGAGGGGATGAGCGAGCGCCCCCCCCTCCTGAACCATACCAGGCAGCATGCCCTCAACATGGGGGAGGATGGGTGCTTTGGGGCAGGGGGGCTCTGCGCCCCCACCCTAAAGCACCTTGCCCCCATGTTGATGGGGACAAGGGCCTCTTTCTGACAACCCTTGCCCGGGGGTTGTCGGGGTCTGCGGGCGGGGGGCTTATCAGAATCTGGAAGCCTCCTTTAACAAGGGGGCCCCCAGATCCCGCCCCCCATGTGAATGAGTATGGGCTACATTGTACCCCTACCCATTCACTAAAAAAAAAAATTAGTGTAGTGTTATAAAATACAGTAGACAGTTTTTGACAAATCTTTTATTAAAAATCTGCTTCTTCCTCCGGTCTTCCTCCATCTTCTCCCGCATCTTCATCCTCCGGTCTTCTTCTCCCCCTGCTTCTTCTTTCGCTCTTCTTCTGTCTTCTTTGTCCGCTGTTGTTCTTCCTCTTTCGCCGCTCCCGCCGACGACCCTCCTCCGATGCTGCATCCCGCTGATCTGTCGGTGCCGATGTCCTGGATTTCTTAAATAACTATAGGGGTGTGGCAATCGGATTACGTCATACAGAGGCCACGCCCCTTGTGATGTCACCACCCAGGGCATGCTGGGTCTGTGACGTCAGAAGGAAGCGTGGCTTCCGTGTGACGTAATCCAATTGCCATGCCCCATTGTTATTTAAAAAATGCTGCACATCGGCGCCGACAGATCAGCGGAACGCAGCATCGGAGGAGGGTCGTCGGCGGGAGCTGCGACAGACGAAGAAGAACACCGGACAAAGAACACAGAAGAAGCAGGGGCGGAAGAAAACGGAGGATGAAGATGCGGGAGAAGATGGAGGAAGACCGGAAGAAGAAGCAGATTTTTAACCACTTGCCTGAATTTCCGGGAGGTCGTCATATGATGGCCTCCCCTTTGCACGCTCCCTGCAGGGTGCGCGCGGCGCGTGCTGTGGTCACCGAGTCCCTGAGACTCGGGTGATCACAGATCCGATTAAGGGGCCGATCCAAGCCCCTTACCACATGATCAGCTGTCAGCCAATGACAGCTGATCACATGATGTAAACAAAAGCTCAGTAATTGTTTTTTTTTCTCCTCGCGCTGACAGCGTGAGGAGAAAAAAAAGCCGATCACTGGCTTATTTCCAAGGGACATCGGTCCTGAAGAGGAAGAGGCAATTCTGCCTCATCTGTGCCTACCAGTACCCCCCTGCAAGTGCCCATGAGTGCCACCTATCAATGCCCACCAGTGGTGCCAATCAGTGCCACCTAGCAGTGCTACCTATCAGTGTAACCGGTCAGTGCCCATCACTGCCGCCTCATCAGTGTACATCAATGAAGGAAAAAATTACCTGTTTGCAAAATTTTGTAACAAAATATAAAAAAAATCTAAAAACCGCAGAGGTGATCAAATGCCACCAAAAGAAAGCTCTATTTGTGGGGAAAAAAAATGATAAAAATTTCGTTTGGGTACAGTATAGCATGACCGCGCAATTGTCATTCAAAGTGCATCAGCGCTGAAAATTGGTCTGGACAGGAGGGGGGTTTAAGTGCCCAGTAAGCAAGTGGCTAATAAAAGACTTGTCAAAAACTGTCTACTGTATTTTTTTTTTTAACACTACACTACTTTTTTTTTTTTTTAGTGAATGGGTTGGGGTACAATGTACCCCATACTCATTCACATGGGGGGGGGGGGCGGTATCTGGGGGCCCCCTTGTTAACCACTTGCCTAACGCAGATATACTGCGGCAGAATGGCACGGGCAGGCAAAATCACGTATCTGATAGCAGCCGAGGAAGTTATGTCATCTCTCCTCGTGTCGGTCTTTTCATTCCAGCGCCGAGGCGAGAAGACATCAAGTAAGTGCACCAACACTACACATTACAGTAGAACACTCACCAGTGTCACTAAGCGACCGTTTTTCTGATTGCTGTATTAGTGTCACAGGTGATGCTAGTTAGGCAGGTAAGTATTTAGGTTCGCCGTCAGCTTTTTATAGCATCAGGTACCCCCATATACTACCTAATAAAGGTTTTAACCCCCTGATTGCCCCCCTAGTTAACCCTTTCACCAGTGATCACCGTATAACTGTTATGAGTCATGCTAGTTAGTTAATTTGTTTTTTATAGTGTCAGGGCACCTGCCGTTTATTACCTAATAAAGGTTTAACCCCCTGATCGTCCGGCGGGTGATATAAGTTAGGTTTTAGGGTCAGATGGGGTCTGTGTCGCCCCAGGGAGCGTCAGGTTAGTGCCAGTACCGCTAACACCCACACACACCTTCCTTAGTGGTATAGTATCTGAACAGATCAATATCTGATCTGATCAGATCTATACTAGCGTCCCCAACAGTTTAGGGTTCCCAAAATGCAGTGTTAGCGGGATCAGCCCAGATACCTGCTAGCACCTGCGTTTTGCCCCTCCGCCCCGCCCAGCCCAGCGAAGGTGCAGTAGTGAAGAGGCCTACACGTTTCTGAGCATGACAGATAGTGAAGAGGAAGTCACTCATCTGTCAGATTCAAGCTCAGAATACTATCCTGTAAACAACAGCGGCTCCATGACAGCTCTGACGGCGGAGTTGTGGTCCCTGCTAAGGTCAGGCGTACCAGATCCCGATCTTCTGCAGTTGTTGAGGTGCAAGAACCGCAGGTCCCTTGTATGGAGCAAAGCAGTACTAGCGCCGCTATTCCTTCTGGTGAACTGGCAAGGACCAGTGGCCTAGTACACCCTGGTCATACATCCAGCACTGCAGTAACACGTGGTGACGTGGCTAGTCCCATAATTGCAGTTCAAGCTGGTGAGGTGGCAAGCACAAGTAGTCTGCTGCCCCCAAGAAGAAGACAAACACAAGCCCGTCGTGCCCATAGTGCCCTTCCTGCTGCATTCGCTAATCCTATTTGGGAACCCACCACTTCTGAAGCACCCATACTTCCCCCATTCACTGGTCAACCCAGCATTCAGGTGGAAACAGTTGATTTTACGTCACTTGATTTTTATTTGCTGTTTTTCACCAAAGATCTCTATAGATCTGTATAGATCTATTGTGGACCAAAGCAATTTGTACACTGGTCAACACATCGCCACTATTCCCCAGTAGGGATGAGCTTCGAGTTCGAGTCGAACTCATGTTTGACTCGAACATCGGGTGTTCGCTAATTTGGGGTGTTCACGGCAAATTCGAAAGTCGCGGAACGCCCTTTAAAAGTCTATGGGAGAAATCAAAAGTGCTAATTTTAAAGCCTTATATGCATGGTATTGTCATAAAAAGACAGTTTTTGACAATTCCTTTATTTAAATGCTTCTTCTAACTTCTATCTTCCTTCGTTTTCTTCTTCTGGTTCTTCCACCGGTGTACTCGTCCGGCATCTTCCTCCACGGCATCTTCTTCCCTTCTTCTCGGCCGCTCCGCATCCACCATGATGGGAGGCTCCCGCTGTGTGACGCTTCTCCTCTTCCTCACCTGGTGACCCCGCCCCCCTCTGACGCACGGGGACTTCCCTATGACATTCCCCATGACGTCAGTGGAACCAGAAGAAGAAGAAGATGGAGGAAGAAACCGAGGAAAACCTGAAGGAAGATAGAAGAAAGAAGAAGCATTTAAATAAAGGAATTGTCAAAAACTGTCTCTTGTCATTTTTAACAAGAAAGAGTCTCTTGTCATTTTTAACATGTTTGACAGTTTTTTTTGTGAAATGGAAGGGGTACTTTTGTACCCCCTTACCATTTCACACAGGGGGCAGGGCCGGGATCTGGGGGTCCCCTTGTTAAAGGGGGCTTCCAGATTCTGATAAGCCCCCCCTGCCTGCAGCCCCCACAACCACTGGGCAAGGGTTGTGGGGATGAGGCCCTTGTCCCCATCAACATGGGGACAAGGTGTTTTGGGGGGCTACCCCAAAGCACCCTCCCAATGTTGAGGGCATAGGGCCTGGTATGGTTCAGGAAGGGGGGGCACTCTCTCGTCCCCCCCTTTTTTCCCTCGCGCCTGCCAGGTTGCGTGCTCGGATAAGGTTCTGGTATGGATTTTTGGGGGACCCCACGCCATTTTTTTTTTAAATTTTGGCCGGAGTTCCCCTTAACATTCATACCAGACCTGAAGGGCCTGGTATGGAATTTAGGGGGACCCCCACGTCATTTTTTTTTTAAATTTTGTTTCGGGGTTCCCCTGTGGGGAATTCCCATGCCTTTTTTATCAATTAAAGCGGAGTTCCACACAAAAATGGAACTTCCGCTTTTCGGAACCCTCCCCCCCTCCGGTGTCACATTTGGCACCTTTCAGGGGGGAGGGGGGTGCAGATACCTGTCTAAGACAGGTATTTGCACCCACTTCCGGCATAGACTCCCATGGGAAGTCTACGCCTCTTCCCGTCCCCACCGTGGTGTCTCCTGGGAAACACACAGCTCCCAGGAGAGAGCGGGGACCACTTGGGACACGCAGCGTGACTCGCGCATGTGCAGTAGGGAACCGGGAAGTGAAGCCGCAACGCTTCACTTCCTGATTCCCTCACCTAGGATGGCGGCGGCAGCTGCCGAGAACCGAGCGGGTTCTCGGCGTCGCCTGCCGACATCGCTGGACCCTGGGACAGGTAAGTGGCCATGTATTAAAAGTCAGCAGCTGCAGTATTTGTAGCTGCTGGCTTTTAATATTTTTTTTTTTTGGCGGTGTGGGTGGACCCCCGCTTTAACTTTTATGTGTATTGTCGGACCGGCAATTCATTAATAGCCGCGAGTAGTTTTAAATGACTTTTTTTCCTTTGAAATGTAATTTTGCTGTCAGACTGTTCTAAACACGGGAAACATGCGCCCCTTTACAGGGATACTATAGACACCCCCCAGGTAGGAAATTTAAAGGAATATTACACTTTTATTGTTTCACTTATTAAAATGACTGCTCCCGAAAAAACGTCCATTTTTAAAACTTTTTTTTGCATTGATCCATGTCCCCTGGGGCAGGACCCAGGCCCTTAAACACTTTTTATGACAATAACTTGCATATAAGCCTTTAAAATGAGCCTTTTTGATTATTCATGTTCGTGTCCCATAGACTTTACCGGTGTTCGCATGTTCGAATTAATTTTTTGCCTGTTCGCATGTTCTGGTGCGAACCGAACAGAGGGGGTGTTCGGCTCATCCCTATTCTCGAGTCCTCCCTTGCCAGAGATTGGAGACCAATTACGGTTTCTGAATTTAAGCTTTTTCTGGGCCTTTCCCTCAACATGGGCATAACCAAAAAGAGTGAATTGCGGTCATATTGGTCCACTGACCCAATTCACCATATGCCCTTGTTCTCTGCCTCCATGACCAGGGCACGATACGAGCAGCTTTTGCGGTTCATGCATTTCAACAACAGTGAACTCTGTCGTCCTCGTGGAGACCCTGGATACGATCGGCTCTACAAAATTCGGCCCCTTGTGAACCACTTCAACCAACGTTTTGCAGACTTGTTTACTCCCCATCAAGTTGTCTGTATTGATGAGTCCCTGATTAAGTTTTCTGGCCGCTTGTCTTTCAAACAGTATCTTCCCAGCAAGCATGCCAGATACAGGGTCAAGATGAATAAGCTCTGTGACAGGGCCACAGGCTATACATATAGTTTTATTGTTTACGAGGGCAAAGATAGTCACGTAGAGTCGACAAACTGCCCTGACTGACTAGGGAGCACTGGCAAGATTGTGTGGGACTTGGTTTCACCCTTATTCGGAAAGGGGTACCACTTGTACGTGGACAATTATTACACGAGTGTGCCACTTTTTAGTCACTTGTTTGATTATCAGATTGGAGCATGTGGCACTGTGTAACCCAGTGTTTCTCAACTCCAGTCCTCAAGGCGCCCCAACAGGTCATGTTTTCAGGCTTTCCATTATTTTGCACAGGTGATTTGATCAGTTTCACTGCCTTAGTAATTACCACAGCTGTTTCATCTGAAGAAAATCCTGAAAACATGACCTGTTGGGGCGCCTTGAGGACTGGAGTTGAGAAACACTGGTGTAACCTAATCGCCGGGGCTTTCCCCAGTGGCTTGTAGATTCCCGTCTTAGGCTGGGGGAGAGAGCCTGCTTGAAGTGTAATAACTTGCTCGCTATGAAGTGGAGGGATAATTTGTTTTGATGTATTCGTTCTTACCGCCCTTCATGTAGACACAACAGTCCAAATTACTACGGCGCCTGGTGTTGTGGAGAAACCCCTCTGTGTCCACAAATATAACCAAAATATGGGGGGGGGTTGACCTCAACGACCAGTTGTTGGCGCCGTACCTAGTTGCCCATAAGGCCAGATGCTGGTACAAGAAAGTGTCTGTTTATTTACTGTATTTATTGGCGTATAACACGCACCACAAGTTTAGGAGGGAACTTTAAGGAAAAAACTTACATTTAAATGCCCATCAATACAGCCTTATCAGTGTTCATCTGCAGCCTTGCACAGCGTCCATCTGCATGCTTGTCCAGTGTCATTTGCAGCCTTGCCAGTATCATTTGCAGCCTTATCAGTCTCCATCTGTAGCCTTGCAAGTGTCCATCTGCAGCCTTGTCAGTGACATTTGCAGCCTTGCCCAGACTGCAGTTAAAATGCAGTGACTTTTCAGTGTCATTGCAGTTTGAAAATGGCGCCGCCGGTGCCGAGATACACAGAGCCGGTCCTTGGCTCCTCTCATAGTCCCGCCCAGTCCCATCCTATGATGGACATAACACAGGTCCAATGGCGGGACTGGGCATGACTGTGAGCGGAGCCGAGCGCCGCCCATATACATACATAGCCGAGTGTACTCGGCTAGCTCCGCTCACAGTCACGCCCAGTCCCTGTGTTATGTCCATCATAGGGCAGGAATGGGCGTGACTGTGAGCGGAACTAGTACACTCGGCTATGTATGTATATCGGCGGTTGGCACTCGCTCCGCTCACAATCAGCGGGGGATCGGCGTATAACACGCACCCATGATTTCCCCTGATTTTAAGGGGAAAAAAGTGCGTGTTATATTCTGATCAATACGGTATTTCAATTGGCTTTGCTGAACGCTCATGTGCTATACAGAGCTTCAGCTCTCTCGCTCTCTCTCTCTATTCTCTCTCTATTGTTCTGCTCTTTTTTACTGTATTCTATTCTGCAATGTTTTATTGTTATTATGTTTTATCACGTTTGCTTTTCAGGTATGCAATTTTTTATATTTTACTGTTTACTGTGTTTTATTTTTAACCATTTTTTTGTTTTCAGGTATGCCATTCAGCTGCAGCGCAGATTTATTTATCTTGACAGCAACAGCATTTGCTCCCACGATACATAAAGCCGTGACTCCAGCCCTGATGGAGGTGATTTCACCACCACAGTTAAAAAAAAGAGCATATATGCCAAAGCATGGGGGCAGCAGGGGCGGAGGAGTGATTTGCTCCAAATTTTTGCAGATGGATGCCCCTATGCTTCGGCATATATATATATTTTAGGCACAGGTTGCGTTAAAAAATTTTTTATTTTTTACTATTTTTTTTGTATTTGCTTTGCAGGTATGGTTTGTCTTACTGTTATACTGTAATGTTACTTTGTTTTATTGTTAACCATCATTTGCTTAGCAGGTACGCCATTCAGTTGCAGCGCGGATTTATTTATCTTGACAGCAACAGCGTTTGCTCCCACGATACATAAAGCCGTGACTCCAGCTCTGTAGGAGGTGATTTCACCACCACAGTTAAAAAAAAAAGAGCATATATGCCGAAGCATGGGGGCAGCAGGGGCAGAGGAGCGATTTGCATGGATGCCCCCATGCTTCGGCATATAAAAATGGTGCAGGTATGCCCATCATTAGAAGTGGGTGGATGAAGGGAGGTATTCTAATGGTGGGCATACCCACCGATCAATCTCTTTTTTTTCGTTCAGCCCACAGGCTGCATGAAAAAAAAGATTACAATATATGCCCAACAAGGACCAGCAACGTACTGGTATGTTGCTGGACTTTGAGTGGTTATACCAGAATGATGCCTGCAGGTTTAGGTATCATCTTGGTATCATTCTTTTCAGCCAGCGGTCGGCTTTCATGTAAAAGCAATCCTAGCGGCTAATTAGCCTCTAGACTGCTTTTACAAGCAGTGGGAGGGAATGACCCCCCCCCCCCCACCATCATCCATGTTTTTCTCTGGCTCGCCTGTCCCAACAGGAAACCTGAGAATGCAGCCGGTGATTCGGCCAGCTGACCATAGAGCTGATCAAAGACCAGAATGGCTCCAATCATCTCTATGGCCGAAGAAACCGGAAGCTACGAGCATTTCATGACTTAGATTTCGCCAGATGTAAACAGCGCCATTGGAAAAGCATTTTATCACACTGATTTTGGTGTGGTCAGATGTTTTGAGGGCAGAGGAGAGATCTAGGGTCTAATAGACCCCAATTTTTTTAAAAAAAAGAGTACCTGTCACTACCTATTGCTATCATAGGGGATATTTACATTCCCTGACATCAAATGTAAACATCTTCTGTCGTCAAATGTAAACATCAATTGCACCATGCATGTGAGGTATCACCGCGAAGGTGAGATCGAGGGCAGTAATTTTATCAAAGGAATGGAGGTTAATCACAAATATCTGCTGAAAGGGCCAACCAACATCCCAAACTTAAATCTACACGGGGTTTCCCCCCTTACAGGCGAGACTTTGAAGGCATGGACTCGTAGAATGAACAATATTAAAAATATAAATTTTATTAAGTACTATACAAAAAAGACTATACAGAAACATATAAAATTATTACATACATATAGAAAAATCTGTACAAAACAGCTCTCAAATGCAAAGTGTTCCTAGAAGAGTCATAAAGAACTTCATATAGGTATAGGCATGAAACTATAAAAATGCATAAATGTTTCCTACGCGTTACGCAGACACATCTCCTTCTTCAGGGGTATTCAGATATGCATTTAATTTAAATCTGGAAATCTAAAATAGAAAAGACATATCTTCAAAGACAGATCACATCTCAATAGTGTCCCTCCAACCACCCACCCAATAGCAACAGATGGATCAAGGCATAGAACCGAGGCATATATATGTTGTTCCATACTCACATGCCCAGAAGTAGCAGCCGAGAACGATGGATCAATAGAGAATGGCCAGACTGGCCAAGTAAAACAGGTGAATAAAAACAAGAAAGGTTGGACAAAGAAGAGCTTCCTGGTAGCTGGGGGGGAGGGAGTGCGGGCGCAGCGATCCCCTAAGCGCAGCCCGGGGCCGTGGCAGCAGGAGGCTAGGAAATAGAGTGGATAAGGTAAGCAAACTGACCATGGTAAGCATATATATTAAATTCATTAAATCACTTTAGGTGAACCCACTAAAGCCAAATTTCCTGATATGTAGAGGTAGGCTAGGGTTTTTTTTTGAAAAAGCATATAACTGGCTAAGGATGAGAACCATATCATATATAAAATATGAAGTGTTGCGGTATAATATGTACAAATATATATATACATATAGGGACATATACCTCAGCGGGGTGCTGTGGATGTACAGACGAAGGCAAGTTGGAATCCGTGAACTCCTATTAGGAAACGTTCAGGTTGTGAACCCCAAATCGTGAAAGATGGCAGGGGATGGATGCCTCCAAGATGGAAATATAGATGCAATAGCTGATTAAGAACGTCAAAAACAGCCCATAGAGGTTTATCCTAGGGGGAGCACAATCTGCAAATGACAGATGAATACTTTCCAAAATGGGGTCATTGGGGGGGGGGGTGCCATCTATCTGGGCATTTTAAGGCCTTCAAAACTGTGATAGGTAGTGAGGAGTGAAATCAGAAATTTACGCCCTTAGAAATCCTAAAGGCGGAGCTTGGTTTTCGGGGCCCCGTACGCGGCTAGGCTCCCAAAAAGTCCCACACATGTGGTATCCCCGTACTCAGGAGAAGCAGCTGAATGTATTTTGGGGTGCAATTCCACATATGCCCATGGCCTGTGTGAGCAATATATCATTTGATGACAACTTTTTGTATTTTTTTTTTTTTTTTATCATTCAATCACTTGGGACAAAAAAATTAAATATTCAATGGGCTCGACATGCCTCTCAGCAATTTCCTTGGGGTGTCTACTTTCCAAAATGGGGTCATTTAGGGGGGGTTTGTACTGCCCTGCCATTTTAGCACCTCAAGAAATGAGATAGGCAGTCATAAACTAAAAGCTGTGTAAGTTCCAGAAAATGTACCCTAGTTTGTAGACTCTATAACGTTTGAGCAAACCAATAAATATATGCTTATTGATATTTTTTTTTACCAAAAACATGTGGCTGAATACATTTTGGCCTAAATGTATGACTAAAATTGAGTTTATTGGATTTTTTTTATAACAAAAATTAGAAAATATAATTTTTTTTCAAAATTTTCGGTCTTTTTCCGTTTATAACGCAAAAAATAAAAACCGCAGAGGTGATCAAATACCATCAAAAGAAAGCTCTATTTGTGGGAAAAAAAGAACGCAAATTACGTTTGGGTACAACATTGCATGGCCGCGCAATTAGTAGTTAAAGCGACGCAGTGCCAAATTGTAAAAAGTGCTCTGGTCAGGAAGGGGGTAAAACCTTCCGGGGCTGAAGTGGTTAAAGGGGGCTTCCAGATTCCGATAAGCCCCCCGCCTGCAGACCCCGACAACCACCGGGCAAGGGTTGTCGGGATGAGGCCCTTGTCCCCATCAACATGGGGGCAAGGTGCTTTGGGGTAGGGGGGGGCGCAGAGCCCCTCCTGCCCCAAAGCACCCATCCCCCCATGTTGAGGGCATGCGGCCTGATATCGTTCAGGAGGGGGGGTGCTCGCTCGCTCGTCCCCTCCCTTTCCTGACCTACTGGGCTGCATGCTCGCATAAGGGTCTGGTATGGATTTTGGGGGGACCCCCACGCCATTTTTAAAAAAAATTTGGTGTGTGGGGATCCTCTCCAAATCCATACTAGACCCAAGGGCCTGGTATGGACCTGGAAGACCCCACGCTGTTTTTTTTTTTCCGCAATTTTTTTTTTTTAGCCGGCATTTTTTTTTAACATTGAGCAGGAAGCTAGCTGACAGCTGATGACTCATTGGTTGTTAAGGGCGCGACTTCCCGGCCCCCTCCTTAGCAACCACTTATATACAGTGTAAAAAAAATAAATAAAAAAAACGCAAATTGCGGTGCTTGCGTTTTGGATGCGGGTTCATTGAATTCTATTACATGCAAAACGCTGCATTTTGCGGGGAAAAAAAGTCCCCGACTCTTTCCAAAAATGCAGAGGCACAAAAATGCATTGATGTGAACATGTTCCATAGGAACCCATGTTAAATTTCCCTGCATTTCTGCAAAATGCATCAAAAAACGCATTAGTGTGAATCGAGCCTCCATGACCAGGCCATTTTTGGCTATTCAGCAATCTGCTACTTTAACTGGTAATTACAATGGTCATGCAGTGCTGTACCCCAAAAAAAGTATATAATTTTTTTCACACAAATTGAGCTTTTTTTTGGTGGTATTTGACCACCACTGGGTTTTTAATTTTTTTGTAATATCAAAGAAAAAATGCCCACAAATTTGAAAAAATTAAATTATGTACTTTCTGCTATAAATCCTATCCAATAAATTTTAAAAAATCTTACATTTAGGCCAAAATGTATTAAGAAATATATTCTGCTACATGGTTTTTGATTGAGTGCCGGTTCACACTAGACGCGGCACGACTTGCAGGTCGCCTCACCGAGGCGACCTGCACACGACTGCCGGGGCAACTTGCAAGACGACTTCTGTATAGAAGTCTATGCAAGTCGCCCCCAAAGTAGTACAGGAACCTTTCTTCTAAGTCGGAGCGACTTGCGTCGCTCCGATTAGAACGGTTCCATTGTACAGAACGGGAGGCGACTTGTCAGGCGGCTTGGTCGCCTGACAAGTCGCCCCCGTGTGAACCGAGCCTAAAGGTTTCTTCTTGGTTGGAGCTGAGATAGACTTGTGTGATCTAGAGATCTCTGGGGGGGGGGGGGGGGGACACTATTAAGACAAGGGGAGTGATCATAGTCTACCCGTGTGCAGGCGGATTATAACATTGCGGGAACAGTATGGTGCGCTCTAAGCACCTATCAAATGTGAGTAGTTTTTATGGAATGTTAATATACAGTAGCTGTTTTATACTTAAAGCGGTAGTAAATCGCTGGGTGCTTTTTTTTTTTGTTTTTGTTTTAAACCTGCAAGGCAATGTCCTAATGTGTGAGTCACATTATATGAAACCTACCTAAAAACAAAGCCTTCAAGCGGCGCGCTGTCATCGCTGAAGGCGCTTCCATCTTCACCCGGTCTTCCTTCCGGGTTCGCAGACTCTGGCTGTGTGAGTGGCCAGATCCACGATGACGCTGTTTATGGCACAGGACTGTGAAGGAACTTCAGCGGCTGCATCTACACTAAATATCTCCCAACGGTGCAAGTTTAGGAGATATTTACAGTACCTATAGGTAAGCATTATTACAGTCTTACCTATAGGTAAAAATCATGCATGGGAGTTTACTCCCACTTTAATGAAATATGCACAATTGTGGCAAATATTTCCTTTTCCCTATGGTCATGGCTACCACTGACATGCTGTGAGGGAATTTATACAGAAGCATTAAGGCCTCATGTACCGGGGCGGATCCGGGGGGGGGGGGCAACAGGGCAATTGCCCCCCCGAAATAACTCTGAATGTTATTGTATCCTCCTCCTGCCGCTCCACATGTGCCGATCAGCGGCGCCGAGAGAGAGACTCGCGTGTGGTACGGGCGGCGGCGGTCACTGTCTGACACTGAAGGAAGGAGGTGGGTGGAGCCTCTTCCCTGCACTCGTTGCTAGACGCCAGGGGGCCCTGGCGTTAGCAACGAGTGATGTCAGTCACACTGCATGTGTGAGTGAGAGTCACGGCGTCACGTCGGAAGTCGGACTCGAGTCTCTCTCAGACTCAGAGCCGACCGACCCGGTCCTGACGTGACGGTGACAGTGTGACACAGCCTGGAGCGGCGCCTCCTTACAATACAGCAGACAGCAGTAACTACTAGTACTAACTAACAAGTATATAACAACTGAGAGTGCACTGCACAGCACAGCACACGTCCAGCCAGGCTGCCAGCCTGTCCAGCACAGGCTTTCTCCGCCCCTGACTGTGTTGGCCCCACCCACCGGCACCCTCCTCCTGGCTCCCTCCATGTTGTCCACACTAAAGTACAGGCCACCACGTGGCAGGCGACATTGGCAAGTGACAATCCGCATGTTGTGGCAGGCCACATTGGCAAGTGACAATCCGCATGTTGTGGCAGGCGACATTGGCAAGTGACAATCCGCATCTTGTGGCAGGCGACATTGGCAAGTGACAATCCGCATGTTGTGGCAGGCGACATTGGCAAGTGACAATCCACATCTGGTGGCAGCCAACAGTGGCAAGTGACACGCTGCATCTGGTGGCAGGCGACGGTAGCAAGTGACACACTCAGGGCTCCCAATGATTCTGCATTATGGTGAGTTGAACGATTTCATTTTACATTACAATGTAATAATATAAATAATGCGCTTCAATCATCCTGACACCACATCAACCATGGTGCTGTGATGATTGAAGCGCCAACACCAGCCATTGCCCCGACAAATTGGCCGCAAAATTTTATGGCAGTGCCCCTCCCGAGACTAGCCTCTGCATCCGCCCCTGTCATATACACTGCTGCTGGTAAACGGACGTTCAGAGGCAGTTGGATGCTTTTTTCAGCTGCCCCTGAACTCATCCAATGTTCTCTTATGTGTACATGTACACAGGTTCGTTTAATGTCGTTTTTAGGCAGTTGCGTTTATAGGCTTTTCTTTGAAGGCAAAAAAATGAGTTCAGACCCAGACGTTTCCGACGATAAACACGGTAACTCGCGTTTAGCTCCGTTTCATTTACAGGCGTTTTTCATTTTTGGCTATTAAAAAAAATATATATTTTTATTTTTTTTATTTATTTTCAAATGCTTCTAAACGCAAACGCGGCAAGACGGACGTTTTAAACGTGGGTTACTATCTGTAAAGTTAAATCGTTCAGGAGAGGTTGTAAAAACGTCCCGTGTACATTAAGCCTAAGGGCCCTTTTCACACGGACGTGTCCATGTACGGGCTCCGCTTTTCTCAGTGGGGGATCGCTCCATCGATCCCCCGCTGAGCAGGCAGATGACAGGTCTGTCTCTGAACACTGTGCTCTATAGGGGATCAGATGAAGACGGACTGTAGATCCATTCCGCAGATGGATGGAAAAGTAGGGTTTTCCTCCATCACACTTTAGCGGATCGGAGCGGGTCGGATGTCAGCGGACACGTCACCGCTGACATCTGTCGCTCCATAGACCTGTATGGAGCGTCCGTTCAGGTCCGCCTAAAAAAAACTGACAGGCGGACCTCTACGGTCCACCCATGTGAAAGGGCCCTAAGGAGGAAGAAAAAGGGTCTGAGGGACACATCTATACGTCCTGGAAGGACTAAAAGCATTTTTGACCTCACTTAGTTGTAAGGTCACACGCTATCAGATGAGCGCACATCTGATGGTGGGGGAGCACAAGAGATTTGTATAGCAAGGGGATACACATGAGGAAGAGTCACTATTTGAAAGACTATTCTAATTCTAATTCTAATTCTTATTTTTATTTTTGGATTATTAATTTGGATCACATAGTGATCGTTGAGGACTTTCAGTATATTCACCTTTATGTGGTTTACTAAGAGATGTTCTGATTATGGATATTTTTGCACAGGGGATATATTCACTTTTTGAGCACATTAACCACTTCAGCTCTGGAAGGATTTAACCCCTTCCTGACCAGAGCACTTTTTGCGATACGGCACTGCGTCGCTTTAACTGACAATTGCGTGGTCATGCGACATTGCACCCAAATAAAATTGACGTCCTTTTATTCCCACAAATAGAGCTTTCTTTTGGTGGTTTTTGATCACCTCTGCGGTTTTTATTTTTTGCGCAATAAACAAAAAAAGAGCACCAATTTTGAAAAAAAAAGCAATATTTTTTACTTTTTGCTATAATAAATATCCCCAAAATGTATATAAAAAAAACTTTTTTTCCCCTCAGTTTAGGCCGATATGTATTCTTCTACATATTTTTGGTAAAATAAATCGCAATAAACGTATATTGATTGGTTTGCGCAAAAGTTATAGCGTCTACAAAATAGGGGATAGATTTATAGCATTTTTATTATTAATTTTTTTTATTAGTAATGATGGCGATCTGCGATTTTTATCGTGACTGCGACATTATGGCGGACACATCGGACACTTTTGACACCATTTTGGGACCATTGTCATTTATACAGTGAAAATATTCTAAAAGGGGAATGGCGCTGTTCGCAAATATTAAAAAAATCAACAAATGTAATGTACAACCCACCAAAAAAAATATTTTTTGTAATGGAAAAGGGAAAAAAATATATATTTAAAAAGAACAGTAAATGTGCAGAGTGCACCAAGGTCACAGCAACATGTGTAAGAAAACTCTAACTAAAATAATGTAAATTAAACCAATACGTAATGGCATAGGGTGTGAATAAGTGGGTCACAACCATAAGTAAAGAATTGTTGCAAAATCGTGCATGGTAAAAAATATCATAAAAATATCATTAAAAAAATGTCATAAAAAAGTGATGTCGTTGTTTAAAAAACCACTCAAGTGTCCAATATCATATGTAATACATAAAAAATGCATATAAGTGTCCCAAATTAACTATAGTGTTCTTCCTGATGTGAATAGTGAATGAAAAAATGTGTTATGAAAATAAAAAGTGTAAAAAATAAAACATAAAAAAGTGTTAAATAAAATATAAATAAATTAGCATATGTAATGCAATCAAAATCGTCCAATATAAATTGTCCAATGGAGGTATGTCTGACAGGTGTGTTATCCTCAACGAATATTGATGTTTGGTGTATCCGTGACTGGCAGGCCCCCTCTTGTACCCCCACTCACCAGAAAGCCCAACCCCTGCAGGGGTGAAGGGCAAAAGTAGATCCTGTGGCCGGAATCCTGGAGACCCGAAATCCCCCTCTCAGGTTCAGCGAGCCCCCTCCTTCTGGATCCGCGTTGTTCTTCACATAAGTATCCACCGGAACAAAATATGTGTGGAGAAACAAGGAATCCTCATAGTGTAAATCCGTTTGGAAATGAAAGTTTATTATCAAAAGAATACTGAATAAAAGTTTAAAAACGGGAGCTGACAGTGCTCTCCTAGTAAAACAGAGGCGGATGGTGTATAGGTAGCGAGGTGACGGCGTGCGTTCCACCAGCTGGGCTACCGAAACCGGAAGTGCAGAGTAAAAACGTAGAAGCGACGTGTGCGTACCGTATGACCACGCCTTACGCGTTTCGTCATCAAGACGTCATCTGAGGCGTGGCCATCTTGGTACGCCACACGTCTTAAATAGTACAAGGAGGCGCCTTGGTATCCAATCACAGAAGATGGATGATGACGTCCCAACCACCCAGCGGGGAAGGAATGTAATGGCTGTACGGGAGGAAGGAACAAACATCTTAATGTAGATAGAGTGAAGCATCCCCTGGTGGTAAACATTAAAATAGCAAGGACGGGCGCCACCGTATAATAATACAATGACTAAAAATAATGATACAGCAGGGACATGCGGGTGGAAATTTACCCAATACATAATGCCCACTATATAACTAATGGCAAAAAAAATATATATATTAGATACCGGTCTAAAAACATAACAATAAAAGATTTTTTGAGCATGAAAAACCAGGTGATAAAAGAAAAATCCTTTTTAAATATAATGTCGGAAATAAAAAATGTGGTAATGAATAAAAAATAATAAAAAATCCATACCAAAAAGAAATCAAAAGGTAGCGTGGCACTAAATCTGACAGCGTGGTTTATATACATATGTGCCCTCATTATTGCACCCACCATAAAAAATCTAAAAAATTATATAAAGAATATAGGTGTTGTACTAATGCCTACAGATATTCCCAATACCAGAGTAAAATTCATCAAAGTTCCAGTATGCGAAAAAGGGGATAAAATATGAGGGGACTAGTGTCATCAGTTAATGAATAAGATAGAAGATGTAATCAAAAAAAATAATTAAAAAATAAAAAATAAAAATAAAAATAAAAAGTATAAAAAATGTCTCAGAATAAAGCGTAAATTAATATGGTGTTGTGGTATAGAAATGTAAATGCAACAAGGTGTGGAAAAAACTCCCATATACTGTCGTATGGAAAAGGTAGACCCATGTATCTAAAAGATGCATGACTCAAACAAAAAGATATCAGCATCCCCCACACCACCGAGTGTGGGAGGTAGTAAACCCCCCCCGTCCAGTGTGGGGACCATGATCTTCACTTTATACAAGGGTTAATTTATCCCCGGGGGTAGACCACATCTCGATATAAAGAAGAACACCATTTTTAATCTATATGTAACCAAAACCGGTACCTGTTAAAAGAACGTATACTGATGTTCCAAACAGAGGACACATATTTAGAAGTTGGATAAAAAACAATTTAGGTCAATATCCACATTGAGACCTCTAGGGACCAAGCTGTCCAATAAATATATCCATCTGGTCTCGTTTTGGGATATCAGTTTTTTCCTACTACCCCCCCTCCAATTTTCCTTGATGGTATCAATGCCATAAAAAATCAGGCCTGATGGATCTCTATGGTGGTATTCATCAAAATGTCTGGAGAGATTATGCTTGGGAAACCCCTTCATGCTTGGGAAACCCCTTCCTGATGTTATTGATGTGCTCTCTGATGCGTACACACAAAGGTCTCGTAGTCCTGCCCACGTATTGTAGTCGGCAGGGACATTCGATGACATAGGTCACATGCGTGGTGTTACAGGTAATTAATTCTCTGATATCATATTCCTTGCCATTTCTTGAGTGGAATGAAAGTCTCTTATTCGGTTGTTTCCTGCTAACCCGACAAGCAAGGCATTTGCGGCATCTGAAAAAACCTCTCATATCAGAGAATAATTTGATGTTTTTCGGGGGATCAATCACATTATGGACTAGGTGGTTTCTCAGAGTTGGTGCCCTTCTGTATATAAAACGAGGTTTTTTGGTGAGGATTTTTCCCAAGGTTCTATCTGATTTCAAAATGGGCCAGTATTTCCTCACTATGTGCTCTATCGTCTGATATTGGTTGTTAAAACCGGTAATAAAAGCAACATCACCAAGGGGTGTTTTAATGGTGTCGCTGTTATTCCTTGTAAATAGAGAGTCTCTGTCCATAGTCTGTATCTCCTTTTTTAACTTCAATAAGGTGTCCACATGATACCCTTTGTCCACAAATTTATTAATTAGCATATCAGCTTGACTAATATAGTCATCAATATTGCGGCAGTTCCTCCTTATTCTCAACAGTTGTCCTTTCGGAATGTTTTCTTTCCACTTAGGGTGGTGGCAGCTGGAGATGGGTATGTACCCGTTGCGGTCTGTGGTTTTAAAGTGCGTTTTCGTGAATAATTCATCTCCTTCTTTGAAGATCTGTAGGTCTAGGTATTCTATCGCCTTCATATCTGATTTTCCGGTAAACGAAATCCCATATACATTGTGATTCAATTCTTGCAGAAAATCCTGGAATGAATCTGAGTTACCATCCCACAGTATGATGATATCATCGATGTATCGACGGTAAAACCTAATTTGAGGCCGTCTAATGCCATATATGTAGCGTTCTTCCATCATATCCATAAATAAGTTCGCCACACTTGGGGCGTACTTGGCGCCCATGGCTACGCCTTTTTTCTGAACGTAAAATTCTTGTTTATACCAAAAATAATTACTCTCCATAGCCAACTCTAACCCTTCCAAGATATATTTAATTTGTTCGTGTCTCAACTTAGATCTGTCAAATAAGGCCTTCTCAACACCTTTTAATCCATCCTTCTGGGAGATACTCGTATATAATGAGTTTACATCTATTGTTGCTAATAAACATTGGTCACCCCCTGAGATAGTTCTCAACTCCTTAATCAACTGGGCGCTATCTCTAAGATATGATTTACCCTCCACCACTAAGGGTTTCAAAAATTGGTCAATATACTCTCCTAACCTGGAAAATAATGAATCCATGCCACTTATAATTGGCCTGCCTGGTGGTTTATTCAACCGTTTATGTATTTTAGGGAGGTAGTATATGACAGGGGTTTTGGTGGACTCTGGAATTAAATATTGAGCTTCTTTTTTATTTAAAATCCCTTCCTCTACCCCTTTTTTGACGTATTTTTTCAGTTTCTTCAAGTATTGTGCCTTGGGGTTGTGTTTCAATTTTTTGTAGGTGTTCTCGACTCTCAATAGATTCTCCATCTCCTCTTCGTATTCCACTTTCTTCAGTATAACTAATCCCCCACCCTTGTCAGCGGGTCTTATCACCACTTGCTTCTTATTTCCAATTTCCTTTATGGCTTTCCAGACGTGAGCGTTTCTTGACTTCTTCTTTTTAATCTTGTTCAGATCATTTTCCACCATACGTTTGAAAGCTCCTATGCACTGATCTCCTGGAACTTTGGGGTTAAAAATAGAATTGTTTCTAAGATTGGTGTGGGTGTAAATTTCAGGTTCTGACATAGAAATGACTTTCTTGTTAAGAGCATAATGCTTCTTAATTTTCAATTTCCTGATGAATTTCTGTAGGTCAATGAATACTTCAAATTTATCAATCCCCTTATCCGGTGCATATTTCAACCCGAGGTCTAGTATCCTCAGTTCATCATTGGAAAAAATGGCTTCGCTCAAGTTGAAGATTCCCTGACCTAATATTCCCTTCTCCTTTTTCTTCCTCCCTCCTCGTTTTCCTCTTGTCTGTTTCTTTCGTTGTCTCTGTATATGTACTCCGGTTCCCTCTCTGAATTCCTGCTTTCTCCATTCTCTATATTCCTCCGTGGATATGATGGGAATGGATACCTGGGGTACCCATTCCTCCTCTGTACCCTGTTCGCACCCATAGGTACGAAACCCTCTCCTCTTCGAGGATTGTGAAAATCTAACTGTGTTCCCCCCCACCCTGGGCGCCGATACTGTACTTTCGCATTCCATCTCCCAGGTGGTCTGTCTCTTGGTCTCCCCTGGAAAAAATCCCTTTCTCTTCCATTATCTCTCCTGTGTCCAGATGACCACTGCGAAGTATAAGATCTTTCTTCTCTGAAGGGAGAGAATCTATTATGCGTAGGTACATTGTACCGTGGGGTTGCTGGAGACCTTCCGTAGTTGGGTTCATGATGGTCCTCCCTCCTGTTGTCTGCCCGTCCACGTGCATAATTGGGTGTTCTGGGTGCTTCAGCATTCCTCATGGTGGGTAGGTGTTCAAACCTAGTCTGTCGGAGGGTGTTCTGGTTAGGCACCCCCATCTCGGCATTGTCTTCACTAGGGTAATCATCCATTGAGATCTCATCCTGATCAGCATCAGTGACCTCATTCTCTATCTGCCATTTGTAAACCCTTCTATTGGTGTAATCCAGAACGTCTCTTTTAAACTTTTTTTGTTTCTTAGCTTGGATCTCTAGGTCATATTTTTTTATGGTATCCTGTAACTCCCTCTCCTTGTTTTTGTAATCATTTTGATTACTATATGGCTGCAGGAGAGATTTGATTTCATTGATATTAGCTTCAATCCCTCGAAGCTTCAATTGTCTTCTTTTGACTATATTCCCAAGCAATTCTTTCTCACATTTGGAGAAAAAAGCAAACCAATCTTCCATAAGGGTGGCATCATTAAGGCCATCATTAGGGTTCACGTCCCACCTCAACCTCCTAGGTGTCATGTTTTCCCCAATATAAGTCTCTAAGGTGGCAACATCCCACCAAACCCTGAGCTGTTTCTCTAGGGTATGCCTAAGCTGTTTAAATAGGCCATTCATGTCTTGTGTGTTATTGACTTGTTCTTGGCTAAAAATCCCTGTGAGATCAATGCTGCGATTAGCTACATAGCCAAAAATATCCATAGCTGCAGAATTAGTGGATGCACCAGGACAGGTGCCAGAAAGATGGGAAACAGATAAAAATAAAAAAGAAGCTCAATATTTAATTCCAGAGTCCACCAAAACCCCTGTCATATACTACCTCCCTAAAATACATAAACGGTTGAATAAACCACCAGGCAGGCCAATTATAAGTGGCATGGATTCATTATTTTCCAGGTTAGGAGAGTATATTGACCAATTTTTGAAACCCTTAGTGGTGGAGGGTAAATCATATCTTAGAGATAGCGCCCAGTTGATTAAGGAGTTGAGAACTATCTCAGGGGGTGACCAATGTTTATTAGCAACAATAGATGTAAACTCATTATATACGAGTATCTCCCAGAAGGATGGATTAAAAGGTGTTGAGAAGGCCTTATTTGACAGATCTAAGTTGAGACACGAACAAATTAAATATATCTTGGAAGGGTTAGAGTTGGCTATGGAGAGTAATTATTTTTGGTATAAACAAGAATTTTACGTTCAGAAAAAGGGCGTAGCCATGGGCGCCAAGTACGCCCCAAGTGTGGCGAACTTATTTATGGATATGATGGAAGAACGCTACATATATGGCATTAGACGGCCTCAAATTAGGGTTTACCGTCGATACATCGATGATATCATCATACTGTGGGATGGTAACTCAGATTCATTCCAGGATTTTCTGCAAGAATTGAATCACAATGTATATGGGATTTCGTTTACCGGAAAATCAGATATGAAGGCGATAGAATACCTAGACCTACAGATCTTCAAAGAAGGAGATGAATTATTCACGAAAACGCACTTTAAAACCACAGACCGCAATGGGTACATACCCATCTCCAGCTGCCACCACCCTAAGTGGAAAGAAAACATTCCGAAAGGACAACTGTTGAGAATAAGGAGGAACTGCCGCAATATTGATGACTATATTAGTCAAGCTGATATGCTAATTAATAAATTTGTGGACAAAGGGTATCATGTGGACACCTTATTGAAGTTAAAAAAGGAGATACAGACTATGGACAGAGACTCTCTATTTACAAGGAATAACAGCGACACCATTAAAACACCCTTTGGTGATGTTGCTTTTATTACCGGTTTTAACAACCAATATCAGACGATAGAGCACATAGTGAGGAAATACTGGCCCATTTTGAAATCAGATAGAACCTTGGCAAAAATCCTCACCAAAAAACCTCGTTTTATATACAGAAGGGCACCAACTCTGAGAAACCACCTAGTCCATAATGTGATTGATCCCCCGAAAAACATCAAATTATTCTCTGATATGAGAGGTTTTTTTCAGATGCCGCAAATGCCTTGCTTGTCGGGTTAGCAGGAAACAACCGAATAAGAGACTTTCATTCCACTCAAGAAATGGCAAGGAATATGATATCAGAGAATTAATTACCTGTAACACCACGCATGTGACCTATGTCATCGAATGTCCCTGCCGACTACAATATGTGGGCAGGACTACGAGACCTTTGTGTGTACGCATCAGAGAGCACATCAATAACATCAGGAAGGGGTTTCCCAAGCATAATCTCTCCAGACATTTTGATGAATACCACCATAGAGATCAATCAGGCCTGATTTTTTATGGCATTGATACCATCAAGGAAAATTGGAGGGGGGGTAGTAGGAAAAAACTGATATTCCAAAACGAGACCAGATGGATATATTTATTGGACAGCTTGGTCCCTAGAGGTCTCAATGTGGATATTGACCTAAATTGTTTTTTATCCAACTTCTAAATATGTGTCCTCTGTTTGGAACATCAGTATACGTTCTTTTAACAGGTACCGGTTTTGGTTACATATAGATTAAAAATGGTGTTCTTCTTTATATCGAGATGTGGTCTACCCCCGGGGATAAATTAACCCTTGTATAAAGTGAAGATCATGGTCCCCATACTGGACGGGGGGGGTTTACTACCTCCCACACTCGGTGGTGTGGGGGATGCTGATGTCTTTTTGTTTGAGTCATGCATCTTTTAGATACATGGGTCTACCTTTTCCATACGACAGTATATGGGAGTTTTTTCCACACCTTGTTGCATATACATTTCTATACCACAACACCATATTAATTTACGCTTTATTCTGAGACATTTTTTATACTTTTTATTTTTATTTTTATTTTTTATTTTTTAATTTTTTTTTTTGATTACATCTTCTATCTTATTCATTAACTGATGACACTAGTCCCCTCATATTTTATCCCCTTTTTCGCATACTGGAACTTTGATGAATTTTACTCTGGTATTGGGAATATCTGTAGGCATTAGTACAACACCTATATTCTTTATATAATTTTTTAGATTTTTTATGGTGGGTGCAATAATGAGGGCACATATGTATATAAACCACGCTGTCAGATTTAGTGCCACGCTACCTTTTGATTTCTTTTTGGTATGGATTTTTTATTATTTTTTATTCATTACCACATTTTTTATTTCCGACATTATATTTAAAAAGGATTTTTCTTTTATCACCTGGTTTTTCATGCTCAAAAAATCTTTTATTGTTATGTTTTTAGACCGGTATCTAATATATATATATTTTTTTGCCATTAGTTATATAGTGGGCATTATGTATTGGGTAAATTTCCACCCGCATGTCCCTGCTGTATCATTATTTTTAGTCATTGTATTATTATACGGAGGCGCCCGTCCTTGCTATTTTAATGTTTACCACCAGGGGATGCTTCACTCTATCTACATTAAGATGTTTGTTCCTTCCTCCCGTACAGCCATTACATTCCTTCCCCGCTGGGTGGTTGGGACGTCATCATCCATCTTCTGTGATTGGATACCAAGGCGCCTCCTTGTACTATTTAAGACGTGTGGCGTACCAAGATGGCCACGCCTCAGATGACGTCTTGATGACGAAACGCGTAAGGCGTGGTCATACGGTACGCACACGTCGCTTCTACGTTTTTACTCTGCACTTCCGGTTTCGGTAGCCCAGCTGGTGGAACGCACGCCGTCACCTCGCTACCTATACACCATCCGCCTCTGTTTTACTAGGAGAGCACTGTCAGCTCCCGTTTTTAAACTTTTATTCAGTATTCTTTTGATAATAAACTTTTATTTCCAAACGGATTTACACTATGAGGATTCCTCGTTTCTCCACACATATTTTGTTCCGGTGGATACTTATGTGAAGAACAACGCGGATCCAGAAGGAGGGGGCTCGCTGAACCTGAGAGGGGGATTTCGGGTCTCCAGGATTCCGGCCACAGGATCTACTTTTGCCCTTCACCCCTGCAGGGGTTGGGCTTTCTGGTGAGTGGGGGCACAAGAGGGGGCCTGCCAGTCACGGATACACCAAACATCAATATTCGTTGAGGATAACACACCTGTCAGACATACCTCCATTGGACAATTTATATTGGACGATTTTGATTGCATTACATATGCTAATTTATTTATATTTTATTTAACACTTTTTTATGTTTTATTCTTTACACTTTTTATTTTCATAACACATTTTTTCATTCACTATTCACATCAGGAAGAACACTATAGTTAATTTGGGACACTTATATGCATTTTTTATGTATTACATATGATATTGGACACTTGAGTGTTTTTTTAAACAACGACATCACTTTTTTATGACATTTTTTTTATGATATTTTTATGATATTTTTTACCATGCACGATTTTGCAACAATTCTTTACTTATGGTTGTGACCCACTTATTCACACCCTATGCCATTACGTATTGGTTTAATTTACATTATTTTAGTTAGAGTTTTCTTACACATGTTGCTGTGACCTTGGTGCACTCTGCACATTTACTGTTCTTTTTAAATATATATTTTTTTCCCTTTTCCATTACAAAAAATATTTTTTTTGGTGGGTTGTACATTACATTTGTTGATTTTTTTAATATTTGCGAACAGCGCCATTCCCCTTTTAGAATATTTTGGTTATGTGGATTTCACTTCGGTGTCTCCATTTTGCTTGGGGGGCTGCAGTTCCTTGTTATCACTGATCCTAAGCGCGGAATATCTGTTTCCCATCATTTATACAGTGATCAGTGCTATAAAAATGCACTTATTACTGTGTAAATGAAACTGGCAGGGACGGGGTTAAACACTTGGGGCCGATCAAGGGGTTAAGTGTATCTTAGGGAGTGATTCTAACTGTGGGGGGATGGGCTTCCACTGACATGACAGCGATCACTGCTCCCAATGACAGGGAGCAGTGATCTCTGTCATGTCACTAGGCAGAACGGGGAAATGCCTTGTTTACAAAGGCATCTCCCCTTTCTTCTGCTCTGTAACACAATCGCGGGCCCCCTGGCGGACATCGAGTTTGCGGGTCCCGCGGGCACAGTCACGCGTGCCTACAATGCCGCGATTTAAAGGGGACGTACCTGTACGCCCATTTGCCCAGCCGTGCCATTGTGCCGACGTACATCGTCGTGCGCTGGTCGGCTAGTGGTTAATAATATTTATAATAATAATTTGTTTAAGACCACAGGACACAATTTTTTGATATCTTCCTATGGGGACACTACATCTGGTGACCTGGAGATTCCATTAATTTGCAGGAATTTTCTCTCACTTCCTGTTTTGGCTATGTGACAGGAAGAGAAGGTAAATCTCCCCTTTGGGACAAAGAGGGCAAAAATAAACCTTACAGGGGTTATAATCCTCCCTTATCCAAAATAAATAAAAAAAAAAATTGCCTATACAGTAGTTCTACTTTAAGCCTTTTCAAATTTCAACATGTGTTTTATCATGAATTTCCATGACGCAGATTGTGTAATTTGTAACTCACAGATGTACACCAGACTATCAGTGATCACACAGGCTACAATATATTAGTAGAGAGCATCATAAAAGTCTGTTCCTAAAATGTTTTGCTGTGTCATACATTCGTACCCTTGTGTATGAGCTTCCAAGTGAATGTTTTAAAATGACTTTATACACATTATTTGATAAAGACCTCAGTGTTCTGGCAGGTGGGTTTTTGATCCATCAGACACATAGCACTATGCCCTAGAAGGAGCTCAAAATTGTAGTGTTACTAAACCCAGGAGCCTGCATTCACTATATCTGGTCTCCCACAGTACACAGAACACGGAAATGCAATAGTTTTAGTAAATATAAACTGCTAAATACTTTTTCTCATCAGCAGTATATAGCAGTATTGTGACTTCTTTCAGTGTCTGGTCAAAGCTTGTAGGAGGTTTTTGCATTCTGCTCTGACTGTCCTATGAGGCTGCAGGGCCCCTACCCTTTGTCTGGACAGTGCTGATTAGCCCTGTGCTGATCACATGCACCCTTCCAAGATAAAAAAAAAACTCTCTAGTAATACACACCAACCTGAGCATGTGCAGCTTGTCCCCTAGCCTCTGTTCTATCAGGAGATGGATTGGGGACAGTGAAAGAAGGGGAGGATCAGAGAACACAGGATCAAACAGCCTTTTTACACCATGCAGAGTATTAACCTCTTAGGTTCCACAGTGGGTATAACAAGCATGCTTTACTGCATTTACAGACTGATTTTACTGTTGTGGGTTTAGTAACACTTTAATCTACAAACACGATGATGCAGTAGTTCAAATGCCTTGTGAAGAAGGGTCAGAGGTAAGCAAAACCACGTTTTCCCCAACAACCATCTCCCCCTCTCAAAAAATGTAACATAGGGGTTGAGGAGGGAGTGCCAATAATGGATGAGGCATTAAAGCCTGTGTGTGTGATGTCACTGCTCCAGGCTTTAGCCATTGTTGGAACGCTGTTTCCGTTTTAAAGCAGTTGAGTATCTAACCGAAATTTCCACTTTAAAATGTGAATGTGTGCAGGGATACCTAGCATGCATAGTGTAATAAGGGACTTTTTTTTAGCTAATTGTGTGTTCATTATGACAACCAGTGACATAACAGTACGCCACTGGATTTCAAATGGTTATACTGGGATGATGCTTGCAGCTGCAGACATCACCCTGGTACCGTTTTTTAGAGCCAACAGTTGGCGCTCTTGTAAAAGCAATCCTAGCAGCAAACTAGCTGTTTGATTGCTTTTACAAGCAGTGGGAGGAGACGTTCGCGGCTTAATCAGGCTGTCCTGTCCCACCGACACACACGATTGACCAGCCAGCGCATCAACCATAGAGGCGAACAAAGATTGTAACGGCACCATTTTTAAATATGAAAAGCATTTGTGTTCTTTTAATGGCAGAGGAGGGATCTGGGGTTTTATAGACCCTGGATCTCTCCATAAAGAGTACCTGTCACATGCTTATTGCTGTCCCAGGGGGTGTTTACAGCATTAGGTGTGTTACATTCCTTGTGACAGCAATAAAAGTGATAAAAGTTATCTCAGGCAGCTCACGCTCCCACCCTCCATGCAGTGCTACTGTGCCTCTCGATCTGTCCCGCCTCCTTCTCTGCTGGTATAATGACAGTGGTGGAGTCTGAGAGAAGAAAAGGGCTTCTAAATGGTGTGACCATGGGTCCGGACAAGACAGTGACTCGGTTCGGATCCGAACCGTGGTCCGGCATGGCTGCTGTAAAGGCTTTTCAAGCCTTGCCTCTGGATTAGTGAAATTTACGCTATTTGCCACCATTGTGTGGGCATGTGCATTTTTAAAGAGTGACATGTTGTGTCATGCCCTTGGAGGATCGCCAGATTAGGTAAGTATATCTCCGCTCTCCTCACCCCTAGGCAAAAATGAGGAGTTAACCCATGCAGTGCGAGCACAGCCCCACCACGTGAGGGTGTAAAAAACAAAATTCTGTAGTTGTGCTCATTTCTCCAACCTTGGTGTATGGCCAGCTGAGCTGTAGTAATGTGTTTCCACTACTGATCTGTAGACTACAGCCATAAACAAGTATATTGGTTGATGTGAAATTTCAGACCCGTGTGATGGGGAAGGGGCAGTAGTAATAACTATGCAGCATCTGTATATCAAAGAGCTGTGTGCCATTTGTGCAATTCCCGTAAAAGACATCGGTAAAATATTAGACTGCGCTGCATTTTAACATCCCGACAGAAGCTATTAAACGGTCTTTGTACATTTGCCTGTTTCTTATAACTGTCACTGAACTTTTTTCATGTGCTGCTTTTATTAATAACATTATTGGTATTTAAATGGTTTAAGCAAGAAGCTTGGACATCTTGATTTTATATATATATAATTTTTTTACTTTTTTAAATTTTGTATTATTATTATGCAAACACTTCTCCCAAATTGCTTTTATAGTTAACTCACTAAGATGTGTGAATTGTTTTAATGACGTTCTTCATTTCATTTGATGATCATTTGCACATCTAATTTATATATAACATCACACAAAAAAAGTTCATAGCAGAATCTAAATTCAGCATTTTCATTAAAGTGCATTATTTGCTTTGTTTTGTTAAAAGATGTACAATTTTAAAGGCAGGCCTAAGCAGCAACCTTAATTCCTCACTAGCTATCTAAAATATATATATATAGTGATAATACAGAAATGGGTTAGTGTTGGCGGCATGTTAGATCCCTGTCTCTCCTTAGCCAAAGAAGATGCACCAACACAGCAACACCTGAAAGATTGAATCAACAGCAATGCAAAAATGCATCCTATCCTATTGTAACAAGGTGCATTATATACATTACGTGATTAAACAGGTTTCAATTGTCCTCAGCCAAAGACAGCATAGCAGGGTGAATACACCCTATAAAACATTTGCATTATTTACATCAGGGAGAGCAGGCCCCATCCTCAACGGAGAATGCCACCTCCTCTCCATTAATCAGCAAACTTGCATTTAGCACATATTATGAATAAAGTTCACTCAGGTCAGCACTGTTCACGCCACCTGGTGACCACACTAGAAAAAGTTTAGACGTATGGTTTAGTCCATCATTCACATGCATGGTGGGGATTTACCCCTCTATTACAGCCTATTCTAACTGACTAAACACTCAGCGTACAAGACATGTTACAGTCCATCAATTTCCCTCTGGGTGGACTATATTTCCCAGCAGTCTCCCTTCTTCAGGGATGACTCCAGGGATGAGAAGGCACGGCTGCATTTCAGGCAACAAGCAGCCAGGCCTTGGTGCAAGAGCCCGCACTTCAGGACATAGTTCCCCTTGCAAAAGCATCCTCAGTCTGTCCATATGACAGCTGGGGACATAGAAGATTTTTCGTCATCACTTGGGAAGAAGAAACCTGCTGAAGATCACAGGTCGTTCTTCAGGGTGGATCACCCCAACAACTTCAACCTTTAGCCAGCATGGCTCAGGTGGGCACTCCCTGTATCTGCCAGCAGCATTCAGTCCAGCATAGCCTGGGCAGTACAGCCTGGAATGTTTTCCACTAACAACAATTTAAATGTGTGTGTGAAGTGGCTGTCAGCATAGCATCCTTGACATGACACAACACATTTGTAATCCAAGTTAATAGTAATGGCATTCTGATGAGGATTACCAGTAGTACCCGGGGTCGGGTAGAATTAGGGACTCTCTCTTTGTATTCACCCCTTGAGCGCTTGATGTCCTTTTTATCGGGTCGGCGGATGATTACACCATCTAGATTAATCTGCCTGCCATAACCCCAGGTATTCAACACTGAGAGATACTTCCCCGCCATCCTAGGTGACAACTTCAGGAAATCTGTATTGAGAGGGATCTGGAGGTACCCCCGTACGGCTTCATCCACCCATTGAATTTCCTTCTCTGAAATCTCCTCTGTCAGATGAGGTATGTAGGGGTATAAGTACCCATATTCTTCTGCCACTTTCTTTATGATTATCTGCTGTATCTTTGCTACCCGAGGCAGGGTCTTGGGATCTCCATATCCGGGTAGAACCCGGATATCTGGAGCATGCTGAACCGAGCACCCAGCGACCACATCAGGCTTATGGTCTGGTTTAGCGTTGGGCATGGGCTTAATAGGGTGGACTTTGGGAACCCATTGAGCCCAGCGATCTTCCTCAAAAGTTCTGGAAATGTTGATCAGCAGGACTGCATTGGCAGAAAATTTAATTACTAGGTTGGTAGTGACTCGGTTAAATTGATGATAGGCAACTCCTATCCTCATATTGATTAGTGGTTCCAAATTAATAATAACTACTGCAGTAGGGAACAGACACAAAAGATACGCTCAGCATCTTTCCAAATAACTGTTCTGCTTTATTATGACGCAATTGAAGGTTTTTATGCACATGATTACGTAGGTATCACATTAATATTACAATTGTACGTTTATGGTAACAAGGGGCGTTACATAGGCAGGCTAATTCTAATCAGGACTCGAAAGAATGTAAACATGTAATGAAAACATTATTAGAGCTGTGTGCACAGTGAGGGCAGTGTGCAATACATACAAAATACAATAAAATTATATACAGAACGTACAAATTTCCATTACAGTCTCCCCTCTTTTGATCAATATTTTGATCACTAACCATACCTGCTATAACCTTTAACCTGGAACCTCCACACGCTTAGGTGGAGGTAGTCCCGGCCAAAGAGGCAAAAAACTCCATTGTGGAGAAAATAATAGCTGAGCAACTTTTTCATTACAAAATGACTTTTCATTGTGAAAAACAAATGATTGCTAAGACATATTTACAGAGTACTGGCTTTACACTCCTGTGGCCAGAATGGCCTTCTAGCTGAATTGTGGGCATGCTGACTTATCAGCATGTGTAAACACAGACAATTCTACATAAAATGGAAGACGTACAAAAGATAAAATATGACTTCAACATGGCTGAACTACTTTTCAAATATATATATCCCTTACAATTAAATTAATTGAATCAAAAAGTACCCTAGACTGTGATGACAAGAGGGAAACAAATCAAACACAGAGATTTCTTTAATTTAGTCATTTTTGCAGTGTCTGGTGTGGATCCTGGTGACTTTTCCTTCAAGTTTTGCAAAAACCGTACATGAAATAGATGCTGTATTGAGTCTCCAAACATTTCCTTATATATAAATGTCTCTTAACAATCCACAAGTCACCTGGCTTTAGCTTTAGATCCTTCCAAACTTTTAGGATCTGGAATTGGGGAGAAAACACATAAATGAGTTTGTAAAAAACCTTAAAAGATCAGCAACGTTCTCTGTGAGATCCGAATGGAGGACTTCAGCTGCCGAGACAAAATATAAGCAAGTGAGTAACACACTCCCAAACCAAATCCCATAGGGAGAGAGTCCAACATCCCCCTTACAGGCTTCATAAAATATAAGAAAACATTCAGGCAAAAGTTTTCTAGTTTGTTACTCTACTTTGTCCACTATATTGTAGACAGTAGGGGGGTGTAAAAATAAAACCTCAAAACTTCTAGTAAGGACTCTCCTATAAAAAATGATTTCCTCTTTTACTCTCTGTACTTTCTGGCACTCTGTACTTACAAACTACTTCTGATAACACTTTTTACTGTGGCCTTTGCAGTAGCATTTGCCACTGGACATCCAAAAAACATGTCCATACAGACAAAATGCATACTTGTAAGATCCTGACTTGGGCATCTGGATAAATCTTTTTGTAATCTCTGGAAGGGATGTTCAGCTTTTGGTAATACTTTTGGTAACAGGTAAAACAAGAAGTGGTATGTTATAAAAACAACTGTGGAGAACCCTGGCTCTATCCCATGCTCATTTACTAAGGCAGCCATAACTGCTTGTGACTGATGACACGGTCCATGTGTCAAGCTGGAGGGAAAAGAGTGGCTGGCAGACATAAATGATCACCTTTTCCAAAGTCCTATTTCATAAGAAGTTGCCCCCTGTGGACCACTTGTTCTTCTCGTTCTGGGGTCCTTAAAGTTTAATTATTAATCCCAGCTATACTGGGCCAGAACTAGGGTGGAATCTGTGAGTTGCACAGACCCATCAAGTGTCCGGGGCTGTAATGCAGCATCCTTAGAGTCGCCTGGTCTGCTTCCATGTGTGAGTTTTAAAGTTAATATGGCTACCTCAGCAAGAACCTGGAATGCTGAAAACAGCTGATCAAAGTAACTTGGCATGCTTGGTTGGTTTACCTGCCGAAGTAAAAACAAATTTCTGGCCCTTTAAATGGAACCAAAAGCTCTCTATATCTCGACTATCTATATAAATATACACTTTTTTATATCTCACAGGCTTTGCTAAAACATGGAGCTCTGCTTCTTGAGTTGGGGAAAAAGGATCCAATGACTTTGAATACAGAGTATCCTTCTGGGTGATAAACTGCATACTCAAATCTACAAAAAATGTAATATCTGGGTCTTCAGGGAGTGTGTCCTGCACTGGGCTCACAGCAGCTGATTCCTACGTCATCAATGTAACACATGTGTCTTCCTTTGTCTCCAGCCTCCTCCAATAGAGGCAATAAGGTGGTTGGATTCAAATGTACACATTTTTCATTGTTAGAATTGTACATAAACAAACTCATATTTTAAACCTTTCATTAGACAAACATTTAGTTAGCTGTACATTTGCTGCACAGAATGTCGGACCATTGACCAAAACAATATCTAACTTTGTCTAATAGCACCTTTGCATAAAAGCTACAGCTCTGATATATCGGGGTGAACCATTTATTACTGGGTCCAGCTTGCATAAATATATTACAATGGCTTGTTTTCTATCACGCTGTTTGTGTAAGAACTCCAGTTTCATGTTTCAAAAGACAACTTTTTCCTGCCAATATTATAATAAATGATAACAATACCCTGCGGTCATGCAGAGATGTCCATAAATCCAAAATATTCTTCTGCTTATACCACAGTACTTACAAGGAAAAGGGGCACACCATTTCACAATCCACACATTCTGCTTTGGATTTCAAAAATAAAAATAAATACAAAAGGACCAATCTGTATGATGGACCAGAAAGCATCAAAAACTATAAAACAACTGGCTGCAGGTGGCATCTATCCTAACAGGGTGTGTGGACTTGATGTGATGGGTCTGTTATATTTAATTTTATTTATTATAACTCTCACATCTTGGACCGCACATCAAGTTATTATCAAAAATCTTAAAATGTCATTTTTGTAGAAAAATTTCTTATGTATTCCATCCATCTTGGCTTTGTTAAATATTATGGCAGCTGTATTCCAAATAACTACCTCATCTTAATCTTTTTTTCTCTCAATAAGAGCTTATTGAATAAATGTAAAATTACAAAAATTGTTATCTTAATCTAAACTAATCCCATTTTTACAAATTTCCCCAAAACCCTGGATTTCATTTCCAACCAAAGGTTGTCTAAACCAGTTTCAATATATCTATATTATTAATAAAATTGTTAAACTCATATTAGAAATGAATACTCATTATTACTTAATTTTACTTAATTTCCCTTTTTTAAATGCACTATTTCCACTATCAAAGGATATTCATTTTGTGTAATACACGGTTAAATGTAACCTTCATTTTACCATGTTTGGAAAACAGATTCAAAATAATTGTGATCACATTGTTTACCATTAGATTCCTTAACCCGGCACATTTTGTTATAAATGTTTTGTCTAAAAAACTGGAATTGGCATGGTGTCCTTCCAGCTTATCACTGACCTCTCATCTCAGCCACATTCGTTCATGAGAGCACAAAGGAGGGGGTCACATCTGCATACATGACACACACAAGGGATAGAACTAAAGGTCCCAGCATTCGCACATACGCTAATATCTCTCTAAAATCGCTTACTTTTTCCCATTTGTACACAACACATGCATATCATTCTCTCACTTTCTTTTAACTCTCATTAATGTTTTCCTGCCTAAATTCTGCTTTCCTTATTTTGTTCAGATATCTTTTATATCTAGCTTCTATGATCAGACGGGGAGCCAGAGTGCTCATCCCATTTTCCCTCTCTGACAACATATAAAGTATTCTGTTTTACCTCTCATTTCCCTGTTTCTGATTCTAATAGTTGTAGTGCCTGACCCCAAATTCATCCCACAACTTAACATGAAAATGTCCCTTCCTGTCTAGTGTTAATGCCACCCTTGATCCATCCTGCTCACATAGATAGCTGTTTCTCTAGCTGTTTACTCTGCATGATTCTTAGTCCCTGTGGACTTTGGTAACCCAGTTACCCATTGTGGATCCCTGTCCACTTTAACCATTAATCTAGGGGCTCAGTATAGGCAGAACCGCACCTTCGGTTCATATATAGCGCTCCTCTTGCGCTGGGCATTTTTGAGGGTCTCTTACCCTTCATTCCCTTTTTTTAATTCAATGCCCATAATGACTGGCCAGTCTTCTCTCTTCTCTACGTGTGCCTATACCCTCTTGCCTCTAAACTACTTTATCTAGCAGATGTACTACATATACCTGTGAACAGCACTATTCTACCCTTTCTTATCTAAAACACTCCGATGGACAGTAGACAGGGACAACATAACATATAACCACCAATCAATACAGTTCGATTAAGGGGAGTAAAATAGGTACCCTTTGTCCCGAAAATGCCTTACCGATCAAGGAAGTCTGATAACTCAAATGTAAGCAAAAGGCTTACCTCAGCCGGCTGATTATCAGAAATTCCCGGATTGTCTCAAGCTCCTCGTTTCGGATACTCAGGGTCACCTGGAATCCCCTCCTAAGGCAAAGCTCGCCATGCTGACTCGGTTAAATTGATGATAGGCAACTCCTATCCTCATATTGATTAGTGGTTCCAAATTAATAACTAATGCAGTAGGGAACAGACACAAAAGATACGCTCAGCATCTTTCCAAATAACTGTTCTGCTTTATTATGACGCAATTGAAGGTTTTTATGCACATGATTACGTAGGTATCACATTAATATTACAATTGTACGTTTATGGTAACAAGGGGCGTTACATAGGCAGGCTTATTCTAATCAGGACTCGAAAGAATGTAAACATGTACTGAAAACATTATGAGAGCTGTGTGCACAGTGAGGGCAGTGTGCAATACATACAAAATACAATAAAATTATATACAGAACGTACAAATTTCCATTACAGTAGCAACCACAGGGGGAACTTCACCTTCCTGCACATCACTCATTTGTTCCTCCTCACTATCACTCCATTTCCCAGTACAGGACAACATGTCAGAGAAAAGTTCAGATAGACTGTCAGACGAAATTTCTAAATCTGAAATGGTAGAGCACTCTTCAGCCGGGATGTAGCTGCACTTGGCACGCGCCTTGACTGGCACAACCCTGGCATCCCCTTTGACGGCCACAGGCATCACCTCCCCCAAAGGCATACCACTTTCACTTCTCGCTGGCTTACCCGCCTCCAGTATTTTCCTCCCGAGTGGATTGGACATCTAGGTGAGCAGCTGGGCCTGACCACGGCCTGGAAGAGCAATCGCTGCGCTGGGTCCTGGGATAGTCACTGAGGCAGGGGTAGCAGCTTCCTGCATGAGTGGGGTGATGGCTGGTGGGCTCTGGATATCACTCTCAGCCGGGATAGCGACGTTCTTGTCCCAATCCACCTGTAGGATCCGCATAGGTTGAGTTGGGGAGATGACCTCAAACAAGTGCTCTCCGCAGCATCCGCAGACGATCCAAGGCCTCAACTGCATGGTCAGACCAGAACATTTCCCACAGATCAGTCCCAAAGCCTCATAGCCTCCAGTCGTATATAGGACAAGCTTACCCTTTGGTATATACTGCACTCCAGTGTCAGTCGGGACAGGTTTCGTATAGCTCGGACCCAAACAAACACCCGGAGTATACTTCCTCCAATCCGCCATATCTCCTACGAACTGTGCCATCTTTCTCTCCAACCCACAATCAGACGTACACGTGGCAGCACTTCCTTATCCTCCTTTGCAGAGCGGGATCTACTCCCTTTGCCAACAGATTGGTGCAAATGTTCTCTGGGAACTGTGGCGCACGTCTTCTTCATGCTGTGGCACACCAAAACTGTACTGGAGTCCATTTTGGAGTCTGTATTAACCCTCACAGCACTGGTGGGAAGCATCAAAAGACCAGGCTTATTTCTCTTACCAAACGTTTGGGGAAAAGAGAGTTAGGGCCAGGACATCCTTAAGTAGTTGCAAGTTCAATTGGCAGACTCCGAGACTTCAATAGGAGGACAGCCATGCAGGGAAAGGCATCCAGCAAGACGCGACATCTGCACGTGCAGATGTCGCGTCAGTCTTTAACCCCTTCCCGACCAGCCGCCGCAGTTATACTGCAGCAGGTTGGCTCCCCTGGGCAAAATGACGTTACCTAACATCGGTTTGACTTTTGACCACTAGGGCACGAGTGCGCGCCTCGCGGCATTGCATTGTGAAAAAAAATTCAAAACAAATTAAAATGTAAAACTACTGCCACCCACCCCCCACCCACTTCCCCAGAAGCACCGCGAAAAAATGTTGAGAAAGTGATTTAAATAACATTTTGTGGCGTGGGGGGGCTGTTTGGCGTTTGCGGGTGCGAAGCGCCACCTCCCTGAAATGAGTTTGCCACCTCCCTGAAATTAGTTTTTGCAGGTTGGGATGTTTGCGCATGCTCGGAATCAATGCTTACCAAACACGAAATTAGCAGAAGGGGCCCAAAGGGTGGCTCTCCAGAGCTGAAATTGCTCGGAATACGTCACTATGTTCGTGTTTGTGGCACAACAATTTTATACCGTTAGTATGCAAGACAAGATCCTGGCACATGCCCTTTTGACAAAAATCTGGCGCTCGGTTGGCCAACAATCGTACACACGGTACGATTAGCCCTCTCCCTGATATACAGAAGCATGTGCAAATGAGCTATGTCTATCTGTATGTCTAGGTACACATGGGCAATGGTAAAAGAGGGGGGAGGGGGACCTGCATTCATCAGCAACCACCACCTACAAGGAGACATGGAGGCTACTCGGTCCCAATGCTTTGCAGAGCAGTTGTAACTCTGCGTGTCAAATTTGATAGGCAGCACCACCTGCTGAACTAACCTATTGAATTCAATGGGACTGTGCTGCAAGAGCATACAGCTATGGTAGTTGTGGCACAGTATTTCAATGCAAAATCCTCATTGAAATTGAAAAAAAAACAAAAAACTGGCATTCAGGAGGCAGTAGTAAACTGCCTTTAAAAAAAGTGATCTGCCATTGGTTGTTTTTCAGAGGGGTGGTAGAGCCTGCCATCTGTTTAAGCACTTAAGGACGGGAAGAATTTGCCCCCTTATTGACCAGGCCATTTTTTGCGATACGGCACTGCATCACTTTAACTGACAAATGCGCAGTTGCATGACACTGTACCCAAACAAAATTGTTGTCCTTTTTCCCCACAAATAGAGCTTTCTTTTGGTGGTATTTGGTCAACTCTGAGTTTTTTATTTTTTGTGCTATAAACAAAAAAAGACTGACAATTTTGAATAAAAAAAGCATTTTTTTTGCTATAATACATATCCCAAAAAAAAAAAAAAAATATATATATATATATATATATATATATATATATATAACTAATTTATTTATCAGTTTAGGCTGATGTATATTCTTCTACATATTTTTGGTAAAAAAAGTCGCAATAGATCAATCAATCAATCGCAATATTGATTGATTTGCGCAAAAGTTTTTGCGTCTACAAACTATGGGATAAATTTTGGGACATTTATTGTTTTACTAGTAATGTCGGTGATCTGCGATTTTTAGCGGGACTGCGACATTGCGGCAGACAAATCTGACCACAAATTACACTTTTCTTTATCGTACATCACGGGACACAGAGCACCATAATAATGACTATCTGGGTTATATGCTACCTTTAGGTGAGTAGACACTGGAAACCGGTAGTAAGAAGGTTCCTCCCATATAACCCCTCCCACACGGGAAGTACCTTCGTTTTTTGCCAGTGTCTTGAAGGGGATGGTCATGACTGTTGAAGCTCTTCAAATTCTTCAAGATGTCCCAGTGAGGATGTTATAATCGGATCCATTCGGATGGCAAGAAAGCTAAAGTGGATGGTACCCGAGCCTTGGTTCAAGAACGAGGTTTTGCCTGTAATGTGTCTTTTATGGCACTGGACCCTTGTTAATGGTATTCCTGGTCTATTACTTGCCCAAGGGAACCAGAAGGGTGCCTTACAGGTCCAATCTGACCACAAATTACACTTTTTTGGGACTAGTGCTATAAAAATGCACTGATCAATGTAAAAATGACTCTGGCAGGGAAGGGGGTTAACACTAGGGGGCGATCAAGGTGTTAACTGTGTTCCCCGGGTGTGTTCTAACTGGGGGGGGGGGGGATATCATATGACAGATATCACTGGGAACAGTAGATCTCTGACATGTCCCTGTCAGAACGGGGATTCGCCTTGTTTACATGGGCAGATCCCCATTCTGCCTCTGTACTAGGCGATTGTGGGTTGCTGGCGAACATGAAGTCCGCTCGACCCGCGGGCACGCATGCCGCAGTGGGCGCCCGCCCACAACTACGCCTGCGCAAACCCCCGTACAGCTATGGCGATTTGTGCAGGAGAGCCAACCTGCCGCTGTTTATCGTTTGTTAACCCCAAAAAAACAGATCCTGTTCCCTTAAAGCATGTTATACAGCACAGTGCTTGTGCTGTGTCATTTTGCCCCCTTTATACCCTAAAAAACTTGGCTGATTCTGCCTGGCTATGCCCTCTCCTCTGCAAACATACCACGACAATCATGACTGCTGAGCCCTGACATTGTGGTCCGTTTGCGTGATTCCGTAAGCCGCAGCCCTGCTATCTGCAGCTCTCCTGTGTCTGTATATCGTCTGTGTCTCCTGTGTCCTCCTCTCCCCCCCCACCTGTACAAGTGCCTGCCCCCTGCTCCTTCTGATGTCAAATCTGCTACCAAATACTGTCTCCCTCTCTGCACCATTATAAGAAGTTTCCCTGTGCCTGTGTTCAGTAAAAAATCTGCCCGATTGTACCTGTATGAGCTCCGCTCCTGCCGTTCAGCTGATGCGCGTCGCTCTCCTCTCTCCCCCTCCTCCTCGGCTGATGTCAGCGGGAGGGCTCGGTCCCGCCCACTGCAGCTGTGCGTCGGAGAGACAAGAGAGAAGAGGAATCAGCTGAGTGCCCGGAGCGGAGCTCATCTCCTACAGGTACAAAACAAAGGCACAGGGAAACTTTTTATAGTGGTACAGAGAGGATGGCAGCATTTAGTAGAAGTGGGTTAACAACCACTTTAAATGAGCCCTATGTGTACCTTAGTCAAACATTTACACCTCCTATATGTGCACTCTTTGAAAATAGACCATACCACCCTTTACAATAATAATAATAATAAGGAAAATAATAATAGAGTGATACCTTGGTTTCCGAGTAATGCGGTATACAAGCGTTTCGCAAGACTAGCTATATTTTTTTTTTAAATCCTGACTTGATTTGCGAACGCTGTCTCGCAAGACTCAAGCCACTGGTGTATGTATTACTGTATGTGTCCAGAGGTCCGGGGGCGCTGGAGAACTCGGAGACGATCGGAGACACTCCCAGCTGGGTGGGGCGGGCGTAACGTGCGTCGGAGCACTCGAAAGGGTCAACAGTTCCTGAGCGTCTCCAAGCATCACCAGCATCCCCGCACCTCTGGCCACATACAATTCTTCATACACCAGCAGTGGTTGCGGAACAAATCATCTGAGTTTCCATTATTTCTTATAGGGAAACTCGCTTTGATATACGAGTGCTTTGGATTACCAGAATGCTTCTAGAACGAATTATGCTCGTAATCCAAGGTATTACTGTATTAATTTCCTCCAGTGCTTTTGTGACTTATATTATATTTGACTTTCCTTGATTTTCCTGCATCTTGTAGACCGATTCTCCTCTAGTAATCCAGATGGGGAAATGTTTATGGATCTTTAATGATCGTTTTTCCTTCATATTCCAGCAAACATTCATAAAGCACACTTCCCAACTAATTTATTCTCTACCTGAAGGAAAAGGCCTGGAGCCATTTGTTCAGCCTATTTTGTGCTAGGTGGAAGCGTGCCTAGAAAATAATGACAAGACCAGTAATCATAAACATTCCACAATCCTGATAATACATTGTCAACAACAGGTTCCCCCAGCCACGTGGCAGCTTCTCACATGAAATCTGTCACTTCGGCTTTAGTAGCTGGAATAGCATGAGCAATAACAGGTTTAAGTATTATTTGTGTGATCCAGGGTGGGATGCATGATGGGTAATATCAGCAGACACATTTGACAGAAACTGGGATTTCTAAGAATAACATTCCGGATTTTAAATTCTAACTCCATTATAAGCTTTTTATTCGTGACATATCCCCAGCAAGGACCCTGACAAAAACACTTTCTCTTTCTTATCCACTGAAGGACACAGAAAGTCCTCCTCTTTCAGGTTATTCTGCCACCTACAGGAAGATGGATGGCAAACAAAAAAAAAAAACTATAGGTCAGCCCAGAATAACCCCTCCTACTACCTGCATGCAGGGTTTCTCTTCAGCGGGAACGCGAGGGAACGCAATTCCGCCACCTACCGCATTGAATGTATGTAAAGGCAGGAGGTGCTGGAGTGTGCTGGATGGTCTATTAATGTTAGCTGCTGGGGGATCTATTGTTGCTGGGGGAGTATAATGTTGCCAGTGAGGGGTCTATCGTTACGGGGGGGGGGTCATTTTTTGCTAGGAGGGATCTACTGTTAAGGGAGAGGTCTGTTATTGCTGGCTACTAGAAAGTCTATTAATGCTGGCTGCTCAGTGATCTTTTGATGTTGGCAGAGAAATCCTCTCAGGGGGTGTATTTTTGCTGGGGTTATCTTGTTGCTAGGGTCTATTGTTGCTGGGGGTTATTTTGTTGCTGGGGGAATCTATTGTTGCAGGGAGGTGGATCTATTGTGGGAGGCTATTGTTGCTGGCTGCAGGGGATCTCTTTTGCTGCTTTTCTTGTTATCAACAAACAAATTCAATACAAATGGCTTAGCACCACAAAATGATACCTTATTCTGTATTCTCTAAAAGGGGCGATACTGGGTGGTGGTTAGGGGGTGGAATTAAGGAACGATGCTTGGAGGTGGGTGGGGGGCGGAGACGAGGGTTGACTCAGAAGGAGGGAATACCTGCACCTATTCCCTGAGAAAAAAAAGCCCTGCCTACATGTCTTGTTTCTTTGCTAGTGTCCAATGAGGTCGTCTTTTCTTCTCTTCAGCTCTGCTGTGTAAAAGACTAATTCATTGATTTTTGCTAGCAGTTCATTTTTTTTTTTAATGTTTAGATCAAGACACTCCTCTACATTGCTGCTAGAGCTGGTATCTTCAATTGCAGCAATCCGTTCTCAGCCTGACTCTGGAGTAGTGCTATGTCTGGACCCATAGAGGGCTCTCGTAGTCCAGAACTGTCCAGGACTTTCCCTGCCTCTGAAGACTTATTCTGAGAGCTGGCCTGATCAGGCTGAGCATTGGGAGCTACTTTGGTCACTGGGCACCTCTGAATTTCCCATTTTCCGTTGGTTTTCAATGGTTAAGTCTTTGGGACTGAACACTGACTTCATCTGCTGGGTAGAGTGTTGCGCATGCTTTGCCACCATTTAGTGAAGAATGCATCTCCCTGCTGCTGCTCCAATTTTTGATTGTCCTTTAATGCTGCCCGCCTATAATGACTGTGGTTACCTCTGATTATACTGCTATCAGCGTTTTGTGAGTACCTGAGCCCTGCATTGCTTAACCACTACGGGGTCGCAGCATGCCTAATGGATATGGGAGGTAACAACCCTGCACTAACTGATGCCCCCCAGCTCACATTCTACTAATGGCTCCAGTGCTGCTGGAATTATGTTGCCCTCAAAAGGCTCATACACACGATCAGGAAATCCTACGAAAAATACCGCTTTCAATGTGATTGTATGATAATCTGATCGTTAGTACACAGCTTTCATGCAAAATTATGGGACAAGCATGGAATTTTTTCTTGTATGATACCAGATCGTATGATTTTCGTTCAACCCCTTCATGCCGACCATACGCAAATATGCAGCCCCACGGGCCTGGGCTTTTTTCAGTGAGGCGGCATATTTGCGTATCTCCCTTTGTGATGAGCACAAGAGCACAGAGCCTGGAGTCTTTTTGGGACCCGGATCCCCTGATTCCTGGTCACCTGATCGCTGTGATAGCCTCTGATCAGTCACTGTGAAGCCTGCCCCTGTGTTTTCTTTCTCTGTCAATGGAGGAGAGAGATGCATTGTACCTCTCTCTCTCTCCTTGGCAAGAAAAAACTGTTTGTAAAAAAAAATTGAATAAAAAAAATACCTAGATCAAGGTTTGATCTCGGTCAGTGCCAGGGTCAGTATTTTTTTTTTTCTGGTATCAATGTCAGTTAATGTCAGTGTGTTTTAGGTAGGATTAAAAAAGAGCAAAATGGGCACTATTGTTTTTGGACCATACTACGGGTACAAACAACAATTAACATACACATATGTGGTATTACTGCAATTGTCAGCCACAGGACAATTTAATTTGGGTTGTTCTTGGGTGGAAGGTGTAGTGATATGATGTATCGTGGGTATGATTAATTTAGTAGTTATTATAATGATGATGTAAGTACTCTTCCGCAGCAACCCAATTCTTCCAGAGAGATGCACTTTATTGACTCCCAACACAGAACAAAGTCCAAAGTCCACAGATGACAAAAAATCCGACAGAGTAAATATAATTCAGAGTCCCATTTTCTCTAGATTTGTGCCTTCATAGTCATACACAGACAAGACTATACCGACTAAATGCCAGCTTGAATGTCCTCTCTGAAATACTAGTCCACTAGGAGGGAGTTTCTGCTAGGTCAACCCAAAATACTCTTTGATCTTATTGTTACCCCCTCAAGTCTAATTACCATCAATAAATACTTCTTCTATGGTCCTTTAAACAATATACTCTTTGAAATGTTCAATTAGGTTTACAGACCATACCTCACACACCTAGGTAGACTTGCATAAGATCAACACATCAAAGGGTCTTCAGCTGTCCCCTTGATATGTTAAAATTCAGTTGACTTGGACAAGTCAACTGAATTTTTGGTCAACATGGCACTCCAATACAACATTATACATAAATCGGCCAACGTATTTCAACATATACCCCCACTTGGGTCGGTTCTAACTACTAGAACTGACCCATAAATCAAGCAAAAAACATATCATTACGATTTGAGGTACTGAATGCTTTACAATGGCTCATATAAAATATAAAGTTGAAACTGGTTACATCTCTCTTCACCAGCCTCTAAAATATCCCCATGAAACAGTTATTAGATAATATAACTTTTAGACCATGACTGGAAAAGGATTTGGTAAACATCAGTGGCCCATATAGCTGTTAGGCCTTATTATATCACATCAAGATCTTGAATATTGCGCAAAGACGAGCTGATGTCACAGTCCATTCTTCGGTCTGACTTCATCACATCTCTTACCATCTCACTGAAAGTAAACATGGTATGCTCTGGGAGCTCCAATCCACATAAATCCGGATTCTCTCATCTCCAGGCTCAAGCTTTTCATTTTTAAAGATGCTTTTACACAAACATTCTACTTTCATCTTTATAGTAAGAAGAACTATCAATGTACCAGCACTCACTTTCAAGGTCAAAAAGGTTTGGATATGGCAGTAAAAACTGTACTGCAAACTATTTCCTTGCACTTGACATTCATGAGTCCATCTTGCAAGCATTTTACAATTCACATCTGCTTCTTTGCATTTCCTATTTGAACAAGATGACCGAGTTGTGTACCTGTCAAGTACCAGAATTTGTTGATTGCCAGCCACAATTTGCTTTTGTAATTTGCTGTAGGCCGACCCCTCATTGCCTTCAATAAAGCAGTTAATTGGATCATTCAGTCCATAATTACACCTGAATGGTATACCAACATATACATATACCCCCACACGATGGTTCAGATAGAATCAGCTTGACATCAGTGTTTATCAGATCTTCTATCCAGACAAAGCGGCAGTGGAAATTCTTGCCAGTATCCTCACCATGAAAGGTAGAAAGGTCTTATTAATCCATATATGTCATAACCTTTAGCATATTATAAACAACTGATTCAATAAAGTTTCAAATCATGACTGGAGTGATTAATTTCACTCACCCCCCCCTTATAAATTTAGGAAAACCACCCAACATACTATAATTTATGCTATGCTAAGCCATTGTGCAGCATCTCACCTTAGATGTCAAATATATTGATCAATACGCATTATGTAATATGTACAGATGTTATAAAAATTATTTTAGGTATAAATGCTTCTCTTTGGTTTTAAGATAAAGTTCAAGAAATAAAATATAAAGAAAATAAAAAATGAAAAGCAAAATATATCAGGAAAAGGGAGAAAAATTAAAAATTAGGGCGTTGAAGAAAAAAGAAAAAAAAGGTCCATTGCTTGATGAATACTGAGAGAGTCCATGAATACTTTATAATTCCTTGTTGTCTATTCAGCATTTCTCCCATAATTCTCCCCCACTAGCCAGTAATTTCAGACTGTGCTTCTGCTATTCACATGCAAGCAAGTATCTCCGGCAGTACCTGAAAGACAAAACTCTCCAACAAAAACTCATTAGCAAGGTCCTTAAACGTCGTTTGTAGTTAAAACAAAGCACTATTTACACATTTACAGTTTGAAGCTAATTCACCCCCACTGCTAGACAAGTGTCATTTGCATTTAAAAACTGATCTGGAGAATGTACATCTTGTACCCCCTTCAACTGCTCTAATAATTTATCACGTTCCCCTCTCATCTTGTCATACTCAATCTTCTTTCTGTTTTAACTGAGAAAACGGTATCCAAGTCTTGGACCTTTTCTTATTATTATTTTGGTTAGCTCTGTTTTTCATATTAATATCACCTATATTTGACCCGGTGTCTCCTCTCTGGGTGTTATCATAGGATATTATCTTCTGATCTTTATGTTCAGTATTTGTCATAAACAATGTGGCTAAATCAATTTTGACAGTCTGCTCATTTGACTTTCTCCATAAATGGTCTGCTCTCAACAAAATGTCTTTTAAATCATGAGGATTTGGGGTAACTAATAAAATATTTTGTTTGATATCTTCATGCAATGCATCTAGAAACATAGTCATATGTATCAAGCCACCACGCTCAAATGCAAGATTATTACCGACCAATAATTCCATAATAGTTGCTATCCTGTGTGACAATTCATAGGGAGATTCATTTTGCATTTGTTGGATCTTCCCATGAATAGTAACATCAGAACGTACACCATACAAAACACATAATAATTCCAGTAATATGTCCCTTGTCCTCAGAGGCTGAATACAGATTTGTTTAATTCTCATCCCAAGACCACTTCCTATAGAATGTTGCAAAACTCTTTCTAAGTCAGATGGGTAGAGATTGTACATATCTCTGACCTGCTGCACGTCACAAAACCATTTTAAAATCTGTTTAAATCATGGTAGGGAACCATTCCTATTTCTTTAAGAATTGTGTCTAATTCTTTTGGTTTCAAAGGCTTCATTACAAGCTGAACTTCACCTGTATTATTATTATTGTTATAAACTATGGTGGTCACAGTGGGGGCAGCTGGTAATGAATTATCAGATTTAATATGAGGTTCTGTTTCATTTGATAGAAAGTTTGTGTCTGTATTTTGCTGAAGATAGCTAAATCCAAGATTTGATGCATATCTGCATTCCTGAGATCTCTTCTCTATTTCCATAATTCTTAATTTTAATCTCTCATTTTCCTCTGATAATTCATCACAACGTTTAGATTTCTCAAGCAAAGCTCCCCCAATGTTAACTGCATGCAATTTTAAATTTACTGTCTCGGTGTCTGATTGGTTTTGTAACCTCTCACAAACATTGTTGCTATTATCAACTGCACTCTGTAACTGCGCAATTTCCTCAACCTTTCCCTTCAAAGAACTTTCCATTGTCAAACAGCAAGATAATAAGCCCTGTATAATACAACCTTTTCTTTTACTTTCTGAAATTTTGCTATCAAAAACATTTTTCTCTAAAAATTCCTTCATCATGGTCCACGTCTTGCTTACATTTTTCAACACATCAAAGGGTCTTCAGCTGTCCCCTTGATATGTTAAAATTCAGTTGACTTGGACAATTCAACTGAATTTCTGGTCAACATGGCACTCCAATACAACATTATACATAAATCGGCCAACATATTAATAAAAAAAAGAAAACAGGAGATATCCTTTCCCAATTACCACCAAATGAAAGCCCAATTTGTCCTGAAAAAAATGTGGTATAATCCATCTGGATGGACAAAGTATTGATGATATGTACAGTTTTACTAACACGTGTCAATGTTTCAAAATTGTGCTTTGGCATTTACATTTGTTTTACCCTTAGGTGCGAAGGAGTTAATCAGTACGGTTGTCGTTCGAAAATATAATACAATACATGACATCACTTCTGAATTTTTATTCTGTCGTATGAGAATTTTCATAAATTTAGTAATCTCTTTATTTTTGATATGAAATTAGCATGCAAAAAAAAAAAGGATGATCATTAGTCCAATAATATTATCGTGTGTACCAGGCATTATAGTCTATCCCATCTTTGGAGTCTTCCTTAGCTCTTTTAGGTGTGGCTAGCTCCTAGGTGTGGACCAATGCTGTCCCCAGTCTTTGATAATTTAGAGCCCCTAAAACTGCAGACTTTCCTGCTGCACCCACTTTTCCAAGCCTTCCTCAGTATAGATTAGAAACACTCTGACAAGATGTTTGTTACCCCCAAGTATTTATTAGCCTTATACCTGCTTGAAGAAGACCATGTAAAACAAAAAAAGAAAAAGTGGTCTGTCACCACTATGGTTCCAGCAGTGTCCTGCTTAACAAGGCAACCACCATTCCAGTGAAGGATACACCTGCCTTTAAAGTGGCATCAATCCCAAAGTCAAACATTTATTATTTCGCAGCTTACCAATTGTTAGATGTGATAGCTGTACTAGTTTTCTTTTTTAGGCTTTCTTTTTTCATCTGGTGATCCAGCCAGTATGTCTATTGTTTTTCAACAAAACTCTCCTTTAAATGTAGCAGTCAGAGTATTGAGATCAACCAGGAGTGCATACAATGATCAATTCATGTAAAAGACTGTTGATGTAACTGTAGTGTGAGCTGTAGTTTGGCTTCAATGTGTTAGTTTATCTAAATCTGCTAGTACATCTAACACTCCCCTCCCCTCAGACTGACAATACTGCTGTCAAAAGGTGCCCCCTGTGCTTTCATCCAAAGTGGGGGCACCCTAATGCAGGAGGTGTGTTACTGTCCAGATCACCAAGTGAAAACAGAGGGGAAAAGGGTGAAAAAAGAAAACGAATGCAGCCACCACATCTAAGCATTAGTAAGCTGCAATATATTACATTTTCAGTTTGGGGTTTTATACCGCTTTAAAGATCCAACTGATAAGTGGTTGGAAGCCTTCTCTAGAGCTCTGCTCTTGATACAGGCCCTGCATTTTATCCCACCCTGGCTCTGACCCTCTAAAGCCAAAGCCACAGACCTCGAACGTTCATACCTTACTGGCAACTAAGAAATGTCCTTTTTGCCTTACCACTCTTGCAACATCCATCACCAATCCATATCCATCTTCAAACAAGGTCTAGGTCTCAAAGTCTGCCAACTCCTCAGATGCTTGAGTGTAGGAAATGGTTTCCAGGGGCTTCAGGCTACAGTATCACTTCCAGTCCCCTCCTCTGTTTTTTACTTCCAACCTACCTGTGTCACCACACAGATTAGCAGATGGTCTAACTTTTCTGAGTTACTGCCCCAGTTCCTGGGTCATACAGTAAGGCCCCCTTCACATTGAGGCGGTTTTCAGACCCTTTAGCGCTAAAAATAGAGCCTGAAAACTGCCTCCCATTTGAATAGGTGCTTTCACACTGGTGCCGTGCTCTTGTGAGACGGAAGAAAAAGTCCTGTAAGCAGCATCATTGTGGGACACTAACAGTAGATGAGATCCTGTTGAGGAAATAGTCAGCACAGGCTCAGCTAGATAATGTGGCCTTGTCTGTAATTCCCGTGACCCCACCAAGCTGGCCGAAGCAATGTACACAGGCTTTCCAGCTTGAGTTAGGGAGAAAGCACCTGTCAGTGTCTGCATGGGTTTTTTCACCCCCTCCTTCTCCCTTTTTCACTGACTGAGTCTAATGTAATATGAGCTCACACACACACAGAGCTGTTTATTCTGTAGCTTCCCCTGTGCCCCTATTGGCAGGAAGAAGAAAGCCAATTAAAGGCACAGTTACATCAGCAAATCAGAGAGACTGCTGCAGGAAGCAGCTGCAATGGATTCCGGGACATGCAGTTCCCTCACAAAACGGCCCCATAGACTGGTATACAGAGAGGAACTACAAAGCCTTTGATGCTCTGCACAAAAAAGAAGTTGAGGACTCCATTTTGTGTCCTGAGGGAATTTCAGTCACGATGAGGCAGTGAGGGAGATCAGACCTGTAGGAGAGATGCTTTCTCTTAGATGATCTCCCCATGCAATTCAGGCCTCCACCACCAGTCGGGACATCCAGCCTGAGAGAGGGGGATTCCAGGTGCATATGGAGGCACTCCAGTGTGAGGTGACTAGTTGGGTTACCAAGAAAGCCTGCTGTTCCAGGACGTTTGTTTGGTCCTTGATCACAGGATTGGTGAGAGGGCATTTTGCCCATCTGCAGGGAACAGAGACACTGCACCATAGGAGGAGTATGAACATTGTATACAGACGACATTGTTGCTGGTAGTCATCTTGCTGACACTTGTGGTACCACAGGGATAAGGGATAAGGTTATCCATTTCTGGGACACTGTATACAGACATCATTGTCCTCTCACCTTGCTGAGGAGGATCCTGCCTGTTTCACTTGATGAGCTGGGCCAGTTGTGTTGTTTGGGCCCGCTATACAGGAGTTTAAGTGCACTAATGAAAGTGGCTAGCTAAAGACATCAAATCTTATCTTTTCCTCAAAAGGACTAAAGCTACTAGTGCCATACGGATCCGCACACACAACATATTCAGGGCTCTGCATATGCATTGGGTGTGTGGGACAGTTTATCTAAAAAGTTAAGCCATTACCTATTGACTTGTATAGTTTTTAAAGTTGGGCCTGTGGTGTCAGGGGACGGGAAAGAGAGGCCTGACACAAAAGGAAGTCATTCCTCTGCTCTCTTTCTGCCTGGACTCATAGAGCTAACCTGAGTAAAGGTAACCAATCCAATGTAAAGTGCCACACTGTGCTTTATTCACCATTTGAGTGTGCTTCTGCTCTTGGGGACATTCTCAGGTTTGGAATCCCCCGAGAGCAGTTTGAATATAGGATTGAGAGCTATATTGCTCTTAAATCTCAGTTATTGTTCTCTAGTTGAATAATTGAATATATACTGTTACTGTCTGTCATCTTTCCACAGAAATGGTGCAGTAAAGACAATTTCTGTGTTTTATCATAACGTTTGTGTTTCTCATTGGTCATTGCACTTACACTATTGCCAGGTGTGCCAGAGGGGGCTGAGATTGTTATTAGGGTTAAGAGGCAGAGTAATGGACTGAACAAACAAAGCAGCTCCTATGGGGGTATCGCTCTCTCTCTCTCTCTCTCTATATATATATATATTTATATATATATATATATATATATATATATATATATATATGTGTATATATATATATATATATATATATATATATATATACACCCCTCACATTTTTGTAAATATTTTATTATATCTTTTCATGTGAGAACACTGAAAAAATTACACTTTGCTACAATGTAAAGTAGTGAGTGTACAGCTTGTATAACAGTGTACATTTGCTGTCCCCTCAAAATAACTCAACACACAGTCATTAATGTCTAAACCGCTGGCAGCAAAAGTGAGTACACCAAATTGGGCCCAATTAGCCATTTTTCCTCCCCGGTGTCATGTGACTCGTTAGTGTTACAAGGTCTCAGATGTGAATGGGGAGCAGGTGTGTTAAACTTGATGTTATCACTCTCACTCTCTCATACTGGCCACTGGAAGTTCAACATGGCACCTCATGGCAAAGAACTCTCTGAGGATCTGAAAAAAAAAGAATTGTTGCTCTAGATAAAGATGGCCTAGGCCAGTGGTTCTCAACCTGGGGGTCGGGACCCCCTCGGGGGTCGAATGACGATTTGCCAGGGGTCACTGAATCCTGGGCTGTTCCTGAAGCCTGCACTGCTCTCCCAGCCTTTTCGCTGCCGCCCAGAACGGCTGTCCCTGGAGCCCGCGGCCGCCCCCTCAGCCTCTTCACAGCCGCCCGTTCAGTTCAGAGCATGGCTGGGGGGCAGTGACTAGAGGTCAGCTGACTGGTGAGGAATGTGAAGTGGGAGGGGCTGAAGGAGACCCTATCTCCTGATTTCGGCATAAGTGTCACTGCTGCGAGACACCACAAAGTCGGAGACACAGTGAGTAACACTACCTGTGATTATTGTTGCCATTAAAAGTCCCCACTACATTTCACGGATCAGCAGATGACCTTGATCAAGAGCACCTAAGCTGGCTGATCAGAACTCCCCCCCAGCACTGCCACTGATCCCACCCCCCACCAGCACTGCCACTCATCCCAACTCCCCACCAGCACTGCCACTCTCCCCATCCCCCCCACCAAGGAGTAAGAGAAGGAAATAAAAATAGAGAATACATGGAAGCGAGAGGAAAATAGGGGGAGGAACAAAGAGAAAGATAGAGAGAGAAAGAATAAGAGAAAGAACAAAAAAGACGGCGAGAGAGGGATGGGGGAAAAAAACAAGAAATTAGGATAGAGAGAGATAAAAGGGAAGGAAAGGAGAACAAAAAGAAAGAGTGGTACATCCTAAGTGGAAGGGACTCAGGGAGTGCTAAATATCCGTGGCTTAGGGGCGCAAATTACTTGTCTTGCCTTGGGTGCTGACAACCCACGCTACGAAAATAATTCTACCGTTAGGGGTCCCCACAACTTGGGAAATTTTATCAAGTGGTCACGGCGCTAGTAAGGTTGAGAACCACTGGCCTAGGCTATAAGAAGATTGCCAAGACCCTGAAACATAGCTGCAGCACGGTGGCCAAGACCATACAGTGGTTTAACAGGACAGGTTCCACTCAGAACAGGCCTCGCCATGGTCAACCAAAGAAGTTGAGTGCACGTGCTCAGCGTCATATCCAGAGGTTGTCTTTGGGAAATAGATGTATGAGTGCTGCCAACATTGCTGCAGAGGTTATAGGGGTGGGGGGGGGGGGTCAGCCTGTCAGTTCTCAGACCATACCACGCACAGTGCATCAAATTGGTCTGCATGGCTGTCATATTGATAGGATTGAGGTTCCTGAGGCGCAAGGTGTGAAGAGGCCCAATCACCAAAGAGAACTGCCAGGACCGGGGTCCTATAGTGTGCTGGCGTTGCCAAGAACCTGGGCACCTGGCCCCCAGTTGTCTGCTAAACCAGGAACCTATGGATTACAGTATGACCCAGCAAAGCTCTTTTGTTGCTACACCAGGAGGCACCCCAGAACAGTCAGGCAGCACTGAGAAACAGATTTGTGTCATTAAAGTGGACAGTTGCCAGATGATTGCCTTGCTGGATTCCGGCAGTCTAGTAACTCTAGTGCATGCCAGTCTCGTGAACCTCCAAAAGTTGCAGTGACAGCTAATGGGCGTTGTTTGTATTCATGGGGATACCAAGTGCTACCCCACGGCCATTGTATCTATTGAATCTCCCTGTGGCACTATGGATCATGAGGTTGGAGTAGTCCCAAATCGAATGTATAACACTATCCTTGGACGAGACTACCCTTTTTTATGGGACTTATGGGGAAATGCCAAGGGAGCATGGCCCCCAGCTGGATCGGATTCCTACTGCCTGGAACTACTGGAGGAGCAGAACGAAGAGACAGAGTCTGCACGTTTTCCCCTGGAGGTCCTTGCAGGTGACACACAGAGAACCCCCCTCCGGAGTTAGACCTGCCCATGACCCGAGAAAAGTTTGGCATGGCCCAGCTTAGGGACCCCACTTTAGCTAGGACAAGAGAACAGGTAAAAGTGGTAAATGGGTTACCTCAAGAGCCAGGGGAGTTGCCTATATTCCCACGTTTTGCTATGGAAAATGACCTGTTATACAGAGTGAATGAAATACAAGGAGAGAGACTGGAACAGTTGCTAGTACCTCAACCAGTACCCAGTGGCAATCCCATTAAGGAACCCCTCAGCTAAGAGTATTACTAAAGAGCTTTCTCTTATATTTTCATGTGTGGTATTCCTTGGGAGCTGTTAACTGACCAGGGCACGCCCTTCATGTCGAAGGTTACTAAAGAGTTGTATAAATTGTTTAAAATGAATCACTTACGCACTTCTGTGTACTACCCACAAAACAATGGTCTGGTGGAAACGCTAAAAGAACTGTTAAAGCGAGTGGTAGCGGCAGATGGTAGGGGCTGGGACTGCCTCTTGCCCTATCTCATGATTGCTGTGCGGGAGGTACCCCAAGCCTCCACCGGCTTTTCCCCTTTCGAGTTGCTGTATGGCCGACATCCAAGGGGCATATTAGATATAGCAAAAGTGTAGTGGAGCATCTTGCTCAAATGCAAGACCAGATTGGAAAAGTCATACCCATTGTTAAATCCCACTTGCAACAGCCTCAGCGGGCTCAGGCTAGAGTCTATAACTGTTCAGCCAAGATCCGATCCTTCAACCCCAGTGACAGAGTTCTTGTGCTGGTACCTACGGTGGATAGTAAATTTCTGGCAAAATGGCAAGGGCCATACGAGGTTGTAGAACAGGTGGGGGAAGTTAACTATAGAGTACATCAGCCTGGCAAAAGGAAGCCCTACCATGTTAATTTATTGAAGCCCTGGAAAGACAGAGAATCCCTTATGGTCCTAGCACCCTTGGCCATGACTACCGCAGGTCCTTCTACCCTGCCTTGGGTAGAGATCACTGAGGCCCTGTCCATAAGCCAAAAACAAGAGACCAAGGAATCTCTGCTAAGAAATAGGGAGTTCTCTGATCTTCCAGGGGTAAATTCAGTAATAAAGCATGATATTGTGACCGAGCCAATGGTGAAAGTTAATTTAAAACCCTATCGCATCCCAGAAGCTCGGCGCCAAGTAGTCTCAGAGGAAATAAGGAGGATGTTGGATCTTGATGTATTAGAAGAATCCCATAGTGAGTGGTGTAGTCCAATCATCCTTATTCCCAAGCCAGATGGAAGCATCCGATTTTGTAATGATTTCCGAAAGCTAAATGAGGTGTCAAAATTTGACGCTTATCCAATGCCCAGTGTAGATGAGCTAATTGAGCGTCTAGGACATGCTCAATATATCGCCACCCTGGACCTTACGAAGGGGTATTGGCAAATACCACTTACAGAACGTGCAAAAGAGAAGACAGCCTTTTCTACTCCTGAGGGGCACTGGCAGTATAAGAGGATGCCATTTGGCCTACATGGGGCCCCCGGCCACTTTTTAGTGGATGATGGATCATATCTTTAAACCCCACCAAGCCTATGCATCTGCGTATTTAGATGACATGGTAATTTTTAGTGCACACTGGGAGAGCCACTTACCTAAAGTGCAGGCTGTTATTAACGCCCTCCATGGTGAGGGTCTGACCGCCAATCCCAAGAAGTGTGCTGTGAGATTAGAGGAGGCCCAGTATTTAGGGTACATTATTGGCAAGGGGATAGTAAAACCCCAAGTCACAAAAATCCAGGCAATCCAAAGTTGGCCAAGCCCTCTAAATAAAAAACAGGTGAGGGCTTTTTAGGGGTTAGTAGGCTACTACAGAAGGTTTGTCCCCAATTTTGCTACATTGGCCGCTCCCCTTACAGATCTTACTGGGGGGGAAGCCCTCAGTGGTAACTTGGTCCCCAGAAGCTGAGAAAGCTTTCAGGAACCTAAAGACAGCCCTGTGTAATAGCCCTGTCTTAATCACCCCGGATTTCACACATGAATTTGTAGTGCAGACGGATGCTTCAGAAGTGGGATTAGGTGCATTGTTGTCCCAAGTGGTGAATGGGGAGGGACACCACATAGCGTTCCTAAGCAGAAAATTGTCCCCTGCTAAAAAAATATACGCCATTGTAGAACGGGAATGTCTAGTCATCAAATGGGCTCTTGAAAGTTTAAAATATTATCTGTTAGGGTGACAGTTTAGGCTCCTAACTGATCATGCCCCTCTCAAATGGATGGCCCAAAATAAGGAGAAAAATGCAAGAGTTACCAGATGGTTCTTGGCTTTACAGAATTTTTCATTTTTAGTAGAACATAGACCAGGTAGCCAACAAGCTAACGCTGATGCCCTCTCCAGAGTTTACAGTCTGTTTGCCCAAGGTGCTCAACCCCCCGAGTTTGAGCAGGGGGGGGGGATATGTAGCTGGGTGCCTGAAATGACAGGAAAAGTGATTGATAGAGCTCTGGGTGGAAAAAGACTCCCAAGTCCGTGGACTGCAGTTTAACCACTTCAGCCCTGGAAGGATTTACCCACTTCCTGACCAGGCCATTTTTTGCAATACGGCACTGCGTCACTTTAACTGACAGTTGTGTGGTCGTGCGTGGACCCAAATAAAATTTACGTCCTTTTTTCCCCCAGAAATAGAGCTTTCTTTTGGTGGTATTTGATCACCTCTGCAGTTTTTATTTTTTGCGTTATAAACAAGAAAGACTGACAATTTTGAATAAAAAACGTTTTTTATTTCTTTTTATTTTTTTATCGGGGCTGCAACATTGCGGCGGACAGATTGGACACTTTTGACACTATTTTGGGACAATTGACATGTATACAGCGATCAGAGCTAAAAAATAGCCACTGATTACTGTATAAATGTCATTGGCAGGGAAGGGGTTAACACTAGGGGGCGAGCAAGGGGTTAAATGTGTTCCCTCAATGTGTTTCTAACTGTGGGGAGAATGGGACTGACTGGGGGAGGAGACCGATTGCTGTTCCTAAGTACTAGGAAGAGACGGATCTGTCTCTACTCCCCTGACAGAATGGAGATCTGTCTGTTTTCATTGACAGATCTCCGTTCAGTCCTTCTGTCTTGCTGCTGCTCTGTATCATTGAGCTCAAATCGGGCTCTTTGCTGCCACTTCTGGCCATTTCCTGCATGTGCACACCTCGTGTGAGCTGCCTGTACTCAGTGTAATGTATCCTGGACTGCAGCTCCTCTCTGTGGCTCAGCCACGTGTGAAAACAAGAACTGGGACTAGGAGGACCACCTTACAAGTAAGGGCTGTGTGTGTCTGTGTGTGTCTGTGTGTGTGTGTGTCTGTGTGTGTCTGTGCGTGTACGTGGTGTACATGCCTGTGTGTGTAGGTGTGTGTCATATATATACACGTGTGTGTGTGTGGGGGGGGGGGGGCTGAGGCACTGAAGGACTTGGTGGGATGGCTAGTGAGCAGATTTGGTGGGAAGGCCAGTAGATGGGCCATGGGAAATGTTGGTGGTCAGGCTCGGGGGGCCCAGGTCTGAAGCTGGGGAAGGGGCTCCACAATTTCTGATGACTGCCCTGCCACCCCTTCACAGCCCAGCGCTCCAGTGAGCGAGGAGGGGGCAGAGTGGAGAGCTACTGATTGACAGTCAGCAGCTCTCTGCTCACGGAGCTGTGAGAACTGAACAATCGCTCGGTTCTCATTGTTAAAGGTGCCAGGGGACAGATGCAGCATCCACCTAGGTAAGTATGAATAAAAAAAAAAACATACTTCTCTTTTAAATTTTATCCAGAGATAAACATTCACCAGGAGCAAAATCCAGGAGGCAATCCTTGTGGTAAGTATCACAGTGTAAAACATTTGCAGCTAGAACAAATAATGGAAATTGAACGCTCAGTCATATATAAGCACTAGTGAGCGGTTATATGTCCTAAAATAGATACAATATGTGTAATCCAATAGCCAAGGTCAAATGGTGCATTAAATATATCACATCAAGATGCATCCAACAAAAGTATACAGCTAAATATCCACAAGATGAATAAACTGTCACTTTGCTGATACACAAGTCCTTATGAAATTTTTTTATGTCACACTAGAATGAAAGGCTCCAAAATCTAGCACTAGACTCCAAGATCACAGCAGATGGCGACTGTAGCCATGAAATTAAGAGACGGTTGCTTCTTGGGAGGAAAGCAATGGCAAACCTAGACAACATTATAAAAAACAGAGACATTATCCCACCGACAAAGTGCCATATAGTCAAAGCTATGTTCCAGTAGTAATCTATGGCTGTGAAAGTTGTACCAGAAGGAAGGCTGAATGCCGAAAAAATTGATGCTTTTGAACTATGGTGTAGTAGAAGACTCTTAAAAGTCCCTTGGACGGCAAGAAGATCAAACCCTTAAATCATGAATGAAATCAACCCTGAATATTCACTGGAAGGACAGATCCTGAAGCTCAGTGGCCTTGGGGAATCCACAGTGCTCCGTGCTTGTCCACGTGTCTCTACCTCCGCTCCTATGCCAGACATTTCTAACAACTCTGGTCCTCTGTTCACATATACGCAGTTGACGTGAGTATTTATAGGGATGTCCATCCTGTCCCTTACACCCATTACTTATTTCTATTATTCAGCTAATATATTATACCATATGGTTATGTTTCTTTACAGATCACCATTGCATTCGCCCCTGAAGAGTTGGTACACCCCACGAAACGCGTCGGTCCTACATAGATGCATGATGTCCATACAGATGATTTTATGTCTTTTATATTGTTTTACGCTAGATTTTCCAACACCATCCAGCCCTTCCAGTGGTCCATGTTGTGCAAGACTCGTCTTTACCACATGATATGCCAAGCTCCATGGAGTCAATATTTATATGTGGTTTTTAGCATGTCCTGCGTTTATGCGATTCTGTGTATGCTTCTTTTTTGGTGTCATTCGGTATGCTGTACATGATCTTACAAGGTCTAATAAAATGTTCTTTGCTAAGACTGCTTTTTGGTATACATCTCTCATTCAAAGTCCCCAAAAAACTCCCCCTTTTTTGTCGGAACCCATATAAACAATACTGTGTTTTATTACCCACATGCTTACTCTACATAGTGATTGGCCTCACTCAAAGTCCCGCCAACCAAACCTTCTTTCTTTTTGTTCAACTTTGAGATGGAGGCCAATTACTTATGGTGCCTTGGACCACATCATTCTCTCTTGCAGAAGCTCAGTGGTGGTCCGTTCATTGGGGTTTGCCCGGGCGCCGCCACCCCCTATTCATGCGTCTGGCCCTTTCAGGACGCTGGACATGAATTAAAGTGGCAGGGATTTTTTTTAAGCACCTGATTAGAGCCAGAGGCTCTAATAGGCTTCAACCACTGTTTGCTGCCCCCCCCCCCCCCCCAAAAAAAAATTACCACCAGCCGCCACTGCTGAAGCTGAAACTCAAATACTTTGGCCACCTAATGCAAAGAGAGGACTCATTGGAAAAGACCCTGATGCTGGGAAACATGGAAGGAAAAGGGAGAAGAGGAAGACAGAAAACAGGATGATACATAGCATCATCGAAATAGTAAACATGAAATTAAGCAAGCTCCGGGAGGCAATGGAGAAAAGAAAAGCGCGGTGTGCTATGGTCCATGAGGTCACGGAGAGACGGACAACTGAACAACAGAATGAAATACGGGAGATACACCTGTGCCCGATGTCTGCCTAGTAAATGGGAACTTTATTTCTATTGCAAAGCATCCCAAATTGTTTACTTAAGTACTGCTTGGACCTTAATGAAGGGGACATGTTCCGAGAAAATGTATGTTAGTGCAAATAAAAAAGTATCCAGGACAGTACTCAGTTGTTTCTTTGCACATGCACAATCCTGCAGGAAACTTTTAAATTGGGAGACCTAGGTGTGTTCATAATCTAAGTGCATATGGTCCTAGCTCTACCACAGGTACACCTGTTCATGCACAATCCTGCAGGAAACTTTTAAATTGAAATTGGCAGCAACTCAATGCATTAAGGCATCTAGACACGGTAAAGACGACTTGTTAAAATTCCACGCAAGCATCAAAATGGGGAAGAAAGGGGATTTAAGTGACTTCAAACATGGCATGGCTGTCTCTGGCTTTGAAGTGAAGCTAAACTAAAGGCCACTATTCTTGCTGTAGCAATGCAATGTCCGTAGGATCCCACGCTGACATATTCCCCCATCTTCTTCTGGGTTTGGCATTTTTGACCATCTCGATTGGCCAGCCTGGGATGACGTAAGTACACGTGCATGGGAGGTAATTCATCCTGGCACAAAAGCATGCAAAATTCATCACTGAGCTGTGCATGCAGCAAAAAAACAGGAAGATCTAATGTTTTATTGCAATAGTATGTTTGCAATTTTTTTTCCAATTAATACTACTTTGAGTCACTGACCCAGTCAAGATGCAGCATTTGAAGCCAGAACTCTTATGCCCTGTACACACGATCGGACTTTCCAACAACAAAACTGTGTAATTTTGTTCAAAGGTTGTTGGCTCCAACTTGTCTTGCATACACACGGTCACACAAATTTTGACCAACAATTACAAACGTGGTAACGAACTAGACGTATGACGAGCCGATAAAAAGGAAGTTCAATAGCCAGTGCGCCACCCTTTGGGCTCCTTCTGCTAATCTCGTGTTTATCTCATGTTAGTAGAAGTTTGGTGAGTGACGTTTTGCGCTTTTCATCCTTGTGCTTTTCAGTTCGTTTCTGCTTTTCAGGTTGTGCTTGTTGGTGCGTATCTGTTCTACAGTGCGTGCTTGTCAGGTCATTTCTGTCTTTCAGTGCGTTCTATTTATAGTTCGCTTCTGATTTTCAGTGCCTACTTGTCCGGTCGTTTCTGATTTTCAGCTCATTCTTGTCAGGTTCTTTCTGATTTTTAGTGCCTTCTGTCAGTTCGTTCTGAGCAGCCGCTCGTTTATTAGCCATGTGGCGGTTATGTTCTCGTCGAAGAGTTTGTGCTGTTGTTGGGCTTGGTGTTGGAGTTATTACTTTGACCCAATCCAGTCCATGAACAGGGGGAGGAGGAGTTCTTGGACCAAGAATTGGTTGCTTAATCGTGACCAATTCTGTCATATGCCTTTGCTACGGGAGCTCCAGGAGAATAATCCTGATGATTTCAGGAGTTATCGCCGGATGACGGACCCCGTCTTTTACCGTCTCTTGGCTTTGCTGACCCCTTATATTATGAAGCAGGACACCTGCATGCGGCAAGCCATCTCTTCTGAGCAAAGGCTCGTCGCCACCTTGCGGTACTTGGCGACGGGGATAAGTCTCCAGGATCTGAAGTTCACGACTGGGATCTCCCCCCCAGGCTCTGGGAATCATTATTCCAGAGACCTGTTCTGCCATAATTCAGGTCCTGCAGAAGGATTATATTAAGGTAAGTTTTATCCTTTAACATCACATTCTATGTATTTAATGTTTGCTAATGTATTGTATTTATTTCATCATTCCATAATTACCATGATTGTAATATGCTGTGAATGTCCTCTTTGTCCTCATGCATGCTGTAAGCTTTTACTGCTCCTTTTTTGTCCTTCATGCATGTTTGCCTTACCTCTACCTTCATGCATGCCTTGCACTAACCTCCCCAGCATGCTATCCTGGGCCCATACACACCTAGCCTAGTCCTATTAATAATGTATTTTGTCAGCTCCATTGTAGTGCTTACCCTAAACACCCCCTAAAATGTGTCCAAATGTTATTGTTGTCCTTAAATTCAGGCAGAGTGCAAGAGGCTTTTTTTTGGGGGGGAGCCAAAACTCATTTGGAACCCTCCCCCCCCCCCCCCAAATGCCAAGTCAACTGATACCAATACTCTATCTGCTGACTTTGCCAAACCCATACACACTATACCTACCTCTTTTGTGGTCATATTTATGGATCAATTCACCAAAGCATGTAGTGCAAGTGCCTGCCTGAATACTTTCAAATGGTACTGTTTAAAGTTTTATTCTGTTATTATCTTGATATGTAATTGCAGAATGTAAAAATGTGCTTCAATTTGTACAGTGTGTTTTCATATTTTTGGATTATGACACTTCTCACCTGTCCAGTGAGCTGCCAATAGTGTAAGTAAGGAGGGGCTGGCCAAAGTAACACACAATATTTATGCATTCAGCTCCCAATGAAGTGGAGAGGGTTACCTGTCCAAAACATCTCCCCCCCACCCTAAAATTTTTACAATGGGCCATCAGAGGGGTTGAGGAATCTGACAAGTGGACCTTATACTTTTGTCTTTAAATACTCATTTCAATAAATGTTATACTTATGTTAGCCAAGAATGCTTGTGTCTAATCTGCTTGCAATGTTATGTGCAAAAGTACTCATTCTTTTTTGACTCCACAGTTTCCTTCCAACCCACAGGAATGGCAGACTGTGGCCTCCCAATTCCACCAGCAGTGGAACTTTCCCAATTGCTGTGGTGCGATCGATGGGAAGCACGTCCGGATCATCCCACCACCCAACTCAGGGTCATACTACTTCAATTATAAGGGGTTCAGTAGTATTGTGATTTGGTGGTGGTGATGGCGACTTATGTATTTCTATATATGGACGTAGGGAAGAATGGCCGTATGTCTGATGGAGGAGTGATCGCACAGACGGAACTTTACCGGCGTCTCCAAAATGGCACCTTGGGTTGCCACCTCCAGAGGATAACGTTGAGGGCCTCAAGTTCGTTTTGTGAGGTCTTTGCACTGGGGGAACATCTGATGAGGTCATTCCTCATGAGGACCCTGACCCCGGAGCAGAGGGTTTTTAATTACTGGCTTTGCGTAAATTGACGGCGCTATATAAGTACCTTAAATAATAAAAATAACTTAAAAAATAAACTGGTATTGAGCATTGAAAGAAGAAGCCACACATTGTTGAGTATTAAACATTTTACTCCAAGCACATTCACATGTGCGTTATAAATGGTTGTGGAACAAACCAACATCTTGGTGTATAACATGTATGTTTGACATAAATTTGCCTTGTTTGGGGCTAAACAGGCATGTTTAAAAGCATAACATACACATCCCCAAGTCAGGAACTTACAAAGTTCAACTTTGCTAAAGTGAAGGCCATATGAGACATTAGTATATCAAAACTGTGTTGATTTTGCCTTCATCAGATGGGGTGATCTCACCCCTCTAAAAGCCAAATTTTGAAGATGCACACAAAGTGGGACTCAAAATTTGGATTTCACTCATGATCCCATGCCTAAAATGTGTGTATTTTCCCTACATCTATTTTGCTAAAGCCACAAAACACACAGTGTGTCAACATGTGCTATCTGCCATCATGGGATATCAATGTATGCGTTTTGTAACCCCTTCCTGCAAACTAAAGTAGGTGTGAGGAAGGGGTTGCACCCCCGAAACACATCCATTGTTCCCCCATGATGGGAGCTAGCGCATGTTGACACACTGGGCCTTATTTCAGAAAGGACAATTCACTTTGTCCTACAAGTGCACTTTCAAGTGCACTTGCATTGCAAGTGGTTTTGCTTTTTTTAAATAAGCCACAGTGTGTCAACATGTGCTAGATCCCATCATGGGGGATCAAGGACGTGTTTCGGGGGTGCAACCCCTTCCTCTCAAATACTTTAGTTTGGAGGAAGGGGTTGCACCCACAAAACGCGTACATTGATATCCCATGATGGCAGATAGCACATGTTGACACACTGTGTGCATCTTCAAAATTTGGCTTTGCAATTCATTTAAAACTTTTAAAACACGTACAACAATAACGACAACTTACAATTTTTTTTGTTTGTTTAGATTTTGCCTAAAATATCAATGATGTTGCTCAGTTTTTTTTTTGGAACATTATGAATATTTTGCTTCATCTTTTCTTAATCACGATTGCACACCATGATCTCACTGATGAGTACTTGTGCACTTGCACTGCTGAAGTGAGTTTCACAACATCCACATCACCTAAAAATAAAAAAACACACCTTGTATTATAAATATGCAGGCATCCATCTATTTCCTGAAGCTGTGGTCTCAGACACTGACCTGTTGTCGACACCATTTGGACCACTTCACCCAGCACTTCATGAACCTCTGCATCCACATCCTCAGGTTGTGTGCTGAGTTCCCTTTCTTCAGTAGGTGTGGGGTTACTTGTGTCCTCAGATGTCCCAATTCTTTTCTCCCCTATGTGAATACAAAAAAGGTATACTTAGCAGACAGATATTTTAGGCTAGAAATAGTAATATGAAACATTGCTTGGAAGTGTCGTCCAATTGTCTGTTTTGGCAGAGTTCCAAGCTGAAGACATGATTTTTTCACTTTCAAAAGGTGGAATACTTACCTGTTTTGTGCAAGTTTCACACATGGAGAGACCCCTAGTATCCACTGGAGCACCTGCGTGGGACACCATAACAGGGTTGTTATGGTGTCCCACACTAGTGCTCCTGCGTCCAATGAGTGTCCTTTCCTTACACTGAATCAAGTTGTCATTTCACTATAGTTTCAAACACATCTAGACAACAATGTAATAAACGTATTTTAATCACACCTCATACACACCTCTGTGAGTTGGACCATGCTCCTCCACCACCTCCACCAACACCACCAACACCACAGCCACCCCACCGACCACAGCATCATAGATGGAAGCGTGGAAGAAAGTGTTGAGAGTGATGGCGTGGGTTTGGTGTGGTCTGGCAAAAAACGCAGGCTGTTGTAAAAGCACAGCCTCGGGACATATATGTCATCTGCTGCTGCTCCCGATCTCTCGGAGTCCTGGACCGTATTGTGCTCCCTATTAAATGGACTCCCCAGGTTACCAATTTTGACAGTCAAATAATTGATGTCTGCCCTGGGGTACAGAGGCTTCACCAATTCCAATTGTTTCTCCAGTGTTGCTTTCCTCTTTATTTTGTTATGACCATGTGCTCCCTATTAAATTCAAAATGTTTGTTTTGACAAATACTTGGCTATGTGTTTTAATTCAAAAAGGACAGTTTGTTTGTGAGTAGGCAGGTACATTTCAAAAATACAATGTCAAATTAACAAGGGACACCAACATAGTTAGTATGTTGGTGTCCCTTGTTAATTTACAAAAAAAATACAAGATAATAATGGTGTTGTGGTAACTTGACACACAAAACGAAAAAACAAATTATTATGGAGATCACAAGAAAAAGAAAAAAAAAAAAAGATTATTCTGGAGATCACGAGAAAAAAAAAAAAAAAAAAGATTATTCTGGAGATCACGAGAAAAAAAAATAAATGAAGATTATTCTGGAGTTTACGAGAAAAAACAAATCAAAAAAAATATTATGAAGATAACTAGAAAAAATATATATTATTCTGGAGATTGCTAGAAAAAAAACACATAAAAATAAAAAATATTATGGAGATCACTAGAAAAAAAAAGAAAAAAAAGAATATTCTGGAGATCACTAGAAAAAAAACACAAAAAAACCCCACTGACTTTGACAGCAGCAGGAGCCAATAGCGTCGCACTCCCATCTCAGCCAATGAGGGAGAGTGACGGGCAACATCGCTGGATCGAGATGGGGCTCAGATAAGTACTAAGATGGCTGAGGGGGGCTGCTGCACACAGAAGGTTTTTGATCTTAATGCATAGAATGCATTAAGATCAAAAACCTTCTGACTTTACAATCACTTTAATTTTAAAAAGTAGATGAATGCTTAATGTAATAACTACTTTTATAAGTAAAAATAAAATCTAGAACAATATTGGCAATTTTGACCTGGGGTAATAAGCAAAGCATATTATGTTAATAAATTAAAATGAACATTTAAGTGTATTGGCAGCCATTAAGGGCTTTAAAATGATTTTAGAATATTGTAAGGAATAGTTTTGTGAATTGGCACCGTAACAGAGTACACAACTAGATAATTTGGTGGAGGGAACAGTGTAATCAAAAAATAACTGGCACTATCCCCATGCAATTGAAGTCAATAGAAGGTAAGTTCACACATCTCCTCAGTGAGAGGAGGTGATGTGAAGAGGGATTTTTAGGTGCTGAAAAGACTACCACACAAATACAATCTGTTCTAAAAACCACAAGTTTTATTTGTACAAAAGTCATTAAAACTTATGTATCACAATATATTCAAAAGTACAATCAACATGTTTTATGACCATTTCGTGCAGTCAAAGCGTGGTTTTAAAACCTATGGATTGGATATGCCTGGATCCATGCATTTCGCCCAAATGAGGGACTTCCTCAGGATCCATGTTTCAATAATAATAAATCTAAACACAAATAATACATTAATCATACAAAATACGTAAAACATAAGTCTATACGATACATATCAAAAATAAATCAAAGGAGAAGGGGAGCACTCATTATACTAGAAATACAGGGAATGATCCTCCCAGTCACTAAAGATAAAGATGTGTGTGTGTGTGTGTGTGTGTGTGTGTGTGTGTGTATATATATATATATATATATAATGTGTAGAGTAAAAATATATAGCAAAACACTTACCAATCAGGTCTGATTATAAGGGAAATTGAACAACAAGAGTGAGGTAAAACAAAGGTGAGGGTTATCATCCAAGGAAAAGCCTTGGATGCAATACATATCATGGATCCAAACAATTGGACCAAAGAGGAACTATAAAAGAAGAAACGTTCCAGGTTCCTAAAACAACAAAAAAAAACCAGAACATTATCTGTAAATGAAGAAAAAAGAAAGAAAAAAGGGTGAAGAGCCCAATAAGGGCAGTATATATAAGCCTCTAATAACAACAAAGTAAAGAAAAAGAACCAGCCATCAGATTGTAAACCAGATTAAAAGGAGCAAATGCTTACTAGTATAGCTTGAGAGGAGACCTAACTAAAATTGCGGCCATGTTTAAGAAGCCCACCAATCAGGAAAAAGCCGGCACTATTTAAGTTTCGGTAAGATGGTGGCACGGGACTTCTTGAAGATGCCATACTTGGTGAAACGTGTTGAAGCGCACGGTGACATAATTTCCAGTTCCTGAGTGACATTACATCCGGCTAAAGATTCTCACTATTTGGTACACACGCCTGCTCTAGTGAACGGACCATCCTAATAATAGCTGTTTACACTGGTGCCGATTCAAAAGGTACTCATTAATGTGAGTAGAATGTAATTGTGTATTTAATGGAATCCTTTTAAACAATAAATACTGCACTTTGGTTTAATTTACTGTGGCATCTTCCTGCTTATTGGTGAATGTATTGGAGCAAAACAGAATCCACATAGAGAGTGGGGGAGGAAATACAAAAAATCTTATTTCTTAAAAAGGAAGGACTAGAATCTCATTCATTGTTCTTCATTGGTATCTGTTAGGGTTGCACCGATACAGATACCAGTACTGGTATCGGTGCAGATACTAAGCAATTTCCCGAGTATAGGTACTCGCAAAAAAAGCTCCCATACCTGAGACAGATACCGGAAGTGACGTCACCTTGGGGGCGGACAGTGGCATCACTAGGTGGGAGCAGGCCGCCACTCGCATGTCCCAGCCAGCTGCGGTAGCTAGGCTGCTCCTCCCTGAGGCCAGCCAGCCATCCATTCAATTCACTGCATGGCCTTCAGGGCCGTGGGGCGGAGACTAGGTCATCTGACCATGAAGAGGAGGAGCTGGAGAGGAGACCCCATCGCCGCGTGTAGGGATAGGTGTAGATGTAGGGATAGGTGTCCTGGGGCATCTTTCATCTGACATCCGGCAGCACCAGCAGCTCACCTGGCATTCTGGACCTACACTACATGATGTGCCTGTTTTAACTGTTAAGTAGTGAGCAGCCCTCTATTGGGTTAATTAAAGCATTTACATGTTCAGCTGTTTTTACAGGTGCTACTCTCCTTTTGTTTTTGGCCTTCATGTATTTAAAGGCTGCTCTACAAGAAGCTTGCCCTAGTGTTGGATCTGCTTGGACTTATGGACACACATATACTTTCATGAACATTGTTCATAGCAGATAGGTATAGTGACCAAACCATTGCGACTATAACCTCTCTTCCCTTTTTATTTGGCTGCATTGGAGGCCAGAGGAGAGATTTGGAGGCCAGAGGAGACCCCAGATCTCTCCATAAAGAGGACCTTCCACGGCAATGCTATTACACAGGATGTTGTTAATCCCTTTGTATTAGCTATGAAGTTATTCAAGAAAAAAGTTAGTGTTAAAAAAAAAAATAATAATAAAATAAAAAAATAGGTATCAGTAATTGGTATCGGCGAGTACTTAAGGAAAGGTATCGGTACTCAGGCTTAAAAAACTGGTATCGGTGTATCCCTAGTATCTGTGTTACCATTGGTTGATTTCCCTTCACTTTCTGATTATAGCACCGAGTAAGAGGAAGAGACTTTTGGAGAGACTGGGAAAGGTGAATAGTGAAATCACTATTTTGTCTATATAGCTGAGGTATGTGAATCTTAAGACTAGCTGAATAGATTTACATATCTTTATATTTTAAGCAGTGATAAAGTTGGATAAATCTTGCTAAGCAATTTTTTAAAGCTGGATCCAGCATTCCTATAACATTTGCATTTAGCACTGCCAGAACAATGCACGAAAACTTCTTGGCACTCATGTATCGTTATAAGGCATGGCTAGAAGAGGGTTCACACGTACGTCACATCACTTCTGATTATACACTAGAACGTAGTTATATACGTGGGAAGTTGTATTCTGTTATATGAAAATTTTTGTACCTTAAAGTGGTTGTAAAGGCAGAAGGTTTTTTAATCTTTATGTATTCTATGCATTAAGATAAAAAAAAACCTTCTGTATGCAGCAGCACCCCTCAGCCCCGTAATATGTACCTGAGCTCCATCTCGATCTAGTGATGTTGCACAAGAGCAACGGCTGTCTGTGGTCTGTCATTCCTGATTGGCTGAGACACAGCAGTGGGCGCCATTGGCTTCTACTGCTGTCAAAGTGAGTGAGCCAATGAGGAGAGAGAGGGGGTGAGGCTGAGCCGCGGCCCCGTGTCTGAATGGACACACAGAGCAGCGCCTCGGCTTGGGTGCCCCCATAGCAAGCTGCTTACTGTGGGGGCAGGAGGGAGGAGCCAGGAGTGCTGGTGAGGGACCCAAGAAGAGGAGGATCTATGCTGCTTTGTGCAAAACCATTACACAGAGCAGGTAAGTATAACATGTTTGTTATTTTTAAACAGAAAAAAATCAAGACTTTTGTATCACTTTAAGTAAGCCCCTCATTTTTGATATGAGAGTAGTGTGCAAAAAAAAAAACTAGAAAAGACAGATGATTGTTCATCCAATTTTCCCATCATGCGTACTAGGCTTATGAAGGTTTTTTGTGTTTTCTGGGTCAAAACGACGTACGTTTTCGACCGCAGTGACTGGAAAATTCGAAGGAGCAAGATGGGATTTTTTTTCTTAAAGGAACAAATTTCTAACAGTGTATGTGGTTTTCACACTGTAAAGTTCATTCATTCCAAAATTCAGAACTTGTGTAAATTTTCCTAAGATTTTTTCCTAAGAATTTTTATTCAAAACTCTATCCATCTATGGCCAGCTTATACTGTATCTCACAAGTGGTGTGAACAGAAACAGAAAGAAAAGCCTGGAGCAACAGCATGCAATGCTGTAGGCAAAGGGCGAACATGACAGTGGGAACAGGGTAAGGGTTAATGATAGAGGGTTATGGTGGAGCCGAGGGGGAGGGAGAATTAGGGGAGGGGACAGTTAAAAGGGCTTCCCGCTCTGGGAGGGACAGCAGAAGATCGTGGAAAGTTCAGTGAGAAGGTCAGTGTCCCAGCATGTCTGAGTTAGACAGGCCTATGGCCCAGCTAAGGGAGGAAGCGTCGGTGCGGGGTGCGGGGTGGCTGCAGGATACGATCGCAGCCGCGATCCGGGGTCCCAATACACAGGCTAGTGAGGGGGAGAGAGGCGGCACCAGAGCGCGCCGTTCCCGACCGCCTGAGCGGTTCTCCCCGGACCGCGTCCTACCTTCACAGCGGCACCCGGGTGTTATGGCGGCCAGTGTCCAGGGAGGCCCCCCAGCTAAAAGAGCGGCAGGAAGAGAGCGGGTCAGCGGGCGGGCGGCCCCGACAGGTCAGGAGAAGAGCCCAGCAGTAGAACGGACGGGAGAGAGGCCTACTTACAGGAGGCATGCGGAGAGTGCGAGCCCCGCCCCCAGGAAGAACTCTGCCATCGCTCACGCGGCCATGCCAGGAGGGGTCCCTGGGCCTTCTGCTTCGTCGGCAGGGGACAGGCAGACTAGAGGAAGGAGCAAGACTGGCTTACCACCAACCGGAGCGGAGGCCGACAGGACTGCGGTAACACACACCGGTCCTGGAAAGGCTGTCCGGAAATCAACGGGAGGATTCGCTGCGCGGAGGAAGGAAAGGATTGCGGGTAGTGCGGCAGCCGCGGTCAACATCCCGGGCGGGCCAGTATCTGATGCGGGAGAAGAATCGGGTCGGAGCGGGGGAGAAGAGATGTCCGGATCGGAAGAGGAGACGGCCCAGCTGCCCAGGAGGATGGGGCCAGGAGAAAGCAGACGGTCGGCTGATGGGGCGACACCTATGCAGCCCGGTGAGTTACCACATGATATTGCAAATGCTAGTTTAAATAATGCAACAGTGTCAGGAGCTGGGGTTGGAGGATCGGTGGAAAGTAGGGTAGGAACTGACATGGGGGGAGGTGCTCCGGGATTTTTGGGGTTTCTGACAGGAATTAAGGAGCTTGTGCAGAGGCTGGAGGCGGCAGAGAAGCCGGCGGGGGGGCCAATAGCTGCATGGGTACCGCAGACGGGGAAGGAATTGGATAACGCAGGGCGGGGGGCCGCCATACCTACAGTTGCAGCTGATGTCACGGTGCCAGCGCAGGAGGCCGTGGCGAGCGTAGCGGCGCAGGGGAAGGACAAAGCGGCGTCGTCAGGGGAGGCTGCGGCGAGAAAAGATATTGTTAGGCTGGCGGACGCAGCTCGCTGCGAGGTGTACGTGTGCTACGAAGGACCGTTGGGGGCTCACCTGAAACAGGAGGTTCGGGAAAAATTATGGAAGGGTGAGTATGTAGAAATATTTTCATTATTGCCCTTGGAAAAATTCAATCTTGATAGAGTCAAGCCGGATGATTCCAAAAAGGAGGACGAGGAGAAGAGGAGGTATAGGCTGATACCTAGGACATTTACGAATTGGTTGCAAGCGTTTGCAATCATGGCTAGTGTGATAGGGGAGAAACAGCCGGAACATTGTTCGGCGCTTTTCTGCTATCAGGACGCGATAGGGGAAGCGTATAGAGTATACGGGGGTACGGCATGGTTGAGGTACGATGAACAGTTCAGGCAGCGGAGAGCAGTGCGCCCGGAACTACGTTGGGACCACAAAGACATCAGCCTGTGGATGCGTTTGATGACGACGGCGAGGGCACCGAATCAGTTTTTTCAGGGGGGAGCCGGTGGACCGTCTACCCAGGGACATGCGGCTGGAAACAAAAAAGGGGTCTGTTGGCAGTACAACTCAGGGGTCTGCAGGTTCGGAGGATCATGTAAGTTTAAACACGAATGCTCCGGCTGCGGGGGAACACATCCGGCATCCAGGTGTTTTAAGCAGGGAAAAGGTCGTCAGGGAGAAGCTGGGAACAAAAGGGAGGACTCCGGTGATGGTGGAAAGGATGCGACCGTTTCTCGGTAAGTACCCCGACAAACAAGCAGCACGGCTGTTAGAAGAAGGTTTTACGGTAGGATTTAGGATTCCATGCAATCTAGCAGCTGTCCCCCCAGTACCCAAAAATTTAAAGTCAGCCTTGCAACATCCGGAAGTGGTTTTGGAAAAACTACAGAAGGAGGTTGCATTGGGTAGAATGAGCGGACCTTTTTCCAGTGGCGCCAGTGGCGGATTTGGTGGTATCACCTTTAGGTGTGGTGCCCAAAAAAGAGCCCAATAAATTTAGGCTCATTCACCACTTATCCTTCCCAAAAGGGGGATCCGTGAATGATGCCATTGACCAAGAAGAGTGCTCAGTGACGTATACGTCGTTTGATGCCGCGGTAAGGTGGGTGCGCCACTATGGAAAAGGGGCATTGATGGCAAAGGCAGACGTGGAATCAGCTTTTCGACTGCTGCCAGTGCACCCCGAGAGCTTTCGGCTACTGGGGTGTCATTGGAATGGTGGATTCTACGTTGATCAATGCCTACCGATGGGTTGTTCGGTATCGTGTGCGCTGTTCGAACAATTCAGCTCCTTCGTAGAGTGGGTAGTAAGGGATGTATCCGGAGTGAATTCGCTAATTCACTACTTGGATGATTTTTTATGCATTGGCCCGGCGGATTCTAGAGTCTGTGCAGTGCTACTAGCGTCATTGCAGCACATAGCAGAAAAATTTGGCATTCCATTGGCAGCTGAAAAGACGGAGGGATCCTGCTCGGTCATCACGTTCTTGGGTATTGTATTCGATTCGGATGCGATGGAATGCAGATTACCGGAGGAGAAATTGGAAGATTTGAGGAGGGAAGTGGCAGGTTTGATAGGTCTGAAAAAGGTACAACTGAGAAGGTTACAATCGGTTTTGGGCAAACTGAATTTTGCTTGCCGCATATTACCGATGGGGAGAGTGTTTAGTCGCCGGCTGGCGGCCAGCACGAGTGGGATCAAATCCCCAAAACATTTTGTACGTTTAGTTAAAACACATAGGGAGGATCTCAGGGTCTGGAATACCTTTCTGGTATCCTTTAACGGTAGGGCAATGTGGATGTCGGGTCCAGTCAGTAATTTTGACTTGGAACTATTCACCGATGCCGTTGGATCAACAGGTTTTGGGGCGTTCTTTCAAGGGCAATGGAGCGCAGGTCCATGGCCTCAATCGTGGGTAAAAGAAGGTTTCACGAAGAATCTGGTTTTGCTGGAACTGTTTCCAGTGGTACTGGCAGTGGAGTTATGGGGCGCATCGTTCAGGGATCTGAAAGTGCGTTTTCATGGGGACAACATGGGGGTGGTGCAAGTGATAAACAGGGTCACGGCGTCATCTCCGCCGGTGATCAGGATGCTGCAACATTTAGTGTTAAGATGCTTACAACTGAATGTCTTCATTCATGCTGTTCACTTACCGGGGGTGGAGAACGTAATTGCTGATGCGTTGTCTCGCTTCCAGTGGGACAGGTTCAGAGAGTTGGCGCCGGAAGCGGAGCAACAGGGGGTGCCTTGTCCAGACTTGCTGTGGGAGATTGCACTGGAGTCGTCGAGGGATGGATTAAGCGGTCGGTAAGTGGGGCTACTTGGGCAGCATACAATAAGGTATGGCAGGAGTGGATGTCCTTTGGGCGAGCGTTGAGGGAGGAACTTATAGGGCAGGGAGTGCGTTCGCTATTACTGTATTATCTGGCAAGAAAATTTAACGAGGGTGCGTCGGTATCTGTGATCAATATACAGCTAGCTGGTTTAGCTTTCCTTTTTAAGCTACAAGGGCAGCCCGACGTCACCAAGGATTTTTGGGTGAGACAGGCGTTGAAGGGTTATCGGAGGGCGGCGGTTCAGCGCGATTCGAGGAGACCAGTAACTTTTGAGATACTGGGGGGTATTGTGGAACAATTGATGGGGGTTTGTTCGTCTGATTACGAAGTTAGTTTGTTTAAGGTAGCTTTTGTATTAGCATTTTTTGGTGCATTCAGGATAGGGGAGTTGGTTAGCCCTTCAAAAACAGTGCAAGGGGGAGTTGGGTTGAAGGAGGTTACACTTGAGGAGGACGGAGTATCGATATTCCTACGGAAGTCTAAGACAGATCAGGAAGGGAGAGGCAGGATGGTGCGAGTTTATTCCATCCAGGGATCCCCTCAGTGCCCAGTGGGTGCAGTAAGGGAATTTTTGAAAGTTAGGCCGGACTGTCAGGGCCCTTTATTAATACATTCAAATGGAGATATGTTATCGCGTTTTCAGTTCATCGCTGTTTTTAGGAAATGTTTGCTTGGGCTGGGACTTGAGGAGCGGGATTTTCATCACATTCATTCCGGATAGGAGCCGCAACAGAGGCGGCCAGATTGGGTATGGATGTGGAAACAATAAAAAGGATTGGGCGGTGGGAATCTAACAGATTTCAATCTTATGTGCGACCGCAACTAGCGGTAAGATTGTAAGGGGTTAGGTTTGTTTTTTGTGGTTTTATGGCCGGTGGGACAGTAGTTAACTGGTCAATGTTGAGCATGGTTTGTTTTCTTCTAATTTCAGGTGCAGCTCCAAGTGTGGTCTGGATTATGGGCCATTCTTATGTGTGTTGGGGGGCTCGGAGGGGAGACGCTCGACCTGAGGGTAGGCAGTTAGGCTTTGATAGACGGGAAGTGTACTTAAAATGGTTTGGTATACCAGGGATGTTGTGGGGCAGGTTGGTTCAGGAGGTACAACGATATGCAAACAGGGAGGGCCCTCCGGATGTGCTGGTAATACATGTGGGCGGCAATGATCTTGGTATTCGCTCAATGATAGACATTACGCGAAACATTAAATTTGACGTCTGGCGCTTAGTGAAGGAATTTCCAAAAATGATCATTGTCTGGTCGGACATGGTTGCCCGCATGTGTTGGAGAATGGCCAGGTCCGTGGAGGGGGTGAATAGAGCAAGGAAGAAGATCAATAGGGAAGTGAGTAAATTTGTGGTTAGTTGTGGAGGGTTGGCAATCAGGCATAGTGAACTGGAATTCGAGACATGGAGGTACTTAAGACGTGATGGGGTACATCTTAATGAGGTGGGGACGGATTTGTGGGCTTTGGGCCTACAAGACGGGATACAGCGAGCTATTCGGGTGTGGAGGAGCACCCAAGAGTAAGGTATTACTATTGGGATGCTGTGGCGGGCGTTGGTCTGGGCAAGGGAAGGAAGATGGCTAAAAAGTAAGAGTGGGGATCCAACGTTGATATGGGTCCGGAGGTTTTTTGGTTCCCGGTTAGCCGGGAAGTGATATGGGGCACTGCAGTCACGGCAGTCTCTGAACCAGCTTGTCGGCTTGAGGCCTATTGGAGATTTTTGGTTTAGGGCTGCAGTGCTATAGTTGTTATGGCCATCAGATGGATTTGTTAAAGCTATTGCTCAGACCAACGTTCTTTTTTGATCCAGGTTGCATAACAGATGTTTGTTTTTCTCGATGACGGAAGTTTTATATTTTTGATATATAATTTTATATTAAGTTAATAAAGTAGGCTGCTACGGCCTTTGTTTTATACTCCAGAAGCTGGTGTGGTCTCATTATTGGGAATAGGAGTATAATGGTTGGGTAATGTTTAATAGGCATCTGTTATCCAATAGTCAAGAAAAGCCTGGAGCAACAGCATGCAATGCTGTAGGCAAAGGGCGAACATGACAGTGGGAACAGGGTAAGGGTTAATGATAGAGGGTTATGGTGGAGCCGAGGGGGAGGGAGAATTAGGGGAGGGGACAGTTAAAAGGGCTTCCCGCTCTGGGAGGGACAGCAGAAGATCGTGGAAAGTTCCCGCCCACCCTCCCTAGGAATAGAATATGTTATTGTCGTAGGGTTTGTGGTTTTTCTTTTGTCAACAGGTGAAAGAAGAGAGATTGTCGTGGCAGTGACGGGCGTTGGTCTGGGCAAGGGAAGGAAGATGGCTAAAAAGTAAGAGTGGGGATCCAACGTTGATATGGGTCCGGAGGTTTTTTGGTTCCCGGTTAGCCGGGAAGTGATATGGGGCACTGCAGTCACGGCAGTCTCTGAGCCAGCTTGTCGGCTTGAGGCCTATTGGAGATTTTTGGTTTAGGGCTGCAGTGCTATAGTTGTTATGGCCATCAGATGGATTTGTTAAAGCTATTGCTCAGACCAACGTTCTTTTTTGATCCAGGTTGCATAACAGATGTTTGTTTTTCTCGATGACGGAAGTTTTATATTTTTGATATATAATTTTATATTAAGTTAATAAAGTAGGCTGCTACGGCCTTTGTTTTATACTCCAGAAGCTGGTGTGGTCTCATTATTGGGAATAGGAGTATAATGGTTGGGTAATGTTTAATAGGCATCTGTTATCCAATAGTCAAGCTTTTGGAAGGTAATATAGCTCCCTTTTACTTTATTTATTTTATTTATCCATTTGCCTGGGGTTCATCCCTTATACCTTGTAAATGTTTGCTTGTTGCTGATGCTCTTCAAATTTATTCCTAACAAGCTAAGATTACTCAATGCTTGTGTTTTTAGGGAACATAGTTTATGAGCATTTCACAGCTTGGTTCAGTCTGTGATCTGACTTTTATTTTAGGGTGCTTAGAGCAGGTTAACAAGCAGCCAATTTCATGGTCCGATATCTTCATCATATGTGCCTATGAAAATATATTCCAGGAGCCTACAGATATTTAATGGTAAACAACTGCAAGCGGGTAGACAGAAACTCTGATGACAAGATGATGAGCTGACTTGTTTTTCATGGCACAAGATCCTGACAGATGTATGCTTATGTTACCGCTTGGTGAGTCAGGATCATGCATGGGCAATGACAAAGTGTATGTAAACCCTAAGAGCCCATTCACACAGGGACGACTTGTCAGGCGACCTAGTCGCCTGACAAGTCGCCTCCCGTTCTGTGCTATGTAACCGTTCTAAGGGGAGCGACGCAAGTCGCTCCGACTTAGAAAAAGGTTCCTGTACGACTTCGGGGGCGACTTGGGGCGACTTGCATAGACTTCTATACAGAAGTCGTTTTGCAAGTCGCCCGGGCAGTCGTTTGCAGGTCGCCTCGCTGAGGCGACCTGCAAGTCGTGTTGCCCCTGTGTGAATGGGGTCTAACAATCAACTTCCCCTATTTGCTCCCTTTTGTTCTGTTAAAACAGAACACTTTTGATTATGTTTATCTGTTTTCAAGAACTTCTGAACACCTGACCCTTATTTTAGAGAAGAACAGCGGGAGATGTGCTCTGTAGTCCTGTCCTACAGTGACAACGCTGTTATTCCATAGATACAGTGTGGTGCATGGTATTATAGGTCCTTTTCACATGGGCGTTGCATTTGTTAACGGATAAAAAACAGACACCAATGTATTTCTATGGGCAGGTGGATGATCATCCGCTGACATCCGCCTCTGTTAACTTCAATTTTTTTAAATTAAAGAAAGCAGGGGCGGACTGACAACTCATGGGGCCCCCAGTCAATAGAAGATTATGGGGCCCCCGGGCTTAGAGATGGCCGCCACGTGGCAGCCATCTTTTCGACGCAATATTAATGCAGGCAGGCCCACATGGAGGGGCATTGAGCTCAGCGACATGCAGAGTGGCAGGAGACTTAAAGCTGGTGACCCGGTAAAGGCGCCAGGAGCCTCTCATGAGCAGTGCCACCTTAACAGCATCTAACGAGCAGGGCCATCTGATTCCTCCTGCATTGAATTGTATTGTAACTGTATTGTCTGCCCTCATGTTGTAAAGCACTGCGCAAACTGTTGGTACTATATAAATCCTGTATAATAATAATAATAATAATAATCATGGGCCCCACCTTACTTCAGAGCCTCCACAGTGCCACCTTATATCAATGTCCCCTTACACACACCTTTTCACCTTCATCCTTGGTGTGGCAGGCAGCTGGCAGGAAAAGGCTTTAAAAAAAAATCCACCTGTTGCTGGCTCTGAACTGTGCATGTGTAGTTGTGGAGCCAGCTGAATGGTGAACTGCTGTGGTCTGCCTTGGGTCAGGAACTTACAAAGTTCAACTTTGCTAAAGTGAAGGCCATATGAGACATTAGTATGTCAAAACTGTGTTGATTTTGCCTTCATCAGATGGGGTGAGCTCACCCCTCTAAAAGCCAAATTTTGAAGATGCACACAAAGTGGGACTCAAAATTTGGATTTCACTCATGATCCCATGCCTAAAATGTGTGTATTTTCCCTACATCTATTTTGCTAAAGCCACAAAACACACAGTCTGTCAACATGTGCTATCTGCCATCATGGGATATCAATGTACGCGTTTTGTGGGTGCAACCCCTTCCTGCAAACTAAAGTAGGTGTGAGGAAGGGGTTGCACCCCTGAAACACGTCCATTGTTCCCCCATGATGGGAGCTAGCGCATGTTGACACACTGGGCCTTATTTCAGAAAGGACAATTCACTTTGTCCTACAAGTGCACTTTCAAGTGCACTTGCATTGCAAGTGGTTTTGCTTTTTTTTAAATAAGCCACAGTGTGTCAACATGTGCTAGATCCCATCATGGGGGATCAAGGACGTGTTTCGGGGATGCAACCCCTTCTACTCACCTAATTTAGTTTGGAGGAAGGGGTTGCACCCACAAAACGCGTACATTGATATCCCATGATGGCAGATAGCACATGTTGACACACTGTGTGCATCTTCAAAATTTGGCTTTACAATTCATTTAAAACTTTTAAAACACGTACAACAATAACGACAACTTACATTTTTTTTGTTTGTTTAGATTTTGCCTAAAATATCAATGATGTTGCTCAGTTTTTTTTTTTTTTTGAACATCATGGATATTTTGCTTCATCTTTTCTTAATCACGATTGCACACCATGATCTCACTGATGAGTACTTGTGCACTTGCACTGCTGAAGTGAGTTTCACAACATCCACATCACCTAAAAATAAAAAAACACACCTTGTATTATAAATATGCAGGCATCCATCTATTTCCTGAAGCTGTGGTCTCAGACACTGACCTGTTGTCGACACCATTTGGACCACTTCACCCAGCACTTCATGAACCTCTGCATCCACATCCTCAGGTTGTGTGCTGAGTTCCCTTTCTTCAGTAGGTGTGGGGTTACTTGTGTCCTCAGATGTCCCAATTCTTTTCTCCCCTATGTGAATACAAAAAAGGTATACTTAGCAGACAGATATTTTAGGCTAGAAATAGTAATATGAAACATTGCTTGGAAGTGTCGTCCAATTGTCTGTTTTGGCAGAGTTCCAAGCTGAAGACATGATTTTTTCACTTTCAAAAGGTGGAATACTTACCTGTTTTGTGCAAGTTTCACACATGGAGAGACCCCTAGTATCCACTGGAGCACCTGCGTGGGACACCATAACAGGGTTGTTATGGTGTCCCACACTAGTGCTCCTGCGTCCAATGAGTGTCCTCTCCTTACACTGAATCAAGTTGTCATTTCACTATAGTTTCAAACACATCTAGACAACAATGTAATAAACGTATTTTAATCACACCTCAAACACACCTCTGTGAGTTGGACCATGCTCCTCCACCAACACCACCAACACCACCAACACCACAGCCACCCCACCGACCACAGCATCATAGATGGAAGCGTGGAAGAAAGTGTTGAGAGTGATGGCATGGGTTTGGTGTGGTCTGGCAAAAAACGCAGGCTGTTGTAAAAGCACAGCCTCGGGACATATATGTCATCTGCTGCTGCTCCCGATCTCTCGGAGTCCTGGACCGTATTGTGCTCCCTATTAAATGGACTCCCCAGGTTACCAATTTTGACAGTCAAATAATTGATGTCTGCCCTGGGGTACAGAAGCTTCAACAATTCCAACTGTTTCTCCACTGTTGCTTTCCTCTTTATTTTGTTATGACCATGTGCTCCCTATTAAATTAAAAATGTTTGTTTTGACAAATACTTGGCTATGTGTTTTAATTCAAAAAGGACAGTTTGTTTGTGAGTAGGCAGGTACATTTCAAAAATACAATGTCAAATTAACAAGGGACACCAACATAGTTATATCTTTGAGGTTAAAAAATACAAGATAATAATGGTGTTGTGGTAACTTGACACACAAAACAAAAAAACAAATTATTATGGAGACCACGAGAAAAAGAAAAAAAAAAAAAAGATTATTCTGGAGATCACGAGAAAAAAAAAGAAAAAAAAAAGATTATTCTGGAGATCACGAGAAAAAAAAATATGGAGATCACTAGAAAAAAAAAGATTATTCTGGAGATCAAGAGAAAAAATAAAAAAATAAAAAATTATGGAGATCACTAGAAAAAAAAATAAATGAAGATTATTCTGGAGTTTACAAGAAAAAACAAAAAAAAAATATTATGAAGATAACTAGAAAAAAAATATATTATTCTGGAGATTGCTAGAAAAAAAACACATAAAAATAAAAAATATTATGGAGATCACTAGAAAAAAAAAGAAAAAAAAGAATATTCTGGAGATCACTAGAAAAAAAACACAAAAAAACCCCACTGACTTTGACAGCAGCAGGAGCCAATAGCATTGCACTCCCATCTCAGCCAATGAGGGAGAGTGACGGGCAACATCGCTGGATCGAGATGGGGCTCAGATAAGTATTAAGATGGCTGAGGGGGGCTGCTGCACACAGAAGGTTTTTGATCTTAATGCATAGAATGCATTAAGATCAAAAACCTTCTGACTTTACAATCACTTTAATTTTAAAAAGTAGATGAATGCTTAATGTAATAACTACTTTTATAAGTAAAAATAAAATCTAGAACAATATTGGCAATTTTGACCTGGGGTAATAAGCAAAGCATATTATGTTAATAAATTAAAATGAACATGTAGGTGTATTGGCAGCCATTAAAGGCTATAAAATGATTTTAGAATATTGTAAGGAATAGTTTTGTGAAATGGCACCACAACAGAGTACACAACTAGATAATTTGGTGGAGGGAACAGTGTAATCAAAAAATAACTGGCACTATCCCCATGCAATTGAAGTCAATAGAAGGTAAGTTCACACATCTCCTCAATGAGAGGAGGTGATGTGAAGAGGGATTTTTAGGTGCTGAAAAGAGTACCACACAAATACAATCTGTTCTAAAAACCACAAGTTTTATTTGTACAAAAGTCATTAAAACTTATGTATCACAACATATTCAAAAGTACAATCAACATGTTTTATGACCATTTCGTGCAGTCAAAGCGTGGTTTTAAAACCTATGGATTGGATATGCCTGGATCCATGCATTTCGCCCAAATGAGGGACTTCCTCAGGATCCATGTTTCAATAATAATAAATCTAAACACAAATAATACATTAATCATACAAAATACGTAAAACATAAGTCTATACGATACATATCAAAAATAAATCAAAGGAGAAGGGGAGCACTCATTATACTAGAAATACGGGGAATGATCCTCCCAGTCACTAAAGATAAAGATATGTGTGTGTGTGTATATATATATATAATGTGTAGAGTAAAAATATATAGCAAAACACTTACCAATCAGGTCTGATTATAAGGGAAATTGAACAACAAGAGTGAAGTAAAACAAAGGTGAGGGTTATCATCCAAGGAAAAGCCTTGGATGCAATACATATCATGGATCCAAACAATTGGACCAAAGAGGAACTATAAAAGAAGAAACAATCCAGGTTCCTAAAACAAAAAAAAACAAACAAAAAAAAACAGAACATTATCTGTAAATGAAGAAAAAAGAAAGAAAAAAGGGTGAAGAGCCCAATAAGGGCAGTATATATAAGCCTCTAATAACAACAAAGTAAAGAAAAAGAACCAGCCATCAGATTGTAAACCAGATTAAAAGGAGCAAATGCTTACTAGTATAGCTTGGGAGGAGACCTAACTAAAATTGTGGCCATGTTTAAGAAGCCCACCAATCAGGAAAAAGCCGGCACTATTTAAGTTTCGGTAAGATGGTGGCACGGGACTTCTTGAAGATGCCATACTTGGTGAAACGTGTTGACGCGCACGGTGACATAATTTCCAGTTCCTGAGTGACATTACATCCGGCTAAAGATTCTCACTATTTGGTACACACGCCTGCTCTAGTGAACGGACCATCCTAATAATAGCTGTTTACACTGGTGCCGATTCAAAAAGTACTAATTAATGTGAGTAGAATGTAATTGTGTATTTAATGGAATCCTTTTAAACAATAAATACTGCACTTTGGTTTAATTTACTGTGGCATCTTCCTGCTTATTGGTGAATGTATTGGAGCAAAACAGAATCCACATAGAGAGTGGGGGAGGAAATACAAAAAATCTTATTTCTTAAAAAGGAAGGACTAGAATCTCATTCATTGTTCTTCATTGGTATCTGTTAGGGTTGCACCGATACAGATACCAGTACTGGTATCGGTGCAGATACTAAGCAATTTCCCGAGTATAGGTACTCGCAAAAAAAGCTCCCATACCTGAGACAGATACCGGAAGTGACGTCACCTTGGGGGCGGACAGTGGCATCACTAGGTGGGAGCAGGCCGCCACTCGCATGTCCCAGCCAGCTGCGGTAGCTAGGCTGCTCCTCCCTGAGGCCAGCCAGCCATCCATTCAATTCACTGCATGGCCTTCAGGGCCGTGGGGCGGAGACTAGGTCATCTGACCATGAAGAGGAGGAGCTGGAGAGGAGACCCCATCGCCGCGTGTAGGGATAGGTGTAGATGTAGGGATAGGTGTCCTGGGGCATCTTTCATCTGACATCCGGCAGCACCAGCAGCTCACCTGGCATTCTGGACCTACACTACATGATGTGCCTGTTTTAACTGTTAAGTAGTGAGCAGCCCTCTATTGGGTTAATTAAAGCATTTACATGTTCAGCTGTTTTTACAGGTGCTACTCTCCTTTTGTTTTTGGCCTTCATGTATTTAAAGGCTGCTCTACAAGAAGCTTGCCCTAGTGTTGGATCTGCTTGGACTTATGGACACACATATACTTTCATGAACATTGTTCATAGCAGATAGGTATAGTGACCAAACCATTGCGACTATAACCTCTCTTCCCTTTTTATTTGGCTGCATTGGAGGCCAGAGGAGAGATTTGGAGGCCAGAGGAGACCCCAGATCTCTCCATAAAGAGGACCTTCCACGGCAATGCTATTACACAGGATGTTGTTAATCCCTTTGTATTAGCTATGAAGTTATTCAAGAAAAAAGTTAGTGTTAAAAAAAAAAATAATAATAAAATAAAAAAATAGGTATCAGTAATTGGTATCGGCGAGTACTTAAGGAAAGGTATCGGTACTCAGGCTTAAAAAACTGATATCGGTGCATCCCTAGTATCTGTGTTACCATTGGTTGATTTCCCTTCACTTTCTGATTATAGCACCGAGTAAGAGGAAGAGACTTTTGGAGAGACTGGGAAAGGTGAATAGTGAAATCACTATTTTGTCTATATAGCTGAGGTATGTGAATCTTAAGACTAGCTGAATAGATTTACATATCTTTATATTTTAAGCAGTGATAAAGTTGGATAAATCTTGCTAAGCAATTTTTTAAAGCTGGATCCAGCATTCCTATAACATTTGCATTTAGCACTGCCAGAACAATGCACGAAAACTTCTTGGCACTCATGTATCGTTATAAGGCATGGCTAGAAGAGGGTTCACACGTACGTCACATCACTTCTGATTATACACTAGAACGTAGTTATATACGTGGGAAGTTGTATTCTGTTATATGAAAATGTTTGTACCTTAAAGTGGTTGTAAAGGCAGAAGGTTTTTTAATCTTTATGTATTCTATGCATTAAGATAAAAAAAAACCTTCTGTATGCAGCAGCACCCCACAGCCCCGTAATATGTACCTGAGCTCCATCTCGATCTAGTGATGTTGCACAAGAGCAACGGCTGTCTGTGGTCTGTCATTCCTGATTGGCTGAGACACAGCAGTGGGCGCCATTGGCTTCTACTGCTGTCAAAGTGAGTGAGCCAATGAGGAGAGAGAGGGGGTGAGGCTGAGCCGCGGCCCCGTGTCTGAATGGACACACAAAGCAGCGCCTCGGCTTGGGTGCCCCCATAGCAAGCTGCTTACTGTGGGGGCAGGAGGGAGGAGCCAGGAGTGCTGGTGAGGGACCCAAGAAGAGGAGGATCTATGCTGCTTTGTGCAAAACCATTACACAGAGCAGGTAAGTATAACATGTTTGTTATTTTTAAACAGAAAAAAATCAAGACTTTTGTATCACTTTAAGTAAGCCCCTCATTTTTGATATGAGAGTAGTGTGCAAAAAAAAAAACTAGAAAAGACAGATGATTGTTCATCCAATTTTCCCATCATGCGTACTAGGCTTATGAAGGTTTTTTGTGTTTTCTGGGTCAAATCGACGTACATTTTCGACCGCAGTGACTGGAAAATTCGAAGGAGCAAGATGGGATTTTTTTTCTTAAAGGAACAAATTTCTAACAGTGTATGTGGTTTTCACACTGTAAAGTTCATTCATTCCAAAATTCAGAACTTGTGTAAATTTTCCTAAGATTTTTTCCTAAGAATTTTTATTCAAAACTCTATCCATCTATGGCCAGCTTATACTGTATCTCACAAGTGGTGTGAACAGAAACAGAAAGCTTTTGGAAGGTAATATAGCTCCCTTTTACTTTATTTATTTTATTTATCCATTTGCCTGGGGTTCATCCCTTATACCTTGTAAATGTTTGCTTGTTGCTGATGCTCTTCAAATTTATTCCTAACAAGCTAAGATTACTCAATGCTTGTGTTTTTAGGGAACATAGTTTATGAGCATTTCACAGCTTGGTTCAGTCTGTGATCTGACTTTTATTTTAGGGTGCTTAGAGCAGGTTAACAAGCAGCCAATTTCATGGTCCGATATCTTCATCATATGTGCCTATGAAAATATATTCCAGGAGCCTACAGATATTTAATGGTAAACAACTGCAAGCGGGTAGACAGAAACTCTGATGACAAGATGATGAGCTGACTTGTTTTTCATGGCACAAGATCCTGACAGATGTATGCTTATGTTACCGCTTGGTGAGTCAGGATCATGCATGGGCAATGACAAAGTGTATGTAAACCCTAAGAGCCCATTCACACAGGGACGACTTGTCAGGCGACCTAGTCGCCTGACAAGTCGCCTCCCGTTCTGTGCTATGTAACCGTTCTAAGGGGAGCGACGCAAGTCGCTCCGACTTAGAAAAAGGTTCCTGTACGACTTCGGGGGCGACTTGGGGCGACTTGCATAGACTTCTATACAGAAGTCGTTTTGCAAGTCGCCCGGGCAGTCGTTTGCAGTCGTTTCCCCTGTGTGAATGGGGTCTAACAATCAACTTCCCCTATTTGCTCCCTTTTGTTCTGTTAAAACAGAACACTTTTGATTATGTTTATCTGTTTTCAAGAACTTCTGAACACCTGACCCTTATTTTAGAGAAGAACAGCGGGAGATGTGCTCTGTAGTCCTGTCCTACAGTGACAACGCTGTTATTCCATAGATACAGTGTGGTGCATGGTATTATAGGTCCTTTTCACATGGGCGTTGCATTTGTTAATGGATAAAAAACAGACACCAATGTATTTCTATGGGCAGGTGGATGATCATCCGCTGACATCCGCCTCTGTTAACTTCCATTTTTTTAAATGAAAGAAAGCAGGGGTGGACTGACAACTCATGGGGCACCCAGTCAATAGAAGATTATGGGGCCCCCAGGCTTAGAGATGGCCGCCACGTGGCAGCCATCTTTTCGACACAATATTAATGCAGGCAGGCTCACATGGAGGGGCATTGAGCTCAGCGACATGCAGAGTGGCAGGAGACTTAAAGCTGGTGACCCGGTAAAGGCGCCAGGAGCCTCTCATGAGCAGTGCCACCTTAACAGCATCTAACGAGCAGGGCCATCTGATTCCTCCAGCATTGAATTGTATTGTAACTGTATTGTCTGCCCTCATGTTGTAAAGCACTGCGCAAACTGTTGGTACTATATAAATCCTGTATAATAATAATAATAATCATGGGCCCCACCTTACTTCAGAGCCTCCACAGTGCCACCTTATATCAATGTCCCCTTACACACACCTTTTCACCTTCATCCTTGGTGTGGCAGGCCGCTGGCAGGAAAAGGCTTTAAAAAAAAAATCCACCTGTTGCTGGCTCTGAACTGTGCATGTGCAGTTGTGGAGCCAGCTGAATGGTGAACTGCTGTGGTCTGCCTTGGGTCAGGAACTTACAAAGTTCAACTTTGCTAAAGTGAAGGCCATATGAGACAGTATGTCAAAACTGTGTTGATTTTGCCTTCATCAGATGGGGTGATCTCACCCCTTTAAAAGCCAAATTTTGAAGATGCACACAAAGTGGGACTCAAAATTTGGATTTCACTCATGATCCCATGCCTAAAATGTGTGTATTTTCCCTACATCTATTTTGCTAAAGCCACAAAACACACAGTCTGTCAACATGTGCTATCTGCCATCATGGGATATCAATGTACGCGTTTTGTGGGTGCAACCCCTTCCTGCAAACTAAAGTAGGTGTGAGGAAGGGGTTGCACCCCTGAAACACGTCCATTGTTCCCCCATGATGGGAGCTAGCGCATGTTGACACACTGGGCCTTATTTCAGAAAGGACAATTCACTTTGTCCTACAAGTGCACTTTCAAGTGCACTTGCATTGCAAGTGGTTTTGCTTTTTTTTAAATAAGCCACAGTGTGTCAACATGTGCTAGATCCCATCATGGGGGATCAAGGACGTGTTTCGGGGGTGCAACCCCTTCCTCTCACCTACTTTAGTTTGGAGGAAGGGGTTGCACCCACAAAACGCGTACATTGATATCCCATGATGGCAGATAGCACATGTTGACACACTGTGTGCATCTTCAAAATTTGGCTTTGCAATTCATTTAAAACTTTTAAAACACGTACAACAATAACGACAACTTACATTTTTTTTTGTTTGTTTAGATTTTGCCTAAAATATCAATGATGTTGCTCAGTTTTTTTTTTTTGAACATCATGGATATTATGCTTCATCTTTTCTTAATCACGATTGCACACCATGATCTCACTGATGAGTACTTGTGCACTTGCACTGCTGAAGTGAGTTTCACAACATCCACATCACCTAAAAATAAAAAAACACACCTTGTATTATAAATATGCAGGCATCCATCTATTTCCTGAAGCTGTGGTCTCAGACACTGACCTGTTGTCGACACCATTTGGACCACTTCACCAAGCACTTCATGAACCTCTGCATCCACATCCTCAGGTTGTGTGCTGAGTTCCCTTTCTTCAGTAGGTGTGGGGTTACTTGTGTCCTCAGATGTCCCAATTCTTTTCTCCCCTATGTGAATACAAAAAAGGTATACTTAGCAGACAGATATTTTAGGGTAGAAATAGTAATATGAAACATTGCTTGGAAGTGTCGTCCAATTGTCTGTTTTGGCAGAGTTCCAAGCTGAAGACATGATTTTTTCACTTTCAAAAGGTGGAATACTTACCTGTTTTGTGCAAGTTTCACACATGGAGAGACCCCTAGTATCCACTGGAGCACCTGCGTGGGACACCATAACAGGGTTGTTATGGTGTCCCACACTAGTGCTCCTGCGTCCAATGAGTGTCCTCTCCTTACACTGAATCAAGTTGTCATTTCACTATAGTTTCAAACACATCTAGAAAACAATGTAATAAACGTATTTTAATCACACCTCAAACACACCTCTGTGAGTTGGACCATGCTCCTCCACCAACACCACCAACACCACCAACACCACAGCCACCCCACCGACCACAGCATCATAGATGGAAGCGTGGAAGAAAGTGTTGAGAGTGATGGCATGGGTTTGGTGTGGTCTGGCAAAAAATGCAGGCTGTTGTAAAAGCACAGCCTCGGGACATATATGTCATCTGCTGCTGCTCCCGATCTCTCGGAGTCCTGGACCGTATTGTGCTCCCTATTAAATGGACTCCCCAGGTTACCAATTTTGACAGTCAAATAATTGATGTCTGCCCTGGGGTACAGAAGCTTCACCAATTCCAACTGTTTCTCCAGTGTTGCTTTCCTCTTTATTTTGTTATGACCATGTGCTCCCTATTAAATTCAAAATGTTTGTTTTGACAAATACTTGGCTATGTGTTTTAATTCAAAAAGGACAGTTTGTTTGTGAGTAGGCAGGTACATATCAAAAATACAATGTCAAATTAACAAGGGACACCAACATAGTTATATCTTTGAGGTTAAAAAATACAAGATAATAATGGTGTTGTGGTAACTTGACACACAAAACGAAAAAACAAATTATTATGGAGACCACGAGAAAAAAAAAAAAAAAAAAAAGATTATTCTGGAGATCACGAGAAAAAAAAAGAAAAAAAAAAGATTATTCTGGAGATCACGAGAAGAAAAAATATGGAGATCACTAGAAAAAAAAGATTATTCTGGAGATCAAGAGAAAAAATAAAAAAATAAAAAATTATGGAGATCACTAGAAAAAAAAATAAATGAAGATTATTCTGGAGTTTACGAGAAAAAACAAATCAAAAAAAATATTATGAAGATAACTAGAAAAAAAATATATTATTCTGGAGATTGCTAGGAAAAAAACACATAAAAATAAAAAATATTATGGAGATCACTAGAAAAAAAAAGAAAAAAAAGAATATTCTGGAGATCACTAGAAAAAAAACACAAAAAAACCCCACTGACTTTGACAGCAGCAGGAGCCAATAGCGTCGCACTCCCATCTCAGCCAATGAGGGAGAATGACGGGCAACATCGCTGGATCGAGATGGGGCTCAGATAAGTATTAAGATGGCTGAGGGGGGCTGCTGCACACAGAAGGTTTTTGATCTTAATGCATAGAATGCATTAAGATCAAAAACCTTCTGACTTTACAATCACTTTAATTTTAAAAAGTAGGTGAATGCTTAATGTAATAACTACTTTTATAAGTAAAAATAAAATCTAGAACAATATTGGCAATTTTGACCTGGGGTAATAAGCAAAGCATATTATGTTAATAAATTAAAATGAACATTTAAGTGTATTGGCAGCCATTAAGGGCTTTAAAATGATTTTAGAATATTGTAAGGAATAGTTTTGTGAATTGGCACCGTAACAGAGTACACAACTAGATAATTTGGTGGAGGGAACAGTGTAATCAAAAAATAACTGGCACTATCCCCATGCAATTGAAGTCAATAGAAGGTAAGTTCACACATCTCCTCAGTGAGAGGAGGTGATGTGAAGAGGGATTTTTAGGTGCTGAAAAGACTACCACACAAATACAATCTGTTCTAAAAACCACAAGTTTTATTTGTACAAAAGTCATTAAAACTTATGTATCACAACATATTCAAAAGTACAATCAACATGTTTTATGACCATTTCGTGTAGTCAAAGCGTGGTTTTAAAACCTATGGATTGGATATGCCTGGATCCATGCATTTCGCCCAAATGAGGGGCTTCCTCAGGATCCATGTTTCAATAATAATAAATCTAAACACAAATAATACATTAATCATACAAAATACGTAAAACATAAGTCTATACGATACATATCAAAAATAAATCAAAGGAGAAGGGGAGCACTCATTATACTAGAAATACGGGGAATGATCCTCCCAGTCACTAAAGATAAAGATGTGTGTGTGTGTGTGTATATATATATATATAATGTGTAGAGTAAAATATATAGCAAAACACTTACCAATCAGGTCTGATTATAAGGGAAATTAAACAACAAGAGTGAGGTAAAACAAAGGTGAGGGTTATCATCAAAGGAAAAGCCTTGGATGCAATACATATCATGGATCCAAACAATTGGACCAAAGAGGAACTATAAAAGAAGAAACATTCCAGTTTCCTAAAACAACAAAAAAAAAACAAACAAAAAAAACAGAACATTATCTGTAAATGAAGAAAAAAGAAAGAAAAAAGGGTGAAGAGCCCAATAAAGGGCAGCATATATAAGCCTCTAATAACAACAAAGTAAAGAAAAAGAACCAGCCATCAGATTGTAAACCAGATTAATAAGAGCAAATGCTCACTAGTATAGCTTGGGAGGAGACCTAACTAAAATTGCGGCCATGTTTAAGAAGCCCACCAATCAGGAAAAAGCCGGCACTATTTAAGTTTCGGTAAGATGGTGGCACGGGACTTCTTGAAGATGCCATACTTGGTGAAACGTGTTGAAGCTCACGGTGACATAATTTCCAGTTCTGAGTGACATTACATCCGGCTAAAGATTCTCACTATTTGGTACACACGCCTGCTTTAGTGAACGGACCATCCTAATAATAGCTGTTTACACTGGTGCCGATTCAAAAGGTACTAATTAATGTGAGTAGAATGTAATTGTGTATTTAATGGAATCCTTTTAAACAATAAATACTGCACTTTGGTTTAATTTACTGTGGCATCTTCCTGCTTATTGGTGAATGTATTGGAGCAAAACAGAATCCACATAGAGAGTGGGGGAGGAAATACAAAAAATCTTGTTTCTTAAAAAGGAAGGACTAGAATCTCATTCATTGTTCTTCATTGGTATCTGTTAGGGTTGCACCGATACCGATACCAGTACTGGTATCGGTGCAGATACTAAGCAATTTCCCGAGTATAGGTACTCGCAAAAAAAGCTCCCATACCTGAGACAGATACCGGAAGTGACGTCACCTTGGGGGCGGACAGTGGCATCACTAGGTGGGAGCAGGCCGCCACCCGCATGTCCCAGCCAGCTGCGGTAGCTAGGCTGCTCCTCCCTGAGGCCAGCCAGCCACCCATTCAATTCACTGCATGGCCTTCAGGGCCGTGGGGCGGAGATAGGTCATCTGACCATGAAGAGGAGAAGCTGGAGAGGAGACCCCATCGCCGAGTGTAGGGATAGGTGTAGATGTAGGGATAGGTGTCCTGGGGCATCTTTCATCTGACATCCGGCAGCACCAGCAGCTCACCTGGCATTCTGGACCTACACTACATGATGTGCCTGTTTTAACTGTTAAGTAGTGAGCAGCCCTCTATTGGGTTAATTAAAGCATTTACATGTTCAGCTGTTTTTACAGGTGCTTCTCTCCTTTTGTTTTTGGCCTTCATGTATTTAAAGGCTGCTCTACAAGAAGCTTGCCCTAGTGTTGGATCTGCTTGGACTTATGGACACACATATACTTTCATGAACATTGTTCATAGCAGATAGGTATAGTGACCAAACCATTGCGACTATAACCTCTCTTCCCTTTTTATTTGGCTGCATTGGAGGCCAGAGGAGAGATTTGGAGGCCAGAGGAGACCCCAGATCTCTCCATAAAGAGGACCTTCCACGGCAATGCTATTACACAGGATGTTGTTAATCCCTTGTATTAGCTATGAAGTTATTCAAGAAAAAAAGTTAGTGTTAAAAAAAAATAATAAAAAAATAGGTATCAGTAATTGGTATCGGCGAGTACTTAAGGAAAGGTATCGGTACTCAGGCTTAAAAAACTGGTATCGGTGCATCCCTAGTATCTGTGTTACCATTGGTTGATTTCCCTTCACTTTCTGATTATAGCACCGAGTAAGAGGAAGAGACTTTTGGAGAGACTGGGAAAGGTGAATAGTGAAATCACTATTTTGTCTATATAGCTGAGGTATGTGAATCTTAAGACTAGCTGAATAGATTTACATATCTCTTTCTCAGTTATCAGTTCCAATATATTTATATTTTAAGCAGTGATAAAGTTGGATAAATCTTGCTAAGCAATTTTTTAAAGCTGGATCCAGCATTCCTATAACATTTGCATTTAGCACTGCCAGAACAATGCACGAAAACTTCTTGGCACTCATGTATCGTTATAAGGCATGGCTAGAAGAGGGTTCACACGTACGTCACATCACTTTACGATTATACACTAGAATGTAGTTATGTACGTGGGAAGTTGTATTCTGTTATATGAAAATTTTTGTACCTTAAAGTGGTTCTAAAGGTAGAAGGTTTTTTAATCTTAATGTATTCTATGCATTAAGATAAAAAAAACCTTCTGTATGCAGCAGCACCCCTCAGCCCCGTAATATGTACCTGAGCTCCATCTCGATCTAGTGATGTTGCACAAGAGCAACGGCTGTCTGTGGTCTGTCACTCCTGATTGGCTGAGACACAGCAGTGGGCGCCATTGGCTCCTACTGCTGTCAAAGTGAGTGAGCCAATGAGGAGAGAGAGGGGGTGAGGCTGAGCCGCGGCCCCGTGTCTGAATGGACACACAGAGCAGTGCCTCGGCTTGGGTGCCCCCATAGCAAGCTGCTTACTGTGGGGGCACTCGGCAGGAGGAAGGAGCCAGGAGTGCTGGTGAGGGACCCAAGAAGAGGAGGATCTATGCTGCTTTGTGCAAAACCATTACACAGAGCAGGTAAGTATAACATGTTTGTTATTTTTAAACAGAAAAAATCAAGACTTTTGTATCACTTTAAGTAAGCCCCGCATTTTTAATATGAAAGTAGTGTGCAAAAAAAAAAAACTAGAAAAGACAGATGATTGTTCATCCAATTTTCCCATCATGCGTACTAGGCTTATGAAGGTTTTTCGTGTTTACTGGGTCAAATCGACGTACGTTTTCGACCGCAGTGACTGGAAAATTCGAAGGAGCAAGATGGGATTTTCTTTCTTAGAGGAACAAATTTCTAACAGTGTATGTGGTTTTCACACTGTAAAGTTCATTCATTCCAAAATTCAGAACTTGTGTAAATTTTCCTAAGATTTTTTCCTAAGAATTTTTATTCAAAACTCTATCCATCTATGGCCAGCTTATACTGTATCTCACAAGTGGTGTGAACAGAAACAGAAAGCTTTTGGAAGGTAATATAGCTCCCTTTTACTTTATTTATTTTATTTATCCATTTGCCCGGGGTTCATCCCTTATACCTTGTAAATGTTTGCTTGTTGCTGATGCTCTTCAAATTTATTCCTAACAAGCTAAGATTACTCAATGCTTGTGTTTTTAGGGAACATAGTTTATGAGCATTTCACAGCTTGGTTCAGTCTGTGATCTGACTTTTATTTTAGGGTGCTTAGAGCAGGTTAACAAGCAGCCAATTTCATGGTCCGATATCTTCATCATATGTGCCTATGAAAATATATTCCAGGAGCCTACAGATATTTAATGGTAAACAACTGCAAGCGGGTAGACAGAAACTCTGATGACAAGATGATGAGCTGACTTGTTTTTCATGGTACAAGATCCTGACAGATGTATCCTTATGTTACCGCTTGGTGAGTCAGGATCATGCATGGGCAATGACAAAGTGTATGTAAACCCTAAGAGCCCATTCACACAGGGACGACTTGTCAGGCGACCTAGTCGCCTGACAAGTCGCCTCCCGTTCTGTGCTATGGAACCGTTCTAAGGGGAGCGACGCAAGTCGCTCCGACTTAGAAAAAGGTTCCTGTACGACTTCGGGGTCGACTTGGGGCGACTTGCATAGACTTCTATACAGAAGTCGTTTTGCAAGTCGCCCGGGCAGTCGTTTGCAGGTCGCCTTGCTAAGGCGACCTGCAATTCGTGTTGCCCCTGTGTGAATGGGGTCTAACAATCAACTTCCCCTATTTGCTCCCTTTTGTTCTGTTAAAACAGAACACTTTTGATTATGTTTATCTGTTTTCAAGAACGTCTGAACACCTGACCCTTATTTTAGAGAAGAACAGCGGGAGATGTGCTCTGTAGTCCTGTCCTACAGTGACAACGCTGTTATTCCATAGATACAGTGTGGTGCATGGTATTATAGGTCCTTTTCACATAGTCGTTGCATTTGTTAACGGATAAAAAACAGACACCAATGTATTTCTATGGGCAGGTGGATGATCATCCGCTGACATCCGCCTCTGTTAACTTCCATTTTTTGAAATTAAAGAAAGCAGGGGCGGACTGACAACTCATGGGGCCCCCAGTCAATAGAAGATTATGGGGCCCCCAGGCTTAGAGATGGCCGCCACGTGGCAGCCATCTTTTCGACGCAATATTAATGCAGGCAGGCCCACATGGAGGGGCATTGAGCTCAGCGACATGCAGAGTGGCAGGAGACTTAAAGCTGGTGACCCGGTAAAGGCGCCAGGAGCCTCTCATGAGCAGTGCCACCTTAACAGCATCTAACGAGCAGGGCCATCTGATTCCTCCTGCATTGAATTGTATTGTAACTGTATTGTCTGCCCTCATGTCACTGCGCAAACTGTTGGTACTATATAAATCCTGTATAATAATAATAATAATCATGGGCCCCACCTTACTTCAGAGCCTCCACAGTGCCACCTTATATCAATGTCCCCTTACACACACCTTTTCACCTTCATCCTTGGTGTGGCAGGCGGCTGGCAGGAAAAGGCTTTAAAAAAAAAAAATCCACCTGTTGCTGGCTCTGAACTGTGCATGTGCAGTTGTGGAGTCAGCTGAATGGTGAACTGCTGTGGTCTGCCTTGGGTCAGGAACTTACAAAGTTCAACTTTGCTAAAGTGAAGGCCATATGAGACATTAGTATGTCAAAACTGTGTTGATTTTGCCTTCATCAGATGGTGTGATCTCACCCCTCTAAAAGCCAAATTTTGAAGATGCACACAAAGTGGGACTCAAAATTTGGATTTCACTCATGATCCCATGCCTAAAATGTGTGTATTTTCCCTACATCTATTTTGCTAAAGCCACAAAACACACAGTCTGTCAACATGTGCTATCTGCCATCATGGGATATCAATGTACGCGTTTTGTGGGTGCAACCCCTTCCTGCAAACTAAAGTAGGTGTGAGGAAGGGGTTGAACCCCCGAAACACGTCCATTGTTCCCCCATGATGGGAGCTAGCGCATGTTGACACACTGGGCCTTATTTCAGAAAGGACAATTCACTTTGTCCTACAAGTGCACTTTCAAGTGCACTTGCATTGCAAGTGGTTTTGCTTTTTTTTAAATAAGCCACAGTGTGTCAACATGTGCTAGATCCCATCATGGGGGATCAAGCACGTGTTTCGGGGGTGCAACCCCTTCCTCTCACCTACTTTAGTTTGGAGGAAGGGGTTGCACCCACAAAACGCGTACATTGATATCCCATGATGGCAGATAGCACATGTTGACACACTGTGCATCTTCAAAATTTGGCTTTGCAATTCATTTAAAACTTTTAAAACACGTACAACAATAACGACAACTTACATTTTTTTTTGTTTGTTTAGATTTTGCCTAAAAAATCAATGATGTTGCTCAGTTTTTTTTTTTGAACATCATGGATATTTTGCTTCATCTTTTCTTAATCACAATTGCACACCATGATCTCACTGATGAGTACTTGTGCACTTGCACTGCTGAAGTGAGTTTCACAACATCCACATCACCTAAAAATAAAAAAACACACCTTGTATTATAAATATGCAGGCATCCATCTATTTCCTGAAGCTGTGGTCTCAGACACTGACCTGTTGTCGACACCATTTGGACCACTTCACCCAGCACTTCATGAACCTCTGCATCCACATCCTCAGGTTGTGTGCTGAGTTCCCTTTCTTCAGTAGGTGTGGGGTTACTTGTGTCCTCAGATGTCCCAATTCTTTTCTCCCCTATGTGAATACAAAAAAGGTATACTTAGCAGACAGATATTTTAGGCTAGAAATAGTAATATGAAACATTGCTTGGAAGTGTCGTCCAATTGTCTGTTTTGGCAGAGTTCCAAGCTGAAGAAATGATTTTTTCACTTTCAAAAGGTGGAATACTTACCTGTTTTGTGCAAGTTTCACACATGGAGAGACCCCTAGTATCCACTGGAGCACCTGCGTGGGACACCATAACAGGGTTGTTATGGTGTCCCACACTAGTGCTCCTGCGTCCAATGAGTGTCCTCTCCTTACACTGAATCAAGTTGTCATTTCACTATAGTTTCAAACACATCTAGACAACAATGTAATAAACGTATTTTAATCACACCTCAAACACACCTCTGTGAGTTGGACCATGCTCCTCCACCAACACCACCAACACCACCAACACCACAGCCACCCCACCGACCACAGCATCATAGATGGAAGCGTGGAAGAAAGTGTTGAGAGTGATGGCATGGGTTTGGTGTGGTCTGGCAAAAAACGCAGGCTGTTGTAAAAGCACAGCCTCGGGACATATATGTCATCTGCTGCTGCTCCCGATCTCTCGGAGTCCTTGACCGCATTGTGCTCCCTATTAAATGGACTCCCCAGGTTACCAATTTTGACAGTCAAATAATTGATGTCTGCCCTGGGGTACAGAAGCTTCACCAATTCCAACTGTTTCTCCAGTGTTGCTTTCCTCTTTATTTTGTTATGACCATGTGCTCCCTATTAAATTAAAAATGTTTGTTTTGACAAATACTTGGCTATGTGTTTTAATTCAAAAAGGACAGTTTGTTTGTGAGTAGGCAGGTACATTGTCAAATTAACAAGGGACACCAACATAGTTATACCTTTGAGGTTAAAAAATACAAGATAATAATGGTGTTGTGGTAACTTGACACACAAAACGAAAAAACAAATTATTATGGAGATCACGAGAAAAAGAAAAAAAAAAAAAAGATTATTCTGGAAATCACGAGAAAAAAAAAGAAAAAAAAAAGATTATTCTGGAGATCATGAGAAAAAAAAATATGGAGATCACTAGAAAAAAAAAAGATTATTCTGGAGATCAAGAGAAAAAATAAAAAATTATGGAGATCACTAGAAAAAAAAATAAATGAAGATTATTCTGGAGTTTACGAGAAAAAACAAAAAAAAAATATTATGAAGATAACTAGAAAAAAAATATATTATTCTGGAGATTGCTAGAAAAAAAACACATAAAAATAAAAAATATTATGGAGATCACTAGAAAAAAAAAGAAAAAAAAGAATATTCTGGAGATCACTAGAAAAAAAACACAAAAAAACCCCACTGACTTTGACAGCAGCAGGAGCCAATAGCGTCGCACTCCCATCTCAGCCAATGAGGGAGAGTGACGGGCAACATCGCTGGATCGAGATGGGGCTCAGATAAGTATTAAGATGGCTGAGGGGGGCTGCTGCACACAGAAGGTTTTTGCTCTTAATGCATAGAATGCATTAAGATCAAAAACCTTCTGACTTTACAATCACTTTAATTTTAAAAAGTAGATGAATGCTTAATGTAATAACTACTTTTATAAGTAAAAATAAAATCTAGAACAATATTGGCAATTTTGACCTGGGGTAAATAAGCAAAGCATATTATGTTAATAAATTAAAATGAACATTTAGGTGTATTGGCAGCCATTAAAGGCTATAAAATGATTTTAGAATATTGTAAGGAATAGTTTTGTGAAATGGCACCGCAACAGAGTACACAACTAGATAATTTGGTGGAGGGAACAGTGTAATCAAAAAATAACTGGCACTATCCCCATGCAATTGAAGTCAATAGAAGGTAAGTTCACACATCTCCTCAATGAGAGGAGGTGATGTGAAGAGGGATTTTTAGGTGCTGAAAAGAGTACCACACAAATACAATCTATTCTAAAAACCACAAGTTTTATTTGTACAAAAGTCATTAAAACTTATGTATCACAACATATTCAAAAGTACAATCAACATGTTTTATGACCATTTCGTGCAGTCAAAGCGTGGTTTTAAAACCTATGGATTGGATATGCCTGGATCCATGCATTTCGCCCAAATGAGGGACTTCCTCAGGATCCATGTTTCAATAATAATAAATCTAAATCTGATTATAAGGGAAATTGAACAACAAGAGTGAGGTAAAACAAAGGTGAGGGTTATCATCCAAGGAAAAGCCTTGGATGCAATACATATCATGGATCCAAACAATTGGACCAAAGAGGAACTATAAAAAAAGAAACGTTCCAGGTTCCTAAAACAACAAAAAAAAACAAAAAAAAAACCAGAACATTATCTGTAAATGAAGAAAAAAGAAAGAAAAAAGGGTGATGAGCCCAATAAGGGCAGTATATATAAGCCTCTAATAACAACAAAGTAAAGAAAAAGAACCAGCCATCAGATTGTAAACCAGATTAAAAGGAGCAAATGCTTACTAGTATAGCTTGAGAGGAGACCTAACTAAAATTGCGGCCATGTTTAAGAAGCCCACCAATCAGGAAAAAGCCGGCACTATTTAAGTTTCGGTAAGATGGTGGCACGGGACTTCTTGAAGATGCCATACTTGGTGAAACGTGTTGAAGCGCACGGTGACATAATTTCCAGTTCCTGAGTGACATTACATCCGGCTAAAGATTCCCACTATTTGGTACACACGCCTGCTCTAGTGAACGGACCATCCAAATAATAGCTGTTTACACTGGTGCCGATTCAAAAAGTACTAATTAATGTGAGTAGAATGTAATTGTGTATTTAATGGAATCCTTTTAAACATTAAATACTGCACTTTGGTTTAATTTACTGTGGCATCTTCCTGCTTATTGGTGAATGTATTGGAGCAAAACAGAATCCACATAGAGAGTGGGGGAGGAAATACAAAAAAATCTTATTTCTTAAAAAGGAAGGACTAGAATCTCATTCATTGTTCTTCATTGGTATCTGTTAGGGTTGCACCGATACTGATACCAGTACTGGTATCGGTGCAGATACTAAGCAATTTCCCCAGTATAGGTACTCGCAAAAAAAGCTCCCATACCTGAGACAGATACCGGAAGTGACGTCACCTTGGGGGCGGACAGTGGCATCACTAGGTAGGAGCAGGCCGCCACCCGCATGTCCCAGCCAGCTGCGGTAGCTAGGCTGCTCCTCCCTGAGGCCAGCCAGCCATCCATTCAATTCACTGCATGGCCTTCAGGGCCGTGGGGCGGAGACTAGGTCATCTGACCATGAAGAGGAGGAGCTGGAGAGGAGACCCCATTGCCGCGTGTAGGGATAGGTGTAGATGTAGGGATAGGTGTCCTGGGGCATCTTTCATCTGACATCCGGCAGCACCAGCAGCTCACCTGGCATTCTGGACCTACACTACATGATGTGCCTGTTTTAACTGTTAAGTGGTGAGCAGCCCTCTATTGGGTTAATTAAAGCAGTTACATGTTCAGCTGTTTTTACAGGTGCTTCTCTCTTTTTGTTTTTGGCCTTCATGTATTTAAAGGCTGCTCTACAAGAAGCTTGCCCTAGTGTTGGATCTGCTTGGACTTATGGACACACATATACTTTCATGAACATTGTTCATAGCAGATAGGTATAGTGACAAAACCATTGCGACTATAACCTCTCTTCCCTTTTTATTTGGCTGCATTGGAGGCCAGAGGAGAGATTTGGAGGCCAGAGGAGACCCCAGATCTCTCCATAAAGAGGACCTTCCACGGCAATGCTATTACACAGGATGTTGTTAATCCCTTGTATTAGCTATGAAGTTATTCAAGAAAAAAGTTAGTGTTAAAAAAAAATAATAATAAAATAAAAAAATAGGTATCAGTAATTGGTATCGGCGAGTACTTAAGGAAAGGTATCGGTACTCAGGCTTAAAAACTGGTATCGGTGCATCCCTAGTATCTGTGTTACCATTGGTTGATTTCCCTTCACTTTCTGATTATAGCACCGAGTAAGAGGAAGAGACTTTTGGAGAGACTGGGAAAGGTGAATAGTGAAATCACTATTTTGTCTATATAGCTGAGGTATGTGAATCTTAAGACTAGCTGAATAGATTTACATATCTTTATATTTTAAGCAGTGATAAAGTTGGATAAATCTTGCTAAGCAATTTTTTAAAGCTGGATCCAGCATTCCTATAACATTTGCATTTAGCACTGCCAGAACAATGCACGAAAACTTCTTGGCACTCATGTATCGTTATAAGGCATGGCTAGAAGAGGGTTCACACGTACGTCACATCACTTCTGATTATACACTAGAACGTAGTTATATACGTGGGAAGTTGTATTCTGTTATATGAAAATTTTTGTACCTTAAAGTGGTTGTAAAGGCAGAAGGTTTTTTAATCTTTATGTATTCTATGCATTAAGATAAAAAAAAACCTTCTGTATGCAGCAGCACCCCTCAGCCCCGTAATATGTACCTGAGCTCCATCTCGATCTAGTGATGTTGCACAAGAGCAACGGCTGTCTGTGGTCTGTCATTCCTGATTGGCTGAGACACAGCAGTGGGCGCCATTGGCTTCTACTGCTGTCAAAGTGAGTGAGCCAATGAGGAGAGAGAGGGGGTGAGGCTGAGCCGCGGCCCCGTGTCTGAATGGACACACAGAGCAGCGCCTTGGCTTGGGTGCCCCCATAGCAAGCTGCTTACTGTGGGGGCAGGAGGGAGGAGCCAGGAGTGCTGGTGAGGGACCCAAGAAGAGGAGGATCTATGCTGCTTTGTGTAAAACCATTACACAGAGCAGGTAAGTATAACATGTTTGTTATTTTTAAACAGAAAAAAATCAAGACTTTTGTATCACTTTAAGTAAGCCCCTCATTTTTGATACGAGAGTAGTGTGCAAAAAAAAAAACTAGAAAAGACAGATGATTGTTCATCCAATTTTCCCATCATGCGTACTAGGCTTATGAAGGTTTTTTGTGTTTTCTGGGTCAAATCGACGTACGTTTTCGACCGCAGTGACTGGAAAATTCGAAGGAGCAAGATGGGATTTTTTTTCTTAGAGGAACAAATTTCTAACAGTGTATGTGGTTTTCACACTGTAAAGTTCATTCATTCCAAAATTCAGAACTTGTGTAAATTTTCCTAAGATTTTTTCCTAAGAATTTTTATTCAAAACTCTATCCATCTATGGCCAGCTTATAATGTATCTCACAAGTGGTGTGAACAGAAACAGAAAGCTTTTGGAAGGTAATATAGCTCCCTTTTACTTTATTTATTTTATTTATCCATTTGCCTGGGGTTCATCCCTTATACCTTGTAAATGTTTGCTTGTTGCTGATGCTCTTCAAATTTATTCCTAACAAGCTAAGATTACTCAATGCTTGTGTTTTTAGGGAACATAGTTTATGAGCATTTCACAGCTTGGTTCAGTCTGTGATCTGACTTTTATTTTAGGGTGCTTAGAGCAGGTTAACAAGCAGCCAATTTCATGGTCCGATATCTTCATCATATGTGCCTATGAAAATATATTCCAGGAGCCTACAGATATTTAAGATATTTTAAATATTTAAAAAACAGACACCAATGTATTTCTATGGGCAGGTGGATGATCATCCGCTGACATCCGCCTCTGTTAACTTCCATTTTTTGAAATTAAAGAAAGCAGGGGCGGACTGACAACTCATGGGGCCCCCAGTCAATAGAAGATTATGGGGCCCCCAGGCTTAGAGATGGCCGCCACGTGGCAGCCATCTTTTCGATGCAATATTAATGCAGGCAGGCCCACATGGAGGGGCATTGAGCTCAGCGACATGCAGAGTGGCAGGAGACTTAAAGCTGGTGACCCGGTAAAGGCGCCAGGAGCCTCTCATGAGCAGTGCCACCTTAACAGCATCTAACGAGCAGGGCCATCTGATTCCTCCTGCATTGAATTGTATTGTAACTGTATTGTCTGCCCTCATGTTGTAAAGCACTGCGCAAACTGTTGGTACTATATAAATCCTGTATAATAATAATAATAATAATCATGGGCCCCACCTTACTTTAGAGCCTCCACAGTGCCACCTTATATCAATGTCCCCTTACACACACCTTTTCACCTTCATCCTTGGTGTGGCAGGCGGCTGGCAGGAAAAGGCTTTAAAAAAAAAATCCACCTGTTGCTGGCTCTGAACTGTGCATGTGCAGTTGTGGAGCCAGCTGAATGGTGAACTGCTGTGGTCTGCCTTGGGTCAGGCAGTGGGGTACTTGAATAAAAGTTGTGATTTGTTCTGTGATGTCATCACACAGGCAGTCACCCAGACCTGCCCTGCTGCTTTGGCAGTAAACCAATCAGCTGCCTCCGAATGTCAACAAGTCGATTTTTACAGGCATTTTTCTCCTCTCTCTGGATGGTTGGCAACACAGCAGCTGATTGAGCAGCTTTTTTCCAATGTGTCTGTTCAACAGATGTTGATCGACTTCTGTTGAGCAGCAGTGGGCACACAAGAATAATACAGTATACATAACACATGCACAGTATACATACACAAACACACACACAGACATACACACACACACACACACACACACACACATATATGTGTGTGTATATATATATATATATATATATATATATATACACACACCCAGTACACATATGCACAAACATACACACACACACACACACACACACATATATATATATATATATATATATATATATATATATATATATATATACACACAGTATACATATAGATACACACACACACACACACCAGCACCTTTCATCTAAAAATCAGCCTGATCAAACACACTGCTGCTGCCCCATCTCCTGGCATGCTGGAACTTGTAGTGCCCCAGAATCTCACAGACACGTGAGGTCAGGGCTGGCACAAGGATTTTTGACACGCTAGGTGAAACCTCATTTTTTCGCCCCCTTGGCTCCTCCCCTGACTTCACCCCCTTTGCCCTGCACATATGACCTACCTGACCAATACACTGACCTACCTGACCTCTACACTGAGCTACCTGACCATTACACTGACCTACCTGACCATTACACTGACCTACCTGACACCTACACTGACCTACCTGACCATTACACTGACCTACCTGACCCCTACACTGACCTACCTGACCATTACACTGACCTACCTGACACCTACACTGACCTACCTGACCCCTATACTGAGCTACCTGACCATTACACTGACCTATCTGACCCCTACACTGACCTACCTGACCACTACACTGACCTACCTGACTCCTACACTGACCTACTTGACCATTACACTGACCTACCTGACACATACACTGACCTACCTGACCACTACAATGACCTACCTGACAATTACACTGACCTACCTGACACATACACTGACTCACCTACCTGACACATACACTGACCCACCTACCTGATACTTCCTGCACTACTCCCCCCCATCCCCACACACAACTCGTGTAGATCGGGGAGGGTCCATCCTCCTCCTTACCTCTGCTCTTCATGGCTTCATCGACCATCACATAAGGGCTCTCTTCAGCAGCGGGCGGGCAGTATTGCTTAGGAGGAGTCCCTGCCAGCGCCATCCAGCCACTCCGTTGTGTCCCCCGCCGGCCGGGAGGTCAGCTAACAGACACTGCACCTCTCTCCATGATCTCCACCAAGCCCCGCCCCCTACAGTGCACTCACATAGAACCACAGGCTGCACCAAAGGGACAGGCTGGAGTAAAGGAGTTCCAGAGCCGCGCTGTCAGATTCCTGTGTTAGGAGATGTGACAGCGGGGCGCTCAGCAGGACACATCAGGGGATTGGCGGCATGCAGCGGATGTGTTCCCATGACAGCCGGCCCGGCACTAAACGGGGGCGAGTGATCAGGAGACGCCTGGAGCTTCACCGGGACATAGGCCGTGGCTGCACCCTAGGTGGTAGTGCGCCCTAGGCAGCTGTCTACTTTGCCTAGTGGTTGCACCAGCCCTGCGTGAGGTGGAAATACAGGAAAGGAGGAGGATGATGTGTCTGTGTACTGGTGAGCAGGTAATGAGTAGGGAGGTGTAGCAGAGATTGGGGGAGACAATGCAGTTCAGTTCTCCTCACACAAACCACCATTGCGAGAACAAACCAAAATATTAACTACATCTAGACCCTTCAAGATCAACTTGAGACAGTGAATGCTAAAATCGATGACCTTGAGAACAGAAACAGGTGCTACAACTTTAGGGTTAGAGGCCTCCCAGAATCCTACAAAGATGTCCCTGACCCAATTCGCTCCTTCATTAAGGAACTTTTTCCTGAGATCCCCGTGTGCCCTTTCTTGCCTCAGTTTAGGCAGACCCATGTTGCCTTCGCCCCTAAGGGCTCATCATTTTGGTTTTCATCCGTTTCACCGAACATGACACTTTGCCTGGGGGGGGGGGGAGGGGGAGGATTGGTTCCAATTTACACTCTACTTGTCCCTGAACAATTAGCTGGAGTTAGCTGGCTTCAACACCTTCTCTACCCCCCTCCCCTCTCCACCACCCCTCCCCCGATTCTCCCTTCCACATCCCTGCCCTTTCCCCCCCACTCATCCCTGCCTACTCCCCTTCCCCTATCCCTCTCTACCTTCTTCGTAGGACTCAGGAAGTTTATCTGATATAGGCTATAGGTTTGTTTGTTGTTTTTGGCCCCCCCTTTTTTATTTATTTCTCTTTCCTTTAATGTTATTGGTCTCACGGCTGGAGTGGTGCTCATGCACCCCATCCTGTCTTGTAGAACAGGTATTACACCCTTCTCGCGACAGGATTGCTCCCCTCTTCGCGGAGGGGATCCTTACTTTGGTTCACTTTAAGGATGGAGGACCCTATGTCCTCCACTCCCCGGGAAACTCTCTTGTTTCTTGGCTCTCTCTCCTCTCTCTTTTCTTCCTTCCACCTGTATCTTTCTAACAATTGTTCTTTTGCAATGACCGACTTGGGAAGGGCCCCACGACTCACACCTGCAAAGTTGGAGAACATTTTTTTGCGGGATGAATGCTTTGCAGCTTATGGAGAGGTAACGGTAAGTGCCCTTGTTGTACTAGTATGGTTCACCCTGCTCTATGGCTGCCAACCCCCCAGAGTTTCACCCCCTGAAGGTGGTGTCCCACAATGTTTAAGGCCTAAACTCCCCAGTCAAAAGGCGAAAAGTCCTGCAATACTTTCACTCCCAAAAAATAGACGTAGCTCTCCTACAAAAAACACACTTCCCTAAATGCGACTGCCCGACATTTCTACACTCCAAATTCCCTACCTTTTACCTGGCTAATGCGGATGACAAAACGAAAGGGGTGGGCATTCTCTTCTCCCACAAATGCAAATTTTCCCTTAAAATGGAACATAAAAGACCCGAAGAGTAGATACATTTTGATTATTGGGGAGCTGGATAACCATACCTATTCTTTCCTTTCATACTACGCCCCTAAAAAGGGCCATTCGCCTTTTTCAATCTATGTTGAAGACCCAAACACCCTTCTTGGAAGGTACGGTAATACTTGGAGGTGACTCCAACACTGCTTTTGATCAGGGCCTAGACCAGGGCCGGCCCTACCATGGGACCCAATGGAGCGATGGCTCTTTCAGGGGTCGGCAAATTGCCTCCCGCCAGCCAGCTAGGGTTGCCACAATGTCACCTGTCTGGTTTTGACCCCATCTAGAGGGGCTGCGCGCATGATCTCATGCCCGCCGCTATCACTGTCACACAGTGGTGCGCTCTGAGCCAGCGGGTGCCCTGTGATGTCCCTAACGCTACACCTTCCTGCCTCTGGGTGGCTCATAAAGCCGTAATCAGGGGAAAACTCATTCAAATAGTCTCCCAGATACACAGGGCTAAGCATAGGCGTGCGCAGCCTATTGCATTAGGGTGTGCACCTCAAACCAAAACTCAAACACATGTGCGTCTGTGTGTATATATATAATTTTTTTGTGTTTTTTTTTGTAAAAATAAATATATATATATTACTAATAAGACAAGTAAGACAAGCCAGGGTAAGAATTCATATGGATTGGTTGGCTTTTTTTTTTTTGGTGCATCATTTGCCCATTGCCTGCCCTGCTCAGTGCTCAGTGCTCAGTGCTGTCTCACTCACTGCAGTGCTCATCTGATTCACCTCACCTCGATCTAGCAGCAGGCTGCACCCACTCGTCTGCCACTCTTCAGGCTCCGCTAGTCCGCTGCTTCCATTCCTTCCAAGGGAGAGAGAGGCCGGAGGGGGGGACATGGTGCAGATGTAGATCACTCCGCTGGCGCTGCCGCCTGCAGCCGGAACTATAGAAGCTGCATCGGCAAATGCAGCTGGCTTACTCCGCGGCTGAGGTCCTAGTTCCCTGCTCAAACACCTCCCACTTGCAGCACAGCTGTTTTACCAGCCCCGGTGGTGGTGACTGAGTTACATAGGGACAGGACAGATGTTGCAGGCATTTAGCACTAACAAAACTTGTGAAACACAGACAGGGCACAGGGACATGGGCGTCTGCAGTAGGGGGCAAGGGGGGTCAAGTGCCCCCCCCTGGAATTGTCAAGATGTTGCAGCAACCAACAGGCTACGCCGCGGCCGCCGCCACACTGCAGACTTTTTTCTGAGTCCGCTGGCTGCTCTCTGCGTCTCTGAGACTCTGACATCTATCATCTGACATCCCCCCTCCACCTGGCCCGATCATCCAATGCGATGCTCGCCTCGGCCGCTCCGCTCCAGTCATTGGCTGCCATTCTGACGAGAAATTCCCCCCGTCGAATAATGCCCCCGTACTGTGCTTGCGCAGTATGGAGCGGCCGAAAGCTGCCGAACATAGGAATATGCTTCCGATGCTCGTGCAAGTCTGCAAGGGGCGGACTTGTTCATGATGGGAGCGTGTGAGGGGCGGATGGCAACAGAAGGGGGCGTATTTTGTAATGATGGGCACTGATATTGTATGGGAAAGATAGGCCGCAAAGACGTGTAGGAAGAATAGCAGAGATACATATTTGTAGAAGATGTGTTTGAGTTTATTAATAAATTCCGGTCCGATCTTAACAACACTGCCGCACCCTTGTGTAGGTGTCCGCCCCTCACACGCGCCCATAATGTACAAATCCGCCCCTTGCAGACTTGCACGAGCAGCAGGGGGGGCACTATGTTGGCTATAGTGCGCAGGCGCCATCAACAGCTGTTCATCAATTCCGAGGTTCGGTGGCTTTCGGCGGCTCGGTAATGCGCAATCGCTGCCCATGCGCAGTGGCGGGCAGGCATTATTCGACAGGGGGCATTTATCATCACAACACCAGCACGGCGTCTGCCCCGCCCACTTAAGTGGCCAAGTCACTGGGCCTAGAGGAGCATCACAGACAGGAAATACTGAGGCATACACAGTGAAGAACCACAGGTAACAGCAAGACTCATGAGGAGCATTTTTATGTAGAATAATTTATTGCTTTTAATGGAAAGTGGGACAGCTGAGCTGAGCTATAATTGCAATTTGCTGGAAAGATATGAGTGTGTACAGTTTAGGAGATAATTCATCTTCACTTATCACTTTGTATTGGATTGAAAGCATGTCCGCAAGGTTACTCAGGCGGTTGCGTACCATGCCCATATAGCCTAGAGAATATACATCCTTTTATATTGCGGTCATATTTTGATCTTGATGAAAACAGCTATACAGTGACAGTATGAAGATCAAAATATGACCACAACAGATGTATTGCAATGTAAAAAGATGTACATTCTCTAGGCTATATGGGCATGGTACGCAGCCGCCTGAGTAACTTCCAATACAAAGTGAAGATGCATTATCTCTTGTAGAACACACATATATCTTTCAAGTGGAAAGATTTTCATGAGATTGTCAAAAAGGGGCAGAGCATGGGTGGCCTTGAAATAATGCCCCCCCTGGAAAAAGTTCTGCGGACGCCCATGCACAGGGATGATTAGGGCAGGGGCGTACCTAGAGCATTTGACACCTGGGGCGGATCCTATATCTTCCACCCCCCCAGCCCCCCAACTTTCAAATGTAAAAACACCCACAACAATTTGTAATGTTTTCAAGAATATTTATTACACAAATTTGCACAAAAATGGCACAAAAAAAAATTTTGTAAATTGACGCTGTGATGTCACTTCTGGGTTTCTACATCGAAGACCCAATCAAAGGCAAATCCTGCTTTGTTTGGGTCTCCTGGTGGGATGGGAGACCTGGGCGGAGCAGTGGGATGCGGGGGGGACGTCCCCTCTCGCTCCCTGTAATAACAGCCAATGCTGTTCATCCATGGCAGCTAGTGACAATATACGGGTCAGGCATGAGCCGTCAGTCACTCAGGTGTGAGTAGATCCCACATTTTATTTTTGGACAGATCGTGGTCAGGGAAGTGGAGAGCTGGACTGGAGCTGCTATTAGGAAGACATCAGAGTGAGATGGGGAGACAGCTGACAATACAAAGTATGGCCCATACTTTGCATTATCTGCTGTCCCCAGAGACAGATCCGATCCAGATCTCTGTATCGGATCTGTCCCTGGGGACAGCAGACAATGGCATAATTGGCATTGATGATTTGATTCGGATTTTAAAACTGACCTACTGACACGGTGTGTTGCTTGCTGGACTGTGGATGGGATCTGATGGCCGCAGGTAAGATGGCAAGATGCTGCTTGCTGGACGGATCTGTTGGCTGCAAGATGTGGGTGTAGGTCAATGTCTGTTTACAGCTAGGCTGCAGACACCCCCTCCCTTATCAGACCAGCTCAACTACTATGCCTGGGTGGTGAACACAGTGACCCCATCCCCCCCATCAGCTCAGCTACTATATGTGGGTGGGGTGGCGGACACAGCAACCCCCCCTTTTTAGGTCAGCTACTATAGGTGGGGGGGTGGTGGACACAGCAACCCCCCCATCAGGTCAGCTACTATAGGTGGGGGGTGGTTGGTGGACACAGCAACACCTCCCCCCCATCAGGTCAGCTACTATAAGTGGGGGGGTTGGACACAGCAACCCCCCCCCATCAGGACAGCTACTATAGGTGGGGGGGTGGTGGACACAGCAACACCTCCCCCCCATCAGGTCAGCTATTAAAGATGGGGGGTGGTGGACACAGCAACACCCCCCCATCAGGTCAGCTAATATAGGTGGCGGACACAGCAACACCTCCCCCCCATCAGGTCAGCTACTAAAGGTGGGGGGGTTGTTGGACACAGCAACACCTCCCCCCATCAGGTCAGCTACTAAAGGTGGGGGGGTGGTGGACACAGCAACAACCCCCCCATCAGGTCAGCTACTAACGGTGGGGGGTGGTGGACACTGCAACACCCCCCCATCAGGTCAGCTACTATAGGTGGAGGGGTGGTAGACACAGCAACACCTCCCCCCATCAGGTCAGCTACTAAAGGTGGGGGGGGGGGGGTGGACACAGCAATACCCCCCATCAGATCAGCTACTAAAGGTGGGGGGCTGGTGGACACAGCAACACCCCCCTATCAGGTCAGCTACTATAGGTGGGGGGTGGTGGACAGAGCAACCCCCCCATCAGGTCAGCTACTATAGGTGGGGGGGTGGTGGACACAGCAACACACTCCCCCATCAGGTCAGCTACTATAGGTGGGGGGGGTTGGACACAGCAACACCCCCCATCAGGTCATCTACTATAGGTGGTGGACACAGCAACACCTCTCCCCATCAGGTCAGCTACTATAGGTGGGCGGGTGGACACAGCAACAACCCCCCATCAGGTCAGCTACTATAGGTGGAGGGGTGGTGGTCACAGCAACACCCCCCCCCATCAGGTCAGCTACTATAGGTGGGGGGGGGGGGTGGGCACAGCAACACCCCCCCATCAGGTCAGCTACTATAAGTGGTGGACACAGCAACACCTCCCCCCCATCAGGTCAGCTACTAAAGGTGGGGGGGGGGGTGGACACAGCAACACCCCTCCATCAGGTCAGCTACTATAGGTGAGGGGGTGGTGGACACAGCAATACCCCCCCCATCAGATCAGCTACTAAAGGTGGGGGGCTGGTGGACACAGCAACACCCCCCATCAGGTCAGCTACTATAGGTGGGGGGTGGTGGACAGAGCAACCCCCCCATCAGGTCAGCTACTATAGGTGGGGGGGGTGGTGGACACAGCAACACACTCCCCCATCAGGTCAGCTACTATAGGTGGGGGGTGGTGGACACAGCAACACCCCCCATCAGGTCAGCTACTATAGGTGGGGGGGTTGGACACAGCAACACCCCCCCATCAGGTCAGCTACTATAGGTGGGGGGGTGGTGGACACAGCAACAACCCCCCCATCAGGTCAGCTACTATAGGTGGGGGGGTAGTGGACACAGCAACACCTCCCCCCCATCAGGTCAGCTACTATAGGTGGGGGGGGTTGGACACAGCAACACCTCCCCCATCAGGTTAGCTACTATAGGTGGGGGGGGATGGACACAGCAACACCACCCCATCAGGTCAGCTACTATAGGTGGGGGGGTGGTGGACACAGCAACACCTCCCCCCATCAGGTCAGCTACTATAGGTGGGGGGGTGGGCACAGCAACACCTCCCCCCCATCAGGTCAGCTACTATAGGTGGGGGGGTTGGACACAGCAACACCCCCCATCAGGTCAGCTACTATAGGTGGTGGACACAGTAACACCTCCCCCCATCAGGTCAGCTACTACTAAAGGTGGGGGGGTGGACACAGCAACACCCCCCCATCAGGTCAGCTACTATAGGTGGGGGGTGGACACATCAACACCTCCCCCCCATCAGGTCAGCTACTATAGGTAGGGGGTGGACACAGCAACACCTTCCCCCATCAGGTCAGCTATTATAGGTGGGGGGGTGGACACAGCAACAACCCTCATCAGGTCAGCTACTATAGGCGGGGGGGTGGGCACAGCAACACCCCCCCATCAGGTCAGCTACTATAGGTGGGGGGGTTGGACACAGCAACACCCCCCCATCAGGTTAGCTACTATAGGTGGGGGGGTGGACACAGCAACACCCCCCCATCAGGTCAGCTACTCTAGGTGGGGAGTGGGCACAGCAACACCTCCCCCCATCAGGTCAGCTACTATAGGTGGGGGGGTTGGACACAGCAACACCCCCCATCAGGTCAGCTACTATAGGTGGTGGACACAGCAACACCTCCCCCCCATCAGGTCAGCTACTATAGGTGGGGGGGTGGACACAGCAACACCTCCCCCCCCATCAGGTCAGCTATTATAGGTGGGGGGTGGACACAGCAACACCCCCCCTCTCTGTTATCAGACCAGCAGGACAGACACAAACACACACACTCTCAGCTCACCTTGGGCTCCCAGCTAGGGAGGTCTGGGACTCCGGAGAACTGTGCTCTGTATAACAGCAGCCGCGCTTCCCATGCGGAGAACAGGCCTGGCTCTGTAGCGCAGCAGTGGTGGGTGGAGCCAGAACAGGAAAAAAACATTGAACAGACAGAGCAGGTTAAGTGCGGCCGCGGCGCTGGGGGTGTTTGTGCTGATAACAAAAAACAACCAAAGGGAGCAGCCAGAGCCAGGGCACTCACCACCCTCTTGCAGGATGGTGTCAGTGTCACCGACCCGGGTGCGGAGCGCACTGCCATAGCAACGCCACTGACACCCCCCTAATGTGTGCCACCCGGGGCGGCCCCCCCATTGGTACGCCCCTGGATTAGGGTGTGCCTGGGCACACCCGGCACACCCCGTGGGCACGCCTATGGGGCTAAGAGACACGAAATAGCAAAATTAGAACAAGACTTTTCTACTCTAGCAAGAAAGCATAAAGAGAATCCCAGAACTGTCCCTGTAGAACGTCTTGACTCGGCCCGCATGGCCCTGAATTTAGCCTTAACTACAAAAGTTGAGAAATGGTTGCGTTGGAATAGAGCCCGATTCTACTGCCAAGGAGATAGGATAGGATCCATGCTTGCAGGTAGGCTCAAACCGAAAGTTTGTTCCTTTGCTCTCCCCAAAATTAATATTAATGGTGGCACTCTATCCCAGAACCCACAGCGTATTATGGAGGAATTCCAATCCTTCTACAAATTGCTGTATAGCAGGGGCAAGCACCCTTCCCAAAACACAGTAGACAAGTTCCTGGATAATATCCAGATTCCCAGATTAGACACAGCCATCATTTGAAATTAGAAGCCCATATATCGTCGGAAGAGGTATGCGCGGTTATCAAAAATCTAAAGTCGCAATCTGCTCCTGGCCCGGACGGATTCTCCGTCCCTTATTACAAAACCTTCTCCACAACACTTGCACCCTATCTGGCACGCTTCTTCAATGCTCTGTGACAAGGAGACCCACTAGACAACTCAGCTTATATTACTGTTCTCCCTAAACAAGGGAAAGACCCTAATTGGGTATGTAACTACAGAACGATTTCGCTCATAAATAATGACCTGAAGAATATGACTAAGATCCTTGTGGACCGCTTATCCTCTTTTATCAGCCTATATGTCAATAAGGACCAAGTTGGCTTCATCCCTGGGAGACAGGGCCCAGACCAAATCCGTTGAGCGATTCTTCACCAATACCTTACATGCCCTATATTCCACTCCAGAGGCCCAGGTGCGTCTGCGTGGATTTTACTCGGAATCTTTCCAAATATCCAGAGGCACCAGACAGGGATGTCCGTTCTCGCCCCTAATTTTCGCTATAGCAATTGAGACTCTAGCGACAGCCATTAGAAATAATCCGGATATTCATGGCATTAAATGTGGTTCTCGGTCCCATAAATGTGTGCTATTTGCCGATGACATTCTCCTCTTCGTCTCTTCTCCCCTGATATCCCTCCCTAACATATGCCGGCTTTTAGATGACTTCAGGAAAGTTTTGGGGCTGTTAGTCAACTACAGTAAATCGCAGGCACTCAACATTAATATTCCGGATTCTCTGCTCACCAGGATTAGGGAGGGCTTCCGATTCACATGGAGCGACAAGTCCATCACATACCTGGGGATTAAGCTGACCTCCAAGGTGGAACTTCTTTATCAAGCTAACTACCCCCTGCTATTCCAAAAACTAGAGGCCGATCTCTTCAGGTAGTCGCAGTTATCTCTTTCCTGGCTGGCCAGGATCAATGCAATAAAAATGACACTACTCCCGCGCATTTTATACTACTTTAGAGCACTTCCTATCCCCCTGGTCAAGGCTCATCTAAAACAATTTCAAAACAAAATTGTTAAATTCGTCTGGGGAGGAGTGGGCCACAAGCTTTCAAAATCTGTCCTATTCTGGCCAAGGGAGGAGGGTGGCCTGGGCCTCCCAAACTTATTTTGGTATTTCCAGGCGGCTCAACTTGCTCAGATCTCGGCGCTTTACTCCTGCTGGGAATTACCTGATTGGATACACATTGAGCGCCATGCAGTTCCACTCCACACCCTAGACTATCTTTTGTGGTGCCATAAAAAATTGAGACCCGCTATATTGTCTCCAACACTTTCCCACTCTTTTGCCCTCTGGGATGATCTAAAGGACAACGCACAGCTGACATTGCCCCACTAAAACACTTATTCCAAAACCCGGAATTCCCTCCAGGGCTAAATGTGAAAGCTTTCAGATGGTAGATTGATAAGGGACTGTATAGAATAGGACACTTCCTCAGACCCATGGGTCCTCACCCTAAAGCATATTATACTAATGAACTGGACATGCCTCAGTCAGAACTCTTCCGCTATGTCCAGATCTCAAACTTCCTACACAAACTATGTGAAGCACACACTGATAGTCCCCGTATTACATCATACGAACAATGGTGCAGCCAGGCTGATGAGCAGAGGGGAGGAATCACAGTAATATACAGGGCACTTTCATCCACTGGCTCTAAGACTTCCTTCATGCTAGCATGGGAGGAGGATTTCTCACAACAATGGAAATTGGAGACTTGGAATAGAATTTTTTTTCAGCCCTACAAAGACTCCAGCCTTGTGGAGGTTCTCTCCAGATGGTATCTTGTTCCCACAAGATTAGCCAAGATGTACCCGACGATATCCCCCCTGTGCTTTCGGGGGTGTGACCTTCGGGGAGATATGTTACATGTGTGGTGACGATGCCCCAGAATAAGGAGTTTCTGGAACAAAGTCTCCTGTATACGTAAGATAACCGAAGCACCCATCCCAACATCCCCCTAATTGCCCTTCTAAACTTTCTGGTCTGCGCAGTGTCCAGGAGTACGCAACGCTTGATTTTCTTCATCTTATTAGGTGCCAAACTAACTTTGGCCAAAGCCTGGAAAAAGCCAACTGTATCAGCACTATTAGCAAAGAGAAACATTTCCTGGATTATGACACAAGAGAAAATAGCAAGCATACTCCTGGACCACACAGAGAAATTCAAACAAGTTTAGGACCCATGGGCCACCTTTAGGGTCCTTTCACACTGGGGCGGTTTGCAGGCGATATTGCGCTAATAATAGCGCCTGCAAACTGACCCGAAAGTGCCGCTGCTTTCATTCCAGCGTGAAAGCCCCGAGGGCTTTCACACTGGAGCGATGCGCTGGCAGGACGGTAAAAAAAGTCCTGCTAGCAGCATCTTCGGAGCGGTGAAGGAGCGGAGTGTATACCGCTCCTTCACCGCTCCTGCCCATTGAAATCAATTGGGACGGCGCAGCTATACCGCCGGCAAAGCACCTCTGCAGAGGCGCTTTGCGGTGGTTTTTAACCATTTCTCGGCCGCTAACGGCACGGTTTTACTGTAGCGGCGCTTTACCGCCGCCGCCCGCCCCAGCGTGAAAGGACCCTTATTAAGGTCCAATTACATTCCGACTCCAACCCTACCTCTCCCCCTCCAGATCTTCCCTAGTCGGTTTCTTTTCTTTCCTCTCTTTCTCTTCCTTTCTTTACTTTTCTTCTTTCCTCTTCTTTCGCTCTCATCTCTCCGAACATGATGGGCTTATGCCTACACATTTGCTAACCCAACCATCCCTGAGGATGGGTCGCTTAACATTAATCGCCATGTCCTGTCCACAAAGGTGGGATCGTTGTTAGTTAACACAAGGTGTCCTCCTTAACACCTATTCATCTACTGTGTGATATATGCCTTGACATAACCTATGAGAGTACTCACAGGTTTAATTTGACTGTATGAGACCAAGTTTCATCTATTAGCCTTGAGTAAGGGGGGTAGGAGCTCCAGCCACAGTGTACTCCCATTAAGGGTGGCTGGAATGCTCCCCAGGACTCCTGAGCAAGATTCTGTCTGTACAGTCTCAAAGGCTAAATAGCCATTAGCAACATTTCTACAACTTTATCCCTGACCTGTCTGGTCTTTCTTGGCCTTCGTGATGCTGTTTGTTCTCTAAAGTTCTCTAACAAACCTCTGAGGGCCTCACAAAACAGCTGTATTTATACTGAAATTAAAATTACACACAGGTGGACTCTATTTAATAATTAGGTGGCTTCTGATGGCAATTAGTTCCACTAGATTTTAGTTAGGGGTATCGGAGTAAAGGGGGCTGAATACAAATGCACACCACACTTTTCACATATTTATTTGTAAAAAAAATGTGAAAACCATTTACCATTTTCGTTCCACTTCACAATTATGTGCCACTTTGTGTTGGTCTATCACATAAAATCCCAATAAAATACATTTACGTTTTTGGTTGTAACATGACAAGATGTGAAAAATTTCAAGGGGTATGAATGCTCTTTCAAAGCACTGCCAACTGAATCCATTTTTCTTTTAAAAAACCTCACTTAACTGATGAAACAAACGGAACACCCATGTGAAATGGGACTTAGGCCTCGTTCACTTTATCAGTTTAGTCACGTTTTAAAAAAAAAAAAATGGATGAAGTTTACATCAGTTTTTCATCCGTTTTTACATCAGTTTTTTACATCCTCCTGCCCTAACCACTTGAGTCCTGGAGCCATTTTTTCATGCAAAAACTGACTGTTTGCCTGTCACATCTGTTTGTCATCCGATCTGTTTTTTTTTAACGGAAATAAAATAGGGCTTTGATCCGTTCCAAAAAATGGTTGCGTTCCAAAAAGGGGATGTAAATGGATGATCATCCATTTACATCCGTTTTTCTATAGAGGTGCATTAATATCTGTTTTTGTCAGCGGATGGATGAAAACGGAAAAACAGTCCGCATGTGTGAAAGGGGCCTTACTCTACAACAAGAAGAGTGTTACTGGTAGCACCACCAGGGGGAAATAAAGGGCAAAAAATCCTGAAAAGAGAAAATTAATGCAGCCACCACATTCTACGGACTGGTTAGATGCATGATATTACACTTTGTTTTTTGGGTTTTGATACAGTTTAAATGCAAACTGACTTTCCTGCAGTATTGCACTTCAAATTCAACATCTATGTATAAGCATAAACAAAAGTGAAAAATTCCCCATAAGGCAATACATGTACCATACTAAGCTGCTCTGTGGAGGCTCTTAATGCAACTGCTGTGCTAAAAATTTACCTGCGTATCCGGAGATGTAACATTACATGGACTAATAAATGAAGGAGGGTCTAACCCCCAGCTGTCGCCTATTGGATTAAAATTAATCAATTTACGCAGGATGCCAATAAAGCACACAGGAAATGCTAGGCTTGCTTATTAGAAAGCCCAGCAGACCACTTGACCTCCGGAAGATTTAAGCCCCTTCATGACATAGCCATTTTTTGCGATATGGCACTGCATAAATTTAACTGATAATTGCGAGGTCATGTAATAGTGTACCCAAATAAAATTTATGTCATTTTTTTTCCCCACAAATAGAGCTTTCTTTTGGCGGTATTTGATCACCATTGTGTTTTTTATTTTTTGCGCTATAAACAAAAAAATATTGACAATTTTGAAAAAAAAAAAAAAAAAAACAATACTTACTTTCCACTACAAAAAATATCTAATAAAGAAACATTAAAAAAAAATCTAATTTCTTTATAAATTTAGGTCTATATGCATTCTGCTACATATTTTTTTTTGTGTATATTGATTGGTTTGCGCAAAATCTATAGCGTCTACAAACTATGGTTCATATACTGGAATTTATATTTTAGTTTTTATACTAGTAATGGTGGCGATCCGCGACTTACAGCAGAACTGCAATACTGCAGCGGACAATCGGACACTAACTGACTCTTTTTGACACTTTGTGGGAACCAGTGACACTAATACAGTGATCAGTGCTAAAAATATGCATGGTCACTGTACTAATGACACTGGCTAGGAAGGGGTTAAGCATCAGGGGCGATCAAAGGGTTAACTGTGCCTAACTAGTGTTTTTGTGTCATGTGTGTGCTGCTTTTACTTAGGGAAGTAATGAATTTTATTCCCTGCTTTGCAGGAATACACAATCCTTCCCTCTCCACCCTATCAGAACAGAGCTCTGCCTTGTTTACATAGGCAGAGCCCCGTTCGGTGTCTCTGCCTGATGATCGGTGTGTGCTGGCGGACATCCAGTGCCCCGATACCGACCGATCGGCTTTTGCTGTGAATAATCACAGCAGAAGCATCCCGCCAGCGGCGAAAGCGTGTACCCCCTGTAGGCAGAAGTACAGAATCATGTATATATACATATGATTTTTCACAGGAAGGCCGTCCTGCAGCAGTAAATCTGCTATGGGGCGGTCAGTAAGTGGTTAAAATTGCATGTTTTTTTTTTTAAATGTTTTTATTGAATTCATAAAAATAAAGTTTAATGTAGTGTGAAAAATGTAGTGTGAAAAATAAGACCCGAATCCTTTTCTCCAATGGTTCTGCCAGCGTCCACACTTACTTGTACCCTCTGAGACTCTAGGTGACCAAGGACCTGTTCACATTACCTAAACTAAATTCTGTGGAGTTTAAAAAAGTTAGAGACACTCCGACATTATAAAAGAATACCAGTTACTCCAGCTAACGGAAGACTACTAATTGGTATTATAAGAAAGGTTTGGTTTCTTTATTATGATTCATTACAGTGAGACATAAAATTTATTGCATATTTCTGTGTGGAATTTGTAATCCTTTTCAAGTTCTAATGGCAAAAATACATCTAATTTAGAAGCTATACTGGAGCAAATCCAGTCTATTTCCTCTGTCTGACTTGCCCCCCCCCCCCCCCCCCTCCGTCTCGTTCAACCCCTTTACATAGGGTCTCCAGATTTTGTTACCTCGGTATTGAAATTAGCAATGATTTATCCCGATAACTGACAGACAACCTATACCCGGTCATGCAAACTCTGATAATGAAATGTCAGTCTTGGAAAACACTCCCCTTGACACTGGTGGGACGGGTAAACTTATTAAAAATAACCTTCCTTCCCAAATTCCTCTATATCTTTAGGAACACCCCAGTACCTATACCTGCCGCCTTCTTCCACAAGCTAGATGGGGTAGTCTCATCATTTATCTGGGGTGGGAAAGTCCCTAGAATAGCAAAACACAAACTATAGCTGCCACTGTCCTCAGGCGCCATGGCACTGCTGTGTTTCCAGAAATATTACTGGGCGGCAGTGCTGATCACTGTTCGCTGGTGGTTTACCCAGACCAATTCTAACCCTGCGGTCAACCTTGGAGCTGCTGTTATGGGTTCCTACTCTGCTCTAACCTACATGGTTTACACAAGTTACAACCCCAATGCAAACTACGGTCCAGGTCTCGGAGAGGGTCACTGCAGCGGTTGGCACAGCTGACACTATCTCCCCTCATACCCCACTATGGGCCAACCCCAAACTTTCACACTTTAGATCTATCCCGGACCCCAATATCTGGGCTAGATTTGAAATAGTGAAGCTACAGCAGATTATGCCTGCTGGGGTGTTACTTCTTTTCCCAGAACTATGGGAGACATTCCAACTTCCCTCGTGGATGTTTTTCCGCTACTTACAGCTGAAACATGAAACACAAGTGCAATTTCCCAGGGTAATCTCCGTGGTGCCGCATGTAGTGGAGAGGTTTCTCATTTCTCGTGGTGCAGAGAATCCTATCCTCTATATATCTCTGTCTCACGTGTGGGGACTTAGAAGGGGAATCTCCCCTATTCCACTCCTGGAAGGTAGACATCCCCTCTTTGTCAGAGGAAGACTGGGACCTAGCACTACAACAATATATACCAACACTAATCTCTGCTAGGGACCTTTCATCCAATTGAAATTCTTAAACAGGGACTATTATACCCCCCAAACACTGGCCCGAATATACCCCACACAATTGGAGATGTGTCCCAAGTGCGGACAGATGGTTGGAACATACTACCATGTCATTTGGGACTGCCCGACCATTCAGGATTACTGGATTACAAGGTTCTCCTCTTAGGTATCACAGACTCAGTGACACATTCCACACATACAAAACTATTGCTGTTCTATATGTGTTTCTATGCCAGGAAGGTACTCCTACAGCACTGGAAGCTGGTGACTCCACCCACAGTGGCCCAGTGGCATACGCTGGTGGACTCTGTGCTGCCCCTGTATAAACTTACATACATGGGCTATAAGTGTCTCCAAAAATTTGACAAGGTGTGGAGCTCATGGGTTACTGCCCGATCGCTCAATATATAGAACATGTGCGCATTGATAAACGGGCTGATGGTGCCCTATCCTGGGAATGCACTGAGCCTCTGATCCTCCGCTACAAAATAGGATGTACCAACCACGCTTGCTCAGACTGGACCCCTACCAATCACAATCCTACCCCCCTTTTTTTTCCCAAAATAAAGGTAACACATATCTCTCCCTCCTGGTCTACCTCTCCTCCCCCCCCACCCTCACGCATTGACACCTCCCCTCAATTTGACCTTGCCCTAAGGGGCTGAAGGCGAATATAATTAATGCCCAGTGAACCAGGTGCGTTCTCGGCACCTCTTAGATCCTTATAGATCCCCCCCCCCCCCTATTCTTTTCCCTTCCCTTTCTCCTTTTTTGGATCACAACACCACTCGAATTGTCTAACTTGCATTATTACTAGAAATTACCTCACCCTGTTTGCCCACTCTAGATCTTGTGATGTCCAGCATCACAATATTGTATGTATTTACTTCTGCTACCTCAATGTCTCAAATACCTTACCACTGTATGTTTAAGCTGTATCGATGTTTTGTTCACCAATAAAAACTTTTCTGTTAAAATTTTTTTTAGAAGCTATAAATGCTGAGTCTCGTTGAAATTCATTATGTAATCTAGTCTTTGCACCTCTTAAAGGGTCCATAAAGCTTAACCCCTTCCCGACGAGCTTACGCAGATGTGCGTACTCGGCTTTCCGGGGTTATACCGGGATGATGCCCGCAGCTGCAGGCATCATCCCGATACCGTTGTTTACAGCGGGCGATCCGAATATAACAACCGATGCGGCTAAAAGCCGTTCGGCTGTTATACCGGAGGAGCGGGAGGGGACGTCCCCCCCTCCCGCCGTTCTTACCGGGCCTCCCGTGCCTCCCGGCGCCCGTGGGCGGCTTCGTTCCAGCCTTCTAACTGTAAACACGGAAGTGACGTCATGACCTCACTTCCTGTTTACTCGGCTGCCAATGGCGCCGGTTTTAAAAAAATACACAGTATTCAGAATCGCCGTTTTCAGCGATCCGAATAATTTGAAGTGCAAAGGAGGGATCAGGGGTCTTTTAGACCCCCGATCCCTCCATAAAGAGTACCTGTCACCACCTATTACTGTCACAAGGGATGTTTACATTCCTTGTGACAGCAATAAAAGTAATCAAAAATTTTTTTTTAAACAATTTATAAAAATAAAAATAAATAAAATAAATAAGAAAAAAAATTTTTTTTAAAGCGCCCCCGTCCCCGCGAAGCAAAGAAAACGCATACGGAAGTCGCGCCCGCATATGTAAACGGTGTTTAAATCACACATGTGAGGCATCGCCGTGATCGTCAGAGCAAGAGCAATAATTCTAGCACTAGACCTCCTCTGTAACTCTAACCTGGTAACCGTAAAAAAAAAAAGTAAAGCGTCGCCTATGGAAATTCTTAGGTACCGTAGTTTGTCTCCATTCCACGAGTGCGTGCAATTATAAAGCATGACATGTTTGGTATCTATTTACTCGGCGTAACATCATCTTTCACATTATACAAAAAAATTAGGGTAACTTTACTGTTTGGATTTTTTTAAATTCATGAAAGTGTCCCTTTTCCCAAAAATTTGCGTTTAAAACACAGCTGCACAAATACCGTGTGATATAAAATATTGCAACAATCTCCATTTTGTTCTCTAGATTCTCTGCTAAAAAAATATATATAATGTTTGGGGGTTCTAAGTAATTTTCTAGCAAAAAGTACGGATTTTAACTTGTAAACACCAAATTTCAAAAATAGGCTTAGTCATGAAAGGGTTAAAGCCACCCAAATTGGCCAGGCAGTCCCACTACATAGATATATAGGAGAATCACAATAGCTTATTATTATTATTATTATTAAGAAAAAGCACTTGTGGGCTTAACTAATAGATTTTTTGTATAATTCTCTGGTACAATATTTTTATTAAAATATAAGAAAAAGAAAAATTGTTGTAATAATCCCACGCAGGGGATATAAGCAGTAAGCATGACGTAATGCAACATAAGAATACACAGTTAGAACATGTTTTGTCGAATGAACTGTCGAACAACAATAACCCTCCGGCCAAGACCGGGGGTCAACACAGGGTGTCTAAATTGCTTAGGTGTTGGGGGTGTGGAGCAGTCTACAAAATTTGGAGAAAATAACACTCGAACCAAACTCATACGAACAAAAAGGGAGGGGAAAAGAGGGGGAAAAAAAGAGAGAGGGGGGCCAGATGGCAAAGAGGCAAACAGGAGGCGAGAGAGGAAAACAGAAAAGGAGGAAAAGGTTTCCCCAGGGCGGGGGGCAGAGGAGGTCTGTTAGAGAGACCCAGGCTGGTCGGGTGCAAAGTTGGAAGAGTATAAGACCACCACGGGCCCCACACCTTAAGGAATTTAACGTGGGAGTCGTGGAGGATACTAGTCATCTTCTCATTAATCATGAGAGTCGTTAAGATGCTCTTCACCTCCACAAACAAGACAGCCGGCTTCCAGGCTCTTGCTATTGCACGCTTGGCGGTGATAAACAAATAGGTGGCCTGTAACGAGCCCCTTGCTCGCTCGATTCCACTCTCCCGACACTCCTATGCAGCTATTGAATCAGATTGCAACGTCTGATGGTTCGGTCATCCAATGCCCTGGGATTAGAACTACAGCTCTGTGCCGTTCTAACCCAGTTGTGATAGCTCAGAACAAACACCAGGCAGGCTGTATGTAGGTTCAACTAGGAATCTCAATTTATTGACAGGAATACAGTCTTATTTATACAATAAAAGAGGAGGTGCAGACCTCCTGCTCATATTACTCTAACAATACAGCTATAACCTAATTAACCTAATTAACCTAATTAACATGAGCTAATTAACTAATCCCTTTGGACAGCCTAGATGACTCAGACATGACCTTTAGGCCAGACTGGCCGTCTTGTAGTTCAGAAAATCCAATCAACATTATCACAATCAACATAGACTCTTCTTCACACAATAGCAGAGTTAATTAACACAAACAACAATGGGGATCTAATGACTCTTAGATCCCATACTAGAGACTTATTTACAATACACATTTTAGCAGACAACAGACAGACAGGTGCTGGAATTTACATCAGCATCTCCTAACAGTATCTGTCCCAGCATTATGAATCAGCCACTATTCCAATATGGCAAATCCAGGGTCCCCAAAGTCTGTGTGTCCTGGGGGACCAGGACCCGAATCCACATTAATACCACATCAAGGGTCCCCAGGCATACAGCTCACAAATAGCACCGTTCCCCCAAATGCAAGGGCCCACGATCGATCGGCAAGAGGCTAGCATACAGTCCTCTCCAAAAGTCTCTCTCCCAGCTAGGTCTGTCACATGGCCAATTTCTGCTGATAGGAGAAGAGGCCTGGGATCGGACAGTGAAGTAAGGCCAACTTGGCCTCTTTGCGGGTAGACACATGGAAGAGAGTGAACAAAAGACCAGATACCCTTGACCAAAATACCACTAAGCGGGGGCAGGACCACCAGATATGAAGTTCATCTCCACGCTGACCACAGCCCCTGAAGCATCTATCACTGTATGACAGGTTCGATTTGGCATTACGGTTTGGAACCCAATACCGGTGGAGGAGTACCTTGTAGGCTGCCTCTAGGGTAGGCGTGTTGAAGGAGCATTTTGCAATACTAGACCAGGATTTGCTCCAATCCACCAAATCAATGGGGGATAAGTCCCGCTCCCACATAGGGACATAGGATAAGGAGGTTGGGGTACTGCTAGAGTTGAGGGAGGAGTAAATTAAGGATATGGTACCAGGGGTTCCTGGAGAGTGTAGGCAAATATGCTCATCTGAGTGAGGATATAAAATGTCGCAAGAAACCAAGAAAGTGCCGGACCTGAGAGAACCCATGGGCAGGCCACCATGAGAAAACGTGTGGCTGTTCTAAGCCAGGAGGAAACATGGGGTTATTCAGGAGAGGGAGGAGCAGAAGGGACGGGGACATAAGCCCACTAGAGTACCGAACCAAGTCCGAACCGAGTCCCAAAGCTTCAAGGGGCCATTAGAGGGCTGAGTGAGGGTGGACGCAATTTAGGAAGAAGCCATAGGAGGGCAGAGATGGGGACCGGTGCACAAGTAGAGATTTCCAAAAGAACCCAGAGTGGAATGTCAGAGAAAGCTTGGAGCATAGTGATCTAGGAAATTTGTGCAGCCTGATAGTATTTTGCGATGTTTGGGACTCCAAGCTCACCTCTCAGCCTGTGAGCATATAGGGGAAGGCGAGAGAACCTGGGACGCTTGTAAGCCCAAATAAAGGAGAGAAGACTTTCTGTAGAAGACGCAAAAAAAACGTGGGGACCCGAACCGGTAAGGGTCTGGAAGAAGTATAAGATCTTCAGAAAGAACCGCCATCTTGGCGGCATGCATGCGGTCAATCCAAGATAAGGTGGGAAACCGCAAAGATGTCATGAGTGCTGTGATGGAGTGTAGCAAAGGATAGAAGTTGGTGGAAAAGAGAAAGGAGTAAGAGGGAGTCAGCTTAATGCCTAAGTATTCTAAAGCGGGGCCGGCCCAGCAGTACGGGAAGGTAGATTGGAGGTGCGTAACTAGGGATTCTGGAAGGGAAATATTCAGCGCAGTGGATTTGTGTGGGTTCATTTTGGAGCCCTGAGATGCAGAGTGCAAAGTGAAATGAGAGAGAGAGAGAATGTAGAGAGAGAGAGAATGTAGATTGGGCAAGGAGATGATTGCGTTAGTAAGGGTCAAAAGTGCATCTTCCGCAAACATATTTACCTTGTAACATTCGCCTACGTATGGAATTCTGTTAACGTTTGGGTCAGCTATAAGAGCTATGGCCAGGGGTTCAAGGGTAAGGATAAAGAGAACAGGAGACGGGGCAACCCTGTCGTGTTCCTCTAAAAAGGAGGTATGAGGGGATAGCGGATGGCTGCCAAGGGAGAAGAGTAGCGTGCGGCCAGCCAAGTGAGAAAGAGGTCCCCGAAGCCCCACCACTGTAGCACATAGTGCAAGTAGTCCCACGAGAGGGAGTCAATAGATTTGTATATGTCAAGCGAGAGGAGAAATCCTGGGATTTTGCATTGGTGTAACAGAGTGATAAAGTGAACCACCTTCCGAACATTGTCCCCTGCCTGACGGCCAGGCACAAAGCCCAACTGGTCTCTGTGGATCAGGGAATGTAGATATTAATGGAAGAACACAAGATCTTGCCCAATAGTTGAATACCCTCATTCAGCAGGGAGATGGGTGAAAGGCTGTGGGGTTTGTGGGCTTCCTCAAAGGTTTTAGGAATCATGGAAATGTGGGCTTGTAAGGAGTCAGAAGAAGGCTGTGCTCTTTGCTTCATGCTATGGAAGTAATTTGTCAAGTGTGGGAGAAGGAGGGGAGACAATTTCCAGTAATATAGGCCGGAGATGCCGTCTGGGCCAGGGGGCTTCAAAACCCGAAAGCCTTTGATGGCCTGGGCCACCTCAGGTTCAGAAATGTCTGCATTGAGGGCTGTGTGGGCTGCAGAGGAGGGGGGGGGAGATGAAGATCACGGAAGAAAGCATTCGATAGATCAAGGGGGGACAGGGGAGGGTTTACTGTATAAAGTGGTTAAAAAGTCTGCGAAAGCCGCTGAGACTTCGGTCGGGTCGGAGGTAAGGTCTCCTCCGGCAGAGCGAAGGCAAATTGGTTTGTGGGTACGGCCTGTCGCATTAAGCTTTCTGGCCAGCATCACGCCCGGCTTATTAGCGCAGGTATAAAATTTGTGCTTGGCCCATTGCAGGGCTTTCTTGACTCTGTCAGTGGACAGCAAATCCAGTTCCGCAGTAATGGTGTCGTGGGCCTTCTTGTTGGCAGCAGTAGGGTTGGATTTCCACGATGCATATAGCGGATGCCAGGTGAGTGGTGATCTCTTGGATCTTTTTTTCTCTTTCCCGCTTGCGAGAGGAAGCAAGCTGAATACAGTGACCCTGCAGGGTAGCTTTATGAGCTTCCCACAGAGAGATTACTGACGTCATGGAGCCCACATTGTCCGAAAAAAAGGATTGAAGGCGGGAGTGAATTTCAAGAAAGGCATCCTGGGATGTTAGGAGAGAGTCATTGAGCTGCCGTATAATTCTTCTTTAAAGGTGGCGTGGCAGGGGATGTGTCCTACGCATACATACTTTTGCTAATAAGTGTCCCTCGTTGCCATCTCAAAAAGTTGGGAGGTCTGCTGTATACATGATATTAACTGCCAAGGGTTTCAAAGAAAAGTGCTATTTTGGTGGGCAAACCATTTATACAACTGCACATAGTTCCCTCTGAAACTTTGGGGTTCATTTATGCTATATTTGGGATGAGCAGGTGCATGGACCCTTCCTGTTGTTACTTAGATCTAGACACTGTATACTGCCAGGACAGGTAAGAAGCATTCTTCATGATGCACTAATCGTGCTACAGATTTGTAATATGCAGGTGATGTGGACAGCCTGGCTTCCTGCTTGACCAGCGTGTTAGCAGGTGCCCCTTAAGGGATACAGGATAAAGGATATTAGGGAAACTACACACCATGAGCATTTTATTGTTTTACACTAGTTCTGTGTGAGTTAGTGACGCTCTGTAGCTGGAGGCCATACTATACTTCAGAGTCCTGCTGGTGACTCCTTTCCCAACACTGACTACAGAGTCATTTTAGGGAGAAAAGTGCTGAACACTGAGTCAACCTCACCAGTTCTTCATGACACTTGCTGTACACTAATGCCACGTACACACGATTGGACATTCCGACAACAAATGTTCGATAGGAGCTTGTTGTCGGAAATTCTGACCTTGTATAGGATCCATCGGACATTTTTTGTCGGAACTTCCGACAACAAAAATTTGAGAGCTGGTTCTCAAATTTTCTGACAACAAAATCCGTTCTTGTAAATTCCGAGCGTGTGTAGAGAATTCCGACGCACAAAATTCCACACATGCTCTGAATCAAGTACGAGACGGAAGCGCTCGGTCTGGTAAAACTAGCATTCATACTGGAGATAGCACATTCATCACGCTGAAAATGTTTTAGCACATTCTCTTCTTCTTTATATTGCTAGAATAATGAAGTTGTTTTACTGCTGATATTCACAGAGTTCTCACAAACTGATTTCTTTATTATTTCTCGTGTTCTCATGAATAATATTTGTTATTTTTTTCGTCAGATCTCCATAATAATGTTTAGAATTTATTTTTATAGTGATCTTTTTTTCTTTATTTTTTTTATGAAGATCTCCATTTTTGTTTTTATTTTTTATGAAGATCTCCTGTTTTTTTTTTTATAGTCATCTACTGTTTTATTTATTTATTTATTTTTATCAAGATCTCCTGTTTCGTTTTTCTACTGATCTCCATAATATTTTTTTGTCGTTTTGTGTGTCAAGTTACCACAACACCATTATTAACTTGTATTTTTTAACGTCAAGGAGGTTGTTTGGTGTTAGTGTCCCTTGTTAATTTGACATAGTATTTTTGAAATGTACCTGCCTACTCACAAACCAAACTGTCCTTTTTGAAGTAAAACACATAGGCAAGTTGTTTTGATAAAAAAATAGTCATTTATTATGGGTCATAACCGAATAAAGAGGAAGGCAACGATGGATAAACTGGTGAAATTTGCGAAGCCTTTGTACCCCAGAGCACACATCAACTATTTAACAGCCTAAATTGGTAGCATGAGAAGTCCATATAATAGTGAGCACAATCCGGTCCAGGACTCCGAGAGATCGGGAACAGCAGCAGATGACATTATTGTCTCCAGGCTGTGGGCTTACAACAGCCTGCGTCTTTTGTCAGACCAGACTGAACCCAGGCCATCACTTTCTTGACTTCCTTACACGCTTGCTTTCATGCTTGCTTCTGGGCTGTGGCTCTGGTGTTGGAGTTGTGGCAGGAGGTGGAGGAGGTGGAGGCGGAGGATGAGGATGGTTTCGACTCACACAGGTCGGTTTTGCTTGTGATTTCGCCTCTCAAACCCTTATTTAGGGCCATATATATCAATTCCTCACAAAAGAGGCATTGGCCCACCTCCATTTCCTGCATTTTTTTGGCAGCCATGCAGGTATAGGCCTCCATAAGACTGGGGGAGGGGTTGTTAGGGCCGCAGAAGCCTGCCTAATTAACCCAAGTGCTGACTCCTCCACGCTCCTCCCCTTCCTGGGCCTTTTTTGTTGAAGGCGGAGGGAAGAGACCTGGGATTCGGTCAGGCTACTGGGCCCGGCCACCTCCTGGCTGCCACTTACCCCCGCAACCTCCTGGCTGCCACTTTCCCCTCCCACCTCCTGGCTGCCACTTTCCCTTGCTACCTCCTGGCTGCCACTTTCCACAGCCTCCTCCTGGCTGAGGCTTTCCTTTGTATGAAAAAGGGACATAGTTTTAGTTTATTGATCATCAATCACACACAATTTTGAGAAATATGTTGTACAATGCTATACCTGACTTAAGCTGGGCTCCTCCACACCTTCTTCCTTGGTGGAAGGCCCAGGTTGGATGTCGGAAGCCTCAGCTGGGGTGGAAGGAAGAGTGGAAGGAAGGGTTGATAGTGATGGCCTGATTTCAGTCTGGTCTGACAAAAATCGCAGTCTGTCATAGTACCACAGCCTGGGGACATAAATGTCATCTGCTGCAACTCCTGATCTCTGGGAATCCTGGACCTTCTTGCGCTCCCTATTATAAGTGCTCCTCAGGCCACCAATTTTGCACTTCAAATAGTTGACGTCTGCCTTGGGGATCTGCGGCTTCACAACTTCCAGCAATTTATCCAGTGCTGCCTTCCTCTTTAGTCGATTTGTATAAAAGAGATGTTTTGTCTACCACAGACAGGGCAGCTCTCTGTACAAATCAATGAATTTGGGGGAGGAAATCATGATCATTGAATCGATCCATTTTATCTGCAAGACACAACACAAGACAAACCCTAATGTCAGGCTAAACTCTCCTAATCTTGTCCCAATATAGGCCTCAATCTCTAAGCAGTATAGGCCACTGATGCCCCAAGTTCAAATTGTACCTTCATTAGAATGATCGGTGCCTTCGCTACTCCTTCCTCTGCTCACAGATCGTACGTACGCGTGTTACGCTTTATATACACTGCGCATGTGTGAAACTCCGCCCGCCCCTGACCTTCTTTGTAGTATATTGCCCGCCCCTTGTCTTTCTGCGCAGTGGGAGAGCACATGGTGGAGAAAGAACAAGTGCATGCAGACAGCAGTAGCAACAATGAAAGCCCGGAGCCACGAACGTCCCAATCCCGGAGGAGATTTAAGGCCTCAAATATGTCCTTTTTCAGATCGTTACTGTTCTTCAGTTTGTGCGTGTGGGTTCGTATCTGGTTTTCAGTGCGTGTAGTCAGTTCGCATCTCACTACACGCAGAGATGGTGGAGATGGTGGACATCTTGAAGAGGGCCAACTATGATGGGAAGCATGGACCGTACCCAAACCCAAATGTCAGAAAGGCCAAGATCATGACTAAAGTTGTGAAAAGTCTGCACAGGAATTTTGGGGAATGATGATCTAAGGATCAACTAAGGAAACGATGGTCGGACCTGAAATTGAGGGAGGGCGATCAGTACAGAACTATCAAGAGAGTTCTTCAAAAAAGTAAGTAGTTGTCGTGTGTTCCTATTATTATTAGTACTTGCATGCTGCTCCATGTGCTTTTCTTTACTGCTATAAATTTTAAAATGGCAACTTTCAGGTTCGTGGGCACAGTAATCATTCGTAGTAAACATTGTTCGTTCGGCCACTAATACAATGTTTTTGGCAGATCCAGGTTAAATACATTTGTTCAGGCCTATTTGTATTCAAAGAAGTTTATTACATTGTTGTCTAGATGGGTTTGTAACTAGAATGAAATGCAAACTTGATTCAGTGTAAGGAGAGGGCACTCAGCAGCTGTTTACACATCTGGACGCAGGAGCACTAGTGTGGGACACCAGAACAAACTTTTCAGGGTGTCCCACACAGGTGCTCCAGTGGATACTAGGGGTCTCTACATGTGTGATACTTTACCAAAAAAGGTAAGTATTCCAGCTTTAAGAAAGGGAAAAAATCATGTCTTCAGCTTGGAACTCTACCAAAACAGACAATTGTACACGACACTTCCAAGCAATGTTTCATATTACTATTTCTGCCCTCAAATATCTGTGTGCTAAGTATACCTTTTTTTATTTACATAGGGGAGAAAAGACTCGGGACATCAGAGGACACCAGGTACCCCCCCACCTCCTAAAGAAGGGAAAGTCACCACACCACAACCTAAGGATGTAGAGGAAGGAGAGGTTTATGAAGTGGGCGAAATAGTGACCACAACAGGTGAGTGTCTGAGACCACAGCTTCAGGTAATAGATATATGCCTGCATATTTATAATACATGGTGTGTTTTTTTTATTTTAGGTGATGTGGATGTTGTGGAAGAAGAAACACATTTCACAAGTGCAAGTACACAAGTCCTAATCAGGGAGATCATGGTGTGCAATCGTGATTTACAGAAGATCAAGGAAGACATCAATGATGTTGAAAAAAGACTCAAAAACAACACTGATGTTTTAGGCAGAATCTAAAACACACCAAAATTTTACTAATTGTTTTTATTTTTCAAAAAATTGTTTAAAATGTTGAAAGTCAAATTTTGAAGATGCACACAGTGTGTCAACATGTGCTGTCTGCCATCACAGGATATCAGTGTATGCGTTTTGTGGGTGCAACCCCTTCCTCGCAACTCAAGTAGCTGAGAGGAAGGGGTTGTAACCCCGAAACACGTCCATTGATCCCCCATGATGGGAGCTAGCACATGTTGACCTTAGGCATGGGATCAGGAGGGAAATCCCCATTTTGACTCTCAATTTGTGTGCATCTTCAAAATTTGGCTTTCACAGGGGTGGCATCACCCCATCTGATGAAGGCAATATAAACACAATTTGGACATCCTAATGTCTGATATTGCCTTCAATTTATCAAAGTTGAACTTTGTAAGTTCCTGAGTTGTGTATTGTTTTATGTTTTTAAAAACATGCCTGTTTACCACAAAAAAGGATATTTCGGGGGCGTGGCTTAGCTATGGACGTGTGAGGATGCACCTTCAGGAGCTCTGCATGAGGGAGAGCCGAGAACCTCCCGTTGAACAGCTGGAACGAGCCACTTTCACATGCCAGGGAACCGTAAGCCATCGCTGACCACGAGGAAGCAGAGGGGACCTGAAATAACACATTACCCCTTTGCGGCAACACGCCGCCCCTTCCCCCGCTCCACTGGCTAAAATGGCGCCACCACGAGTCACTCCGGCGGGTGCCGCCGCACTCAGCAAGAAGGGCACACGGGCAGGGGCTGCTGCATCTGAGGATTCGCTCACCCGGGAGGACAGATCACCCTCTCCGATCCTGTCTCCTGTGCTCCTGCACTCTGATTCACAGCCCAGCATTGCTCACACGGGGGAGACAAGCAGGCAAGCAGAGGGCTCCTTCAGGGACATAGTGGCAGGGCTACACTCTAAGCAGGACTTGCAGGACATGGCAACCTCCATTGTGAGTGCTCTATCTAGGGAGCTGCATGATCTCCGCCAACAGGTTGATACGGTGGAGGAGAGGGTCACCATCCTGGAGTCCTCCACTACCACCACTGACGCCCGTATCACCGCGCTGAAGAAGGAGCAACAAGCATACCACCACCATCTTGTAGAAGTCCAGCTGAGGCTAGATGATGGAGAAAACAGAAGCAGGCGGAACAACTTACGCCTGCGAGGCATCCCCGAGGCCACCATGGGACCTGACCTCCGCACCACCGTGGTAGCCATCCTGAACCAGGTTCTGGGCAAGCCCCCAACCTCAGAATTAGAGCTGGACAGGGTGCACCGCATGCCGGGCTCTAGTGCTCCATCCCTGCCCTCACAGCGCACTGCCACTACAGATCTACCGCGAGATGTTCTCTGCAGGGTCCATTTCTTCACCATAAAGGAGGAGATCTTACGCCTGGCCTGGGTGAAGGGTCCGATTGACTTTGATGGAGCCTCTATACGGATCTACCCAAATGTCTCCAGACAAACCCGGGTCATGCATGGGCTCATGCGACCCCTTCTTGAGGTGCTCCATGAGGCTGAAGCTACGTACCGCTGGGGCCACCTGTTCCATCTGATTGTGCGGAAGCAGGGTTCGGAGTTCCATCTTCGCTCACCATACCAACTCTCGGACCTTTTCAGCTTCATCAACAAGCCTGCTGTCAGTGTGCACAACTGGTTTGATTACCTGCTATCCCAGGAAGCGTTGGGCCCACCGTTACCCAGGCCACAAAGGATCAGACGACCCCGCTCTCACGCTCCTAGCTGTGAGATCGTCAGATCTCACCCAATGTCCTCCGAGGCCTGACCCCTTCCTTGCTCCTAGTGACTGGTAAGCCATTACAGTTATTGTTCATGTGGACCTATCCTGAACTGAATTGCCAACTTCCTGAGTTCCTGATGCCTCTGGGCCCCGTCCACTTTGACTTTCTGGGTCGCCTCGGCTGGTGCCTTCTTCTGTCTCTGGAGGCCTCAGCATGTGATATCCCATGCAGACTCTTGCCCATGGGGGATATCTCCTGTTGCAACGGGGGAGGGAAACTGGTACCTCACTGCATATAGCACTAGGCCACGGTTAGAATTGGGGGGCCATGTCTGTGTGTCGCTCTCCTCCGCCTGCTTGCCCCATGGTTTGCGGTGGGGGGGACAGGTGTTCTTGGGGGGGACCTATGGGCGGGTGCCAAACCCTCACACTCCTGGCCCATGCCGCCCATGCTAGGGGATGACTAGTGACTACACTGATCTCCCTTCACGGACTGTGGGCCCCCCCCTTGTCCCCCCCTGGGGTACACCCTGGCTACTGCTCACTGGCTGGTGGGAGGATATTTGGGCACACCTGTGGCTCCCTACAGCTGATTTGACATTACCACAGTGGTTGACACTGTATTTTTCCTCCTCAACTGTATTTTTGCTATGTTAATGCAGCCTGTTTTCATGCCTATCTCCTGACCCTCGGTCCTGGTACACTGGGATGTAGTGCAGTGTCCTTTCATGTGTTCTACCCGTTAACGCCTGCCATCCACCCTGAAATCTCCTTGACCTGACTGCTCCCCCCAGTGTGCCACTGCTGAACGGTCCCGGTTGTTGGCGCTCAGTCTTTCAACTCAGGTCCATGTTTAATGTATAATGTTTCTTTATGCTTATATGTCATTTTGCTGGCCCCTTCTTTGTAACCTTTACGCACATTGTTTTATGCCTTAGCCATACAGGTTATTTACTTACATGCATGCTGGTCCTCGGTCCTGGTGCTCTGGGGCGCGGTGCTGGGTTCTGCAGTGTGCTCCACCCTTTAAGGCCTGTTACATATTCGGGATCCCGCTGACCTGTTCGCTCCCCTCAGTGCACCATCACGGTACGATCCCAGCTATTAATACTCAGTCTCTCAGTTCAGGTTTTTTGTTTTTGATCTATTAGGTCCTTTTTTATTACCTTGCTAGCTCGTATGTTACTTACTATATGGTTCTCTGTGCTCTCACCCTTTGCACCTCCACGTGCTTTGTTTATTTTCTTTATTGACCTATTGCTGCTCAATTGTGAGCAGGCCCTAATGCTTCATCCACCTCTCATTAGAGCGGACCCTCGGTGGGACACTTTAAGTACCTAACGGGGGACCACAACATATCCACGTTTTGAACCAATTAAACCCCCCCCTTTTTTTTTTCTTCCCTCGCCCCCCCTCTCTTCTTTCCTTCTCCCCTTGCTACTGCCCTTTTCCTCCCCCCTTTCTTTGTTTTCTCTGTCTCTCACTAACTGCCCGCTGACTGGGGGAGACCCCTTTGTTGGGACCTTTCCTCACGCTCATTTGAGGCCATCCCCACACCAGGCGGCATCATGGGTCTCCTCAAAATCACCTCCCTTAATGTACGTGGCATGAACACTCCGGAAAAGCGCTCACAGCTTCTAGCTGACTTGCGCAAAGGCAAAACTCAAGTAGCCTTTTTGCAGGAAACACATTTTCGTGGTGATAGTATTCCTAAACTGACTAATGAGACCTTCCCGACGGTTTATCACGGTGTTTCCCCGATCTCTAAATCGAAGGGGGTTATCATCCTGCTGGCCAAATCAGTGCCATGGACATTCGAGGCACAGCAGGCGGATGTGCAGGGTCGGTTTCTGCTTTTGAAGGGGAGGGTGTTTGATGAGCGGGTCACTTTTGCTAATGTGTACTTCCCTAATGCGGATCATCCATAATTCCTGCGGAGACTTCTTCCTGAGCTTCTGGAGTTCTCAGAAGGGATGCTTATTTTTGGCGGGGACCTCAACTTTGCAATGGACCCATCCCTTGATGTCTCTTGCGGTGCCTCCCACCTCCGGTACTCGCGTCTGAAGCGCCTGAAGGCGGATCTCCATACTCTGCAACTGGTGGACCCCTGGCGGTTGCTCAATCCACAGGACAGAGACTATACCTTTTTCTCCCAGGTACACCACACGTATTCACAGCTTGACTACCTGCTGTTGCCATATAAAGACCTGACCAGAGTGGTGTTGACCTCCATCGACATCATGTCTTTCTCGGGCCACGCGCCAGTCCACCTAATACTTCAGCTGGGGCCAATGACGACCCGGTCCCCCCCGTCCTGGAGACTAAATGAAGCCCTGCTTCAGTCGGAGGAAACCCGTTCTGAGATATTGAACACTCTGCGGGAGTATTTCTCCATTAATGGAGAGTCCATCACCAACCCCCTGGTGGTCTTGGAGGTCCACAAGGCGGTTATCAGGGGCACACTGATTAGAATAGGGTCCCGTCTTAAACAGGAGAGAACCTGTCGCGTGGAAGAGCTCCTCGCCCTGATACATAGCCTTGAGTGTTCACATAAGGCGAGTCTTGCACGTGCAACCTTTCAGGATCTCCTCAAGGCTCGTGAGGAACTCCGCTCGCTTCTTTTCCATAAAACGAAGCAAGAATTGGCTTGGGCACATTGCACCATGTACGAATTCTCTAATAAACCCGGGTCACTGCTGGCCAGGGCGCTGCGAGGCCCGTGCACGAAAACTTACATCTCACATATCCTGGCCTCCTCTGGACGAAAGTTGAATGCATCGGCAGACATGGCATCAGAGTTCTGTTCCTTCTACGAAGGTCTCTATAATCTTGAAAAGCCCGCCACGGCCGACCCCTCATCCGCAGATAGCTCCACCCCCCAGTCCTATATAGCCGCGTCTGGCATGCCGTCGCTCCCTAGTGCTGTGCAGGAAGAGCTGGAGGAGCCCATCACGGCAGCAGAGCTGGGAGTAGCTCTAGCCAATTCGAAGCCGAGGAAGGCTCCCGGGCCCGATGGCCTGACTCCAACGTACTACAAGACCTTTTTTGATATGCTATCGCAACCTCTAGTCTCTGCCCTCAATTCTATCACAAAGGGCAATTCTTTCCCAGTGGATACTCTGAGAGCCTATTTTTCTCTTATCCCTAAAGAGGGGAAAGATCCGTCACGGTGCGGGAATTATCGCTCAATAGCACTTTTGAACACGGATTTGAAACTGTTTGCCAAAATTCTGGCCAACAGGTTGCTCTCCCATATACTGAATCTCATCCATAGAGATCAGGCAGGCTTTGTGCCTCTACAGGATCCACGGGACAACACCATTCGAGTGGTGAACTTGATCCACGCAGCCAGGACATCCAAACGGGCCCTTCTTCTGCTGTCTACTGACGCGGAGAAGGCCTTCCACCACGTGGATTGGCCACTTTAGAGCACATTGGTCTTCGGTCATCTATGCTAAGAGGGATTTTGTCCCTTTACTCTCACTCCACTGCAGCGGTCAAAGTAAATGAGACTAGGTCGGACTTCTTTAACATCAGCAATGGCACACGACAGGGCTGCCCCCTCTCTTCTCTGATCTTCATACTTTCACTGGAGCCTCTTCTGTGCAGAATAAGTGTGGATGTGGGCATCGTTGGTTACCAGAAATCTTCAGGGTCCCACAAGGTGGCCGCATTCGCAGATGACCTAATCTTTTCCTAACAGAACCTCTTACTTCCCTCCCCAATCTGCTTCAATCTCTTCAGGAATACGGCGCTCTCTCCCTCTTTCAAATTAATCTGTCCAAATCCTCCATTCTCAACATAACGGTGGGTAAGGACATTGCTCAACGTCTGCGATTGGCCTTTCCTCTGAGATGGGTGACTAACCCTATCCGATACCCGGGAGTCGACATCACCTGTGACCCAGCCGCCTTATATTCGACGAATTTCGCCCCACTACTTCTTCGCCTTAAGGCAGATCTTCTACAATGGCACTCCCTCATGTTGACGTGGTTTGGCCATTGCAGCGCCCTCAAGATGACTTTGTTGCCAAGGGTACTGTACCTTGCTGCAGGCGCTTCCTATCCATCTACCCCTAGTATTTTTCAAGTGAATCGACTCTATGTTTCTCGATTTTGTGTGGTCTCACTGCAAGCCACGCATTAGACTTCAACTCCTCTACCTTGGGAAAAGTAGGGGCGGGGTTGGCCTTCTGGACATGAAAGCCTATTACCGGGCGGCTCACCTCACCAGGTTGGTGGACTGGCATTGCCACGCAGAGGCAAAGCACTGGGTGACCATGGAAATGGAGGATTCCAGAGACACGGCCAAGAGCTGGCCTCGGATCGCCGCACCTCTGCTGAGGGACCTCGCTGACCACCCCACACTAGGCAGCACCTTATCAGTGGCCAGAGATGCCTTTCGGCACTCTTCGGTGTCCCCATTACCCTCCCCTATGGTGCCGGTTTTAGGTAACCCAGAATTCACATCCGGCCTTCAGAACCCTCACTTTAAGCGACTGGTAGCAGGCGGTCGGCTCCATTTGTGCGATTTTTTGGGGCCTAACGGTCAACTCTCCTCTGAGGCTGGGGTGTCGACTACAGATCCCCCTCTGGACTTCTGTAGCGGTCTACAGCTGCGTAACTTTTTACGCAGATGCCTGCGGACCCCAGGCATCTCCCGTCAACTTACTGAACTAGAACACATCTGCCATCGCGGGGAGCCAGTGCAGCACAGTCTCTCCCTTATTTACTCCTCCTTGACTCGACCAGCGGAAGGGTTCATTCCCTCATTCCTCTCTAAGTCGTAAGCGTAACTCGGCATTCAATTCACTGTCCCCCAGAGAGAGAAGATTCTCCACTTTGCTCAGAAATCCTCTATAGCCACCAAAGTCCAGGAGACCTGCTACAAAATTATGACCCGATGGTATAGGGTACCCACCACCCTGCACCATTTCTTCCCACAGGTCTCTAGCCTTTGTTGGCATTGTGGCACTGCAGAGGGAATGATGCTACACATTTTTTGGGCCTGTCCCAAACTCTCCTCTTTCTGGCTTGAGGTGACCGCTCTGTTTACTGTGTGGGGCTGGGGTATCTGATATGTTTACCTCATCTCATGATCACGATCTTTCTGTCTGATTATTACTATGTATCTCTGCTATATGTCGTAATTGTTAAATGCACTTTCTATTGAAATAAAGAAAGGAATTACAAAAAAAAAGGATATTTCTAATGTCTAAAAAAAATGTAATTCTAAAAATATGTTGGTTTGTTCAAAAACCCTTTTCTAAACGCACATGTGAATGTGCACAGAGTAAACATTTTTCTACTCAACAATGTGTGGCTTCTTCTTTCAATGCTCAATAGAATTTTTTGGAGTAAGTTGGTGTTTACAGTGACAATGGGGGTTTATTTACTAAAGGCCAATCCACTTTGCACTACAAGTGCACTTTCAGTGCAGTTTCAGTGCACTTTCAAGTGCACTTTTGCAGTGCACTTGTAGTGCGAAGTGGAGTTGCCTTTAGTAAATAACACCCACAGAGCTTTATAATTTGCAACAATCAGGTCATTTTCGTCACTCCAAAAAATGAATTCATGGTGCTGAAAATGATGAATATTTTATCATTAATGCATTACATACATTAACAACAAAAACAAGGTGTGTGTGTAGCAGACCCACAACATAATAGTTAGACGAAGAAGAGATTGTCACCTCATGTATCAAAGAAATTACGTTTGCATTATTGAAGAAAATGGACAAAAAGCTAACCTATGAGACAGCTAAAAGAAACACAAGCAGTAAATCAAAGGAAATATTATGTTTGTTAAAACATTTTCGGGCATATCAATGGCCCCCCTACCCGCAAAGTGCTCCATATATTTTAAACGGACCTCGCGGGTGCTTTGGGGGGGCAAGCCAGGACGGCCTGCTTCAAGCGCCGTCAGAGTTTGATCTTGAAATCCAGCCTCAGGCCCAAATGAGGCCACATAGTTCATTGAATTTCATTGATGGAGCTCTATCTTGCAGAGACGGATACAAAATTCCTCTAGAAGACAGATTATGTTAGCTACACGAAACCCCTTACTTGACCAAAATAAATGTTAGATTTAAATTTTTTATCATATAATGTCAAGGGCCTGAACTCTCCGGTTAAGAGACATAAAGTATTAAAAGAACTTCAACAATATCAAGCAGACGTGGTGTTCCTTCAGGAGACCCATCTAGCCCTGGATACAAATATTAAATTATATTCTCCTGCACTGCCGACTTGGTTCTACAGTGATACACCTATAAGGAGGGCCAAGGGGGTAGCAATAGGGTTTTCTAAAATGTCTAAGTTCTCTTTGACCAACAGAATGACGGACCCTGAGGGCCGCTATCTTTTTTTGAAGGGTAAGCTAGGGAATAAAATTTTCACTTTAGCAAATGTTTACTGCCCTAAGAAAAACCCGATCGGATTCTTAAAGCAGGTTTTGGATAGGCTGATGGAGTTTAAGACGGGGAAGGTTGTCCTGGCGGGCTTTAATTTTTGTCTTAACCCTTCCTTGGATAGGACGTCCCGGGCACAGGGCACGAGTAAGGCACAATTAAAAATGATCGGGCGCAAGCTGCATCGATGTCATAATATAGACGTGTGGAGAGTGCAGCATGCAAAAACAAATGATTATACCTTCTTCTCCCCTGTGCATGGGACATACTCAAGACTAGATTATATGATGATTGACTATAGCCTACTGGACCTTGTGGAGGAAACTAAAATAGAAATAACCACGCTATCTGACCATTCCACGACCTTAATGAGGATAAGGATACCGCGGACCCAAAGACAACCATTTTCATGGAATCTAAATGAAAATCTATTAGAAGATGATAAGGTGGTAGAAATAGTACAGAAAGAAATTTAATTTTTCTTCAAGGTTAACGATACAGGGAAAATACCAATTTCCACACTTTGGGAAGCTCATAAAGCATATATCAGGGGGGTCCTCATATCCATCGGGGCTGGAAAAAAAAAGAGAGAATAAAAAAAGGAAAAACTTATTGAGGAAATACATAGATTAGAACAAGAACACAAAAAACATAATGGACATTATCAGGAATGTTCTCACCAACTGATTAATAAAAGGGAGGAACTTAAAGATAGTATGGAGCAAGATTCGAGGAGGTCCTTAAATAGAATAACAAGAGATAGATATTTTTGGGGAAATAAGTCAAGTAAACATCTAGCGAGGTTACTGAAAAAAACAAAAAGACTTGAATTTTATTGAGAAAATTCAAAATAAAAATGGTGAGGTAGTTTTTACAACTAAAGAGATAGCAGAAGAGTTTAGGAAGTACTATGAAGCCCTGTATACTGTAAGACAAAAGGGACATCAGGAACAAAGTGAGGATAGGAAGGTGGAAGAATTTTTGAATGGAGCAGGATTGCCAGGTCTGACCGAAGGAGACAGATCTGACTTGGACAGACCCATAACAGAAGAGGAAATTTACACTGCATTAAAGGATTCTCCCTTGAAAAAAAGTCCGGTCCAAGGCAGGTTTACTACTTATTACTTTAAAAAATACAAAATAAATCTTGGTTCTGAAGCTTTGCCATTATTGGAATGGCTTGGGTAACAATTGGGAAATGGGGGGAGATGCATTATCTGCAACCATAACCCTGATATTAAAAGAGGACAAGAACAACACGTTGTGCTCTAGTTATAGGCCCATTGCCCTACTGAATGCCGACACCAAGCTTTATGCCAAGGTCCTAGCTGGCAGGTTGAAGGAAAAAATGACTACTCTGGTGCTCCCAGACCAGGTAGGATTTATACCTGGAAGAGAAGGTAGGGACAATGGAGTGCGATCATTGCTTCTTCTTGAGTCCATTAAATCCGGTGGGTCCCCAGCTCTATTCCTGTCGATGGATGCCGAAAAAGGTTTCGACAGGGTAGACTGGGGACTCATGATAAAAACATTGGAATCCATGGGAGTAGGACCAAGATTTATTAAATGGTTAAGAGTATTATACAATCACCCTCAGGCGTCTGTTAAAGTGAACAGGGTTCTTTCGAGACCTTTTAAGACGGAGAACGGAACCAGACAGGGGTATCCACTGTCTTGCCTCTTATTTGTACTAACTTTTGGAACCCCTGTTGGCTTCTATCCGAAACAACCCAGACTGCAGTGGGGTAAAGATAGGGACAGAGGAACATAAACTCGCGGCATTTGCCGACGATGTCCTCTTCTACATCACCAATCCAAGGATTACGATTCCAAATTTGTTGCAGATTTTAAAAAGATATGGTGATATCTCAAATTTTAAGATAAATCTCAGCAAATCTGAAATCTTAAACATAAATGTAGAAAAACAGGAAGAAGAAAAACTTTCAAGGGAATTTCATTTTCCTTGGAGAAAGGACATAAAATATCTAGGAGTTAAACTGTCTAATTCTTTGAAGAAAATATATCTAATAAATTATATACCCTTACTAGACGAGATTAAGAAAGAAACTAAAAAGATATTAATGCGCCCCCTCTCTTGGATTGGGCGCATTAACACAGTAAAAATGGCGCTGGCCCCGAAAATCCTTTATAAATTCCAGATGCTTCCGATTTCTCTCCCACAGCCATTTATGAGAGCTCTACGAGGTATAATTGTGAAGTTTGTCTGGTGTAACAAAAAGCCACGAATTTCATACACGGTTTTGACCAGGGGGAAAAAACAGGGAGGATTAGCTATACCGGATTTTAATAAGTACTTCATTGCAGTAACACTTTCACGGGATATGGAATGGTCAAGGGAGGTTTCAGATAAGAGATGGGTTAACATTGAATATAGTCTGAGTAGCACACATCTAGGCCACATAATATGGAACCCTCCACAAAACAGAACACTTGGCACAAAGACACCGGGGATGAGGGAGGTGGGAGGAAATTGGATAAAGAATGGAAATACACAATTAAAAGATTTAATTAAAGAAGGGAAAATTCGCACTTATCACGATTTAAGAACAGAGACAGATTTAATGGTGATTGATGCATGGCGGTACATCCAGTTAGGGTGGGTTGTTTAGTTTAAGAGTTTTTATGTATAGAGTAGGTTAAATAATATGTTTTTGTTTATACCAGTATGTTTTATGTTTTGTTTTGGCAAATAGCCATGTTTTTGTTATTCCTTTGGTAGTAGTTTTTAATAAACAAAAATTTCCAGTTGACGCACGTTGTCGAGAAACTTCCGAAGCCGATTAGAGGCGAAGAAGACTACAGGCCCCTGGAGCAGCTCTGTAAGAGAGAAAAATCAAGGAATAATATTTCTCGACTTTATAAAATTCAAATGTCTAGAGAGGAACTGGATGTGCCGCCCTACATCAAGAAATGGGAAAATGAATTAGGTACACAATGTAGTAAACACACTTTAGAAAAAAAATTGAAAATGACACACGGTTCCTCAGTTGATACCAAGATGATTGAAACAAATTTTAAGTGCTTTGCAAGGTGGTATGCGACACCAGACAAAGTTAGCAAACTCCAACCGGAGAAATCCGTGGAATGTTGGAGAGGGTGTAAAACCACTGGAACAATGGCTCATATATGGCGGGAATGCCCCATCATTAAAGTATGTTGGAAGAAAATTATACAGCTAATAAAGGAAATTACTAATAAAACTATATCGGAAGAACCATGGACATGTTTATTCCATGGGACAGGCGAGTCAGTCAAACAATATCAAACATCTATTGTTCCTATTTTGCTGAATGCCGCTAAGAGTCAGATAACGAAAAGATGACAGGAATCGGAAAGTCCTAAAACTCGAGATTGGATTTTTTCTGTTAATGAAATCTATAATATAGAGAGTATGGACTGGGCAGGAACAGATCCAGACGATGTGGCTGAACGAAAAGACAAATGGGAAGGGTGGCGGATGTTCAAAAAGACGTGGAGTTATGTTGAGGAGATTACTGGATAAAGTATAAAGGGGTTAAACACAGGGAATTATTAGAGGAAAATAGGTCTTTTCAGTGTCTTGTTGAATGACTGCAGGATAGTTGAGGGAGGAGGGTGGGATTTTAGTTTCAAGGGGGATGTTAGAGATGTTTTTTTTTTTTTTTTAAGCTGTGTGTTGATGTATGGTTTTCGTTTTGTATTTATAAAACATAAATAAAGAATTAAAAAAAAAAAGATCAGGGCCCCATTCAAAATATGCTACATCTACTAGAAGTTGCTTGGTATCTCTAAGGAAACCAGGCAAAGCGAAAACCAGAGGCTGTAGTTGGTGATCAAGCCATTGACCCAAACGCTCGTTCAGGGACCCGATACCTGCCACTATGGGTCTACCATACAAAGGACTACACCCTTTGTGCACTTTAGGCAAGCGATGAAAAATGGGCATTTTTTGGGGGGCTTCTGGGATAAACATCTCTCTCTTTCACCCATGGTAAAAATACCTGCTGTCACTGCCCTATCCAATAATGTGCACAGATCCTTGCTAAAAGTGGATGTAGGATCCATTTTAATCTTAGATATTTATTTTGATCAGACAACTGGCAGATAGCTTCATTTCTATAAATCTCGGAAATCTAAAACTACTATAGACCCCCCTTTGTCAGCATTTCTTATGACAATATCACAGTCCTTACCGAGACACATCAAGGCCTCTCTCTCCAGACTGGTGAGATTGTCATGTTTTGGGAATCCCTACATCTGCGTGGCAGGTGAGTCAGGTCCCTCTCCACCAACTTCTGAAAGAGATCCATGTCCTTGCCCCGAGAGTTAATCGGGTAGAAGTCAGATCTCAAAGGAAGGGAATGGTCGTACAACCACCCGATGTCTCAACAGGGTTGGACACAGACTCAATAGCAAGATCCTTCAAATCACATAAAGCGCATAACTCTGCAAAATTAGGGGGAGAGGAACAAGACTGACCCAAAGCAGCCACAATATTGGATCCACCTTCATTCATATCCAAGCCCCTTGGCCTTAACTTTGAATGGGATATCTCACATTTCTACGGTATTATTTTCATTATATGTTGATTTTCCTCCCCTTTTTTCCATGCTTTCTTTCCCTTCTCCCCCCCCCCCCCCCATTTTTCCCCCTCTCTCCTCCCTCTCCTTTTTCTATTTTCCCCCTTTCCCCAACTTTTAAATTTTTCATTTTTCATTTTCCCTTCTCCCTCCCCCCCCCCCCCCCATTTTCTTCCTGTCCCCTTCTCCCCCCCCCATCTTCCCTTTTCATTGTAGAGTAGAGGGTGGAAAAAAATGTCTTTATATGTACATTTACATATTTCCTAGATCATGGTTAGTGATGTGGCAATTCTTGGTATTCCCTCTATTTGATATTCTTTGAAATGCTAATTGTTATATGCTATTAATATACACTGTGTATTTTGTATATTGTATATGATGCTGTGTGTTCTAATATAGGTTTTGCTGGTATGTGCACAGTTACACATACAACATGGGGAGGATTGGATACATTTTGTGTTATTATTTTCTATTTCGTTCATTATTCTTTTGTCCCCCCATTGTGTGTATATATATATAGATATATATATATCTATATATATATATATATCTATATATATATATCTATATATATATAGATATATATATATATATCTATATATATATATCTATATCTATCTATATCTATCTATTTATATATATATATATATATATATATGCTCAGATACATTACTACATACAAAGTTTTATATCATGTGTAATGCCTCGTACACACGGTCGGATTTTCCGATGGACATTGTCCGATCGGAGCGTGTTGTCGGAAATTCCGACCGTGTGTGGGCTTCATCGGACATTTTCCATCGGATTTTCCGACATACAAAGTTGGACAGCAGGAGATAAAATTTTCCGAAAACAAAATCCGATCGCGTCAATTCCGACCGTGTGTGGCCTGTTCCGACGCACAAAGTGCCACGCATGCTCAGAAGAAATTCCGACACGGGACAGCTCGTTCTGGTAAACTTAGCGTTCGCAATGGATACAGCACTTTCGTCACGCTGCAATGTTCAAAATGGTTTAATACAGCGCACTCTCTTCTTCTTTATAATGTGACAAGAATGAAGTAGTTTTGATGCTCATATTCACACACACTTCTCACAAACTTCTTTCGTTACTATTTATCGGGATTCCCTCAATATATTTTGATTTCTCACATCTGACAACATAATTTTTTTTTTTTTTTACTTTAATGTAGAATCTTTTTTTTGTGTTTCTCTTTTTTAATTTTTTTTTTGGTGATTTTGATTTGTACTCCCGAAAATGTTTGTGTGTTTTTTGTGACAAGTTCCCACAACACCACTAATATGTTGTTCTATTTAATCTGTAGGAGATTGTTTGGTGTTGTTGTCCCTTGTTAATTTAACATTGTACTTTAGAAATGTACCTGAATCGTCACCAACAAACTGTCCTTTTTGGATGAAAACACACACAGGAGAGTAGAATTTACCTAAAAAATTTTATTAAGGGGTCACAACTAAACAAAGAGGGAGGCAACGCTGGAGAAACTGCAGAAGTGGGTGAAGCCTTGGACCCCCAGGGCAGACATCAATTATTTAAAAGCAAAATTGGTGGCCTGAGGAGTCCATATCTAAGGGAGGGCAGTCTGGTCCAGAAGTCCCAGAGATCCGGAAAGCAGCAGATGACATCTGTGTCCCCAGGCTGTGGTCATATGAGAGACTGCATCTTCTGTCAGACCAGACTGAACCCAGGGCCATCACTCTTTGGTCTTCCTTCCACGCTTCCTTACAGGCTTTGGCTGTGGTGGTGGAGTTGCGGCAGCAGGAGGAGGAGGAGGAGGAGGATCGTCGATCTCAATGACATCCGTCTTGTGTGTCAGTTCCCCACTCTCCCCCTTACGTAGGACTTTATAAATCAGGTCCTCAGAGATCTTGCGTTGGCCCTCCTGCATGCCCAGCAATTTGGTGGCAGCCATGCAGGCAAAGGCCTCTTCAGGACTGGGGAAGGCTCTCAGGGACGCCGAAGCCTCCTAGATCAGCCTGTATGCTGAATCCTGCACAGGACTGGGAGTGGCCTTCCTGGCCCTTTTGTATGGAAGGCGGAGGGGAGGAACCTGAGACTCAGTCAGGCTGCGACTTGTCCCAGGCTTCTCTTGGCTGACACTTAGCCCCGCCTCCTCCTGGCTGCCACTAATCCCCGTCTCCTCCTGGCTGCCACTAATAATCCCCGCCTCCTCCTGACTGCCACATTCCACAGCCTCCTCCTGGCTGAGGTCTTCCTGTGTATGAAAAAGGGACATAGTTTTAGTTTTTTTTACATCAATCACACACAATTTTCAACTCCTGACTGCTGCAAATTCAATGTTAACAAATATAACAGACTATCCTTCTGAGCCCAGCATTTTGCATTCTTGTCCCAATTTTGGGTGCCCACTACTGTCTATTGATATGTAAAACACTTTTTTTAATCAGCAATTAGTGTTCAATAATAACATCTAGTAAACATCATTTATTTATTGACCAGAAATCTGTAGAAGAATGCTATACCTGACTCCAGCTGGGCTCCTCCACTTCTTCCTGGCTGAAAGGCCCAGGTTGGACATCGGAAGCCTCAGCTGGGGTGGAAGGAAGCATGGAAGGAAGAGTAGAGAGGGATTCCCTGACTTCAGTGTGGTCTGACAGAAATCGCAGTCTCTCATAGTACCACAGCCTGGGGACATAAACGTCATCTGCTGCAGCTCCGGATCTCTGGGAATCTGTGACCTTCTTGCGCTCCCTAAGATAAGTGCTCCTCAGGCCACCAATTTTAGCTTTTAAATAAGGGATGGTTGCTGTGGGGACCACCGGCTTCACCAACTCCAGCAGTTTCTCCAGCGCTGCCTGCCTCTTCTGTTTATGGTTATAGTGGGGGTGTCTCACCTGCCACAGACAGGGCAGCTCCCTGTACTTGTCAATAAACAGGGGCAGGAAATTGTGGTCGTTGAACCCATCCATTTTCTCTGCAAGACACAACACAAGACAAACCCTAATGTCAGGCCAAACTCCCCTAATCTTGTTACAATATAGGCTTCCATTTCGAAGCAGTATAGGCCCAAGTTTAGATCCTACCTTCGTTAGCACGATCGGCGTCTCCGATGCTCCTTCCTCCGCTCACAGATCGTACGTAAGACGCGAGCGTTACGATTTATACACACTGCGCATGCGTATAACTCCGCCCGCCCCTGACGTTCTTTCTATTCTATTCCCCGCCCCTTTTCGTTCGGCACAGTGGAGGAAGAGCACATGGCGGATAGACAGCAGGATCGTGCTAAGTACAGCAACGAGGAGGAGGGGGAGGAAAGGCCAGAGCCTGAAACGTCCCAATCCAGAAGGAGATTAAAGGACTCAAATATGTCCTTTGGGGAGATGTTGGAGATGGTGGACATCCTGAAGAAGGCCGACTATGATGGAAAGTATGGGCCTTACCCCAACCCCAATGTCCGAAAGGCCAAGATCATGGCGAAAGTGGTCAGGAGTCTGCAACGGAAATTCAGGGTACGACGATCGAAAGATCAGCTCAGGAAGCAGTGGTCGGACCTGAAATTACGAGAACATGAGCAGTACAGAAAGATCCGGAGAGTGCTGCAAAAAAGTAAGTAGTTGTGCTGTGTTCCTATTCTTTTTGTGTTTATTACGTTCGTGCTGCTCCATGTGCTTTTAGGAACTGTTGTACAGTTTAAAATGGCAACTTTCATGTTCATGGGCACATTATTCGTTCGGATCACACATTTTTATTTCGGACTATAAAATACCATTGTTTAGGCCATATGCATTTGGCCACCATTTTGAGGCCCTATACTTGTCTTCAAAGAATTTGGTTGTGTAGATGGCTTTGTTACTAGAATGAAATGCAAACTAGATTCTAGGAGAGGACACTGAGCAGCTGTTTTCACATCTGGACACTGGAGCACTAGTGTGGGACACAAGAACACCATTTTTATTAGGGGGGCCACACAGGTGCTCCAGTGTATACTATAGGGGGGTCTCCATCTGTGAAGCTTGTACTAAACAGGTCAAGTATTGCAGGTTGACAAAGGACACTAAAAAAGCTACATCGTGGAACTCGGCTAAAATAGACAATTGTACCCCACTTCCAAGCAATGTTTCCTATCTCTAGTTCTGCCATCAAATATCTGTGTGCTAAGTATACCATTTTTGTTTTACATAGGGGAGAAAAGACTCGGAGGACACCCCTCATCCGAGGAGACCAGAGCCCCCCCCCCCCCTCTGGAAGAAGGGGAAATCCACCCAACACAAGATGAGCAGGAGGAAGAAGACGTGGTGGAAGTAGTCACCACAACAGGTGAGTGTCTGCGACCACAGGCTCAGATAAGAGATGGATGGCGGCATTTTTTTTAGACCTAATTTATTTTGGGTTTCCTCTCTTTTTAGGTGATCATGAGGTTGTGGATGAAGATCCTTTCACATCAGAAAGTGCCCAGATCGTGATCGGGGAGATCATGGGGTGTAATTTATAATTGGAAAACATCAAGCAAAACATCAATGATGTTATTCCAAAATATAAAAACATAATTGATGTTTTGGGGCGCGTTTAAAACCCCTCCAAATCACTTTCTTCTTTTGTCTGCTACAATGTGCGAAATGTTTTTGTGATTTTTCCCAAAGCCAAATTTGGAGGATGCACACAATGTGTCAACATGTGCTATCTGCCATCACGGGAGATCAATGGACGCGTTTTGGGGGTGCAACCCCTTCCTCAATTATAAAGTAGCGGTGAGGAAGGGCTTTCTCCCCCAAAACACGTCCCTTGATCCCCCGTGATGGCAGATAGCACATGTTGACATTGTGAAATTTGTGTGCATCTTCCAAATTTGGCTTTTCCATGGGTGATTTCCCCCCATCTGAACGCAATATCAAACACAGTTCCTAAATACTCATGTCTGATATTGCCTTCAAGTTCTACCAAATGTGAACTTTGTAAGATCAAGATTTGTGTCTTTCTTGTTGGTTTTACACAGGCCTATTTTCTATAAAATGCACATTTTGATTTTGGATAATGACACCACAAAAATTGGTATACAACAAACATGTTGGTTTGTCAGAAAAACCTTTGGTAAATGCACATGTGATTGTGCAGGTATTAAAAAGATTGTTCATCAAGAATGTGTGGATTATTGTCTTAACGCTACAACACTTTTGGGGTGATGTAATTGTTGTTTTATGAGAGGTTTGAGGGTAATTTCCTAAGGGCAAATCCACTTTGCACTACAAGTGCAGTTTCAGTGCAGTTGCAAGTGCACTTGTAGTGAAAAGTGTCTTTGCATTTAGTAAATAACAGCCAACAGTGCTTTGTATAATAAGGTTACACAATCACGATATTTTCTGCACTCCACACATTTCTGTCAGGGTCAGCTAAAACAAACACAAGCAGTAAATGTCCACAAAGAAGAGCCTGGGGGGAGATGCCTGTCGAGAACTTGAGGTCCTGCAGGCTTCTCCCTGTGGCCAAATACCGCAGGGTAGCGACCAACCTCTGCTCCGGAGTGATGGCTTGCCTCATGCAGGTATCCTGCCTGCTGATATAGGGGGTCAGCGAAGCCAACAAACGGTGAAATACGGGGTCCGTCATCCTGAGAAAGTTCCTGAAATCATCAGGATTGTTCTCACGGATATCACGGAGCAAAGGCATATGACAGAACTGGTCACGCTGAAGCAACCAATTCTTGGTCCATGAACTCCTCCCCACCCTGTTCATGGACTGGACTTGTGTCAAGGTCAGGACCCCAACACCAAGCCCCCGCACAGCACGAACTCTACGAGGAGTACACATACGAAACATGGCTAGAAAACGGTCGGCTGCTCAGAACGAAGTAACAGAACGCACGGAAGAACAGCAAGGCCTGTGAAGAGCGACCTGAAAAACAGCAACGAGCGGGCAAGATCGCACAGTAAACTCTGATACGAACTGACTGCACGCACTGAAGAGCAGATACAAACCCACAAGCACAAACTGAACAGCAGAAAACGATCTGAAAGCCACGAGTCTGAAAAAGCGCGAATCGTCTCTCTCACCAAACTTTTACTAACACGAGATTAGCAAAAGGAGCCCAAAAGGTGCCGCGCTTGGTTCTGAACCGGCCTTTTCTAGTCTCGTCGTACGTGGTGTACGTCACCGCGTTCTTGGCGATCGGAAATTCCGACAACTTTGTGCGACCGTGTGTAGGCAAAACAAGTTTGAGCCAACATCCGTCGGAAAAAATCCTAGGATTTTGTTATCGGAATGTCCGAACAAAGTCTGACCGTGTGTACGGGGCATAAATGTTTTTTGTTTTTGTTTTTCTTTTCTTTATTTTTTTTCTTAAACATGAAAAGTCAATTATCGATTTAATGGTTAATAGACATTGGCTATCCATGTTCTTGATATTCACAGGTTATATTTTGAGGGGACAGCAAATTTACACTGTTATATAAGCTGTGCACTCACTACTTTACATTGTAGTAAAGTGTCATTTCTTTAGTGTCACATGAAAAGATATAATAAGATATTTACAAAAATGTGAGGGGTGTACTCACTTTTGTGAGATACTGTATATGGGCCATGACTAACGCATGACATCACTACATGAAGGACTTCTCTAAAAGGGAGCTATTACTTGCTTGTAACTTTTCCTTTTACCATGCTATTTTAGGACAGAGTCACCTAGTGGCAGACTAGCTAACTGCACCTGCTTACATATTCCTATAGAACTTTTCTATAGAATTGTTAAAAGAGTCTACAATATTAAAGCCCAACTGCAGGAAATAATAAAAGTCCAGGTACATAAAAGCAAAGCTGTTGAGCGGATGCCTCTGTGACTTCTATAGTAAGGTGACCAGATTTTTAAAATGAAATCTGGGGACATATTTTTTTTTTATTATTTGCAAATGGTAAACTATTTTATAAGCATATTTTCCTCAAATTATATATGCAGTGTATGTGTTTATGGAATGATTGTATGATATATACTGTACATTATTTCTTACATTTCATCCATGAGATAAATAAGAGATACTTAGAATTTTTTGGGAAATGATTTCCAAATGTTAAGAAGATAAGAAAAAAACGTTTCAATGCATATATTGTCTTTTATTCTTACCAAAGAAGCGCTATGTACAGAGTGCAGAGTTCAGGGGTGCGCTATGTGCAGAGTTCAGGGCTACACCCAGAGATGGTTTGAATCTTAGGGCCCTTTCACACTGGGGCAGGGGCGGCGTCGGCGGTAACTGACTAACTGACACTGATATCAACAGAGACACTAATATAATGATCAGCTAAGGGAGAGGAGTGCAGAGTATATGGCAGTGGGTAGTATGTGTTGGAGAAGGATGTGGAGTATATGGTGGTGGGTAGTATGTACAGGATGGAGTCAGTAGGGCAGTGGATAGCGTCAGTAGAGCAATAGACCGTGTCAATTTATTTTTGTTTATTATTTTATTTTTTATTATTTTTGACAACTTTATTTTTGTATTATTTTATTACAAACATTTTGTGAGGGCAGTGGAGACGGTGTCAGTCATTTTTTAAAATTTTGTTATTTTTTACAATTTTATTTTTATTTTTTTTTTTGCAAATATTTTTTTCAAAGTGCTTCGATTGGAGGTGGAGGGGCTGTGGATGGTTATGGCTGGACAGTGTTAGTGGAGCAGTGGAAAGTGTCAGTAGTTTTTTTTATTTATACATTTTTTCCAAATATATACTGTAAATCTATATATATATATATATATATATATATATATATATATATATATATATATATATAGATTTACAATTTAATTTCTTCTTATTTTTTTTCACAATTCTTTTCTAGGGGGCAGTGGATGGTGTCAGTAAAGAAGTGTACAGTGTCAGTAGTGTTTTATTTTATTTTTTATTACAATTTTATTTTTTAAAATGTTATTTTTTTATTATTTTCACAATTTATATATTTTTTATTTTTTTTTACAATGCTTTCTTTTTTTATTATTGTTACAATTTAATTTAAAAAAAATGTATTTATTATAATTCTTTCTTCTTTTTTTACCAGCCCAGGCTTTTGTGAGATATCAGGGGTCTAAACAGACCCCTGAAATCTCCTCTTTGAGACAGAGAAAGGGACTAAGGACACAGATTCATCAGTCCCTTTCTCAGCAGCCTCAGCTGCTCTGATGATGAATGGACAGGAGACAGTGGCTCCTCCCCATTCCTAAACTGAAGCATCATAAACACAGTTTATGATGCTCAGTTATGAATACACAGTCAGTTATCACTGACTGTTCATTCAGAAAAGGAAGGAGCCAGTAAATGACATATATATTGGCTCCTTCCTCCGCTTTCCATCCTGGCAGATCCGGGACGAAGGTGGCGGAGGAGCACAGAGGGGGAGCTGGGGAGCACAGAGTGGGAGCCAGAGGAGCACAGAGGGGGACCAGAGGAGGACCCAGGGAAATGGAGGAGGATACGGGGGCCCAGAGATTAGGGACATTTGATGGGCAGTCTGGGATGCTCAGTGCGGTGGTGGAGGGAGTTACAAGCACCGATCTCCCTGTGTGGCTTTCAAAGAAGCAGCTGACAGCCACGGGAGGGAGAGAAGGAGAAGCGGCTGTCAGCTGCTTCATTGAAATTCACACAGGGAGATCGGTCCTTGTAACTCCCCCAACCGCCGCACCGATCAGTGCTGAGGATAAAACCGGGGACAGTGTCCTCAGCCGGGGGACATCTGGTCACCCTATTCTATGGTACTTCACCCCACCTCTCAACTCTCATACCTATTTCCTACTTCACCTTTTTTGCTCTTTTCTATTTCTGCATGAGTCTTTCTCTGAATTTATGTTGACAGTACAAAAAAGCCCTGAGGTCACAAACTGCCTTCTTAATGTATAGTACTATATTAAACCATTGGTAGATGATCTCTGTGTATTGTTGGCCTGTGTGCCATTCTTGTATCTATTGATTTTTTTTTTAACGACTCTCTATTTTGTGCCTTTAAAAACAAGAACTATTAAACATAAAAAAGGTGTGCAAAGTCCTACAGTTCGTTTTCTTTAGAAGCAGGCATAATCTAAATAGAAAAGCATGTCCCTTGCCAGCATGCTGCAGAGAATGACCCTTGCTCTCTGTATGGAAGCAGTGGTCTCCCTGCAGGGGTCTGATACACCCCCTGCTGAATCATACCAATAGCTCTGCAATGAGTAGAGAGCATAAGATTTGCTAATTCCAGAGCTCTAGCTCTTATTCAGCAGCAAGCGGCTTGTTGGAGTGCTGCTGAAAGACCATGGCACTGCTTTCACATAAAACACAAGGGGCCTTTTCTGCAGCATACAGGCAGGGGACAAGGTTTTCCACTTAGACTGTGGCAGTTTTATATAGAAGACAAACTGTAAGGCTTTACACACCTTTTTTATTCACCTGGAAAGAATTTAGCAGTTTAAACTGAAAGTTCTGTTGAAATGTGCCCATACCTTGTCTATGCAGGGTAAAGCAACAGGTTTTATTTAACAGTTTATTAAAGTGGTGTTCCGGCCGAAATTATACTTTTTAAATAAAAATACCCCTATAATACACAAGCTTAATGTATTCTAGTAAAGTTAGTCTGTAAACTAAGGTCTGTTTTGTTAGTTTATAGCAGTAGTTTGTTATTTTATAAACTTACAGCAGGCTGTGGCCATCTTTAGACTGGGCATCTGAAGCCAGACTGTATTTCTTCCTGGATCTCATCCTTGCAGATCTTCCACATGCTCAGTGCAGCACAAGCAGTGTAATAGGTTTCAGGTCAGGTTTCCATAGCAACGGCAGTGTCAGAGGAAGTTGCCGCCCCTTCCCAGAAGGCATTGCAAACAGGAAATGATGCGATGGGCCGCGGCCAGGGAGGAGGAAGTGAAAAATGAATACAGCAGATATACAGTAAGTGCTGAGAAAAAAAAATTAAAAATATCCAATTTGTTTACAGTGCACAGTTTAGTGAGGGATGCTGAAGAGTTGTAAAAGTGGGTGGAACTCCACTTTAAATCAATTTGGAACATCAGAGATTTGTGCTCACGTTCTCAGATTGGCAAGATTTACAATTTTTTTATTAGGGGGGATACAGTAGGAGAAGTGGAAGACCTCTTGTAGTAGAAGGAGTAAAAATCTAAGGTGGGCAGAAACTAAACCAGGAACTATTGGAGACAATGCTGAAGATCTATAGAAAGCTGGTGGGTGACTCATCTCATTCTGCTAGAATCCAGTTATAACTGAAATGTCTCTTTTAGGTAGTCTGAGATTGTAAAGCAACACATATGATCAGTTCCTATATTACATTATTTTATTTATTATTAAGACTTGTTATGCAGAATTTTTATATATAATTTTATTGCATTTGTGAAGTGTTGAGGCCATTGCATTGTATTGGAGAAACTTTTGCTGTCTCGGATTTGTTACCTGACCAGGGGATAGCTGTATGTGACCTGAACATTAAAATAGATTTCTGTCCTCCCCACATGCGGTCTTCCTGGAAGGGGGGACAGTGCAGTGAGTTGAGGCAAAACAGAAAAAAAACATGCTGTGTTCAAGTTCTTGTTTTTCCTAGGAAGTACACAGGTAAGGGATGTAGTTTGTGATCATCAGGTAAGTGTCTGTGAATAAAAATGGATTTGTGGTCCTGGAATCTCACTTCTGTTTCATGATCCTCAACCATGGCTTTTTTCAGTGGGAACGCAGTTCTGGCACCTCCAGCATTGAATGTATATTATGCCAAGGGATGCTGGGATGTGCTGGAGGGTTCACTGATGCTGGCTTTTGGGGGCTCTATTGTTGCTGGGGGGATCTTTCGTTGATGGGAGGGATCTACTGTTGAGGGGGGGGTCTATTGTTTCTAGCTTCTGGAGAGTCTATTCATACTCTGAATACTGGGAGATCTATTGTTGCTGGGTTGGATCTATTGTTGCTGGGGATAGTTTGCTGTGGGGGTAAATTGTTGCTGGAGGATCTATTGTTGCTGGAATGGATATATTGTTGCTGGGAAAATCTATTGCTGCTGAGTGAATCTTTTAATACTGGGAGGGATCTATTGTTGTTGGGGAGATATAATGTTGGTAAGTGGATCTATCGTTGCTGTGGGGATCTATTGCTGCTGGGGTGGGTCTATTGTTGCTGAAGGGGTCTATTGTTCCTGGGGGGGTAGGGTTATTGTTGCTGGCTGCAGGGGACCTATTTTACTGCCTTACATTAGCAAATTCCATACAAACTACTAAGCACCAGAAATGATACTTAGTTTTGTATTCTCTAGGTAGGGGGTGGAACCAAGGGACAGTGCTCAGAGGTGGGTAAGGGGTGGAGACAAGGGTTGACTCGAAAGAGGGAGCACCTGCACCTATTGTCTGAGAAAAAAAGCTCTGTTCTCAATACCCTTTTTTAAAAATGGCCAGATCAGTATGATGTAAATACCCTTACTACACTACAGAAGCACTACAAAAGTAACAACAAATTCATGCTAATACAAATATACTGTACCCTTACATTTTATTAAAAATATCTAAGAAATTAATGGGAACTTTGGTATTTTTTCTGTGGGAATAGAGAGGACACCTGTTTAGATTTTAAACCAATTAGGGCCTAACTAACTAATCGAATAATCGACAACTAATCGATTATGAAATTAATCGATTACTATTTTCATAATTGATTATTCGGCCAGTAACATAATGGGGTTAGTAAAACTAAAATGAGCCCTTTAGAATACAAAAATAGCAAATAATCGCTACTGTAAATATTACTTTCACTGTTGCACAGTAAAAAAAAATGAACCCCTTACAGTAGAGATTATTTGCTTTTTTTGTACTATAAAGGGCAATTTTTATTTTTTTTTAACCCCATTATGTTACTAAACATCTTAGGGCTGGTTCACACCCATGTGTTTTTTGGTGCTTTTTTCAGAAACGCACTACAGTTCATTTAATGTTCACATCAAGGTTTTTTTCAGCTGCTGTGTATTTGGAAAGGGTCTGGGACTTTTTCAAACACAAAAAGGTACTTTTTTGGTTCAATATACTTCAATGGAGAAGCTGCAGAAAAGCATGTAATGCATTTTTGCAGCAATTTGTGTTTTTTTTTTAATCTGCCCAACAACAAATTGGCCAAAAAAAGGCATAAAAAAAAGCAAAAACGAAAATCTCAGCAAAATCATGTGCGCAAAAAATCAAAATGCACTGCAGAAACAGATCAAAAGCAAACTGCATAGGTGTGTATTGAGCCTTATCCTGGCCACACGGATCAATTTTCAGACGACAATATTCATACGAAAAATCTTTGTACATTCGCTGAATGAAAGAATGTTGCTGGAAAATTTTCACTTACTTTTAACATTCTCTTTTAAAATTAATGTAATTTCTGAATGAAAACCACATACATTGTTTGAAAATTCCTTTGACCAAGAAGTTTTCTATTATTTCTAAATTTTCTCGTCACTGTGGTTGAAAACAAACGTCTATTTGACCCCACTAACCATTAGTAAATCGAACGAACGTTCTTAAAATTAAATTTTTTCTCAAAGGAAGACATTGTTTTTGTATGGCCAACATATAATATATTACAGTTCTGTTTGAAAATCTGCAAAACAGTCTAATTTTTTCTTTCTTTTAAATGAAAACATTTGAACGGAGTCTGATGATATTTACCAGATTCAACCTCTAATAGTATATACAGTATATCTCTTTTGTCCATTATTCTCAGAGTGGATTAAAGATTTTACTCCCTAACCATATAGTTGGTTATTTATATTTACCACTGCATATAGAGATATTTAAGAATAAATTGCCTTTTTTTAAACTTTACATATTAACTAAATTATACACCACACTTTAAGGTTATTAACCGATTAATCAAAACAATAATCAGCCAACTAATCGATTATGAAAATAATCGTTAGTTGCAGCCCTAAAACCAATGCATTGTGAATTCTAGCTATGCTTCTACAAAAAAAGCACTAGTTTCTTGTGGGTCAGCTTGGGTGGTGGGATCTTTAGCTCTGCAGAGATACTTGAGTTTAGTTCCACAGACACATATTCATGGACATTTTTCTGCTCTTTATGTTTTTATAAGAGTTTTCTTCGGGTTCTCTGGCTTTTCCCCAAAAACATACTGATAGTTTAAAGATAATCTGGCTAAATTGGCAATAGATTGAATTTCCAAGTTGACGAAAAGTCTACTTCCATATCCATATCTTGCAAACAGCCCACAAATGTTAACATTTGGTCTGTCCAAGAGGTAACTGTGACCCAACAGTGACTAAGCAGTATTAGACAGAAGTATAGTATGACAGATATTGTAACTAGCCATCCAACTGATTTTTTCAGACATGCTGGAGAGATTTTGATCATTCTCTGTTGTGTGGTGTTCATCTTTTCTAGCTCTTGAATGCCTAACTGACCTTCAACAATGTGTGTGAGCATTTGGAGATCTTCCAGAGAATAGAGATGAATCCTGGAGCAAAGATAAATGTTAAATCTGTCCTTGAAACCTGTGGATGAGAAAGGAGATGAGCTGATGTGGATCTTGGGATTGGTAAAGGGGAGCTGTCCATGATTATTTCAAGATAATGGTCCTGGTAAAGATATGATGGGTTTCAAGATGAAAGCAAACAAGGTTTAATGACTAACTAAAGTTAAATAGAGAAAAGGACCTTGATGAGCCTTGTAAATTTTGTATGGCGCATTACAAAGAACTGCAAGGAATTTACAGGATTTGGGAAGGCATGCTCTTCTATTGCCTACAGATGTTTTACAAAGAGTGGATTCCTTAATACCTTCTTTATAGGAAAAGCTTGGAATCCTAAGTGTTATAATGGGAATTACACACAAGGACTATGAAGTGTTACTTTTATAAACCAGTATTTTCTTTTACTATGGTGAGTACATATGAAAAACCGCTGTGATTTATTCAGCCTTAAACTGGAACTATGGGGAAAATCAAAAATGGCAATTATGCTGCAGTCTATCACTAACATTATCACAGCAGTTTTTGGTTTTCCCAGAACCCCGTAACATAGTTTTATTACATGTTGATCCTGCCAATAGATTTACTATGTTTTCACTTCCTGTCCAGCAAAAGTGGCAATTACAGGAGTTGAAACCATGTAATAAAGCTGACAATGGTGAACTTTTTTCCAAACAAATTAAACAGCTTTTGTTGTAACTGGATAAAAAGTTTTATCTAGAATTGTCCTTTCATTTGTTTGTTTTCTTACTTAAAGAGGAGCTCCAGTCATATTTATAAAATGAAAAGTCAACAGCTACAAAAACTGTAGCTGCTGACTTTTAATAAACAGACACTCACCTGTCCAGGGATCCAGCGCTGTCCTCACCCCAGCGGCACTGGCAACTTAACTGTGGGCACCCGGCTGTGACAGCTTGCGGCTTCACATCCGGCTAACCACTGCTCGTGCATGAGCTGCGCAGCACATTGTGAATGGTCCCGCAGTCTTCTGGGATCTGTGACGTGTCTCAGAAGACTGCGGGGAGGGAGGGGGAGGAGAACCTCAGCTCGGATCGCCTAGGTGATCCGAGCGAAAGTGGGAGCAAGTACCTGTCAAAACCCGGTACCGGCTTCCCCTCTTCCCAAAAATTGTGCCAAATGTTAAAGAGGAGTGGGGGGGGGGGGGCCTTAAAACGGAAATTCCCCTTTTGGGTAAAGTTCCACTTTGAAGTTTATTTACTAAATTTTCACCTAAGACTATCCTGTGGCAATGCTGCTGTGTGATTTCACTGGAGAAAAGTGTTGTCAGTCTTTTACAAAAAGTGGGAAAAAAAAGCACACTTTTCATTGTAAAAACGGATTTCACCGAACAGCAATGTCACAAAACCCCAGATGTTACCTCCAGTGCAAAGCATGCACAGGATGTTTGTTTCACCCCCTTCACACATCGAAACAAAAAGAAACTTAAAAAGCAAAAGTGCAACACTCCTAGCCAAGAATCACAAATAATCGAAACCCCAAATCACCATACGTGTGTTATAAACTAACACTTTCATTATCAACGTAATGCAGTAAAGTATTATGTGCAACACAACACAATAGTGTATAATGTTGTGTACACTCTGAAAACCTTTGCCATCATAAAACAATCAAATGTGAAAACATGCATAATAAATAATACAAATATTGTATCATTCATAAAGTAACATCATAAATCTATACTACATGTGCTTCAAATTCTATCACCAAAACGCTGTGTAAATGAAATGACTTTAACTATAATGATAAAAGTCTAAAATTTCTAATATGTGTCCAAATCCATCAAAACTGACCATAACTACTTGAATTCACCTGTCCTCTTCTATAAAAAAACACTACTGGATTGATCTTCCACCAACACCCGTGCAATCCAAATTGGATGCTTACCCTCATAAATGTACCTCTTGGGTTAAGGGGGGTCAAACTAAATCTTTTGAAGGTATCATCAGTTTCCAGCATGCATGTTTCTTTAAATGGGGGGTTATCCAGAATATAATGTCAGCTTCACTCCACTGTCTGCTTTCCAGGAAAGGACAATGTTCCTCATGAAAAAAAAAATGGGGGCCTCTAGTGCTCTCCATGAAAAACACCATTTATTAGACCAGAAATGATTACCCTCACATATGGCAAACAATGTGTAGGCACATCACTACAGTGCTTTGAAAAAGTATTCATACCTCTTGAAATTTTCCACATTTTGTCATTTTACAACCAAAAATGTACATTAATTTTATTGGGATTTTATGTGATAGACCAACACAAAATGGCACATAATTGTGAAGTGAAAGGAAAATTATAAATGTTTTACAAATAAATATCTGAAAAGTGTGGTGTACCCTAACTAGTCCCTAACTAATCTAGTGGAACCAATTGCCTTCATAAGTCACATAATTAGTAAATAGAGTCCATCTGTGTGTAATTTAATCTCAGTATAAATACAGCTATTTTGTGAAGCCCTCAGAGGTTTGTTAGAGAACCCTTAGTAAACAAGCAGCATCACGAAGGCCAAGGAACACACCAGACAGGTCAGGGATAAAGTTGTGGAGAAGTTTAAAGCAGGGATAGGTTATAAAAAAATATCCCAAGCTTTGAACATCTCACAGAGCACTGTTCAATCCATCATTCGAAAATGAAAAGAGTATGGCACAACTGCAAACCTACCAAGACATGGCCATCCACCTAAACCGACAGGCTGGGCAGGGCCGTCTTTATTACTGATTGGACCCTGGGCAAACATTTTCTTGGGCCCCCCTCCATGCAATTTCGTTCTCCACCTGCTCTGAGACATACAAAAAAAATAGTAGTTTACTGAATCAGATCAGGCACCAATTGTGATTGGTTGCCAGAGGTTACAGTGTATCATTACCACTCACTGAATGGCTCCTAGAAGTTACAGCTCACTTCATGGCTCACTGATTATTTGCTAGAGGTTACAGCATATGACTTCTGCTTGTTTATTGGTTGCTAGAGGTTACTGTACATCAATACTGCTCACTGGTTGCTAGAAGTTACTAGACATCCTTACGACTCACTAATTGGTTGCTAGAGGTTAATTCACATTATTACTGCTCACTGATTGGTTGCTAAAGGTTACTGCATACCCTTACTACTCAGTGATTGGCTGCAAGAGGTTAGTGCACATCATTATTGCTCACTGATTGGTTACTAGAGGTTACTGCATATACTTACTGCTCAGTGATTGGCTGCAAGTGGTCAGTGCGTATCATTATTGCACACTGGTTGCTAGAGGTTACTGCATATACTTACTGCTCAATGATTGGCTTCAAGAGGTCCATGCACATCATTACTGCTCACTGATTGGTTGCTAAAGGTTACAGCACATCAACTCCTCACTGCCTTCACACCATGGCCTGGGGAGGTGAGGGGACCCATCAATAGACAGAAAAAACTCCTATGGATCCTAGGGCTTCTGGTATCAGTGGCAATGCTGGGGGATTGATGGGATCAGTGGCAGTGGTGGTGGGGTGGGATTAGTTAGGAGGCACTACACTGTGGCAAATTCTGAATCATGTAGAGCAGGGGCGGGCCCGTCCATTAGGGGCGCCTGGGTGCCGCCCCCTACCCTGCCCACCCCCTATATGCATCATAATGGATAGATTCAGGCATAGCATGAATCTTTTCACTGCCATTGCGGCCGCCCCCTATTCATGTGTCTGGCCCCTTTCGGGTCACTAGGCATATGAATTACAGCAGCCAGGGTTTTTTTTTTGAAGCACTGATTAGAGCCATAGGCTCTAATAGGCTTCAAAATAGGGCGGACTCGGGACACAGAGCATTGCGTCTAGAGCCCACCCAGGTGTGTTGCAACAACAAATAAAAATTCGCTGCTGCAACACTGATCCTCCTCTTGGCCAATCGGGAAGCAGGTATGAAACTTATTTCCCAATTGGCCAAAACGTCTGGTAATCCTATTGGAAGCCTAGCGCCGGGAGGAGGAGAGAGGAGACCGAAGCAGCTTTCCCCCGAGCCCGCTAAGCTCTCACCACCCGCATCGAAGGTAAGGATAGCGGGTGGTGGTGGGGGAGTGTGTTAGTGCCACGCGGGGGGGGGGGGTAGTGCCGCTCCACCAGTGGCCTGGGGGGTGGCTGTTTGCCACCCCCACAAAAAACCCCACCAGCCACCACTGATATGGAGAATTCTACACTGACCACCAATGTAATGGGGAATTTGCAATGACCACCAATGTGAGGGTGGATTTACACTGACCACCAGTGTGATGGGGAATTTGCACTGACCACAGGGCTTTTACGCTACCCACCGACAAATATAAAGATGGATTTCTACACTGACACCAATGTAATAGGAACATTTACACTGACATCCCTGTAAGGGGAAATTTACACTGACAACCATTGTCAAGGATATTTGTACTGACCACCAATGTAAGGTGACATTCCTACACCGACCACCAATGTTAGGGGGGATTTACAATGACCACCAATGTAAAGGGTAATTTACACTGACCACCAGCGTAAGGGCAATTCTGCACTTACCACCAATGTAAAGGGAAATGTACACTGATTACCAATGTAATGGAGAATTTACACTGACAACCAAGGTAATGGGGGATGTTACATCAACAACCAAAAAGGGGGATTTCTACACTGGCTACCAATGTAAGGGGGGATTTACATTCACCACCAAATAAAGAGGGCTTCTACATGGACCACCAATGGAAGTGAGGATTTGAAATTGACCACAAATGAAAGTTTGGATTTTTTTTTACCAATTACCAATATGAAGAGGAGTTTCTACACTGGCCACCAATGTAATGGGGATTTACACTAACCACTAATGTAAGAGGGACCTTCACACTGGCCACTAGTGTGAATGGAAGGATTGTACACCAAGCCCCAATACATTGAGAAGATTTACACTGACCACCAATGCAGCTAAGACATTTAGACTGCGTTCACCTTTGTGTGTGTCAGGAACGCATGCAAAATCATTTTCCTGACACCACAGAAACGTGCTTCCCTTTAGCAGATACATAGCAGTTCCATTAATTGTTAATGACACCCTCACACATCTGCTGAGATATGCACCAAAATTCACGGCGCTGTGGCACCATGTTATTTATTTATTTTTTTATTCTTTATTTTCACAGAAACAGTGTTACAGGTACACACGAAAACAGCTTACAATAAAGACATAGCCTCTATTATAGATCTTGCCCATCTCAAAAAGAGAAAAAAATTACTATTTCAGATACTGCTGTGCTATATTATCTTTGAATTATATAATAGTTCAACAAACTCTTATTATAAACAATCAAAAGCAACACGGTTTGTCTTTTTCTTATATTTTCCCTAGCTAGCAAAAGCCACGGCTACCCTCAAAAAGTAAGAAAAAACAAAAAGAAAAAAATAAATAAAAAGGCTAGAGAACAAACAAAAAGAGAGAACGAATAAAGAAGGAAAAAAAAAACCCTTTCTCTTCTCTCTCCTCCCCCCGAGCCGGACTATTCTACCCTCCATTTACCAATAAATTACCTCTACCAAACAAGTCAGTGGCCATTTACTGCTGAGCGGCTGGGAATATCTGTTCCTATAACAAAATTAAGGAGTCCAGATTTTCCGATATCTCTTGGTCTTTCAATGTCATAGTAAGATTTTACATTTGTTGGATTTCCGTTATCCTGGCACTCCAGTGTAGTCTAGTTGGGAGGGTAGTACTCTTCCACGCCGGGATACACGCCTTCGCTGCAGTAAGCAGATGTTTTAAAAGTGAATTTTTATATTTTTTAATAGACAGCGGAGTGTCATGCAATAGAAAAGCTGCTGGATTTTCTCCAAGAGACACACCTGTGATTGTTTTAACACTTTCAGCTACCATCGTCCAGAACTCTTTCAGTCCTGGACATTCCCAAAAAATGTGTAACATAGTGCCCTCAGATTCCTGGCATTGCCAACAGATATTCAATAACCTCCTTGTGAGTGAACAGTAAAATCTTATCCTTCTGAGCCTGATAGAATATTACCCCCATATCTAGAGACATAGAGAGGCATAGAGATATGACAGCAAATGTCTCAGCAATTCCCCCTTTAAACGTAATTGTTCAAACGTAGAAGGTGCATGTATTAAAGTAGGTGTTGTTGGCAGTGATTGAAGAAAAGCGCTAAGCTGTATCCGGCAAAAAAAAGTCCAGATCTGATGAAAAATTACATTCGATCTCTCTACTCCTCATCAAGCGATCGCCCGTTGAAAAATGTAAAAGCCTACTAGAGCCCCGTCGTGGTAAAGCATTAAAGCCAGGGTCTATCAGACCCGGCTGAAAAGCCAGTGTACCAAAAATTTAAATGAAAGGGCTCAGATATGGCGAAATAGTAGTAGTTTTAAAGATCTTTTTAGTAGTCCGCAAAGTGGCACCCACCATTGGGTGCCCCTTCACGGTCTGTGGGATATCTGTATCCAGAAGCCATACAAGCCCTTCCAAAGGTAGGGCAACCGTCGCTTGTTCCATGTGAACCCATGGCTTCTTTTGAAGCACACACCAATCCACTACCCATGCCAAATGCGAAGCCTCATGATACTTAACTGGGTCGGGAAATCCAATCCCCCTTCTTTCCTTAGGAAGGGATAAAATCGCCCTGCGCATTCTCGCTGGTTTTCTGGCCCAGATAAATCTCAAAAACTTTGATCGAAGATCTCTCAGAAAACCTGGAGGAATTTTAATAGGTAAGGTCTGGAGTAGATACAACAGTCTTGGCATCATATTCATCTTAATGATATTGGTCCTACCAAACCATGTAAAAACCTCCCTGTCCCACCGTTGAAAATCCAATTTGAACTGTCGCGCCATCTGCGCAAAGTTAAGTTTTTACACCCTATTTCATTTATTCAGTATCTTTGTCCCTAGATAACATATATGGGAATCTGTCCATTTATATTTCAATGTTTTTATTGAAAAAGTCCAGAAATAACAAGAATAGCAGATAAACATAGGTCAATGCTTGGATTGTCACAATGGCAAATTTACAAGTACATAAGATATATTTAAACAAAATATTACATGGTCCATGAATATAAGGGAACAAACAATAATCATGTGATGTTCTCAGATAAACCTGCTGAGCATAGAAAGCCCAGCAGACAATATCAAAAGGTATTAAACGTATAGTTAATCTAACAACATACAGTTCTAATCAGTAGTCGGGATCATTATTTTTTTAGAGTTGTTATGGAGTGTGTGAGTGAGTTTGTCATTAACCATAATCCAGTTGACTTTATTTTTAACATAATCCAGAGGAATAACCAGTTGTTGCCAATTCCAGTCCACTGTATTCCTTGCCGCTAACAGTAGATATGTGATTCATTTAGTTGATTTCCTGGGCACCTCATCAGGTAGTCTATGGAATAAGGCAACCTCTGGGGATCTACAGATGTTTACACCCATCACCGAATTTATTAAATTAAATACCCGAATCCAGAACCTAATCACCAGGGGGCACTGCCACCAAATATGGTGCATTGTCCCCAACTGAACACAGTGTCGAAAACAGGTGATGTGGACGGATGCATTTTAGCCACCCGAGTTGTGACCAGGTACCAATGTAAAAGTGTTTTATAGTTGGCTTCAATTAGAATGGTATTGATAGAGATTTTGGATAAATTATAGGCAATGTCCTGCCATTCAGACAGATCAAAAGTAAGATTCAGGTCTTTTTCCCTTTGATTCATATAGGAGAGTTTTGAGTTTGGTTCAGTGAGGGAAGCATAAACCGCAGATAGTCGTCCCTTCAAAAGACCCCTTGCCTGGCAAAACAACTCAAACATTGTAAGTGTAAGCGGCTCAATTATTAGATTAAGTTTAGATTAAATCTGACAAAGGATACAATTTGGTTATATCGGAATATTTCACTTGTAGGTATCTACATCTTGTCTTTAAAGTGTTGTAAAGAGTATAGCCGGTTACCATTAAGGTAGTCATCAATTCTTAGCAATTCTTTATTGAGCCACCAATGAAATGATTGTGGCACTAACCCTGGTGGAAACTCCGGGATGCAGAAGATGGGAGCTAAAGGTGTGTGTGGGGATGATAGAGATGTCCAGTGACGCACTCTATCCCAGACCGCCAATGAATGTGATAAAGAAAGACATAATATAGGAGGGCGTAACCGGTTGGGAAGCCACATCAATGATCCTATGGCCAAGGGGTGACAGGAGAGTGCCTCAAGGGAGACCCAAAGAGGTGCAGGACCTGTAGCTGTAGTACTGGCAAGTTGGGAAATCTGAGCGGCTTGAAAGTGGTTTTGTAAGTTAGGGAGACCAAGACCACCCTTTAATTTTGGGGCATATAGGATCTGTTTGTTCAGTCGAGGTCTTATATTACCTCATATGAAACGAAGAACCTCGGCTTGTAGATGCTGTAGATCTCTTCTCGGGACTGCCACTGGTAGAGTTCTAAAATAATAAAGTATCCTGGGTAGAAGTGTCATTTTGACAGAGTTGATTCTGCCAAACCATGACAGGGAATAGTCCGCCCAACGGCGAAGATCCTCTTTAAGTTTTTAAACAACGGGGCAGAGAACCTTCAGGGCCCTTTACCATGTGATCAGCTGATCACATGTAAACAGACTTGCCGGTTATCCACAGCCCTTTCCTCACACGCTGTGTCTGTGTTAGGAAAGGACTGCTGTTAACTGTCAAGAATGTCAGTAAATTGTTTACACTGATAATCAGTGCCCCAATCAGCAGTGCCATCTATCAGTGCCCATCAGTGCTGCCTATCAGTGCTCATCAATGCTGCCTATCAGTGCCCATCACTTCCACCGACAAGTGTTACCTATCAGTGCTCATTAATGCCGCCTATTAGTGCCCATCAATTCTGCCTATCAGCACCACCTATCAGTGCTCATTAATGCCGACTAACAGCGTCCATCAGTGCCACTCTTCAATTCTACCCATCAACGTCCATCAATACTGCCTGAGTTCTGCCTATCAGTGTTCCTCAGTGCCCATCAGTACCACCTATCAGTGCCCATCAATGCCACCTATCAGTGCAGCCTATCAGTGCACATTAGTGCCTCCTATCAGTGCTCATCAATGTGGCCTATCAGTGTTCATCAGTGCCTCCTATCAGTGCTCATCAGTGCCTCCTATCAGTGCCCATTAGTGCCTCCTATCAGTGCCCATCAGTGCCTTTTTTCAGTGTCCATCAGTACCTTCAATCAGTACCCATCAGTGCCTTCTATCAGTGCTGTCTATCAGTGCTCATCAGAGCCTTCTATCAGTGCTCATCAGTGCCTATCAGTGCCTTCTATCAGTGCTCATCAGTGCCTTCTATCAGTGCTCATCAGTGCCCATCAGTGCCTTCTATCGGTGCTCATCAGTGCCTTCTATCAGTGCTCATCAGTGTGCCGTCTATCAGTGCTCATCAGTGCCTTCTATCAGTGCTCATCAGTGCCCATCAGTGCCTTCTATCAGTGCTCATCAGTGCCGTCTATCAGTGCTCATCAGTGCCTTCTATCAGTGTTCATCAGTGGCCATCAGTGCCTTCTATCAGTGCTCATTAGTGCCTTCTATCAGTGCTCATCAGTGCCCATCAGTGCCTTCTATCAGTGCTCATCAGTGCCTTCTATTAGTGCTCATCAGTGCCTTCTATCAGTGCTCATTAGTGCCTTCTATCAGTGCTCATCAGTGGCCATCAGTGCCTTCTATCAGTGCTCATCAGTGCCTGCTATTAGTGCTCATCAGTGCCTTCTATTAGTGCTCATCAGTGCCTTCTATCAGTGCTCATCAGTGCTCAGCAGTGCCTTCTATCAGTGCTCATCAGTGCTCATCAGTGCCTGCTATTAGTGCTCATCAGTGCCTTCTATCAGTGCTCATCAGTGCCTGCTATTAGTGCTCATCAGTGCCTTCTATTAGTGCTCATCAGTGCCTGCTATTAGTGCTCATCAGTGCCTGCTATTAGTGCTCATCAGTGCCTTCTATTAGTGCTCATCAATGCTCATCAGTGCCTTCTATTAGTGCTCATCAGTGCCTGCTATTAGTGCTCATCAGTGCCTGTATTAATTTCCATCAGTGCCGTCTGCCTTCTCAGGACAGCACGGCTCTGAGTGGAGATCGTGTGTCATAGAACAATAGCACAGAGACACCGGCGGCATTAATGTTCTATTTGTCGGTCCTCTCTGGCAGGGGATGAGAGAGGACACACAGCTGATCTCACGGCTCCCCCTTCTCCCCCCTCCCCCCTCCTGTGTGCTCCGCGGGCAGTCTAGTGTGAAGCTAAGGAGCTCACATTTCCCGCGGAGCACACAGGAGAGGGAGGGGGGAGAAGGGGGAGCTGTGAGATCAGCTGTGTGTCCTCTCTCATCCCCTGCCAGACAGGACCGACAAATAGAACATTAATGCCGCCGGTGTCTCTGTGCTATTGTTCTATGACACACGATCTCCACTCAGAGCCATGTGTGAAGAGCAACCCCACTGCCCCCCCACACACACACACAGTGCGGAATGCAGGGCCCCGTCGCAACTGCGACTGTTGTGACTCTGGTAATTCTGCCACTGCAACGGGGGATAATTATCTTTATAGAGTCTCAATAGAAGGCGTTAATTGGACCCCTAAATATGAAAGAGAATGTGATGCCCATTGAAAGTTGTAGCTATCCCGAAGAGTCCGTACCATTGAGTGGGGAAGCGAGACATTAAGGGCTGTTGTTTTGTGAGGGTTCAGGGAAAGGCCAGAAAGCCAAGAGAACTGGGACCGGATTGCCATAGCCAAGGGTTCGATGACTAATGCGAACAGTAAGGGTGAGAGCGGGCATCCCTGTCTCGTGCCACGTTTGATAGTGAATGACGATAATTTGTAACCCCGTATGGAAACCTGAGCTGACGGAGACCCATATAAAGTTTTCAATAAGGATAGAAAGCTAGGGCCAAACCCCAAAGTCTCTAAAGTAGTGAATAAATAATTAAAATTCACGCTATCAAAAGCCTTATGATGGTCTAATGATAGAAGAAGACGCTCCCGAGAAAGGGGGGCATCCCAGTTAGCACGTACAACTGAAATCAAGGTTATAGTTCTACAAACTTGGTCTAGCGTTTGGCGCCCAACAATGAATCCTGACTGATCTTTATGAATGTACTCTGCCAAGAAAGTGTTAAGACGTAAAGCCAGGAGTTTCGTAAGGATTTTTAGATTACAATTGATTAACGAGATTGGGCGATAATTAAGGACATCAGTAGTAACTTTATTAGGTTTAGGAATAACACCAATATAGGCCTTATTTTCATCTACAGGAACCGCACCTCCATCCCGCAAAGAATTGAAATAGAGAGCCTTGTGTGGGACCAGCTGTTCTGAGAATTTTTTGTAGTAAATGTTAGTGAGACTGTCCGGTCCTGGCGATTTTTGAAGTGATATCATTTTGAAGGTATTACTGATCTCCTCACAAGTGAAAGGTTGATCCAATAAGTCTCTATGTGTCTCCTCAATGGAGGGGACAGGTAGGCTCCCCAGAAATTCCCTGAGGATTTTGGGAAATGTGACCCCCTGAAAGTCTAATTTTTGACAATGCCAAATTGGAATATCTAGGAGTGAGCTTATGTGCCAGCAAGGATTCTGGGCGATCACGCCAAGTAAAAAACCTATGATTGGACCAGCGTAATTGCTTCTCAGCTTTTGTGGTCAGGCAAATGTTGAGTTCCAAGCGGGCTTGTTCAAGCTTAGTTAATAGGTCAGGGGGTGGGGAATTTTTATGTTGGGTGGCTAGAGCTTCATATTCCATAATTTTGGCAGAAATCAACACATCTCATGCTTTTTTTAAGCCTGGAAGACAACTGGATGAGGAACCCTCTAACGGACGCTTTGTGTGCTGCCCAATTAATTGCGGGGGTGGTTTATCTGTCCATTTAAAATCAAATTGGGTAGCTATCTCGTGCTGAAGGGGCGCACCCAACTCCACCCCCATCGCCTCATATTTATTATAGTTCACCTTAAAATTGGATAGCGCACCATATATGCATAGTTCCAACAAAAGGTATGGGAGGGATATGACTGGGGAAGTTATAAAAAATATCAAATCATCCACATATGCGGTAAGTTTATGTTTCCCTCCTTTTGTTGAGATGCCCCTGATATCTGAATTGGTATGAATAGTCCTTAAGAAAGGTTCTAACGTAAGGACAAAGATGATGGGCGATAGTGGCATCCCATTACTTATGGGAAAAGGATCTGACATTATATCGTTAATCTTGACCCGAGCCGATGAGATGGAATATAAACCTGTAAATCAGCTTTGCATCCCTGCCCCCAAGCCTATGTGTTGTAACGTAGCTTTCAAAAATGTCCAATCAACCCTATTAAATGCTTTCTCCGCATCCGCGGATATAAGCACTAAAGGTTTATGATGAATTTGGGAAAAATGTATGTCGCTCAGGACCCTTTGCGTATTATCTCTGCCTTCTCTATCAGGTTTAAAACCCACTTGATCAGGATCTATTAAAGAAGAGATATGACTCAGTAATCTAGTGGCGAGAATCTTTGTAAACATTTTAAGGTACACATTTAATAGGGGGATTGAACGATAGCTAGGGCACAGGGATGGATCTTTTCCCTCTTTGGGGATTGCTGTTATATGAGCTAACATTGTCTCTGCCAGTATTGTCTGCCCGTCGCATAGGGAGTTAAAAGCCACTATAAATCTTTGTGCCAGTTTATCCTAAAAGATCTTATAATAAGACAGGGTATACCCGTCCGGGCCAGGGGCCTTACCCGGTTTCATTAATTTAAGGGCTCCTAAGAACTCGTCTATTGTAAGTGGGGTATCTAATTCCTTAACTATCTTGTCAGATAACTTAGGCATTCCTGAGACTTGAAGATATTCCCTAGCCGCCTCCCATCTACTGTGTGATATCGAGGAGGAAGATTGACCCTCTAAATTGTATAAGCTAGTATAATAGTCCATAAAGGCCTGTGCAATCGCCTGAGAAGAGTTGACTAGAACATCACCATGCATTTTAATACGTGAGATGTAATTACGTGCCCTGGTCTCTCTAAGAGCGTTGGCTAACATCCTACTCGGCTTGTTTCCAAACTCAAAGAATGCTCGCCTACAGCAAATTAATTTAGCTTTTGCTTTGTCCATAAGTAATGAGTTTAACTCATCGCGTAAACGTGTGAGTTTCTCCTCCGTCTGTTGAGATTGAGATTTCTTGTGGGCCAGTTCCAATGACTAGATATCTCTAAGTAGAGAATCTATCTGGGCAATTAGCAGTCATTTCCTATGGGCACCCAAAGATATCAGGGTGCCTCTAATGACACACTTATGTGTTTCCCATAAACAAAATGGAGTGACCTCCCCTGTGTCATCAGTTGCAAAAAAGAATCTAGTTCTTGAGTTACTTGTTTCTCATATTCCGGGTCTTTCAGAAGTGTCTCATTAATTTTCCAATGCCACTCATGAGACACTGGTTCTCCCAGTTCTATAACACAATTGGTCGGTGCGTGATCCTATAGGGTAAATGAGCCTATAAAGGCCTCGCGTAAACATGACAGGGCATTCGGTGAACGAAAAATATAATCAATTCTGGTATGTGTCCTGTGTTTGGCCGAAAAAAAAGTATAGTCCCTATCCTGTACATGTAGAGTTCTCCAACTATCTATCAACTGCAATTCCTGGAGAAGTCTTTTGGCTCTGCACAGTTTTGCATATGATAGATGGAAGGCACCTTTAGACACATCAAGCGTGGGGTCCAACCTAATGTTAAAGTCCCCTCCCACCAGCAGGAGGCCCTCCTTGTGTTAATGTACCAAATGGAGATATGTCTCAAGCGAAGAGACCTGATCCTCATTTAGTAAATATAAGTTAACTAAAGTAACGTTTTGCTCAAACAGGAGTCCCCTGACGATAAGGAGGCGACTCTCTTCATTCTTAATTACCTTTAATTCCTTCCATGGAATCTGTTTAGAAAAGAGAATTGTTACCCCACTTGACTTGGAAGTCTGGGAGGCACCATGATAGACTATCGGGAATCTGTGGTTCCCTAATCTTGGGATTTTATCTTTTCTAAAGTGTGTCTCCTGGAGAAAAATAATATGAGATTTAAGTCTCCCCAGTAGTCTAGTATGTTTCTCTGGACTATTTAGCCCCTTAACATTGTACGAGGTCCTAGTCATTTTAGCACTCAGGAGGAAGAGAGAGAGGAAAAAAACTATAAACCAAAAGGTAGCGAGCAGACAAGGTATGACCTGTCTGCTAACCAGAAAGTAAAAAAAGTTAAAAACACCTCCGACTTTCCTCCAACCAGAGGAGAGGCGTTTACGGTGGGGAAAGTGGTCAAGCAAGACAGAGATTTGAGATGTGGTACCAACACAAGTGCATTCCTAGTCATCCTAAAGCATCTAAATAATAAGCAAACCATTTATTCACCCAGTAGAACGTATAATTTAAACATTACTTGCCTAGCCTCCATAACGCAGAACCTTGCAGATCAGGCTACATTATCAATTCTCAAAAAAAAAATAAAGAGAACTGAAACCTGCCTTCTATCATCTGCTCCAGGGAAGCCAGAGAAGAATAGAATAAGCAATTTCACATTCACATTACAGGTCATTAGTACACTTGCTTATAAATGCCACAAATTGACCCCAATGTCATCCTATAGTCCATATCCTTATGCAGATTAAATCTCACAGAAGGGGAGTTTAAACAGGTCTCCAACTATAAGTAGTCTGCCCTAGTGTTTAATCACCTGCATGTCTCATCCCCCAGCCTTTCACCCCCAAGCCCTATAGGATTAACAATTAAAAAAGCAGAAACAGTAATAGCTGGCCAGCCCCAACCCCCCCCCCCCCCCCGGCATACTTATACCCACCATATCTGAGACATCCTTCCCATAAGATAAAATAGGGAAGCAGATCTCCTTTTAATTGGGGATACTATAAACAATTTAGCAGGATCCATGTAAAATAATTCCCACCGGCCAATAAATGTGTAGAAACAATGTACCATAACTTCTAGTTACCCAATCATAAAACAGTGAAAATGTGTTACAATCTCCACCATCCCATCTCTAGTAATCAGTGAGCATATACTGAGTACTCCTAACAACCCAGTCAGTTCATAACAACATTGCAGGGTAACCCCCCAATCAGTGATCAATAGTGTGCAAAAACCTTTATCAACTTACTCAGTTAAAAATACCAGTGTGCAATAACCTCTAGCAACCCGATCCATGAACAACAAGCATGTGCAATAACCCCAGCAACTCATTCAGTGACTAGTAATAATATACCACAAAAAAAATAAATAAAAAAATTTCCTACAACCTCCTATCGGTGGTAATGTGCAATAATCTCCAACCTCTTAATAAAAGAGTGGTGATGGTTAGGGATGAGCTTCGAGTTCGAGTCAAACTCATGTTCGACTCGAACATCGGCTGTTCGCCGAACAGCGAACAATTTGGGGTGTTTGCGGCCCATTCGGAACACCCTTTAAAAGTCGTCTATGGGAGAAATCAGAAGTGCTAATTTTAAAGGCTTATATGCATGGTATTGTCATAAAAAGTGTTTGGGGACCTGGGTCCTGCCCCAGGGGACATGTATCAATGCAAAAAAAAGTTTTAAAAACGGACGTTTTTTTGGGAGCAGTGATTTTAATAATAGTTAAAGTGAAACAATAAAAGTGTAATATTCCTTTAAATTTCGTACCTGGGGGGTGTCTATAGTATGCCTGTAAAGGGGCGCATGTTTCCTGTGTTTAGAACAGTCTGACAGCAAAATCACATTTCAAAGGAAAAAAAGTCATTTAAAACTACTCGCGGCTATTAATGACTTGCCGGTCCAACAATACACATAAAAGTTCATTGATAAAAACAGCATGGGATTTCCCCACAGGGGAACCCTGAACCAAAATTTAAAAAAAAAATGGCGTGCCCCCCCAAAAATCCATACCAGACCCTTATCCGAGCATGCAACCTGGCAGGCCGCAGGAAAAGAGGGGGGGGACCAGAGAGCGCCCCCCCTCCTGAACTGTACCAGGCCACATGCCCTCAACATTGGGAAGGTGCTTTGGGGTAGCGGCCCCCAAAGCACCTTGTCCCATGTTGATGTCCCCACCTTGTTCCCATGTTTCTTCCTCCATCTTCTTGTTCTTCTGGTTCGTCCTCCGATCCCCTGCTTCTTGCTCCGGTGTTCTCATCCGGCATCTTCCTCTGCGGCGTCTTCTTCCCCGTTCGTTCTTGGGCCACTCCGCATCCATGATGGGAGGCTCCCACTGTGTGACGCTTCTTGTCTTCTGACACTTCTTAAATAACAGAGGGCGGGGCCACCCGGTGACCCCGCCCCTTTGACGCATGGGGACTTCTCTGTGGCATTCCCCGTGATGTCAGAGGGGGCGGGGTCACCCGTTACGAATCCAATGAGGTTTAACCACAAATACCGTGTAGGATATTTGAGCATCATGCGATACAGGAGTCTATTAGATTCCTCCTGGTGCATGGAGAGGGAAAGGATTGGATCTCAATCCAAACCCCCAAAAGGGAATGGGTATCTCGTCCCAACTTCCCTATGGCTGTCCCCGTGATGTCAGAGGGGACCCTGCCCCCTCTGACATCACGGGGACAGCCATAGGGAAGTTGGGACGAGATACCCATTCCCTTTTGGGGGTTTGGATTGAGATCCAATCCTTTCCCTCTCCATGCACCAGGAGGAATCTAATAGACTCCTGTATCGCATGATGCTCAAATATCCTACACGGTATTTGTGGTTAAACCTCATTGGATCCTATGCGGGAAGATGGGGTTATGGTGTTAGCACACGGCTCGTGTGTACAATACACAATATCTACTGTTCCCTTTTTAGTACACTTTATGACCATATCTCATTTATCATTAATATGTCCCTTTGGCATGATTCATGTCATGTCTATTGTCTGAGGGCCGTTTGTGAGCTCCGAGGGGTGTGGCCATGCCTGTTCCCCCCCACGGGGGTGGAGTTCGGTCCCTTGGTGGCTTCCTGGCAGGGTGGGGGCAAGTGGAGTTCTTCCGTGTGCCCCTCTTTCTGCTCCAGTCGGCGCCTGTTTCCTGTCGCCGAGTGGGCTTCACCCTGCCGGCGGCGTCCCGTGTTCATCTCCGGACTGGTGGTGACGGAGTGCGCGTTCGCGAGGCATTCAGGACGCGCACCACGCCATGACATCGCGCGTTTTGCAACGGAGATGACGACGGTGGTCGAGGCCTTCTGGCCTTCTGGGACACCAAGGGAGCCACACCTTGGCCGCTCTTTTGGCGGCCCACATGCCATGTTCCTGGGGGAAGTGGGGGAGTTCTGCACCTGCCTACAATCATCCCATTAGCCTCACTTTAGCTATATAACAAGACTGCACGTCTAACAATCAAACAAAAATTCTATGCAGGCCAGGATGGATGGCATTGCATCTACCTTCCTTTGGCATTTGAGTTCTTACCCTTTTTTTGTATAACCGCAGTCAGGTCTTCAATATCAAACAAGTTCTACAAACCTCATACAATCTACAGCCTATACGAATCACGATACAGTATAAGGTAAACTATACACTATATATATATATACTTTTTTGAACCACACCATTTCACTTAGCACATCACATCATCACTCACCTACCATCACATTCGGTTGGCTTTTTATTTATTTATTTTTCACATCTTATTTTTCACTTTTTTTTGTTTTTGCTTTTCATTGTTTATTGTCATTTGTTCACGTTCTGTCAACGTTTGGTTGGCATACACCGTGCTTCCCACATACGATGCACTTCCTTAGTCACTTCATGATTTTATCCACAGTGCACGTTTTTATACACACACACTTCGCATTTTCCCTTGCACCATATTTTTTATTTGTAGTATTATTGAATACTACCATTTATGTACTACCATCTTCTCACATTAGTATACCTTTATATATATTAACAAATACTATTTTACATTGATTTTATCTTTATTTTTTTTCATGGGACGCAAACAACACTTTGAAATACCCCTACGCTGACATTTTTCTATACCATCAGTCTCAATATATATAACTAGAAATACTTACAATGATGATTTAATTATTAATTTATTAATGGCTACTAATGGGTGTTTGTTGCAGGTGTGTACTCTTTCGCCCCCCCCGGGGGGCGTGCATTAGTGTGGCTCCTTGTAAGCCCCTTGGGGTTGGCTCCTCTTTCCTGGGAGGGTGGGGGCGGCCCACACACCCTTCGGATTCTCCAATGGCTCCGACCATCTTAGAATTTGAAACACTCATTTCATCCTTTAAACGGTAAAATCCACCACTATGATTTATTTAATATGATGAATGACGATAAGTTTTACAAATTCTGAATACATGTATTATATTTTTTAGATTCAAATGTGCCCCCTGAAGAGACCGCATTTAGGTCAAAACGCGTCAGGGCTTGCATATTATACAACACCATGCAATGTAATGATGTGTCGAATGTGTTTCCTACCGTTTTATGGAATATGAACTCTATCAGTGGATCAGACTGTTATATGTACATAGTGTATTCAACCAAATAATAAGGACATCTTGTTAATAAATTGTCTCTTTAATACCATCTAGAAATATTTTCTGTGATGTTGTACACTGCTGTTTTAAAGCCCCACTGGGGAACAAACCTTTTTTTGGAATTTAGGGAGACCCCCACACCATTTTTAAAAAAAAATTTGATTCAGGGTGCCCCTGTGTGGAAATCCAATGCCGTTTTTATCAATTAACTTTTATGTGTATTGTCGGACCGGCAATTCATTAATAGCCGCGAGTAGTTTTAAATGACTTTTCCTTTGAAATGTCATTTTGCTGTCAGACTGTTCTAAACACGGGAAACATGCGCCCATTTACAGGCATACTATAGACACCCCCCAGGTACGAAATTTAAAGGAATATTACACTTTTATTGTTTCACTTTAAGCATTATTAAAATCACTGCTCCCGAAAAAACGGCCGTTTTTAAAACTTTTTTTTGCATTGTTACATGTCCCCTGGGGCAGGACCCAGGTCCCCAAACCCTTTTTAGGACAATACCATGCAAATTAGCCTTTAAAATTAGCACTTTTGATTTCGAACGTTCGAGTCCCATAGACTTCAATGGGGTACTAACGTTTGTGCGAAGTTTTGGTTCGTTCGCAAGTTCTGGTGCGAACCGAACCAGGGGGTGTTCGGCTCATCCCTAGTGATGGTGTACAATAAATTCTTACAGCCTAATCAGTATGCACTGATAGTATATACTAATTTCTAGCATCCTGATCAGTAAACAGTGATACTTTGCAATATTCTTTAAATAAAAAAAAACATTCAGTGATTAATAATTTGTAGTGAAAAAAACAAAAACACATTCAGCCTAAAAGTCTCCAAAAGATGGTAAAGAGGGGGCAGGTCAGTTATGGGATGATGAAAAAGGGATCCTGGGGCTATCTATGTGGATTATGGCTCTTCTGACCCTTGTCGGTTAGACAGACTGCGTGGGCGTCCTGGGCGAGATCTCCCTCTCCACTGTGATCTCGACCCGTTCCCCTAATATTGGAAGATCTGTCCAGTTGGGGACTTCAATAGCCTCTGAGCCCAGGAAGTAAAATAAGTCTGGCAGTTGAGCGGGATCATATAGGTTAAAACTGCGTTCATCCTTTTGAATGAACAATGACAATGGGTAACCCCATCAATAAGTTGCTCCCCTGGAGCGCAAATGGTCCAATAATGGTTTCAGCAAGCAATGTCTGTTCTTTGTCTGGCGGCACAAATCGGGATATACTAGTATTTCCACCCCTTCAAAATCCAGTGGCCCCTTCTGCCATGCAGCCCTGATTATATCCTCCCCTATCCTAAAAAAGTGTACTCTACACAAAACGTCTCGTGGGGTAGGCTGGTCAGGGTTATGAGCAGTGGGGACTCTATGCACCCGGTCCAATTCGATCAACTGATTAAAAATAACAGTAACTGTATCTCTTAGGCCGGACCCCGCAGCTGCTTCCGGAACCCCCTGATCCGAACATTATTCCTCCTACGTCTATTTTTGGAGTCTTCTGTTTGTAGTTGTAACCTAATCAATCTCTGATGTTGGATATGTAACATCCATGCGTGCATCTACCACACCTTGCTGAGTTTCTAAGTGAATCAATTTCTGGTCCTTAGCAACCATTTTGGAGCGGACCTCCTCTATTTCTTCCCTCAGAGTGCCCGTTAAGCTGCTCAACAGATTCTGTATATACTCTTTAGTGGGGAGAGACTGCATAAGCTGTCTGATATCTGGCTCTAGGAATATGGGCTGCATGGACTCAATGAGCATACCTGTGAGTCTATACAAGAAATCACCTGTATGGGCATAGAGGAGTCTAGCCCAGCTGTTTCAGACGGTCGTTGCTCCGGGCGGTAGCCTAGAGATATCTGACAGTTGCTGGGATGGCTCAGACCGTGGTTCCTGTAATGGCGCCATGTTGGAAACAACGGGCCGTCCGACGTCTCTCCTTACCATCAAATATCGGTAATGTAAGAGTGGCTAGGAGTATAATGCGCTCCTGTATTCTTCCCCCTACCTCAGCATGGGCTACAGGGTTTGCTATATTGACGGTCTTCTGAAGGGTGCACCGCGGTATCACAGAGCTCTAATCCAGAGCATCCTCACTCCATCCTGCCTAAACCATGCCCCCGCACCATGTTATTTTGAGAAAGTGTTCCACCTCCAGTTTGCTTACCTTTGCACAACAGGCAGATGTTAGGCTTAATGACCACAGTTGTAGGCAAGACTTGCAAGCATGTCCCTTTACCTCCCCAGTGGGCAGCATTCAGCAGAAGTGATGGTGGATATGACCTCAGGGTGGCATGATATGTCATTAACTGGCTGTCAAATGTAATTACCATAAGAACAACTGCTGGGGAAAGAAAGTAAAATGACTGGGCCTACAATATTTTATATAGCTAGATGCTACAAGTTACATTAACTTTTATATGACAGATTGCCAAATCAAATGGATGCTTTTCTGAACACCCACATGTATTGAGCCATTGGTTTAATATGCCCTTTATGGACCTACAATTAAGGATGTTCTCATAGCTCCCAATTGTTCCTGGTTTAGAGGGACTGTCCCTCTTTTTGAACTAAATCCATTCATCCCTGTTTTTGGAATGATGTATAGTTCTTTTATAAAGAAATGTACTATTTAGTTACCAGAGATGTTATACTGCAGTAAACCATACATCCAACCACTAAATTATTGAATTAGTTGGTTTGAAAAGCCTGTCTCAAAATATCAATTTTTCATGGTCCATGCAACTAGTGTATCGAAGAAATGTGTCCTTTGCCTACACACTTTACAATAAAAGGTGTCCTTTCTCATCTCAGAAGGTTGGGAGGTACAAGTGTGCTTGTTGGGTTTAATTATGGAAAAAAAATCTGTTTATGTGCATGGCCATTTCTTTTTTAGCTACAAATTCCTAGTTATAACAGTAATGACATAATATTTTATAGTTGTAGCTCAACTAACTAGGTCCATATGTTTTCTCTATCAGTAAGAGATGGCTTATAGTAATCACTGTTGACATTCCATAGAAGCTCCTCTACAACTGACCCGATCAGAAATTATTTCAGTGTTTTGATGCATTTTACGTTCCATTGAAATTATGCACAGGATATACATTACAGATGGAATATTTTGCTGTCATTAAAGACTAATTTTATTAACATAACTAACTATTCGTAATGCCCATCTCTAGTGTTAAACACAGTTTTCCATATATCATCCTCTCGTATCCAGATCAGATTGTATGCACCCCTGAGATCCATCTTAGTAATGGAGGCACCTTTCAATCTCTCGAATAGTTTAGATATTAAGGGTAAGGGGTATGGATTTTTTATTGTATCCGCGTTTAAGCCTCGATAGTCAAGGCAGGTTCTTAAAGTACCATTCTTTTTGGCAACAAAAAAGAACCCTGCTCCTGCAGGCGATGGGGATTTTCACATGAATCCTTTCTCTAGATTTTCAGGGACATACTCTGACATGGCCTGGGACTCTGGGATGGACAGGGGGTAGGTACAAGCCCTGGGCAGAGTTGCTCCAGGAACAAGGTCGATAGCACAGTCCAAGGACCTGTGAGGCGGAAGCACCTCAGCTGATCTTTTGTATAACATATCTCAGAAATCACTATATGCAGCAGGAAGAGCAGAAGATACTGAGGTGGTGGCAACAGAAAGTCTCTCCTTTAGGGCAACCTTGAGTAGGCAGGACAAGAAACAGGGGGGGCCCCAAGCCAGGTTCTGCCCAGAAGTCCAGTCAATGTGTGGAGAGATGAGTTATAACCAAGGAAGGCCCAATGCCATAGGGGTTTAGGCCTTGGGTAGGATAAGGAAGGATATCCACTCCTGGTGGAGTATCCCTACTGACATCTTAACAGACAGAGTCTGGAAGTGGATAGGACCCCCTGGAAGAACAGTGCCATTAATCGCCAAGACCACCAATGGAGTGGTGAGGGGTGAAAGGGTACGTTTTATAGAAAATTCAGTTCTCCAGTCCATAAAATTGCCAGCGGCTCGGGAATCCAGATATGCCAGGATTGAATGAGAAGAAGCTCCAACATGAAGGAACACTGAAAGAAGGCGATGAGAAGGTGATATTTCTGGGTCCAATACTCCATCTTCCAGATGTATTAGACCCGAGCGTTTCCCAGACTAAGTGAGCAGGTGTCACAAAAATTCGTCCTTCACTCTGTCAGAGAGACAATGTAAAAAAATTCCAAATAAGACCTCATTATTCCAGCTCACCTCAGCATTTAGTATACGAAAATGAAGGGCATACTGTCCCACAGAAGCAGATTCTTGGCGGAGACGTAAAAGAGCACTGGCCGCTGAAGAGACAAGACCTGGTTCCCCACAATAAAACAAAACAAAAACAAAGCATATGGACTGTTCTATCTCTCTGACTGTTTGAGAAGTGAATGCTGGACTGGGCAGGGTGACAGACAATCCAACACTTCAGCAGCCCCTTTGGGGGTACCGCTACACTTAAGTACAGCAACACCCTTTCCCCTTATTGTTTTATTATTATTTTGACTAGTTTGAAAAACTGTTACATCCTATCATAATTTGCTGGTGTAGGGTTCTGCTGCCCTCTACTGTCTGCATTTGTAAATATCTGTGCTGCTTATCACAGAATTAATCATGTAATAAAGCACTTCCTCTCTTTGGGTTGTTGGGTTGGAAACCCCAGAATGAGAAAGTGAAGGGAAAGAGAGAAATAGAGAGAGAGAGAGAGAGAGAGAGAGAAAATCTGAGACACATATCCTGTACATGAAAGAGCTGTTGCTGAATCCAGACCAGAAGCAGGGACTATTGTGTATAAATAGTCAATGAGTTTTTTAGCTCTCACATGGATGCACTATGCTGGCTAGACACTGAGCCATGAGTAGGTAGAAAAGAACGGTCAAAAGACCTGCGTAACAAGGTAATGAAACTTTACAAAGATGGAAAAGGATATAAAAAGATATCCAAAGCCTTGAATATGCCAGTCAGTACTATTTAATCACTTATTAAGAAGTGGAAAATTAGGGGCTCTTTTTATACCAAGCCAAGGTCAGGTAGACCAAGAAAGATTGCAGCCACAACTGGAGGAAGAATTGCTCAGGATACAAAGGAAAACCCACAGGTAACCGCAGGAGAAATACAGGCTGCTCTCCAAAGTGACGGTGTGATTGTTTTTAACCCTTTCATGACTAAGCCTATTTTTGAAATTTGGTGTTTACAAGTTAAAATCCATATTTTTTGCTAGAAAATTACTTAGAAACCCCAAACATTATATATATTTTTTTAGCAGAGAATCTAATGGAGATTGTTGCAATATTTTATATCACACGGTATTTGTGCAGCGGTGTTTTAAAACGCAAATTTTTGGAAAAGGGACACTTCCACGAATTTTAAAAAATTTTAAAAAATTCAAACAGTAAAGTTACCCCAATTTTTTATATAACGTGTATAACGTGAAAGATGATGTTACGCCAAGTAAATAGATACCAAACATGTCAGGCTTTATAATTGCACGCACTCGTGGAATGGCGACAAACTATGGTAGCTATGAATTTCCATAGGTGACGCTTTAAATTTTTTTTTTTTTACGGTTACCAGGTTAGAGTTACAGAGGAGGTCTAGGGCTAGAATTATTGCTCTCGCTCTGACGATCGCGGCGATACCTCACATGTGTTATTTGAACACCGTTTACATATGCGTGCGTGACTTCCGTATGCGTTTTCTTCGCTGCGCGAGCTCGCAGCGACGGGGGCGCTTTAAAATTTTTAATTTTTTTTATATTTATTTTATTTATTTTTATACTTAAAAATTGTGTTTAAAAAAAAAAAGTTTTTTTTTTACTTTTATTGCTGTCACAAGGAATGTAAACATCCCTTGTGACAGTAATAGGTGGTGACAGGTACTCTTTATGGAGGGATGGGGGGTCTAAAAGACCCCCCATCCCTCCTTTACACTTCAAAGTATTCAGATCGTCGAAAACGGCGATTCTGAATACTGTGTATTTTTTAAAATTCGGCGCCATTGGCAGCCGAGTAAACGGGAAGTGACGTCATGACGCCGCTTCCGCGTTTACAACAATAAAGCTGGAACGAAGCCACCCACAGCTTCGTTCCAGCCCGCCCACAGCCGCCGGAGGCAGACGATTGGACACCGGGCCTTCCGATCGAAAGGGAGGCCCGGTAAGTGCGTCGGGAGGCGGCGGGAGGGGGGGATGTCCCCTCCCGCTCCTCCGGTATAACAGCCGAGCGGCTTTTAGCCGCATCGGTTGTTATATACGGGTAGCCGATCGCCCGCTCGAAACAACGGTACCGGGATGATGCCTGCAGCTGCGGGCATCATCCCGGTATAACCCCCGAAAGCAGATGTGCGTACGGTCGGCGGGAAGGGGTTAAGGAGCACAATTTAACGATACTTGAACAAAAAAGAGCTGCATGGTTGAGCTGCCAGAAGGAAGCCTTTACTGCGCCAATGCCACAAAAAATCCAATGAGGCATTTTGTTGGGCATAGTGTAACCAGGCTTTTTTGTGAAACTTGTACAGTAAAGGCTTCTTTCTGGCAAGTTGACCATGCAGCTCTTTTTTGTTCAAGTATCACCGTATTGTGCTTCTTAAAAACAACCACACCATCTTTTTCCAGAGCAGCCTGTGGGTTTTTCTTTGTATCCTGAACAGTTCCTGTGGCAGTTGTGGCTGAAATCTTTCTTGATCTACCTGACTTTGGATTGGTATCAAGAGATACCCAAATTTTCCACTTCTTATTAAGTGATTGAACAGTACTGACTGACATATTCAAGGCTTTGGATATCTTTCTATATCCTTTTCCATCTTTGTAAAGTTTCATTACCTTGTTACACAGGTCTTTTGACTGTTCTTTAGCCAGGACTTGGTTGAAACAGTTTTCAAAACAGTCAATAACACTATGGAACAATAAAAGAATAATAACACAGTACAATGTACACAGATTAAATGGACTCCCCAAACAAGCTATTGATTGATGTAGACTACTATGGCTAAAGGGGAACCCCAGACCAGCCTATAGTACCTCCAATACACACACAATGAAGTAATATAAACACCAGTGGCGCGTCCCCTTTTAGAGAAAAAAAAACAATGTTCTAGGAGCAAAGCTTTGCGTTTGTTCTCTTCACTGGCATGTAGGAGCTCTGTGGACAAGGGTGCCTCAATGTAACAGGGTGGTGAAAAGGAATGTAAAGTAGCTGGTGTTGTGATATAGCACTCCTCTACGTGATCTGGATAATAGGTGTCTGTACACAGTATTCAGGTGGGTGTTTTATGGAAGGCAATAAGATTTCTGGGCAAAGTCCCCTCACCAATCCTGTACGCATTCAGCGGTCCTCCAAAGAGCGATCAACCGATTCTCCTGGCTGCAGATGTGTCACGATGGCGTTCAGTCTCTGACCCATTGAATCAGCCAATTCCGTGACATTCCACGCTGCTGCAGAGCGTCCTTCTGGAACCATGCGGTTTCTGTTCCTCTGGGCTGGAGCTGCAGACTGTGTGCCCCTTGGTAGGCCGCAATGCCTTCACACAGCAACAGAGGGTTGCTCTCCCGATGGGATCCAGGAAACAAAGCCTCCCGGCCTGGTCTACCCTGTGCTTTTTATAGTCTCTCCCACAATCCTCTTGACTCCCTGCAGTGCAGCCTGGGATTTGCAATCTTGCCCCCTCACACAGTCAGTCAGGCTGCCTTGTGCTGGGACTTCATATTCCACAGTTCCCTGCTGCTGTTCCCTGATGATTGGCTCTCAGTCTCTTCCAATAGGGAGGCTACAAAGTAAAAAGTTCTGTGTGTGTGAGAGAGGAGAGGAAGGGGGTGAAAAGCCCATGCAGCTGCTAGCAATCAGCCTGGAGAGGTACGTGCTACACATCCTTAAATAAAAGACAGTTTTTTGGCATGATCAGTCATATTTTCAATAATAATGCCAACATTTTACAATTTCTGACAGGGTATGCAAACTTTTGAGCACAACTGTATATACAGTATATCCTGTATATATCTACAGACTGGTGACAGAAGTATATCTATCCCCTTATTGTTATCTTGCATGCACTATACCAGATATGTAAAACTGTGATACGGTGTGCATGTATAGTGGTCACCTTGCTGTAGGTGTTAGTAGGTGAACCTGTTTTTTGAAATGAAGTTTATATGCAGCGCAATAACCAGCATAGGCTAGAGCCAGGTTGGGCAAGAGTCCAATTGCAAGACAGATTAGAAACTACTGGGTACTAAGATACAAAGTAGATCGGCTGATTTTAAGTTCCAGTATAACACCACAGTTTCTGTTCCAGGTTGGATAGATAATAAATGGAGGTTAGCCCCATCATCACTGATCTTGTCTTCAGGTCTCCAACACCAAGACAGACTGTCAGGGCTGGGCTCAGCCCTTTCTTCTCTGAGCTGGCCGCTCAGCTGTTGGCTAATTGCCAGCTCCTATTTCTCCACAGTAACTCACCTGTTGAAGATATCCTGCTCGTCAGTCCTGCCTACTTAAGCTGCCCAGTCCAGATATCTCTGCCTTCGCCTTGGTCACATCTCTAGAAACATTCTCCTGTGTTCCTGTTAAAGACTTGCTTGGCTGACATTCCTTCTGGCTCCAGATCATGCTTGCTGTTCTACTACGCTCATCTCTGGCTCCCTGACGTTTTGGCTTGTCTGACTATCCGTTCCGGTTCCTGAACTCTGGCTATGTTTTGACTACGTTAACTCTGTTTACCTTTTTTATTATTGTTAAACAAGTGTGATTTAACTGTTCTTCTGTCTCAGTCTGATTCATGGTTTCTGACACAGACACAGCAACGCAATCATTCCCAGGGCCCCTGCAATTGAATTTTGCTATAACTTTCATCTGGCGGTATCTCTTTTAATCAAGTAATAGGTTTTTCTAGGTTCATACAAAACAGTAAAAAAACAAATTCCATTCCTTGTATAAATCAGAAATGTTTAGGGGCATCACAAATACATCTATACATCTATCTGTAGGAAGATACAATGTACCCAGCATAAAATTTAGATCTGGAAGGTGACCCAAAGAATACAGAGACATTTAAGCTTGACGATGGACACAAGCAACTATCACAAGTGTTAAGTTTAACAAATTAGAGGTTATTTCAATGAGACAGATCAAGAGAAGGGATGGAATAGCAGGCCAGTGAAGGGGATGATAGCCAAGTGGACCATTTTTTTTTTGTTTTTCTTTGGACAACCTCTTTGTTGATATGTTAGTTTTCCTCTCTCCAAAATGGCGGTGACTGTATTGCGCCATTGTAAAAAGGTGGAAGGACCAGGAGACAGCCAGTGCTGTGCAAGGAGCTTGCGAGCAAGAAACTGTAAATGCACCAGCAGCAATTTGGACGATGGTAATACTACATCCTCATAATGCTCAGGAGGGAAATCGTAAGGTCGGATGGTAGCTGAATGGAACACAGATATTGGATAGTTTAAAAGACAGTTGACCGATATCAAAATAGTTTAGGACACTGCCAGAGCATATGGATTAATGTACTGTTAACACTAGAGCACCTGGGGCAACAAAGTGCATCAATCCTCCCCCAGGAGTACAGATTTTGAGGAGTGTAGTGTACAAATAAGCAGCTGTGTCAGTTTATGGGAAGGAGGAATAGACACAGCTGGTATTGCTTCTAGCACTGTCGTCCACTGGTCCTCATCTATATCACCTAAATCTTGCCTCCAAACCTCTCCACATTGGAAATGCATCTGGAGGGATCTCTATTAATAACTATACATACCCAGGCAGGGGCGTTGCTAGGTCTGCAAAAGATCTGGGGCTAGAGCCCATAGCAGCGGTCACCAACCTTTTTGCACGCCGGTGGTAAGCAATTTTTCGCGGGCAAAGGCTGGTGTTGGTGTTTCAATCATCATGGCACCATTGTTGATATGGTATCAGGATGATTGAAGCACATTGTTTCTATTGTTACATTCTAATATATAATGAAGTGGTTCAAATCACCATAATGCAGAATCAGTGGGAGCCCTGGGCGTGTCACTTGCCACATCTCCTGCCACCAGATGCATCATGTCACTTGCCACCGTCACCTGTCACTAGATGCAGCTTTTTAACTTGCCACTGTCACCTGTCACCAGATGCAGCTTTTTAACTTGCAGATGTGGATTGTCACTTGCCACATCACCTGCCACCATTTGCAGATTGCCATGTCACCTGCCACTATTTGCGCATTGTCACTTGCCACGTCACCTGCCACCATTTGCAGATTGTCACTTGCCACGTCACCTGCCACCATTTGCAGATTGTCACTTGCCACGTCACTTGTCACGTCACCTGCCACCATTTGCAGATTGTCACTTCCCACGTCACTTCCCACCATTTGCAGATTGTCACTTGCCACCATTTGCAGATTGTCACTTGCCACAACACTTGTCACCATTTGCAGATTGTCACTTGCCATGTCACCTGCCACCATTAGCAGATTGTCACTTGCCACGTCACCTGCCACTAGATGTGGGTTGTCACTTGCCAACTGATGTAGATTGTCACTTGTCATGCCAGCCAACGCCACCAAATGTGCATTGTCGCTGCATTGGTGGCAGGCTGGCGGCACTGGTCATTTAGTAAAGGGCAAGAGAGCGGAGATGCGGGGCAGCAAGTGAGAGATGACATAATCTCTATGCTCCCCGCCGCACCTCCGACATTGAAGAGGCCCGCGCTGTGAGGGCGAAAGATCGCTGATGTGTGGCAGGCAGTGAGAGATGATGTAATTTCTCTGCTCCCCGCCGCACATCGTTCCCACATTGAAGTGACCCGGCTGTGTGGCCGGAAGAGTGGTGACGTGGAGCCGGCGGAGAGAGATGATGTCATCTCTGCTTGTCTGCCCGCTCGTCTCTCTCCTCCACCTCTAATGCAACCCGCCCGCCGCAGCCGCAGCTGCGGCCTGCTGGTTGGGCAGGGACCCTGTGACAAGAGACTCGGGGCTATGGGCTCCAGATTCGGGGCTCCAGCCTCGATAGCCACCCCCTGGCGACGCCTATGTATCCAGGTAGATGTGTACAATTCCATCAGGACCCTTGTTGGGTCCTTTGTTGATACTAGTGGTTGGTACATTGGATGTATGTACGATTATTACTCTTTTATTATATAAAGATCATACTATTTAGATACTGGTGCACATCTATATATTTATGGTTAATGTTATACGTTGGCTGCAGTAGTTCGTCCACTTTGGATAATTTTCCAGGAAGGAAATCCTCTCTGTTCACAGAGGCCCTGTCCTGGCTGCTAACTTTATTATCAAACCCATTCTTCCACACTAGTATGGTGGACGTAATTATATGTGCAACATGTGACATCACTTAGCATGAAATACTGAAGGAACTGAGAGATTAACACTAGTAACCATTTCAACAATCATATGCCTTGTAATAGTTTCCAAACAGTAAATCTTTTAACAGCAATATGGCATGGCCAGGGACAATCAACAAGGGTCGCATGACAGCAACATGGTACAGTTTGTGTGATTTTTGAATTGTTAATGGAGTCAAATCAATGTTAATTTTCAGCCATAGTGACAAAAAAACTTGAAGGAACAGGATAGAAAGTTTTTCTTGAACATGCGAATTTCTAACAGAGTATGTGGTTTTCATTTGGGAAATCACATTCATTCCAAAATCAAATTAACATTGAAGGTACTGGAAATTTTTGTGCGAATGTATATAAAATCTACTAATATAGGGTAGCTTTACACACTGTCCTTTGTTTTGTTTTTCTTTAGAGGTTGTTGATTTCACTTAAATCTCTGTTTCTGATCTATGTTACAATAGTGATAGTTTGTTTCATGTTGTGGTTTTCCTCCAAAAGCATCTTTTGACCACATGGTGTTTTTTCCTGAGAAGGATAATGAAAAGGATGGGGGGGGGGGGGGGGGGGGGATAATTGATTGTCATTAACTTGATTGGGATCTAAAACAACAGCTGCTCTTCCTTAAGAAAAATGTAACTTATTTTAGGAACTCAACATATTTAATATCAATGATAGATATACATGATTGGTGCAAACAATACAAATTAATGAGTTAAATAAACATATGAATCAGATAGACATAATAATCATGATAAATGCAAACAATAAATGCTATTGACAGAATTCATGCTTTTGAGCAAGCTTGACTTGGCACCCTTGAGTGAAGACTTAACGCGTTTCATGGCGTTTACAGCCAATTATCAGGAGTAGGATGCATGAATTTTGGCTCCAAAATTGAATAAATGGATAAATTGGTGAATAGAGTCTCAAATGATATACCATGCTTTCTAAAAGAGAGCAGGATCTAGTGATTTATACATTACCTATGGAACAGCCCATAGGTATGACTCAGCAGTTCCCATGATGGAGTGGGACGGTGGCCTTGAATGAGCTGTCTCCCCTGGGGTTGAGGCGGGGACAACCCCCCTCCCCAACAACCAATGGAGACCGGAGAGGGGGCCATGGGGAACAGCAGCCATGGAGCAGGCCACACACCCACGACACAGCTCCAAAGTATGAGGTGTGCACACATGGGACACATGTCCAGTTCTGTGAATATATCATCTGAGACTCTATTCACCCATTTATCCATTTATTCAATTTTGTAGCCAAAATGCATGCATCCTACTCCTGATGATTGGCTGTAAACGCCATGAAACATGTTGAGTCTTCACTCAAGGGTGCCAAGTCAAGCTTGCTCAAAATCATGAATTCTGTCAATAGCATTTATTGTTTGCATTTATCATGATTATTATGTCTATCTGATTTAGATGTTTATTTAACTCATTAATTGTTATTGTTTGTACCAATCATGTCTATCATTGATATTAAATATGTCAATATGAATATTATTATATTTATTATGTAATTTCTCATTTACATCATGTATTATATATTATTTATATTATACATGATATATATCAGATTCATTATTGGATTTATCAATTTAATTTATTGGATTTATCAATCTATTAATTCATTATGGTTATATGGACCTCAATGGGGATTGTGACATCCATTTTATTTACAATTAGGTATTTTATACAACATCATTCACATACACATGCCTCATGTAAAGTCCCAAAATCCATTCTTTCTTTTTTCCACATACATACAGGGATGGAGGCATGTCTATGTTTTGTTTGGGTTTAAACAGAACCGTTCTCCTCTTATTTTAGGAACTCAATGCAGTGATATACTTAGCATAGTTTGAAACCTGCGGCAGATAATTTTTTAACTTGCCCCGTTCCATACCACGCTCCTTTATATGTCTCATACTTTTTAATAGTAACAATGAAATTAAGTGAATACCAATAAGGGGCAGAACAAAATTGGAAACAGTAAAGATTTTCTTTCTTTGACTATTTTATATATATTCATGTTGTTTAAAATTATTGGGGCAGATAGTGTGCTGTGGCAAAAAATGGGAGATTACCTGCATGCTAAATAAAATAAAATAAATGTAAAGGTTTTATTAGCGGTGCACAGGGCCGGACTGGCCTACCAGGATAGCGGGAAATTTCCCAGTAGGCCGCCTACCCTGGGACCGCTTTAAGCTGTGGCTGCACAGGGTGAACTGCACCCGGGCGCCGAAGCTTAAGTGCCAGAGCCCCCCCCCTCCTCTCCTTGTGTACATCACACACAGTGGGGATCTCCTGCTGTGTCACGGAGCTTGGGTCTGAAATGTTCCGCGGCTAGGAGCCGGTCTAGGAGGCTGGACTTTGTTACAGGCACTGATAAGGCTGCATTTGATGGGCACTAATAGGCTGCATTTGATATGCACTGATAAGGCTGCATTTGTTTGGCACTGGCAGGCTGCATTTGATTGGCACTGATGAAGCTGCATTTGATTGGCAGTTAGGCTGCATTTCTGACCATCTCTTGTATTATGTCTGCAGTCTCTGACCATCTCTTTTATCATATCTGCAGGCTCTGACCATCTCCTGTACCATGTCTGCAGCCTCTAACCATCTCCTGTACCATGTCTGCAGCTTCTAACCATCACTTGTATTATGTCCGCAACCTCTGACCATCTCTTGTCTTTTTATCATGTCTGCAGTCACCTAGGGGGAGTCTGGAGAGGAGTCAAGTGGGAGTGGGAGTTCCGCCGGGATGGGGGTCATGGGAGAAGTCAGACGTGTGTGGACTGTGGAGAGGAGACTATAGGATAAAAGCAGAGTCACCAAGCTGGAGCAGACTGACTGAGCCTTGCACAATGCACCTGAGAGGAGGTAATTAACAGCACCGCCAGGCCAGTCTGAGGGGGGGTCAGTGATGTAAGGGGGGAGTGAATACAATAATGTAAGGGGGCACTGATATAAAGGTTTCCCCCTTATATCAGTACCCCCCCTTACCTTAGTGTATTCTTTCTGCGGAAGGTGGTCTCTGGTCACCAGAGCCCCCCCTACATTCTCAGAGTTCCTGGGGTCCCCCTTGATGATTGCTCCACTTTTAAAACTTTTAACCGGAAATTGCTCTTATTTATATATAAAGCCCTATGTGCTTTCATACCTGTCTTATCTATATATAATACACTCTTCAAATGTGCTTCAAACTGCATGGTTTCCCCTTTTATGAACAAGAAAATAATGACGTTATGCTTTTTGGGCTGGTATAATAATGCTATGGGGCTGGTATGAAATTATTTTCAGGGCTAGTTTTTATTCCCAGTCTGGCCTTGGGGGTGCATGTAGTACACCATGGCAAAACATAAGGTTAATAGGGTTATGGTTTGATAGCTACAGGCCTACATGGGACTAAATAATGTTGATAGATCTTCTAAACAGCCATGACTTCAAATATGTGGGCAAAAAATGGCAATGACCATACTTGGCCCCCATGTGGGCAAAAGTATACAACACAGAGGCAACAGCCAGTCAACTGTTACAATAGGCAAGGAGCAAATTGGGCAATCACTGCAATACAAAGACAGAAAACAGACAATTGTGACAATCGGCAGACAACAAATGTACAAACCAGGGGCAGATCCAGAGTTTAGTCTCAGGAGGGGCACTGCCAGAAAATATTTTTTTTGCGGGCAATTTATCAGGGCAATGGCTGGTGTTGGCACTTCAATCATCATGGCACCATGGTTATTATGGTGTTAGGATGATTGAAGTGCATTATTTATATTGTTACATTGTTATATAACATGAAATATTTCAACTCACCATAATGCTGAATTAGTGGGAGCACTGAGTGTGTCACTTGTCACCATCACCTGCCACCAGATGCGGATTGTCACTTGCCTGCCACCAGATGCTGATTGTCACTTGCCTGCCACCAGATGCGGATTGTCACTTGCCATGTCACCTGCCTTTAGATGTGGATTATCACTTGCTACGTCACCTGCCACATGTTGCAGATTGTCACTTGCCACATCACCTGCCACGCGTTGCGGATTGTCACTTGCCACGTCACCTGCCACGCCACCTGCCAAAAGTTGCGGATTGTCACTTGCCTGCTACAATTGTCACTTGCTGTGTCACTTGCCTGCTATGGTGTGGATTGTCACTTGCTGTGTCCCAGAGTGAAGTCAGGCAGCAGAGAGATTATGTAATCTCTCTGCTGCCCACAGCTGCACAGTGAGGGTGGAATTGCAGTGATGCATTGTGGGCGGTGAGAGATGATGTCATCTCACTGCTCCCTCGCTGATTGACCAGCTCACCTACCAACTGTCCTGTTTGCCAGTTCACCCGCTGACTGGCCCACCTGCTTACTTACCCGCCGAGCCACCCGCCCGCTCACTCGCCGAACCACCGCCCGCCCGCTCACTCACCAGCCAGCCCATCACTAATTTCTTGGGGGGGGGGGAATGGGGCAATTGCCCCCCCTGGATCCGCCCCTGGTACAAACGGGGATCATTTGCGGAAAACAAATAAGTAATGGTTACTATATGGGGGCAACAAACAACAAACAAAAATTCTTCTCCCCCAGCAAAAGCACACTCAAAAAAAAGAAAACTTCCCCCAGCAACACCCCCCCCCCCAGATAAACTACCTTCCTTCAAGACTGAATGTTGTTGATAGCACAGGCAGCAGACAGAGGTTTCAGGAGGTACACTCCCAGTGACCCTTTAATGTCTGATCTCGGCATCCTTGTTAACAGAGGCATCAAGGTAAAGTGTGAGTATAACCTGTCGGTGGCTTTAAGGCTGGGTTCACACTGATACTACACGACAGTCGTACCACTTTGGATCCGAATTTGCCCTGCGACTTGAAGTCTGACATGTGTCCAACTTCAATGAACAGGGAGTCTTTAGGGGAAACTCCGCGCCAAATTAAAAAAAAGCCATGGGTTCCCCCTCCAAGAGCATACCAGGCCCTTCGGTCTGGTATGGATTTTAAGGGGAACCCATACCAGACCCTTATCCAAGCACGCAGCCCGGCAGGTCAGGAAAGGGAGTGGGGACGAGCAAGCGCCCCCCCCTTCTGAACCGTACCAGGTCGCATGCCCTCAACATAGGAGGGTGGGTGCTTTGGGACAGGGAGGGCCCTGTGTCCCCCCCACCCCAAAGCACCTTGTCCCCATGTTGATGAGGACAAGGGCCTCTTCACGACAACCCTGGCCGTTGGTTGCCAGGGTCTGCGAGCAGGGAACTTATCGGAATCTGGAAGCCCCATTTAACAAGGAGTCCTCCAGATCCCGACCCCCCACCCTATGTGAATGAATATGGGGTACATTGTACCCCTACCCATTCACCTAAAAAAGTGTCAAAAATAAAACACATTACACAGGTTTTTAAATAAATTTATTAAGGCAGCTCTGTCGTCTCTTCTGATCTCTTCTCCCCTCTCCAGCTCTTCTGTCTCCTCCGCTAACATCTTCTAGCTCTGTCAGTTCTTCTCCCCTCTCTGGTTCTTCTCCGCTCTCTCTCCGGTTCTTCTCCCTCTGTCCACTGTCTTCCACTCCCCTTCCACTCCCCTTTGGTGTGGAGTTCCCCACTTTGATCCGACTTCAGTGATATTCAGTGGGCTGGTGTAGGATCAAAGTCAGACCAAAGTAGTGCAGGGAGGATTTTCAAAGTCGGACCGACTTGTGTGGGACCGGTTAAAACGGCTCCCATAGGGAAACATTGATTTTCACACGTCATGCGACATGAGCTTCCAATGTCGGAGCATTTGTCGTACCAGTGTGAACCCAGCCTAATGTTGTTTGTGTCCCATAGCATTGATTACACTTCCGGCCCCAGAGGTGGCAGGAAGCGAGAGGAAATTTCTCCAAAATGAAAGTTGCACTTTATATAATATACTGTATATATTGTATTTTTCCCAGTAGATTTATATTTATGTAATGAAATATATATATATATATATATATATATATATATATATATATATATATATATATATATATACATACCATATACAAGTAAAGTCAATTTTTTATCACAATTATTTTTGGTATAAATGTCTTATTAAACATATTAAATATATGCATATTTTTAAAAAAGTTATAGGGTATTCCTGCGCTATCGTGAGACGGGGTGTGGGAGAAAGGGAGAAGCCCAAATCAAGGTGAAACAAGGAAAAGCAGCCTACACCGGATAGGGTACAGCCTGTCCCTGGCTAAAATAAGACTGAGTAAAAATGTGGTGCTGCGCTAATCCTTTAGCTAAACAATGATTCTACGTGTGATACCTCAGTGATGGTGAGTGCCTCCAAACACAAATAAATAAGAATAAAAAATAAGATATAGATAAATGATATATCAATGAAATAGTGACTAAATGTGACACAGTAGTAAGAGTATATGGTGATGGTGTGTCTTCTAGCAGCGTATGACTATATACCTATCATACAAGTACTGGTTCTAACAATATAACACACAAAATATGTGAAAAGTGACTGGTGCTTATACATACATCCTGATACACAGAATATATAGAAATATATAAAAAATTTTATAGCAGCTAACTTTAAACGTAACCAGTCTCTGACTGGCTTGGCATACGCCTGGTGTGACTCAACACACTCCCAGGTGTATATATATATATATATATATACAAAGTGAATCGTGCTTATAGTGCATAACATAAAGTGACAGTCTTAATATGGCTGAGTGATATACAGTTCATTCATATGCATGCAAATAACACATGCAACAAAAATAAATAAAAAACAGTGCTCCACTTGGAAATGATCAATTATTCAAAGTCCACAAAATATGAGTGATCCACTTGGTGCTAAATATAAGTGACGGTAGTGGTAAGTCTTCATGCAGCAAAGCACACACTAGTGGGCTGTGGCCCCTTACCTGAAGGTAATGGGGTACTCGCATTTAGCCACTTTAAGGCATGGCAACCTTTCGTTGTAGAGACCGTGGAAACAACCAGCTGTGAGAGATGGTGGAGATGTAGTCCTATCCTGGTCTATCTCCTATGAGGGCATCTAATCCTTTCAAGTAGTGTCCCGGGGTCACCCAGATAAATTAGAAAAGGAAGCCCACAATAGTATAATATTGTATGGAAAACGTACAACTCTTTATTAAAAAAAACCATGTGTACTCACATTACAATCATTAATACCGGGTGGAGATCCAACGAGCGGCGAGCTCGTAATACACAAACAGTCATAGAGTGCCTGTCCTGTCCCTACGCGTGACGTCACGGTCACGTGATCCCCTGAAGAAGTCATGTAACCGTGACGTCACGCGTAGCATGTTGCATGTGTCACGCGTAGCATGTTGCATGTGTTATTTGCATGCATATGAATGAACTGTATATCACTCAGCCATATTAAGACTGTCACTTTATGTTATGCACTATAAGCACGATTCACTTTGTATATATATACACCTGGGAGTGTGTTGAGTCACACCAGGCGTATGCCAAGCCAGTCAGAGACTGGTTACGTTTAAAGTTAGCTGCTATAAATTTTTTTATATATTTCTATATATTCTGTGTATCAGGATGTATGTATAAGCACCAGTCACTTTTCACATATTTCGTGTGTTATATTGTTAGAACCAGTAGAGTACTTGTATGATAGGTATATAGTCATACGCTGCTAGAAGACACACCATCACCATATACTCTTACTACTGTGTCACATTTAGTCACTATTTCATTGATATATCATTTATATATATCTTATTTTTTATTCTTATTTATTTGTGTTTGGAGGCACTCACCATCACTGAGGTATCACACGTAGAATCATTGTTTATCTAAAGGATTAGCGCAGCACCACATTTTTACTCAGTCATATGCATATTTTTGATCATACGTATTTGGCATCTTTAGAATAATCAACTTTGATATTTGGAATTTTCATTCGTGTTTATGAAAATTCTTTCTTGGACATATACTTCCGGGTCATCTTCCACTGATGCATGGTAATGCTTTATCGATTTCTAACTGATGACCTTCATACTAACGTATAGAAAAACGTTTGTTCACATGCGATACAACATAATTTTTCCATGTTTTTCAAACGGTATTTTTCGTTTATTAACTCGATATTGGCTAAGACAGCATGGTCAACAACAGAAAATTGTATGATCGAACAAATATTTTCGTACAATTCTCTAACTGTGTATTCCTACTATTAGACAGTTGTCACCAGAACAGGTGCCCCATTAAAAGATTTCCCCTCACCTCTTGTTTTAACCACTTAAGGACCGAGCCTCTTTCTGAGATTTGTTGTTTACAAGTTAAAACAGTTTTTTTTGCTAGAAAATTACTTAGAACCCCCAAACATTATATATATATATATATATATATATATATATATATATATATATATATATATATATATATATATTTTTTTTTTTTTTCTAACACTCTAGAGAATAAAATGGCGGTCGTTGCAATACTTTCTATTGCACTGTATTTGCGCAGCGGTCTTACAAGCGCACTTTTTTTGGAAAAAATACACTTTTTTTAATTAAAAAATAAGACAACAGTAAAGTTAGCCCAATTTTGTTTTATATTGTGAAAGATAATGTTACGACGAGTAAATTGATACCCAACATGTCATGCTTCAAAATTGCGCCCGCTCATGGAATGGCAACAAACTTTTACCCTTAAAAATCTCCATAGGCGACATTTACAAAATTCTACAGGTTGCATGTTTTGAATTACAGAGGAAGTCTAGGGCTAGAATTATTGCTCTCGCTCTACCGATTGTGGCAATACCTCACATGTGTGGTTTGAACACCATTTTCATATGCGGGCTCTACTCGCATATGCGTTAGCTTCTGCACGCGAGCTCGGCGGGACGGGGTGTGTTTAACAGTTTTTTTTCTTATTTATTTTACCTTTTTGAAAAAAAATTGTGTCACTTTTATTCTTATTACAAGGAATGTAAACATCCCTTGTAATAGCAAAAAGCATGGCAGGACCTCTTAAATATGAGATCTGGGGTCAAAAAGACCTCAGATTTAATATTTGCACTAAAATGCAATAACAAAAAAAAAAATAATGTTGTCATTTAAAAAGAAAAAAAAAGTCCCTTTAAGAGCTATGGGCGGAAGTGATGTTTTGACGTCGCTTCCGCCCTGCAATGATATGGAGACAGGTGGGGGCCATCTTCCCCTCACTTATCTCCATGTGAGGCTAGGGAAAGGATCCGATCGCCTCTGCCGCTTCTGACGGCTCCGGTAAGCGGCAGAGGGCACCAGAGTGCGGCGGGAGGGGGGCCCTCTCCCGCCACCAATAAAAGTGATCTTGCGGCCTCAGAGACCACTTTTATCTTAAAGCGGACCGCGCGCTGAAGAAGAGGATACCGGGGTTATGGCAGTTAGCTGCTCCCATAACAACGATAATCCTCTTCAAAGTACCGACGTATAACGGCGGTGGGCGGTTCAGAAGTGGTTAAAATGTTAGATTACCCATCTCATTACATCATTTCCTCTTCGTCTTTTAGGCTAGGTTCACACTGGTGCAATGTGGGAACCACAGTGATTCCTGTGCATCACATCTGAATCACAAGCAGTTCACACTACACTCTGTGAACTGCTGCGGGTGTCAATATAAAGTTAATGACACCCCAAATCAGTTTGCAGAGAGCAGTGCGAACTGTGGAATCGGATTGCATAGGTGGTAACTCCCACACGATCTGATTCCAGTGCAGACGAAAAAATGGTCTTGCAAATGCGATTTCTGCCATACAAACTGTATGGCTGAATTCGCATTGCACAGACATCGCATGTGATGTGCACAGGAATGCGGTGCAAATCATATGCAATTGCAATAGTGTTAACAGAACAAATCAGGTAGATGAACGTAATTGTCTCTATCAGTGCTGCCTTTACAATCTTGTTCATGACTCAACGTTCCAAAATAATCGAGGAGTGAGACCTCCACCAGATCGATTGTAAAGCACTCGTCAGATACGTTCACCTCATAATTACCAAGAGTTCAAAAAACGCTTTTGCAATCCACAATTCAGTTTCCTAGGAGAATCCTCCACAGGTAAATCAATCTTGGCAATATCCTCTGTGTTATGGTGGCATCCGCTTAAGCCCCGGTTCAAACTTTCACATTGCATGTAATTTGCACAGGAATCGCACCACATGCAATTCTGTGCGGTGCGATTTGAGCCTATTTATTTTGAAAAAGGTGTGGGCAGCTTTTTTTGTTCGTACTGGATCGCATGGGTGTTCATACCTATGTGATCTGGTTTAGGTCCGCTTTGCGAACTGCTTTTGAGGCATCCTTAACTTTTAATTGACACCCGCAGCAGATGGCATGAACACAGTGCGATTGCTGATTGCTATGCAGTGCGGGAAACACACAAGGGCTGATTAAAACTTCCACTACAAGATCTCGAGTTTATCATCTGTTTACTTTCACACAGTGCGGTGTCTTGCCTCATTTCAGTCTCGCTGGTCATCTTGTCACCATTTATTGGTGAAAGACCACTGAAGAGATTCCTCCGTGCTCGGAGCTGTCATTTCTCACCACATGCATTAGTGCTCACATCTGGAGAGCTGCTGATAAAGTCATTTATGTGATATCTGGAATGTATATTGTCCTGGCAAGCTGCTTGTGGGCTTTATATATTTGGGAGTAGCGCAAAGAAACTGTTTATTGTGTTGCATAGAGAGAATTAACATACCGAGCGAGGACATGGATTGCAAATAAAAAATAAAAAAGCCTGACTGTAGTTCTTTTTCTTTCATAGTTTTGGCTATGCATACGCTTTACGCAATTAGATTGTACTTTTTGATTTTATCACAGTTGTAATGTTTTATGGCAAGGATTGATAATTCACTAATTGATATCACCTGTTGCCTGTATAATGCTTTTTGTAGCTAAGCACAGCGTGGGTTATCGCGCCCGGGGAAAGGCAAGTCATTTTTGCCCTCTAACTGGTGTGGACTTTTAGAGACCCCCACCCCAGTCTGATCACCCCCCCCAAATACACCCCCATCCTGATCACACCCCCCAGACACAATCCCCCCCCCCCCCCCCCAGATTCCTCCACTCTGATCACACCTCCAGGTCCCCCTAGAATGATCCCTCCACTCTGATCACACTCCCAGATACACCACCACCCTGATCACACTCCTAGATACTACCCCCACTCTGATCACCCCCACCCCCAGATCCCTCCACTCTGATCACACTCCTAGGTACCACCCCCACTCAGATCCCCCCCCCCCATCCCTCCTCTCTGATCACACTTCCAGATCCCTCCACTGTGATCACGGCTCCAGATCCCCCCAGATTCCTCCACTCTGATCACACCTCCAGATCCCCCTAGAATGATCCCTCCACTCTGATCACACTCCCAGATACTACCCCCACTCTGATCACCCCCCCAGATACACCCCCACCCTGATCACACTCCTAGATACTACCCCCACTCTGATCACCCCCACCCCCAGATCCCTCCACTCTGATCACACTCCCAGGTACCACCCCCACTCTGATCCCCCCCCCCCCCCGATCCCTCCTCTCTGATCATACTTCCAGATCCCTCCACTGTGATCACGGCTCCAGATCCCCCCAGATGCCTCCACTCTGATCACACATCCAGATACCCCATCAGATCCCTCCATTTTGACCACACATACCCCAGATAGCTCCACCCTGATCACACTTCCAAATACCCCCACCCTGATCACACAACCCCAGATTCCCTCCACTCTGATCACACCTCCAGATCCCCTCAGATTTCTCCACTCTGATCAAACTTCCAGATACCCCATAAGATCCCTCCACTCTGATCACACCTCCAGCTCCCCCAACTCTGATCACACCTCCAGATACCCCACCAGATTAGAGTTGCCACCTCACCCCTTTATACCTGAACACCTTTGAATTACACAGGTTCTGAGGTTAATTAAATGCAGATAAGGTACCAAGTGAGTTTAATTACCACCTTAATCAGCCACAGAACCTGTGTAATTAATATGTGTTCAAGTTTAAAGGGATGAGGTAGCAACCATACACCAGATCCCCCAACTCTGATCACACCTCTAGATACCCCACCACATCCCTCAACTCTGATCATACCTCCAGATACCCCACCAGATCCCTCCACCCCTATTACACCTCCAGATACCCCCAGATCCCTCAACTCTGATCATACCTTCAGAATACCCAACCAGATCCCTCCACCCCTATTACACCTCCAGATACCCCCAGATCCCTCAACTCTGATCATACCTCCAGAATACCCAACCAGATCCCTCCACCCCTATTACACCTCCAGATACCCCCAGATCCCACCACTCTGATCACATCCCTCTACCCCCATCACACACATAATCTGCTCACCTCTCCATCCTCCTCTGCATGTTTGGATGCGTTCTCCCTTCTTTCTTGGTGACAGCTGCTAAACAGCAGGTAAACTAAAACCTCCACGTTGCGCCCTCCCTCCTACTAAACAGGCGCAGCGTGGAGGTTTTAGTTTTCTTGCTGCCTTATGATGGCACCGGCCCTGTCTGCGCCCTTCAAAGGATTTTTTGCTCAATTACATTGTGTGGTTGGGAGGGGGTGCAGAAAATCAGTTGAGGCAGCTGGACAGGGGTGTACACATGCTGCGGCCACAGCAAAAATGATTTCCCCAGTCTCATTCAGTGGGCAGTACCACTGCAAACATTTAAATGAATGGTGACCTTGCCACAGCCACACTGCAACTGTGGTGTAGCATTTACAGGGTTAAAACGGGCTTTGAGGAAGTGACATATCGCTTCCTCAGCACCTGTCAAATGCCTCTGAAAAGCAATTCACCACAGATCATTTTTCAGAGCAGCAGCAAGTCTGTCTCACATCTAATCTTTGCCACTCCAGCTAACTAGTGACTATATTGTGAATTCTCAGGCCCACTTACTTGCAAATAATGTCACAGGTGCACTTTTTTCAGGAAGTAGGTCTTTTCTATGGATGTTCAGAAAGATGGGTGCCAGTCACTTTAAATTCCTTTTTTTTTAAGGCTGGGTTCACACCTATGCGAATTGAATGCTGGTTTCCCTGCTGGTTTCACATGTCTCCGGGGCGGCTGCGGAGCGCACTGCACAGAAATGTGCGTCTTTGCCTCCGTTTCAGGGCCGAATTCAGGCAAAGATTCTGTCCCGATTCATCCCTGAAACAGAGAACAGCTGTGCGATCTGCGCCCTGGTTTAGGTTGTGAACCGAGCCTTAAGGTTTTATTGCTCATGTGTATGAAGAATTTGGAAGGAGGGTGGAGGGAACACAGGATACCTGCAGGTTTCTACTCAAACAGTGGTGGGCCGTGCATTTCACGAATAGGCCTTCAGTGATGCCCTACCTGCATTAATCTAGCAATTTTGGCTGCAACCTTAAAAATTCCACATGGTAAAAACTGGGACACGGAAAAAGCAGGGCTTGGATTACCTATAAATCAGTAAAATTACTTAAAGTGGTTGTAAAGGCAGAAGGTTTTTTATCTTAATGCATTCTATGCATTAGGACAAATAGTCTTCTGTGTGCAGCAGCTCCCCCAGTACCCCTTAATACTTACCTGAGCCCCATCTCTATCCAGCAATGTCCACAAGTGCCTCAGCTGTCCGGGACTCTCCCTCTTGATTGGCAGAGACACAGCAGCAGCGCCATTGGCTCCTGCTGCTGTCAATTAAAGTCAGTTATCCAATCAGGAAAGAGAGGGGTGGAGCCAAACCAGCTGTGACTCAGCTTTGCTGCCTCCATAGCAAGCTGCTTGCTGTGGGGGCACTCAACAGGAGGGAGTGACCAGGGGAGCCGAAGAGGGACCCGAGAAGAGGAGGATCTGGGGGCTGCCCTGTGCAAAACCACTGCACAGAGCAAGTAAGTATAACATGTTTGTTATTTTTATAGAAAAAAAAAGAGACTTTACAATCACTTTAAAGCGGTATGAAACCCAAAAGTATATATTTATTATAATACACCTTACCAATTCTTAGATTTGATGGCTGCATTTGTTGTCTTTTTTAGATTTGTATTCTTTTATTTTTATCTGGTAGTCTAGTCAGTAAGTCTGTTGTTTTTTACAAGTTAAATAAAGCCAGAGGAGGGAGCCCAAGTCAGTATTGCCATCATCCCAGCGTTGTATAACCCCCATATGAATTGGGATTTTAAAGGCAATATAAAACAGGACTATGTATTTATCTGAAAACGTTGTTCTTTATTCATACATAATCTCATAAAAACCATTCTCTAAAAGAAAAACGTCTGTTTATGCATTGTACAATGCAAGTATGTCACGGTGTGAAACTGGCAGATTGTATTGAAACAGAGTTCTCTCTGTATCCTCCACCATATGAGTAGGAACCTAATGATGTTCCGCTGGTTAGGAGTACCCAACGTGTTTCAGAAAATTGTTTTCCTTATTCAGGGGTGCATAACAGGAGAGGTATGATCCAAGATCTATAATAAGACCATACACATAAAAGACATAATCATTTGGCAAGACAATTTAAAGACACATTTTCAAAAGAACAAGCGCTCTTGCATATGTATCAATTTACAGGGATGAGACAAACCATTTACCACTAACAGGGATGCTTACAATGATCAGCTTTTATTTATTTATGTAAAACCTTTACATAATTCAGGAGGCTACAGAACAGTGTCGCAAGGAAGGTTTATGGTCCCATCACCTGCCCATCAGTACAGGCACTCTACCAGTCGTCAACCCCGGATTAGGGTGTGCCCAGGCACACCTGGCACACCCCCTGCGCAAGCCTATGCCTAGATTTACCTGACATTGCAAACAAGCAAAAAGGTCACCTACATAAAAGTAGGTGCCCGCTACATATATATATATATATATATATATATATATATATATATATATATATATACATACACACACACACACACACACACACACACACACACACACACACACACACACATTTGAGCTAGGGGGTGCACACCCTAATGCTGCAGGAAAGGGTAGACAGTGATTCCCAGGCTTCAGTCGAGTCATCCAGAAACTGCAGTTTGTTGAAGTATCACAGCCTGGGTACACACACTTGCGCTGATGCTGCTGCTGCTCCTGATCTGAGTGATTTCTGGATCTTATTATGCTCCTTCTTATACGTGTTCCTCAAGATCCCAATTTTCTTTTCCAAGAACACAATGGTTGCATCGGGGACCCGAGTCTTCACAAATTCCAGAAGTGTTGTCCTCCTAGCTTGTTTATTATAATATAAGCTGTGTTTCACCTCCCACAAATTCCTCATCTCTCTGTACCTGTCTATGAAACTGGCCATGAATTCTGGGTCCTTAAAGTGATTCATCTTTGCTGTAAGACAATACACAAGACAAAAACACTAATGTCAGCCTAAACTCTTATAATTGTATCAAAATATAGGCCTCAATCTTGAAGCAGTATAGGCCACTGATGGGCCAAGTTCAGATTTTACCTTCGTTTAGGACGTTCGCCACTTTCGTTCCTCCTTCCTCCGCACACAGAACGTACGTACGACACATGCATGTTAGCTTGATATACACTGTGTACCGGAGGCAGAAATGTCCCGATCTCGGAGGAGAAGATTTAAGGCCTCAAATATGGCCTTTGTAGAGATGGTGGAGATGGTGGACATATTGAGGAGGAACGACTATGATGGGAAGCATGGACCGTACCTAAACCCAAATGTGAGAAAGATCAAGATCATGACTAAAGTTGCGAAGAGTCTGCACAGGAATTTTGAAGTGCGACGATCCAAGGAGCAATTGAGGAAACGCTGGTCAGACCTGAAACTGAGGGAGCAGGATCAGTATAGAAGAATCAAGAGAGTTCTTCTAAAAAGTAAGTAGTTGTTGTGTGTTCCTATTATTATTATTACTTGCATGCTGCGCCATGTTACATAGTTACATAGTTGGTAAGGTTGAATAAAGACACCAGTCCATCCAGTTCAACCTGAGTGAGTGTGAGTGCATGTGTGTCTACAATTGTCCCTATCCCTAAATTGTCCCTATCCCATGTGATTTTCTTTACTGTTGTACAGTTTAAAATGGCGACTTTCATGTTCATGGGCACAGTAATCGGTCGTCGGAAACATCGTTCGCTCATTAAATACAATGTTTTGGGCAGATTCAGGTTAAATACATTTGGTCATGCCTATCTGTCTAAAAATAAGTTTTGTACATTGTTGTCTAGATGTGTTTGTAACTAGAATGAAATGCAAGCTTGATTCAGTGTAATGTAAGGAGAGGACACTCAGCAGCTGTTTACACATCTGGACTCAGGAGCACTAGTGTGGGACACAAGAACAAACTTTTTAAGGTGTTCCATACAGGTGTTCCAGTGGATACTTGGGGTGTCTCCATGTGTGAAAATTATCACAAAAGGTAAGTATTCCAGCTTTGGTAAAGTAGAAAATCATGTCTTCAGTTTGGAACTCTGCCAAAACAGATAATTGTACCCCACTTCCCAGCAATGTTTCATATTCCTATTTCTGGACTCAAATATCTGTGTGCTAAGTATACCTTTTGTTTCATTCTAATAGGGGAGAAAAGACTCGGAGAACACCACTCAGAGGACACCAGGGACTCAACACCTCAGAAACAAGGGGAACTCAGAAAAACACCACACCCCGAGCATCTGGAGGAAGGAGAGGTGGAGGAAGTTGGCGAACTTGTCACCACAACAGGTGAGTGTCTGACACCCCAGCTTCAGGTAATATATGTATGCCTGCATGTCTTTTGGCTAAGATCAAGTGTAGTATCTGTTCTTATCAGTTTTCAGGAGGTGGCGCTTGCTTCCGTCCCTGATCTATGGTGAAATAGAGACGGGATTGCGGTTGCTATGCAAAGCCTGCTGGAGTGAAGGTGACCTGGAGCGGTTTGTAGCCGAAAGGGAAGCCTTCTGATGGGGGTAGAGAACCACGGGGTCTGAACTGGAGGGTCGGGATCCTGGCCTTCTGGCCTGGATTGGGGCAGATCTAGCTCCGGACAGTTATTCGGGAGAGAACGCTTACTTCCCTCTTACAGGGGGAGGGGAGTGGTTAGTACTTCCCGAATGTAATTAGGAGGGAGTGATGGGAGCGACGGCAGAGCCTGATAAAGGACTCTTTCTGGCTTCCTGATCTCCATATCCTTTCTGCCTGTGGTGGGGTCTGCTGTGGTCTGGGCTGGGGGGTTGGGGCTTTTTCGAAAAGCCAGTGGTGAATGTGCCCCTGAAGTGGCAGTTCAGGGGTGCCGTATAGTCACGGTGTGAAAGCACTTGATTTTATGGCACCAAGGTCACTTCACCACAACACACGTTTTTCCCACCTGCCTCTTGGGCCGGGCCTTTTGGCCAGGACCAGGGGAAATTTTTATGCCTGGCCGGAGGGCCGGCCATTGTATAGCACAATGGCCACTTTCACTCTCCCATCTCACTATCTTCCCCACTCTTTCTTTTACCCCTGTTTGTCACCTTTTTGTCTTTTTTTGGTTGTCTTTGTATACACGTTTTGTCACTGTGTGGCGAGTAGGGTGTGGGTCCTCGGGCCTACTCTGAAAGTCTTGGGAGGGGGTGGACATAGGCCTTTTGGCTTGGTTCGCCCTCTCCTTTGAGGGGTCTCTCTTCGGGAGAGCCCCACTGTACTTGGGTTGGTCTGCTTCGGCAGTCCTTCCAGTTGTGGGGGTCCGTCTGGTTTCGGCCGGATGGACCCTTTGTCTGAGTACCTCAGTCCCTGTCTGGAGCCTAACGCCCCGGGGGATCAGGGTAAGGTCCTTCCCTAGTGGAGGACTCTGTACACCCGTTGCACGTTTTTGTGTTTCACTCTCTATGTGTGGGCACTTTTTTTTGGCACCGGGTGGAAGTTTTTGAGGTGTGTTTTGCACGCCACTGGCTTTTCGATAGAAGGAAAAAAAAAATGTATGCCTGCATGTTTATAATACATGTTTTTACTCTAATTTTTAAATGATGTGCTTGTTGTTGAAGAGCAAGCTGAACATTTCACAAGTGACAATGCACAAAGGCTAATACAAGACATCATGGTGTGGAATGGTGAACTTGACATCATAAGGAAGAAACTCAATGTTATGGAACAACAGATGAAGAACATGATTGGTGTGTTGGGGAGAATCTGAATTTCTTCAAAATGCCACTATTTTACCATTTTTTGGACTAAACCACAACTTTTTCTTACATTTTAATAGCCATTTTTTGAAGATGCACATGGTGTGTCAACATGTGCTATCTGCCATCAGGGGATCTCAATGTACGTGTTTTGTGGGTGCAACCCCTTCCTCGTAACTCTAGTAGGTGAGAGGAAGGGGTTGCATCCCCAAAACACGTCTATTGATCCCCCATGATGGGAGATAGCACATGTTGACATTAGGCATGGGATCAGGAGGGAAATACCCATTTTGACTCCAAAAATTGTGTACATCTTCAGAATTTGGCTTTTACAGGGGTGACATCACTCCATCTGATGAAGGCAATATCAAGAAATTTTCGACACTATAATGTCTGATATTGCCTTCATTTTTTCGACGTTGACCTTTGTAAGTTCCAGAGTTGGGTATGTTATGTTTAGAAATATTCGTGTTTATAACCAAAAAAAAATTTTACAGCAACATTTTAAAACGCACATGTGAATAAATAAAAAGTAAAAAGAGTAAAATGTTTGCTAATCAACAATGTGTGGCTTCTTCTTTCAATGCTCAATACCAGTTTTTGAAGTAATTTGGTGTTTACAGTGGCAATGGGGCTTATTTACTAAAGGAAAATCCACTTGGCACTACAAGTGCACTATATGAGAACCTAGGAGACAGCCAAAAAGAAACACAAGAAATAAAGACAATTCAAGATTTTATCAGATCTTTTTTTTTTTTTTTTTTTAATTAAAAAAATATTTACACATTGTCTGGCATTGCAATGGCCCCCCTACCCGTAAAATAATTTACATATTTCTCCCGAACTTCACGGACGCTTTGGGGTGCCAAGCCAGGATGGCTAGTATCCAGGCCCGTCAGAGGATTTGCAGAAAGTCCGGCCTCAGGCCCAACTGAGGCTATATAATTGTGGGCATTTTTTCTTAAAAAATTGTGCAATATGCAGCAGTATAAGATGATGTGGTTGATTTTGTAGTCTGCCATGTGTATGGCTGTCAGAAACACGCGGAACCGGCTGGCCATTATCCCGAAGGCATTCTCAATGACTCTTCGGGCTCTGGCCAGCCGGTAGTTAAAAACCCTCCTCTGCAGGGTGAGGGTCCTCTGGGGCAATGGCCTCATCAGGTACTTGTCCAGACCGAACGCTTCATCAGCAAGAAAGATGAACGGGAGTCCTTCAACGTTGTCCGCATCTGGTGGCAATCCCAGGCCACCAGTCTGGAGATGTTGGTAAAACTCCTTCTGGGCGAAAACTCCTCCATCTGATATCCAGCCATTCTTCCCCACGTCCACATAGAGGAACTCATATTGTGCTGAAATCACCGCCGCCGTTAACACTATACTATTAAACCCCTTATAGTTATAATAGTAAGACCCCGAATGGGGTGGTGGCACGATGTGGACATGCTTCCCATCTATAGCCCCTCCACAGTTGGGAAAGTCCCAACGGTCGGCAAAAGGGGATGCCACAGTCTACCATTCCTGTGGCGTTGAAGGAAACTGTGGAGTCAAACCAGAAAAAGTGGCCAACATCAGTATAACCTTTATTTCAAGGAGTATTTAAAGACAAAAATATACTTAGACTCTGGTTTAACAGGGGTCTGTGTTCCACTCTGTCCTCAGGTCCCTCTCCATTGTCTTCCCTATTTGATAACCCCGCCTTTCCTCAGGGTATAGGAAAGACAACAATAGGTCTCTTCAAAAGGACTGACTGACCACAAGCTCACTCCTTTATACACCCGATACAAGGGACAACTGTAACACCGACAGGACCCTATGATTGGCTCACCACCATACACTTGCCTACATTCACAAAGCACTTACATTCTTCCTCCCAAATCCACTGCTCCAGTACAGAGTTTGAGCGGCTGTGCTACCTCCCTGAAACACCCAGACACCTCCTCTTGACCGTATATGGCCTCTTACAAGCTCTTATGCCGCGTACACACGATCGGACTTTCTGGCATACTTGGTCCGGCACACTTTCCGACGGACTTTGTCCGCCAGGTGCGCCAGACTTTAAAACGGACGGACTTGCCCACACACAACCGGACTTCCCGGCGGGCTAAATTCGCTCGTCTTTCCGACGGACTTTCGCCAGAGTTACGGCGGACTTTCAGAAGGAACGGACTTGCCCACACATGGACAAGTCCGTTCATTTTGAACGTGACTCAGGTGCGACGGGACTAGAAAAGGAAGTCAATCTTGCCGCTTTTATCGGCGAGATTGACACCTTGCGAGCCCCGTCGCGGGTCATACCAGGCCCTTAGGTCTGATATGGTTTATAAAGGGAACCCCCTACGCCGAAAAAACGGCGTGGGGTCCCCTCTAAAATCCATACCAGACCCCGATCCGAGCACGCAGCCCGGCCAGTCAGGAAAGTGGGTGGGGACGAGCGAGAGCCCCCCCGAACTGTACCAGGCCGCATGCCCTCAACATGGGGGTGGGTGCTTTGGGGGAGGGGGCGCCCTGCGGGGCTCCCCCACCCCAAAGCACCTTGTCCCCATGTCGATGAGGACAAGGGCCTCTTCCCGACAACCCTGGCTGTTTGTTGTCGGGGTCTGCGGACGGGGGGCTTATCGGAATCCGGGAGCCCCCTATAAGAGGGCCCCCAGATCCCGGCCCCCCACCCTATGTGAATGAGTATGGGGTACATGGTACCCCTACCCATTCACCTAGGGAAAAAGCGTCAATAATAAAACACACTACACAGGTTTTTAAAATAATTTATTAAACAGCTCCGGGGGAGTCTTCTTCCGGCTTCGGGGGGTCCCTCCTGTTCCTCTTCTTCCGGTGTCCGGTTGGTTCTTCTCCGCTCTCTCTGGCCTCTTCTCCTGGTGTTCCAGTTCTTCGGCCGGCTCCTTCGCTGTCTTCAGGCCGCTCTTTTGCCAGCGGAGGTCCGGACTTCTGGCTTCTTGTCTTCTTGGCTTCTTCCCTCTTCTCTTCTCCAGATGTTGACACAACGCTCTCTCCAGCTGGACTGCTCTCTGAGCGCTCCGTACCCCATACTCATTCACATAGGGTGGGGGGCCGGGATCTGGGGGCCCTCTTATTATAGGGGGCTCCCGGATTCCGATAAGCCCCCCGCCCGCAGACCCTGACAACCAACGGCCAGGGTTGTCGGGAAGAGGCCCTTGTCCTCATCGACATGGGGACAAGGTGCTTTGGGGTGGGGGGGCCCCGCAGGGCGCCCCCTCCCCCAAAGCACTCACCCCCCATGTTGAGGGCATGCGGCCTGGTATGGTTCGGGGGGCGCTCGCTCGTCCCCACCCCCTTTCCTGACCGGCCGAGCTGCGTGCTCGGATCGGGGCCTGGTATGGATATTAGGGGGGACCCCACGCCGTTTTTTCAGCGTAGGGGCTTCCCTTTAAAATCCATACCAGACCTAAGGGCCTGGTATGCCCCGCGCACACCGCAATAGGAAAATTTGTTTTTCCTATTGCAGCAAGAGCGAAATGCAATACCCTGTCCTTGCGTCGTATCTGGTCCGTTGGACCAGCATACAGACAAGCGGGCTTTCCGTCGGACCAGCACACAGACGAGCGGACTTTCCGCCAGAAACTGAGTCTGACTGAAAGATTTAAAACATGTTTCAAATCTAGGTCTGGCGGGCTTTTGGGAAAAAGTCCGCCAGAGCCTACACACGTTCGGATTGTCCGGCAGACTCTGGTCCGCCGGACCAAGTCTGCCGGAGAGTCCGCTCATGTGTACGCGGCATTACACATAATTATCTACCAGCTTACACCAGGAGGTGGTCTGCAGACTTGGGTGAGGACATTCCATGTCCAGAATGGCAGACGTCGTTCCATTTTACTCATAAATCCACGATATCCTGCTACTCACAGGAAAAGAACTACAAGATTCTGTCAAGATGGTACAGGGACCCCTCCACATTACACAAAATTTTTCCATCCACCTCAGCATCCTGCTGGTGATGTTCTACCTCTACAGGGACCTATCTACATGTCTGGTGGGAATGCGAGAGGATCCGCCCCTTCTGGACTCAGGTATTTGACTGCTATAGCAAAATTTATGACGAAACGCTGACCCCCTCCCCTAAGATTGCCCTTCTCTCTATACTCCCGGGATCAATAACATTACAGAAACGGAATCTCCTCCATTTCTTTATGTCCTCAGCTAGACAGCTCATCCCATCATATTGGAAGTCGACCACCACTCCTCCCCTATCACAATGGCTTTCGATTATGAACGACACCATGAGAATGGAGGAGATGCTAGCCCTTGACAACGACACCTTTGATAAGTATAAAATACTGTGGTCCATCTGGCTCCGCTTCTCCTCCTCCGATACTCTCGCAAATATGTCGACCTAGACATGATCATCCTCGCATGTAGCATGACAATGAGATGGGTAGGGCATGTACCTAGGGGTCCCCCTCCCCCCATTGTCCCTTAGTTGCCCTTCTCTGAATGCATCCTCAGCAGCTCCCACACTTTTCTCTGATTTCTTCTTACTTACTTTCTTTCTATCCCTTCTTCCCTCTTTTCTCCCCCTTTCCATCCTTTTCTGCCCCACCCCACACCTGACGCTTGATCCCCCCCCCCCCTCATTTTTTCCCTTTGTCCTTTCTATCTGTTACAACATTTAATTCCCAAAATTTATGTTTACAATCCTACCTTGAATGATGAGGCTCTCCTAGCCAAACTCACTTTCTATACTAGGTAACGGTCATTGATGTCTATTTTTATTTTTCTTGCATAGCAATAGGAGTTAAGCTGTGGGCGATAGCCATTTGGCTGACTCATTATACATGCTTACTTCTGACTGTTCCCGGATTGTAACCCTATCTACTGTTCCGTATATTTTTTGTAAAAATACCAATAAATATATTTTCAACCCCAAAGACAAAAATATAAGGCACACTTATCAGATTCCTCCCCCCCTCTGATGGCCCATTGTAAAAATTTAAGGGGGGGAGGGTTCAAGCTGAGTTTGGGACCCCCCCCCAAAAAAAAAACTCTGACACTCTGCCTGAATTTAAGGACAACAATAACATTTGTACACATTTTAGGGGGTGTTTGGGGTAAAGCACTACAATGGAGCTGACAAAATACATTGTTAAGTAACTAGGCTAGGTATATATGGGCCCAGAATAGCACGCTGGGGAGGTTAGTGAAGGCAAATATGCATGAAGGACAAAAAAGGAGCATTATAAAAGATTACAGCATGCATGAGGACAAATGGGACATTCACAGCATATTACAATCATTGTAATTAGGTAATGATGAAAGAAATACAATACATTAGCAAACATTAAATACAATAGAATGTGATGTTAAAGGAGAAAACTTACCTTAATATAGTCCTTCTGCAGGACCTGAATAATAGCAGAACAGGTCTCTGGGATAAGGATCCCCAGAGCCTGGGGGGGATGCCTGTCGACAACTTGAGGTCCTGCAGGCTTCTCCCAGTCGTCAAGTACCGCAACGTGGCGACTAGCCTCTGCTCCGGAGTGATGGCTTGCCTCATGCAGGTATCCTGCCTGCTAATATAAGGGGTCAGTAAAGCCAACAGACGGTGAAAAACAGGGTCCGTCATCCTGAGAAAGTTCCTGAAATCATCAGAATTATTCTCCTAGATCTCATGAAGCAAAGGCATATGAGAGAATTGGTCACGCTGGAGCACCCAATTCTTGGTCTATGAACTCCTCCCCACCCTGTTCATGGACTGGGCTTGGGTCAAAGAATGAACCCCAACACCAAGCCCCCACACAGCACGAACTCTACGACAAGTACGTACCCAGCTTCAAAACGGTCGGCTGGTCAGAAAGAACTAACAGAACGCACTGAAGAACAGCAAGGCCTGTGATGAGCGAGCTGAAAATCAGTTGTACGTTGTACGTCACCGCGTTCTGGATGGTCGGACTTTGGTGTGACCGTGTGTAGGCAAGACCGCTTAAGCGGAATTCCGTCGGAATTCCGTCGGAGAAATCTTCAGAGTTTATCCTGACGGCAAAACCACTCATGTGTATGCGGCATTAGAGATCCTGGCAGGCTGGTTGTACCCAATCGATCGATCAACAAAGTACATGCATATTGCCCATTAACGGTTCGAATGTCGGCCAGTTCCTGCTGAACTGGCCGACATTCGAACCGTGTATGGCTGGCCTTCCTGTGTACTGAAATTATATCTCAAACAATGTTATCAATTTCTGTGAATACACAACCCTCCTCCCTATGTGATGGAAAGGAGGAGGCTGTAGTGGCCTCTGCTGGGGTTGCATAGATGTTCTATCACTAAGCCCTTTTCTTTTTGAAGGCTGATGTGAATAAAACCTTGCCAGTTGTGTGATAAGCAAAGGTGGTGAGTGACAACCCCTGCGTTCTTCAATATGAAGGATCAAAGACCTACTTGCGGCTTCGTGTAGCAGACAAATGATGTGTGCATAATGCGGAACCACTTGCAGGCTCAGTAATGTTAAATCTTCAGGGCTATCTTTTTATCTCAGGACTCACCTCTTCAAAGCTAAAGTACTGACTTTAGGAAACTAACACTTACGAGAGGCCTCTTATACACGGTAGCTCCAGACACAGCCCCCAAAGAATTCCACTACACAACAAGGCCCAAAAGGCAGCAAGACTATGCAGTGTCACAAGAAGAGTGACCCAGATACTTTGGCCCACAACAGTGGAAGTCTTTCAGAAAGCCAACTAGCTGTTTCCCCATCACATCCCACTCTCTTTATAGTCCACAACAGACAAATGTCCTGTCAAGTTCAATTACAAAGTTGAAACTGTACTCAAGCCACTTGAAGACCAGGCTTTTTTTCTGGCACTTTTTATTTACATATAAATATCAAGTTTCTTTTGAGTGGACGAGAGGCCAGAGACAACATTCTGAAAACCCTCCTACTGACTGATTATGCTCGCTCTCACGCTGTTCCCATGTGCCTTCTTGCGGTCAATGCAGAAAAAGCATTTGACCGGGTTAGTTGGCAGTTCCTTCGCTTATCCCTCCAGCAGAGTTTAGGCCCGCACATGGTCTCCAGGATAATGTCTCTCTATTCCTTCGGCTCGAATCAGAATTAATGGTTCTTTATCCCCTGTGTTCTCTATTCACAACGGTACACGACAAGGATGCCCCTTATCACTCCTTCTCTATATTCTCACAATGGAACATCTAGCTGTGGCCTTACGTCAGAACCCAACCATAAAAGCCATTTTGGTAGTTCCCCTTCACAATAAGTTACCTCTGTTTGCAGATGATCTGCTTCTTTTTGTTACATAACCTCTAACTTCCCTCCCCTAGATCCAAGCAGAATTCCAGAGATTTGGGGGTGTCAATAACTTTAAAATAAAGTATAACAATTCGGAACTCCTAAACATATCCAACAAGTCGACCACATGTTAGGTATCTATTTACTTGACATAACATCATCTTTCACATTATACAAAAAAATGGGGCTAACTTTAGGTTTTTTTTTTTTTTTTCTATTCATGAAACAGTTTTTTTCCCAAAATATAAAACAAGTTTGAAAAATTGTTGCACACCACCATTTTATTCTCTAGGGTGTCTGCTTAAAAAAAAAAAATATATAATATATATATAATGTTTGGGGGTTCTGAGTAATTTTCCAGCAAAAAAATTATGATTTTACATGTAGGAAAGAAGTATCAGAATTGGCCTGGGTGGCAAGTGGTTAATTACAATAAGTAAGTAATATACAAAAAATTATTGTTTTTAACGTAATTTACTATATTTTCAAAAACTGTACTCAAGCAAGTGGATTAACGGACAAATTACTGAAATTTGAGGTTATAATTTCAAACCAGTAATTTCACAGTAAATAGATAAATAATAAAATATTATGTCATAGCATATAGAATAATAATATATTATTTAGCTTGATTAAAACAGTAAGCAAAAAAAGGAGCTGCGCTCTTAAATGACACGTGAACCCAAATATGATAAAAAAAACATATATAAATGAATAAAATGAGAAATTTTGACTGATGATAAGTCCCAAAAATAATAAATCATGTGACATATATAAAGTCCTCCAATGTTGGACTTATGCCGCGTACAGATGATCGGACTTTCCGACAACAAAACCGTGGAATTTTGTTCGAAGGTTGTTGGCTCCAACTTGTCTTGCATGGTCACACAAATGTTGGCCAACAATTACGAACGTAGTGACGTACTAGATGTACTACAAGGTTTTTCAGCTCTTTAGCGCCACCCTTTGGGCTCCTTCTGCTAATTTCGTGTTAGCAGAAGTTTGGTGAGTGTTGATTCGCGCTTTTCTTTTTGCGTTTTTTATTCTGTGCTATTATTATTATTATTATTATTCTTGATATCACTTGAAAAAAAAAGCCTTTGAAAATTAGTTTGCAATAACTCCATCAGTATCACCAGTAAATGAGCCTCATTATTATCCCATTAAAGAAGAAGAGAATTGTGTGCTGCATTTGGAGATGTCCTAATTTGCCACGTCACTGTAACATTGCCACGAATGTTAATTCTCCATTACGAACGCTAGTTTACAAGACCGGCCGCTTCTGCTTCTGAGCATGCGTGGACTTTCGTGCAATGGACTTGTGTACACACAATTGGAAAATCCGACAACAAAAAATTGTTGTCGGAAAATTTGAGAACCTGCTAGCCAACATTTGTTGGTGGAAAGTCCGACAACAAATGTTCTATGGAGCATACACACGGTCGGACTCCTCCAACAAGCTCATATCCAACATTTGTTGCTGGAAAATCCGATCGTGTGTACTGGGCATTATTCTGTGAAAAATTCAGTAGTATGCGAGAAAAAAAACAACAAACAAAAAAAATTATATGAACAAAAAACAAATCCTGGAGTCCTCAATGATTGTAGCAACACAATAAAGTGAAATCCTCTCCGACTTTTGAACAACAACGTGAATCCACCACCAAATAAAGTGCAAGCTTACCATCTGCACAAGCTGTTCGAGCTTGTGGCTAATACCCAGCCAGGGCCTTTAATCCTCCCTGTGCCTCCGATGGCAGATGAAATGAGCGTTACTGGATACTGTGGATACGTTCAGCGGTCAGCGGCCAGCCATCAGAGACAGCTCGATGCAAGTGTTCATAATGGTCAAAAAAAAAAAGATTCTTTGCACGCTTTAACAGCGGAACTCTTGGTAATATGAGAGTAATATGGATCGTCTCTGATTGGCAAGTCGATCCATATTACTCTAATAAAAGTACTGCTGTTAAAGCGCGAATGTCTAGGTGCAGGTCGGATCAATCGCGCAAGCCGTCATAGCTGTATGTCGGCTCCTTTAAGCAGGATAGCACGCGCGCTGCATTACGTGAATGCCGATGCTCGTGGCCGGCGGTCGCGCACAATCGTGGGCACGAGAGGCAGAACAGGGTTGTGTGTGTGTAAACACACAAATCCCTGTTGTGTGAGGAGAGGCAGATCGTGAGTTCCTAATAGCAAGGAACCACGATCTGCCATATCCTATAGTCAAATGCCATAAATCTATCCCCTATATAACTTTTGCGCAAACCAAAACCAAATCAATAGACGCTTATTACCAAAAATATGTAGAAGAATACATATCGGCCTAAACTGAGGAAAAAATTAGCTTTTTTTAAAAAAAAATTGTGGATATTTATTATAGCAAAAAGTACAAAATATTGTGTTTTTTTCAAAATTGTCGCTCTTTTTTTGTTTATAGCGCAAAAAATAAAAACCGCAGAGATGATCAAATACCACCAAAAGAAAGCTCTATTTGTGGGAAAAAAGGATGACAAATTTGTTTGGGTACAGCAATTGTCAGTTAAAGCGACGCAGTGCCGAATCGCAAAAAATGGCCTGATCATAGAGCAGCCAAATCTTCCGGGCCTGAAGTGGTTCAAGGCCCTGGTTGGGTATTAGCCACCAGCTCGAACGGCTTGTGCAGCTGGTAAGCTTGCACTTTATTTGGTGGTGGATTCACGTTGTTGTTCAAAAGTCAGAGAGGATTTCACTTTATTGTGTTGCTACAATCACCCATCTCTTCATTGAGGACTCTAGGATTTGTTTTTTGTTCATGTCATTTTTTGTTATTGTTTTTTTTCTCGCATACTACTAAATTTTTCACAGAAATAGTCTAAAATTGGAGGACTTCATATATGTCACATGATTTCTTATTTTTGGGACTTAACAGTCAATTTTTCTCATTTTATTAATTTATATTTGTTTGTTATCATATTTGGGTTCACACATCATTTAAGAGCGCAGCTCCTTTTTTTGCCTTTTTTTTATATGTGTGTGTTTCACTTTGAATTGCAGCTAGGGTTATTGGGTTTGTACACAGCGCAGTTTTCTTTTTACAATTATGATTAAAACAGTACCTTTTCAGCAGTAGAAGATTCTCCCTCTTAACTGTGTGAGAAAAACATGGGATTATGGGTAAATCTTATACCCATAAACCTATGTTTTTTCCTTCAAGTTAAGAGGGCTGGACTCGAAGGGAGGATTTGTCTTTTAGACACATGCCCCCTTCTATGACACTGCAGTGAGAGGACAGCCTCCACTGCAGCATTTTTATTGGACAGCTTGTTGCAATGGTGCTTTACTATTGGTCCAAGGCTCCAAGCTGTCCATTAAGCTCAGTCCTTCTGACAAGAAGTGAGGAGAGGCACTCTGAGCTCAACCTCTCAGTCTGCTGCAAACAGAGTGTGCCAGCCTGTATTTAAACTGGTGCTCTGTATGTAGCTTCTGACATGCTGTGCAAGGAACCCTGTATCTCCAGAACTATAGGTGGCAGGAGCCCCACATTTTGACCAGTGGTGGGGTAGGACTTAAGCTACCCACCCCCCAAACCCCAGGTTGCCGAGCTACCACTCTTGAAGCTCATTCGTTTTTTTTTGGGGTATTTTTTTTTTTTATGTTCATGGCAGGTGAGGCTCTGCTCCCCTGCCTCCCCTGACTGCACGTCCCTGCTTTACATCCTTTTCACCATGTCTATGTGTGTCCCCAATCCCAGAAGGAGGACATAAGCATACAGTTCTTTAAGCACTCATACTGCCAAATACCATCTTCACCAAAACTGTCCAGCAGCACCAAGTTCTTTTCTAGATAAGGCTTAGAAGAAGGAGATACTAATCCATAGAGTTTTCAATATTACTTAATAAATTGACCTCCACCTAAAATCCGTACTTGATTTTCACCCATCAGATCATCCCCTGCAGCTTTTACCTTTTGTACCACCTCCCCCTCCCTTTAGATTGTAAGCCCCATGAGCAGGGCCCTCCTATTTCTTCTTTATTTAACTGTGTTGTAATTGTTCTGTCCCCCTTTATATTGTAAAGTTTTGAGCAAATTGTTGGCGATATTAGGGTTGCCACTTGTCCAGGATTCACCCGGACAGTTCGGGTTTGGAATCATGTGTCCAGGTTTCAGACTGCCTGTAACCCGGACACATTATTTAGACTGGACTGTGGCTTCCCAGCAGGGTTGCTGGCTGCAGTTGTCTAAGCTGAGAGTGTCTGTTATACTCTTTAACACTGCTCAAAGCCAGCGCTAACAACCCCCCCCCCCCCCAAACACACACACAGACAAGAGAGGAGAGGGGGCGTGATCTGCGCCTCTTTCCCCCAAACCCCTACCCCCTGTGCCGCAGAATGGGAAAGTAAGTTGGGGCCAGAAATTTGAAGTCCAGAAGCCTCAGATACATCTGGATGAGAGGTGCTGACTGCCAAGGGATGAGTGAGCTCACCATCCATACCTGTCTGTGACTGAAGTCTCCCCCTTCTCTCTCCTGCCTCTGAGTGAGTACATAAAGGCAAATCAGGGTTCTCAGAGCACAGCTTACATCAGATTTCCCCTTTACACCAGAGGCAACAGTGTTTCCCCTTACATCAGAGTCTTCTCTGTATATCAGAGTTCTCAGTGTTCCCCCTTAAATCAGGGTTCCCAGAGGATCCCTTATGTTAGAGTTCTCCCTTACATCAGAGTCTGCAGAGTCCCCTCTTGCAGTGAAAGGGAACTCTGCGAGTTCAGATGTAAAAGGGGAACTCTATGGACTCTGATGTAAAGTGGGGCTCTTGTTCTTAACTTCATATGATTAGAATGGTTATTTAAAAGCAAAATATATGTATAGATTATACTATAAAAAAAATTGCCGTGCGCCGCTAAAGTGTTCAGGGTTTGACTTGAAGAAAAGGTGGCAACCCTAGGCGATATATAAATCCTGTATAATAATATTCTTCATAGCGGTAACACAGATGTATTATTACTTTTTCATATTAACATACATAATGATACAAAGGCAGTACTTCACTTCTATGGTGGTTCTTCAGCACCTTCCCCTCCAGTGGGTCATATCTGTCCTGTCCCTTCCCTGAGGGTTGCAGGACCTTAGAAGGCATCCTTCAGCTAGGGGATCCCTCTGACTGCTGAGGCTACATGGCAAGTAAATATGCCTTGACCGAAGCCTGAAGCTGCTACTTCTTCTTCTTACTACTTTTCCACACCTAAATAAATACCAATGGAAGCTGGCGGAGTACGTGTTTCTAGCAGCCTGGCAGACCCTGGCTAGGGCCTGGGGACGACAGTCGATAAATTTAGCTGAGGTCAAGCAAAGGTTCCTGGGGACCATGGCACATGAGAAATTAACCTCTATACTTGCCAATATCAACATAAAGTACCTCAGAGTCTGTGGACCATGGCTGGATCATATTGAGCACCTGAGCATTGACCCCTTTCATCTTTCTTTGTGAGCACCGGACATAGACCAGTGGGATGGCGCCACCAGTTGGACCCTATAAAATATCCTTTTTTTCCCCTTCCTATTCCCGGCTTGTCCACCTCCCTCTTTTCCTCCACTTTTCTTTTTTTCCATCTAGCTACCATTATTTTGCACATGAAACCTCACCAATTGGACACCTTGGGAGCTCCTTCTTCCTTATTTCATATTGCTGCTTATTGGCTGGTTGATGGAGGACTCGTCACAGGTTTCCAAATTTTGAACCATTGCAACAAGTTGTGTTTCACAAGCCACCCATGAGAATCTTTGTCGTCCACTGAACTTATACTCTTCTTGCTTTAAAGTGTTTGTAAAGAAAAAAATAATAATAATAAAAAAATAACAAACACATCATACTTACCTGCTCTGTGCAGTAGTTTTTCACAGAGCAGCCCTGATCCTGCTTTTCTCACATCCACCGCCAGTGCTCAGGGCCCCACCCCCTTGCCGAGTGCCCCCCATAGCAAGCTGCTTGCTATGGGGGCACTCGTGTGTGCTCGCTCCCGAGCCCGCTCTGTGTCTCTATAAGACACACAGAGTGTGGCTCAGCCCTGCCCCAGCTCCCTCCTCACTGGCTGTAATTGACAGCAGCAGCCAATGGCTCCTGCTGCATCTCAGGCAATGTGGAGACCCGAGAGAGCAGCTGCTCTTGTGCACATTGCTGGATCGAGATCAGGCTGGAGTAAGTATTGGGGGGGGGAGACTGAGGAAGGAGGTAAAAAAACCTTCAGCCTATGGAACCACTTTAAATTGTGCATAGCTTTACTCCCTTTGGATGTGTCCTGCCACCCTCCTACAAATGTTTCAGCGAATCACACTGCTTGATTTGTTTTTTACAACTGGTAAACATTGTAGTGACACTTCATTCATGTCACTGCAAAGCAGCAAAATGCATTGCTATGCAGTGACATGCAATGCCATCCAGTTCAGTAAAGAAAAAAAGCTGACATGCTGCATTTTTCCATCCCACACCACACTAAACATCACACCAGCATTGTAGTGTGAATGGGGCACATAGAAAACAGTTATTTTCTATGTGACCAATGTTTATCCAGTGTGGAAAAATGCAGGTCACTCTAAATAGCATGAACAAGCTCTTAATAATTGCTTAACACTTTGTCAAGCCCTCCTTGTTAATGGGGGTTTCCAGGTTCCAATAAGCCCCCCACCAACAGACCCCCACAACCCTGGCCCCATCAACATGGGGACAAGGTGCTTTGGGGTGGAGGGGGGGGGGGGCAGAGCTGTTGCTGGGTCTCAGCCAATCAGGAGGGAGAGACTACCAATTCACTTGTGGAGATCGCTTGACAGATATGGGGCTCAGGTAAGTATTAGGGGTGCTGGGGAGGCTGCTACATACAGAAGGCCTTTTATCTTAATGAATAGAATGCATGAAGATAAAAAAAAAACCTTCTGCCTTTACAACTCCTTTTAAAAAAATCCATACCAGGCCCATTGAAAGGGAGACCCATGCCGATTTTTCTTTTCATTTATTTTTCATTGCCGGCATTCTTATTTTGCACATTCAGCTGTCAGTGGGGAAACCCGCTGACAGCTGATGAGTAATCGGTTGCTAAGGATGCGGCGACCAGCTTCCCGGCCCGCTCCTTAACAACCAGCACAGAATTTGAATCGGTCGATCAATTTTAGACCGATTCAAATAATTCTGAAAATTTGGAATTCGTTAAAAAATAAAGAAGCAAAATTAAAGAAATGTTTCCATTTTGCACATGTATAACGACTTTTTGGAGCACAAACAAAACGATCACATTGGTCAAAGACATAAAGTCACACTCATCCAAAGTCGCATCAAAAGCGCATCAAAGTTGCATCAAGTTTTAGAGTAAAGTTGCAATGGAACCTTTGTTAAAAAAAAAAAAAGTTCTGTTTTTATTTTGCACTGGTGTTTTCAAGGCAGTTTATAAAAAAAAACCCATGCAGACCCAGTTATAGAAACCCCTCTATGGATTATCACTGTCAAACCTAGTGGACACATTTTTGGAGCTTTCTCATTGTACTGATTGAAATGTCAGAGAAGCCACAGCCATATAGAACACACATGCAAAAAAAAGGTGAATATCACAGAGGAATGTTCTTTGCCAGCTGTGAATCAAGTCAGGAAAATGTAGATAAAGCATCATAGAGGGCATTTCAGGTGTTTCCAGTTATTGGCATTGATGTTAAAAATTTGTGTGGGGAGAAAACTTTGGAAAAGCAAAAGCTGTGGGAACGTGTAAATGCAGATGGAGCTGGATGCTGAGGAAGGAATGAAGTGTGACAAACTGAGCAAATGCTAGAAACTGCAACAGATCTTTGAGAGGGTTCATGATGAAAATGGATGAGCAGGACATGTAAAGATCAGGAATGGATGAGACAACGTGGAGACGAAGATTCTGGAGTGGTGAGGGAGTGCTCAGGGCTGGTATAAAAAGAAGCACACACAAGCTGAAGTGTGGGGGCCACAGGATGTGAGTAGTAGATGTCAGTAAAGATGACTACATGCCTGGCAGCTCTTGGATGCTCCTTGTTGTTGTGTCCACACTGGGGAGAAGGAACTTTCTTCAAAGGTATTTATCTTCTATCATCCTTTATAATCCTCATCCAGACAGGAGTCTTCAGTCATCCGCAGTGCCTGGATTCTGGACCCCCATTCAAGCCCCCTGTACACTTGGAGTTTTGCTCCTTGTATCAAGAGTTTGGATGCTGTGACCAGCAAAAGGACAACATCATAGCGGAGAAATACTGGTCGGTCATGGACAACTTTGACTATAAGGAGCAGGAACTGTGTGGAGATTATGTCAAGAATATTTTTTGCCAGGTGAGTTCTGCTGTTCAGAAGGGCCAGTCCATTCAGAGCATTTTAAGTTTTGGTTGGAAGCTAAAGAGCTGAGCCAGTCAACACCCCATGGGAAATATGTCAGTAAACTCACTTTTGTCCAACATTTATGCCCATTATCAGTATTAATTTTGACGTCAAATTGCGATTAGTTTTAGTCATAGTCTTTTGACTAAAATTACATTTTAGTTTCAGTCGTATTTTAGTCATCTGAATTGTTTTATTCTTAGCCGTATTTTAGTCGATTAAAATCTCCAGTACATTTTAGTTGACTAAAATCTAATGGATTTAAATTGTAATGCATTATTTAAGCATTTCTCTAGAATTGCCAAACATATTATATAGTCCTGTTATTATTGATGGTATTAAGGCTTTAACATGCACTACAGACACTGATTTACCTGTTGTGATATATAACAAGTGCTAATTTTGACATCAAATTTTGAGTTTTAGTCATAGTCTTTTGATTAACTAGTTGCCGCCCGCCCACCGTCAAATGACAGCGGGGCGGTGCGGCCCTCGTTCTGGGACGCCGTCATACGAAGGCGTCCCAGAACAGCCGCTCTCGTGTTGCTAGGACACGGCGGACCCCAATCTCTGTAAAGAGCCGCATCCGTGGCTCTTTAACCATGTGATCACAATCACAGCCGGTCACATGTAAACACGGAGATGCCGGTAATCGGCGCTCCTCGCCTCACACTGACAGAGTGTGTGGTGAGTAGAGCCAATCAGCGGCATCTCCACGCAGGGGGACATTTACACATGTAATCAGGCACTGATCATCAGTGCCCTGATTACAATATAGCGCCAACAGTGTCACCAATCAGTGCCCACCAGTGGCAGCAATCAGTGTCCACCACTGCCCACAAGTGCCACCAATCAGTTCCCATTAGGGAAGCCAGTCAGTGCTGGCTATCAGTGCCGCCTATCAGTGCTGCCCATTAATGCCCATCGTTGCTGTTGATCAGTGCCCATCAGTGTCGCCCATCAGTGCCACCCATCAATGCCCATGAATGCCCATCAGTACCGCCTATCCATGCCACCTATCAGTGCCCACCAGTGCCATCTATCAGTGCCCACCAGTGCCACCTAACAGTGCCCATCAGTGCCGCCTATTGGTGCTCATCAGTGCCAAATATCAGTGCCACCTATCAGTGCCCATAAGTGCGGCATATTAGTGCCCCCTCATCAGTGCCACCTAGTCAGTGCCCATAAGTGCTGCCTCATCAGTGCCCATAAGTGCGGCATATTAGTGCCTCCTCATCAGTGCCACCTAATCAATGCCAATAAGTGCCGCCTAATCAGTACCCATAAGTGCGGCATATTAGTGCCCCCTCATCAGTGCCACCTAGTCAGTGCCCATAAGTGCTGCCTCATCAGTGCCCATAAGAGCCACCTCATCAATGCCCACCAGTTCAGCCCATCAGTGCTGCCTCATCAGCGCACATCAGTGAAGGAGAAAAACTACTTAGTTACAAAATTTACTGACAGAAACTAAGTAAAAAAAAATTTTTTTTCATAATTTTTGGCCTTTTTTTTTTTTTTTTGTAAAAAAAACAAACAAACCCAGCAGTGATTAAATACCACCAAAAGAAAGCTCTATTTGTGTAACGAAAATGCTAAAAAATGTGTTTGCTTTGTGATAGATAGATAGATAGATAGATAGATAGATAGATAGATAGATAGATAGATAGATAGATATGAAATGTGCTGCAAATTGAAGGAATTTTCGTCCATAATATAATCCAGATCCTTCTACAGATCAATAGTAAAATCTTTTTTTTCACAATGAACTGCCCTACATACAGTATGTCCACAACGTGAGATGTGTACATATGATTTTCCCACATATCTAACAGCGGTATTCAATAAACAAATCCCATATTGTGTGCATCCGTCAGGATCGTGTCATTCCTTATGATGATGGAGCAACACTCTAGATGCATCATGCTGGTTCTACACCATCAACTTGTGTGATCTGCATAGTTTATGTGGATTGAGACTTGGCCCGATGCCCACCGTAGATTCCATTTGCAGCTGAACGTTCCATTAGTGAGTCTCACGCACAGTTCAATATCATGGAAAAGACATAGGTGTACAACGATTGGCTGCTGATACAAAATGTATTTTTACACCATCTGCTATAATGTGTCTATGGTGAAACAGCATTGCCACCCTAGGACAAGAAGTGTGTTAGGACTACAGAATACCTCCTCCTTGTCTTATTTCCAAAACGTGAGCGGGAAGGTGGGTCTGTAGTCCACAGTGAGAACATGGGACAATACTAACTGATAACAGTGTAGTTACTATATAACAAATTGCTTTCTGAGGTATATTATAAGAAAGGTTATTGTTAAGATTTACATACAGTTTTAGAACACATCCACAAAATCTGTTTGTGAAATTCACAGACATTAGAAATGATTTTCTAATAGGTTGAGAATCTTCACTTAAAAAACAAACACCTGTGAATAATTACCTTAAAGTGGCTGTAAACCCTTCTATATACCCAGTGAAGTGACTGGCCACAGGAGATTAAATAAATTCCCCTGCATAAATTGTACCTGTTTATCTGAAACCCTCTCTTCTCAAAGTGCTGACTTGTCTGAGAGTTCAGAAAAAAGGGGATGGATAGCTGAAGTTACATTCTGCAGAGCTCAGTGAGGAGAGCTCTGAGAGCTGATTGGAGGAAAGGGACACACCCCCCCTTCACACAGCACACATGAACAGAGCTGAGGCTCTGAGCTAGGGATCCGTCCCCTGTCACCATTTTTCTCTTGGTGTCAGGAAAGTTTCTCAATTATGTGAACACACTAAGCAGAACACATCATGGTTTTCTAGCTATGCTGGGAAATCAGCCTGATCTCCTCCAATGATCAGTTGTCCCGACACGCCCTCCAACCCCCCCGCACAGCCATTGATATTTTTTTATCTATACACAAATATTTTGCCTCTCATTTCAGTTTTGCACTGAATGGGTTATTTTACAAGGTGATCATTTACAATCACTTTTAGGCCTCATGCGCACTGGATGTTATAATAACGTTATAAAAATGCCAGTAGCTTTGCAGTGAATTTTTCAATGTTTTTCAATGTTTTTGCAATAGCCTTTTTCAGCGTCTTTTAGAGTTAGCTAAAAAAAAAAAACTCTGGTAAGCCACGTTTTTGAGTGTTTATCGGCATTTTTTGGACATTAGAGCGTTTTTACAGCTGAAAAACTCCTCTCAGAGCGCACTAGTTTTGGGCTTTTTTACAGCCAAGAAACGCCCCCGCCAAAAACAATTGCTAACAGCCTATATGTGCATGGACACATAGGATAACATGATGGAGAGTTTATTGACTGTAGAAAAAAACGTCTGAAGCCAAAAACAGCTGCTGTAAAAATGTCCAAAAACGTCCAGTGTGCATGAAGCCTAATGAGTCATCCAAAGAGTCTACCATGGATTGCAGGCCAAGGATTAATGGCCTGTACAAACGATCTGAATATCGTACGACAGATCGTACAACTTTTGACACTTAATAGTTGCAAGTAGAAATTGAATAGGTTACAAAAATTCACATACGGCAGAAAAAAAAAAAAAACGGAAGTGATGTCATGTGTTGCAATGTATTTGTATTGTATTTTTGGACAACAACTGTACTGACTAAGGGCCAGTTCACACCACATGCAGTCCAGTGCGTTTTTTTTCTGCATCAAAAATGCATAGAAAGTAGGTTTTGGAACAAAGTCCCTCTGTCCCTCTTTCCTTCTCATTGGTCCCTCATTTTGGTCTGATCTATATAGTTGCATATAAAATGCATTATTTTCCCAGTGCTAAACATTTTATCCAATTTCTAAATCGCTGCATTTGTAAACTTCAAAAGCCACTATAAATTAATAGTAGTGGTAAAAAAAGCATTTGTGGGTTTAACTAATACTTTTTTTTGTATAATTATGCTTTCAGGGGGTGTGGCAGGGGGTGTGTCCTATGCCTATATACTTTTGCTAATAAGTTTCCCTCGTTCCCATCTCAAAAAGGTGGGAGGTACGCATGTTTGATATTTGTTGGCTGTAGATATATGACTGGACTTAAAAATTAAGGATTATAAGGTTTTCCAATATATTTCCCTAAATCTATAAGGAAACCTGAGGAACATTTTTATCATTTCAAGTACTCTCTGATGGACACGTGGCCATCTCATATATATATTTCTTGTTCAATATTTTTCTTGTTCAATATACTTTATTGGCCAGCTACAGTAGTTTGGCTGCCCAAGCATACCTCTATGAGGTGAGAGTCCATCTTAGCATTCTCCATGACTTGGATGTCTCCGAAAGTCCCAGGTGTCTTCAGCGGACTGCAAGGTGCAGCAGTCCCAATACCACTAGCAGAACAGAACCAACCAAATCGACTAAGAAGAAGGTCTTGGACCTTAAGCTTCCCCCTTTTATAGCACAGGTGGGCTGGCTGGGATCAAAAAGCTTGGGAACTGAGCTTACAACAGTTAACCCTTTCTTCTAGCCTGGGCCAGCGGCTAACTTACAGGTACCTACATATTTCAACCTGTCTACATGCATGTCATTAGTAATCATTGCATGTAGTGAGAATATATGCAGATGGCACAATAGAGCATAACCACATGTCACATGAGGAATCGGGAAGGAAAGGAAAAGGGCAAGGAAAGGATCAGCGAGAAGGGGAAGGGTAGGGCATGAGTCAGGTCGGAGAGGGTTCTGGGCGACTGAGAACAGAATGCAGAAGTATTAAATGTATCATAAGTCCAGCAGCCCACAATCAAAAGGCTTGGGAGGAGTTCTGTGACCCAAGGGTCCCAAATTTGCAGGACTTTGGCATTGTGTTTTGGAGTAGGACTGTCAAGTTTTCGTTTATCAAGGTGCAATGCACTTTTGACTTAACTGCTGAGAAGGGGATGTTCAGTGATAATCAGGCCTTGGCCTTGGCTTTAACCAGCTTAGTGGCATTCAGTAAATGGGTCATAAGAGCGAATTGGGAGTTAGTGGTTCCCACTTTATATATATTTCTGAACATCTGGAAACACTTTTTTCCAGAGACGTCATTGAAAGCATACCAATATGAAGGACAATTATGTTTATGACCAGTATATATGAGTTTTATTATAATATGTCTTTATTCTTGTATTCTTGAGCATTTATTGATACATCCTGGCAGATATGATAATCGTTTACATATTTTGGAGGTTCTAAAGAGGTTGTATAGTGGTATCTGTGATAAGGACATGCATGCATGAGGTGCGTTACCCAATATGTGTCTCCTAAGGAATGTGGTAGTATAGTATCTTGATGTAAATTGAAGCAAATTTACTTTCAAGATGTGTGTCAGGTATTTCCACTGATCACTAGTCCAATCATAGAAATAGATAGATAGATAGATAGATAGATAGATAGATAGATAGATAGATAGATAGATAGATAGATAGATAGATAGATAGACAGCACAACAAATCTGGTAACATTTTATCCACTCTTGATGCAAATTCCCAAGATGTGGCAGACATTTCCACAGATCAATGGTCCAGTTATCATTTAAAACTCAACGTAAACCAGTTTCCCATCTCCAGCATTGATCGAAGTTCTTATTACACTGACAAATGTCTCTATGATCTCCCCCACCACAGCAAAGCTTACAGATGTCTAACACTGTATGTGAACTTCTGTTTCCAGATGTCAGCCATTCTCCTCTGTTATCTGTGGTTTTGACCTTAAGAAATTTGTTGCGTCAATAGAATCAGTCTGCTGGCCAGACAGTAAGGCCTTGTTTAGATGCACGCGGTTGCGGAACGGTTACATACAGTTTACTGGAGTTGTAGGCTGTAGCTCTGCTCTAGACATTTGTAGGACTTTTGCACACTAGCGTTTGTATTTTGCTACTGACCTGTTGTTCGCAAAATTTCTGAAGGATCTGAGCTTCTGTGTTACAGTCCTATAAACAAGGCATATTCTGTTTACCTGATATGTAGTGGATTAATATCTTTACAAGCAGATGGCAATGCAGTGTGCATGCATTGCATCTGTTTGCCAAACACAAATGGTAAGCACATGCTAAAGGCACATATAATACTATTCAGTATTCACGTTCTTGGCAAGTATTGTTCCAACCATCTGTATAATAAAGAAGTTTGCTTAAAGGACCTGTTTACCCCCAAAGTAATATAATTTAGGTACAGGTAAAGCCTCATAGGCTGAAAGAGTCCCTAGTTTCGTATTCCTTTGAAACCTCAACAGTAATGGTTGGTGAATTTGCTTGAGTTTGATTTGCAGGTACATTTAGGAGATGTAGCACCCTCTAGTGTGTGCTAGGAGTGAGTCTAGGCAAACCATACTCTGACTCAGCAGGGGCAGTCGGGTGGAAGATGGAGATTCAGTGTTAAGGAGGCTGTTGGTGGCCCCCAGGGGTGTCCCCTAGCCTTGGCGGGGGGGGGGGGGGGGTGATCTGCCTGGGCTCGGGTGCTGGAAGAATCCTGCTAAAACACACAGGAGGAGGTCTTCCCCGAGGCACAGGAGCAGGAGAGGACAGAGTGAGCAGTCACTCTGTGGGGACTAACAAAGGGGGGAGACTGCCACATGTAGCCAGTCTCCCTTGAAGACAGCGGTGGGCTTAAATCTTCAATCCTTCCCTGAGTGATCTCCTGAGAGTCAGCCATGTGGGCTGGTGAAGAGTCAGTTGGGAGGATTGGTGTGGAGAGGCAGGCAGGAGGGCTGGTGAAATGGGCAGCTGGAACCAGGTGGGTTGGCAGTGCCTGAAGAGGTGGTGCTGGGATCAGTGGCCACAGAGGAGAAGTTACATGCTGCTTCACTACATTTGAGCTACACTAAAAAGGGGCCTACGGGTTCCTGCCTGTAAGGGGCTGTTACTAAGATCTGACTGGGAGCCTGTCAGATCATCTTAGAGTGATTCAGCTGGGGCAAGCAAGTGTGTGTGTGTGCAGGAGGAAAGTGAAGGAGACTGTATATAGATATATACAGATGCATCTCATAAAATTAGAATATCATCAAAAAGTTAATCTATTTCAGTAATTCGATTCAAAAAATAAAACTCATGTATTTTATATAGATGAGTTACACGCAGAGTGATATATTTCAAACATTTCTTTCTTTTAATTTTGATGATAATGGCTTACAGCTAGTGAAAACCCAAAATTCAGTATGTCAGAAAATTAGAATAATACATAAGACCAATAAAAAAAAAAGGATTTTTAATACAGAAATGTTGGCTTACTGAAAAGTATGTCCATGTACATTATAGTATGCACTCTATACTTGGTCGGGATCCTTTTGCATGAATTACTACATCAGTGTGGCGTGGCATGGAGGTGATCAGCTCGTGGCACTGCTGAGGTGTTATGGAAGCCCAGGTTGCTTTGATAGCGGCATTCAGCTTGTCTGCATTGTTGTATCTGGTGTCTCTCATCTTCCTTTTGACAATACCCCACAGATTCTCTATGGGGTTTAGGTTTTCAAAATAACAGAGTGACAGAGATCAGAATAGACACAGCTCTTCTTATATTAGCAACTAAACTGTAGGTCATTGTCATAGATTGCAAGCTCTTGGGCATAAGGATCAACATTCTGACAGCTATTCAGGCCCCCCCCACTGACAACGCTCTTTCAATCCGAGCTCCAGTGACACATACATCATAGCGCCCAACTGTCCCTGATTTCGAGGGACTGTCCCTGATTTGGAGCAATGTCCCTCTGTCCCTCTTTCCTCCTCATCTGTCACTCATTTTGGTCTGATCTATATAGTTGTATATAAAATGCACTTTTTATCTATCAAAAAGTGTTTTCCAGCACTAAACCTTTCATCTGATTCCTAAATTGCTGCATTTGTAAATTCGAAAAGCCAATATAAAGGAATAGTAGTCGGTGTGGCAAGGGGTGTGTCCTATCCCTGCATACTTTTGCTGATAGGTGTCCCTCATTCCCTTCTCAAAAAATTGGGAGGTATGCATACATGCATATGCACGGGGCCTGCCCCCCTCTCCAGAGCAGCCTAGGGTGTGTTAGTGGCGAGGGTGGGACTGGATGCAGTACTCCCGCTGATGTCATATATCAGCTGGCACGCCGCTCGAGTCTACAATTTTTCTTGACCCGAAAAAAAAATTATGCGCATGTGCGGTGAAGCCGTGCTAACAGCTCTTTTCTGACGTAGCCTCAACGGGAGCGACGCGGTTGAGGTGCGAACAGCTGTTTTCTGACGTAGCCTCAACGGAAGTGACGCGGTTGAGGCTGAGCACGTGCACAAGAAGAGGTTTGTTGTGCACGTCAGATTGTCACGTAAAAGCCATCAAATACACCAACTGCTCTCGCCACCGCATCGCGCCTGAACTTCACAGGCTAAAAGAATCCTTTCAAATACTGGAAGTGAAATCGCAGCAGTGCGCCTGCGTGGGAAGACTGACATCCCCTGTCTGATCTTCCGATCGGCTCTTTCACATATAAAGCAAAGGAGATAATTGGAGGGTGCAGAATAAACACAGCAGTTGGAGTATTTGATGGCATTCTTTTAGTGTGTGATATGCAGGATGCGCAGGCGCGCTGCGGCGGCAAGAGCAGTTAGTCTATTTGATGCCTCAGTCGCGCTGTGGCAGTGAGAGAGGAGTTGGTCTATTTGATGCCTCAGTCACGCTGCAGTGGCGAAAGAAGTTGGTCTATTTGATGCCTCAGGTGCACTGCAGCGGCAGGAGCAGTTGGTCTTTTTGATGACTCAGGCACGCTGCGGCGGCGAGAGCAGCTGGTCTTTTTGATGCCTCAGGCACGCTACGGCGGACAGAGCAGTTGATCTATTTGATGCCTCAGGTGTGCTGCGGCGGCGAGAGCAGTTGGTCATTGTGATGCCTCAGGCGCGCTGCGGCGGTGAGAGCAGTTGGTGCTTTTGATGCCTCAGGCACGCTGCGGTGGCCAGAGCAGTTGATCTATTTGATGCCTTAGACGCACTGCGTGGCGAAGAGGTTGGTCATTTTGATACCTCAGGCGCGCTGCGGTGGTGGAGAGCAGTTGGTCTATTTGATGCCTCAGGCGCGCTGCGGCGGTGAGAGCAGTTGGTCTATTTGATGCCTCAGGCGCGCTGCGGCAGCGAGAGAACAGTTGGTCTACTTGATGCCTAAGGCGTGCTGCAGCGGTGAGAGCAATTGGTCTTTTTGACTCAGGCGCGCTGCGGCGGTGAGAGCAGTTGGTCATTTTGATGCCTCAGGCGCGCTGCGGTGGTGAGAGAGCAGTTGGTCTATCTGATGCCTCAGGCACGCTACAGCAGCAAGAGAGCAGTTGGTCTACTTGATGCCTCAGGCTCGCTGCAGCAGCGAGAGCAATTGGTCTTTTTAACTCAGGCGCGCTGCGGCGGTGAGAGCAGTTGGTCTATTTGATGCCTCAGGCTCGCAGCGGTGGTGAGAGCAGTTGGTCTATTTGATGCCTCAGGCGCGCTGCGGCAGCGAGAGAGCAGTTGGTCTTTCTGATTACCCAGGCACACTGCGGCAGCGAGAGAGCAGTTAGTCTACTTGATGCCTCAGGTGCGCTGCGGCGGCGAGAGCAGTTGGTCATTTTGATGCCTCAGGCGCGCTGCGGCGGCGAGAGCAGTTGGTCTTTTTGATGCGTCAGGCACACTGCGGTGGCGAGAGCAGTTGATCTATTTGATGCCTCAGGCGTGCTGCGGCGGCGAGAGCAGTTGATCTTTTTGATGCCTCAGGCGCGCTGTGGCGGCAAGAGCAGTTGGTCTTTTTGATTACCTCAGACGCGCTGCGGCGGCCAGAGCAGTTGATCTATTTGATGCCTTAGGCGCACTGCGGCAGCGAGAGCAGTTGGTCATTTTGATAACTCAGGCACGCTGCGGCGGCGAGAGCAGTTGGTCATTTTGATGCCTCAGGCGCACTGCGGCGACGAGAGCAGGTAGTCTTTTTGATGCCTCAGGCACACTGCGGCGGACAGAGCAGTTGATCTATTTGATGCCTCAGGCGTGCTGCAGCGGCGAGAACGGTTGATCTTTTTGATGCCTCAGGCATGCTGTGGCGGCAAGAGCAGTTGGTCTTTTTGATTACTCAGGCGCGCTGCGGTGGCCAGAGCAGTTGATCTATTTGATGCCTTAGGCACACTGCGGCAGCGAGAGCAGTTGGTCATTTTGATGACTCAGGCGCGCTGCGGCGGTGAGAGAGCAGTTGGTCTACTTGATGCCTCAGGCTCGCTGCAGCAGGGAGAGCAATTGGTCTTTTTAACTCAGGCGCGCTGCGGCGGTGAGAGCAGTTGGTCTATTTGGTGCCTCAGGCTCGCAGCGGTGGTGAGAGCAGTTGGTCTATTTGATGCCTCAGGCGTGCTGCGGCAGCGAGAGAGCAGTTGGTCTTTCTGATGACCCAGGCACACTGCGGCAGCGAGAGAGCAGTTGGTCTACTTGATGCCTCAGGTGCGCTGCGGCGGCGAGAGCAGTTGGTCATTTTGATGCCTCAGGCGCGCGGCGGCGAGAGCAGTTGGTCTTTTTGATGCCTCAGGCACACTGCGGCGGCGAGAGCAGTTGATCTATTTGATGCCTCAGGCGTGCTGCGGCGGCGAGAGCAGTTGATCTTTTTGATGCCTCAGGCGCGCTGTGGCGGCAAGAGCAGTTGGTCTTTTTGATTCCTCAGACGCACTGCGGCGGCCAGAGCAGTTGATCTATTTGATGCCTTAGGCGCACTGCGGCAGCGAGAGCAGTTGGTCATTTTGATGACTCAGGCGCGCTGCGGCGGCGAGAGCAGTTGGTCATTTTGATGCCTCAGGCGCACTGCGGCGACAAGAGCAAGTAGTCTTTTTGATGCCTCAAGCACACTGCGGCGGACAGAGCAGTTGATCTATTTGATGCCTCAGGCGTGCTGCAGCGGTGAGAGCGGTTGATCTTTTTGATGCCTCAGGCATGCTGTGGCGGCAAGAGCAGTTGGTCTTTTTGATTACTCAGGCGCGCTGCGGTGGCCAGAGCAGTTGATCTATTTGATGCCTTAGGCACACTGCGGCAGCGAGAGCAGTTGGTCATTTTGATGACTCAGGCACGCTGCGGCGGTGAGAGCAGTTGGTCTATTTGAAGCCTCAGGCACGCTGCGGCAGCGAGAGAGCAGTTGGTCTTTTTGATGACTCAGGCGCGCTGCGGCAGGGAGAGAGCAGTTGGTCTACTTGATGACTCAGGAGCGCTGCAGCGGCGAGAGCAGTTGGTCTTTTTGATGACTCAGGCGCGCTGCGGCGGCGAGAGCAGTTGGTCATTTTGATGCCTCAGGCGCACTGAGGCGGCAAGATAGCAGTTGGTCTATTTGATGCCTCAGGCGCGCTGCGGCAGTGAGAGCAGTTGGTCTTTTTGATGCCTCAGGCACGCTGCGGCGGTGAGAGCAGTTGATCTATTTGATGCCTCAGGCGTGCTGCGGCGGCGAGAGCAGTTGATCTTTTTGATGCCTCAGGCGTGTTGTGGCGGCAAGAGCAGTTGGTCTTTTTGATTCCTCAGGCGTGCTTCGGCGGCCTGAGCAGTTGATCTATTTGATGCCTTAGGCACACTGCGGCAGCGAGAGCAGTTGGTTATTTTGATGACTCGGGCGCGCTGCGGCGGTGAGAGAGCAGTTGGTCTATTTGATGCCTCAGGCGCACTGCGACGGTGAGAGCAGTTGGTCTATTTGAAGCCTCAGGCGCGCTGCGGCAGCGAGAGAGCAGTTGGTCTTTTTGACTCAGTCGCGCTGCGGCAGGGAGAGAGCAGTTGGTCTACTTGATGCCTCAGGAGCGCTGCAGTGGTGAGAGCAATTGGTCTTTTTGATGACTCAGGCGCACTGTGGCGGTGAGAGCAGTTGGTCATTTAGATGCCTCAGGCACGCTGCGGCGGCAAGAGAGCAGTTGGTCTTTTTGATGACTCAGGCACGCTGCAGCAGAGAGAGAGCAGTTGGTCTACTTGATGCCTCAGGCGCGCTGCAGCGGCGAGAGCATTTGGTCTTTTTGATGACTCAGGCGCGATGCGGCGGCGAGAGCAGTTGGTCATTTTGATGCCTCAGGCGCGCGGCGGCAGCGAGAGCAGTTGGTCTTTTTGATGTCTCAGGTGCGCTGTGGCGGCGAGGGCAGTTGATCTTTTTGATGTCTCAGGCGCGCTGTGGCGGCGAGAGCAGTTGGTCTATTTGATACCTTTTACGTGACAATCTTACGTTCAGATTGCACAGGAAGACTCACATCCCCTGAACTGGCAAGATAATGTACAGAACAATGTGTGGATATGTATGCGAGTGTGAATGTTCTGCACATTGTTCCGTACATTATCTTCCCAGTTCATCATGTTCATTGCTTTGAATCTCGTATGATAAAACTCTGTATTTTTGCTTAACTGTCCATGTATCTCCTTTGGTTTAAGTGTGTGAGACAGTCGGGAGATGTGACAGGGGAGGTTAGTGTTCCCACGCATGCGCACTGCTGCCTGATGGAATTATTTTCATGTGTTACACGAAGACCGCGCAAGTGCGGTGCGGTGGCAAGAGGAGTTGGTGTAGTTGATGGCTTTTATGTTGCAATCCGACGTGCAGAAGAAAGTCCTTCTCGTGCCCGTGCTCGCGCATGTGCAGTATAAGCGGTTGGAGTTTTTGATAGGTTGGAGATTATGACAGAACACCGGCAGCACCTGCCTTCCCGTAATTGGTACTCACCCCCGGGAAGGAAAGCATTCCCAATGCTGCTGACTCAGTGAAATCTCACTGAAATACAACTTCCTGCCGCACAAGGAGCGGAGAGCCGCAATATCCCCGATCTGATATACCCGATCTGATAGGTTTAATTTCTCTGCCAGGCGTGACCATATCAGATCATGTCATTTGATTGGAAGAACACAGAGACCGCTTGTTTCTCCTCATTGCTGAACTCCGCCGTGCTGTTCAATGCCCGATCCTTGTCCGGGCGGGAAAATTAAAGTAGGTGGGGGGCTGTTTTTGCTGGGCAGTACACGGCGCGGTGGGAACCGGACAGAGGCATTAGTGGAGTCAAGTACCGAAACGTGTTCCGGTACTTGGCTCCACTGCGGGACTCAGCGCATATTTGCGGGATTTACTTGAAATCCAGGGCCGGTCCCGGTGAATCCAGGCTGGTTGGGAGGTATGTTACATATACCCAGTGAAGTGACTACTGATACAATGAGATGAAACAAATCCTCCTACATAAGTTATAACTGTTTATCTGCAGCCCTATCTTCTCTACAGCCATTCAAAGTTCATATTTACAGCTTGTGTGAGCTTTCAGAAAGCAGGGTTCGCACAGGCTGGGTGCTGGAGCTCCCTCCTTTGTCACCTTTTTTACCTCTTGGTATTAGAAAAACAAGTACACGCTATAGAGGGACATGCTTCAGTCATTTTCCATGTCTGAGGTTTACAACCACTTTAATGTTGACATGTCCCCCACAGAGTTATGAGAAGAGTGAGTTTTAATAAGAGGTCCTCTTTAGATCATTTTTGGGAAGCAGACAGTCTGGAGGCCCTTAAGATAATGTTCTGGGTTTACACATGACTTTACAAGGACGTATATCGTTTGATGGACCCTTTCAGGTCTTACAACGTCATACAACATTCACACAATGATTGTGTTTAGCTGCATAATCCTCCACCTATGCGCAGACCTGATTACAGGAGGTTTGTAACATCCACTAATCTTCTCCATATAAGCTGTAAATAAATCTGAATTTGGCACAAGAACATGAATTCCATGTGTTATACAGTACTACTACAGATAAACTTCTTTGATGAGTTATCAGTGATTGCTGTGTTATTGCATTTTCTTTTTTTTCTCTCTATATTGATCATATAATAAAAAATCTAATGTGTTCCATTCACAACAAATTTAAATTGAGGCCAGCCATAAACAAAGCATTAAAACTGTTATTTAGCGTTTTCTTGTTGAGAGTGAAAAAATTCTGTAGAAATATGACAGTTGTAGCACAAAAAAAAATATTTCATAATAAAAATCGGGAAATAAAATTCATACTTTACACAGATTATTAGATATTGTAGGCAAAGTATTCTGTTTTAAAGAAGAATTCTAGGTATGGAATTTAATACATATAGTAGTTACATTGGTCCAGCTTAAACCAATGTAACTATGCATAAACCATACCTGTGGGATACCTCTATATTGCCCTGCTACATCATGAACAGAGGGGGTCGGCCGCTTGGCATGGGTGCCATTTAGAGTATGTGTTGAGTGCAAATTGTTCTCTGATAGGAAGAGGTGGAGAGGCGGGACAGTGCCAGTGCCACACTCTCCACCTCATCCAATCAAAGAATGCTTTGGTTTGTCCCAACTGTTCCTTTTTCGGGCAGCTTGGTATGTCAAATAAAAAAGGAATTCATATGCTGAACCTGAATACAATATTCTTTGGTATAGAAATCCTTTAAAGTATCGATGGTTAAATTGTAAAATCAAATACTAATTTACACCCTGAATTTCAATGACACTATATTATCAAAAGTATTGGGAAGCCTGTCTTTACACGCACATGAACTTTAATGGCATCCCAGTCTTTGTCCGTAGGGTTCAATATTGAGTTGGCCCACCCTTTGCAGTTATAACAGCTTCAACTCTTCTGGGAAGGCTGTACACAAGGTTTAGGAGTGTGTCTATGGGAATGTTTGACCATTCTTCCAAGTGTATTTGTGAGGTCAGGCACTGATGTGGATGAGAAGGCCTGGCTCACAGTCTCTGCTCTAATTCATCCCAAAGGTGTTCTATCAGGTTGAGGTCAGGGCTCTGTGCAGGCCAGTCAAGTTCCTCCACCCCACTCTCGCTCATCCATGTCTTTATGCACCTTGCTTTGTGCACTGGTGAGCAGTCATGTTGGAACAGGAAGGGACCATCCCCAAACTCTTCCCACAAAGTTGGAAGCATTGAAATTGTCCCAAATGTCTTAGTATGCTGATGCCTTGAAGTGTTACTAAACCCACAACAGTAAAAGCAGTCTGTATGTGCAGTAAAGAATGCTTGTTATACTCACTGTGGAACCTAAGGGGTTAATCCTGTGCATTGTGTAAAAAGGTTGTTTGATCCTGTCTTCTCTGATCCTCCCTCCTTCCACAGTCCCCAATCCATCTCCTGATGGGACAGAGGCTAGTGGATAAGCTGCAATGGCGACCCTAGGGGGGGGAGGCAGAGGGGGCCCTGACCCCCCCAACATTATGCTGTGCCCCACCATGTGCCCCCCCAAAAAAAAAAAATTTTTTTTTTTTTTTTTACAAAAAATCAATGTCTAAGAGGGAGAGAGTCCCCAGTCAGCTCCTGCGGGTGATTCCTCCCCCTCCCCTGCTCGCTGAAACTGCATAATGCGAGCGTTCACACAACCATGGCCGCCTGATCTGCTCCTTCACCTGCATCCTCATTGGCAGGGAGAAGAGTGAGTTGCAGGAAGGACTCCACCAGGACTTTCAGTTACTGAAAAAACAGACTGATTTCTCCCGTCCTTAGGACAGGAGGACCAGCCTGTAAATTCCAAGAGATGCCAGACCAGCGCTGTCAATAGCAGGGGCAGGACAGCAAGAGGAGGCTGGGGAACCCCACAGAACACCAGGGCCGGGAGGCAAGACAACCTTTGCAACCCTGATAGTTCTCCCACTGCTTTGGATCCTTATATTTTCTTGATATGCTGGTGACATATATCTCTTGTTTTCTGCCACCCTGGGGGACCCCAATACAGTAGGAAGGGATCTCACTGCAGAACATGTGAAAGGGCCCGTTGTGGGGTCGTAGTAAAGGGCCCCAGGATATATATATTTATATATATATATATATATATATATATATATATATATATGCATTTTATAGTTGCCCCCCTACTTTTGTCCCTGTCCCCCCATGTGCCCCCCCTAAATTTGAAAGCTGGAGACGCCACTGATAAGCTGCACATGCTCAGTTTGGTGTGTATTGCTAAAGCGTTTTTTTCTTTTTCTTGGGAGAGTGCATGTGATCAGCACAGGGCCGATCAGCACTTTTCAGACAGAGGGTCAGGGATCCTGCAGCCTCGTAGGACAATCAGGGGAGAACAACAAGCTTTATTTAACCAGTGATTTGCTGGACATTGAAAGACGTCACAAGACTATAGTGAATGCAGGGTCCTGGGTTTATTAACTCTTTAAATCTTAGTTGGTATATCTTCAAAGAACTCTGTTCCACTGTCAGCTTCTGCTAGGCAGGGGTCTCAAACTGATGGCCCTCCAGCTGTTGCAAAACTACGAGTCCCATCATGCCTCTCCCTGTGGGAGTTGTACTTGTAACTGTCAGCCTTGCAATGCCTCATGGGACGCCAGTTTGAGTCCCCTGCGCTAGAGGGTTAGTTTGTTTTTTTTCTTCCCTTGGGAGGGTGCATGTGATCAGCACAGGGCCAATTAGCAATGTCCAGACAGAGGGTCAGGGGTCCTGCAGCTTGATAGGCCAATCAGAGCAGATTGAAAACTCCTCCTACAAGCTTTAACCAGACACTGAAAGAAGTCATAAGTCTGATATAACTGCTGATGAGAAAAGGTATTTAGCAGTTTGTATTTACTAAAACTATTGCATTTCCATGTTCTATGTACTGTGGGAAACCAGATATAGTAAATGCAGGGTCCTGGGTTTAGTAACACTTTTAAGAGTTCTCTTCACTGGGACTTACGGGCCAAGCTCAACCCCTGAAAAACAACCCCACACCATAATCCCCCCTCCACCAAATGATTTGGACCAGTGCGTAAAGCAAGGTCCATAAAGACATGGGTGAAGGTGTTTACATGCAGCTGCTTCAAAGCTCACATTGTGTAGTGGTAATCCATACCTCACAACATTTTGAGATTGGAATAAGGGACACATACTAACAAACGTATGAAGGCATAGGACACGCCCCCTGCCACACCCCCTAAATGAGAATTAACCAAAAAAAGGTTAATTAAATCCACAAGTATTTTTTTTTTTACCACTACTATTCCTTTATATTGGCTTTTAAAATGTAAAAATGCAGCAATTTAGATATTGGATAAAATGTTTAGCACTTGAATACACTTTTTGAAAGATAGAGCATTTTATACACATCTATATGGATCAGACCAAAATGAGGGACAAATGAGGAGGAAAGAGGGACAGAGGGACATTGCTCCAAATCAGGGACAGTCCCTTGAAATCAGGGACAGTTGGAAGCTATGGTAATAAAAGCATGTATAAATAATAAAAATGGAAAGCATTGGTCGGTGGGATGGATCAGAATTTAACCAAGGGCCCCTAAGTTGCGTCATGGAGCAAAATCATGTAAAAAAAACTATTTACTACAAAGAAACAATAAAGAAAATTACTGAATTAAATAAAGATGTGTTTACAATTAGTACATGCCTCTCCTTGGATGTAGTATCCTGAATCAGAGGGGTTAATAGAAAACATACATTTCCAGCTCAACATGTGGCAAAAGTTTGGTGTAACTGTTTTCCCAAATATGATCTTTGATCCTTTAATAGGAGACTCACTTTCATTGTAGGAAATCACTTAAAAAAAATATGGAATATAAGGTTCATCATAATCCTGTGCATTTTCTACACGGGATATAAACATAACATTTATTATTGTTTCTCTAAAGCCCTGTACACACGACCGGTTTTGCCGTCGGAATAAACTCCGAAGGTAACTCCGAAGGTAACTCCGACAGAATTCCATTCAAGCGGTCTTGCCTACACACGGTCAAACCAAAGTCCGACTGTCCAGAACACGGTGACGCACAACACGTACGACGGGACTAGAAAAAGGACGTTCAATAGCCAGTAGCCAATAGCTTCTGTCTCGTACGTGCTTCAGAGCATGCGTCATTTTTGGTCCATCGGAACAGCATACAGACGAGTGGTTTTCCCGATAGGAATTGGTTCCGTCGGAAATATTTAGAACATGTTATATTTCTAGGTCCGTCAGAATTTTCTAAAAGAAAAGTCTGATGAGGCATACACACTATCGGAATAGACGATGAAAAGCTTCCGTCTGACTTTTTCTGTCGGACATTCCGCTTGTGTCTACGCGGCATAAGAATTTTCATATATTTTTTTTTTTATTTTTTTTATTCTTGTTAGCAGGTTTTGTATATCTTATAGTGATGGCTGTGCAGTGCCCTTATTATCATACTCTGTCCAATCGTAGAGTGTAATTCCACTTTTGTTGAGAAAAAAAAAAAAAACAATTCCCACTGGGTGATCTATGTAGAGTAAAATCATTTTTATAATGCTTGTTGAAGATTCCTACTTTTTTCTGTTCTGAAGAAATAGCTGTGTTTTTCACCTTGTCCTTTCCAGACTGGTTCCTGAATGGAAGTGTCAGCACTCATTATAACCACCTGGGGCAATCTCAGTGTCCTGATGAGGAAAACTATGGCGTTTGCATCCCTTTAGAAGAAGTTAACCTTTATGGCCTGTTCACCCCAGAATGCATTGCAGGAAACCTGAGTTCTGTGCGTGTTTCCTGCACAGCGTTTAAAACACACTGCAGTTGCAATATGCAGCGGGTGTCAATACTTAGTTAAAGGGTAACTCCAGTTTCATGGGTAAAAAAAAGAGCAAATAAAAAGAAAAAATAATATAGCGTATACAATTGCGACTCAAATCATATTGTATTTGAATGTTATTAAAAATGACCTTTCCTTTTTAATCTGCAGCTCTGTAATTTTCTGTGAAATGCAATGCAGTATTGTTCCCTGGAGGTGTTCTGTACACAGAATGTGTACAGAACGCCCCCTAGAAACATAATTTTATGTTTGTGTGATTGGCTCACTGATTTTCCCAGAAGTCTGCACTAAGTCAGATATCGGACATCCCCTGCAAAAAAAGGCAATTTTTGGTGAGATACTCCCAATAGGAAATCAAGTCTAAAGTGATGCAGACCCTGACAATTTCCTCACTAGAGCCGTGCAGGTGCAGCAGCTGATTGATAATTATGAAACCACTCCCATTAGATTTACTTGCCACATGGACACAGACAAACACACACGGATTTCTTCAGAATAACAAAAGGTAGGAATCTGCAACAAAGTTTGCTAAAATCCTTGCACTGTAAATAAATCACCCAGAGGGGAATGTTTTTTTCTCAACAAAAGTGGAGCTACTCTTTAGTCACACCCCAGATGCAGAAATACCATGCAATCTGTTTGCAGTGTGTTTTTTTTACAGTAGTGCATACACTCCTTTTTGGTGTGGTTCAATGTGATTCAGCCCATTCAAATGAATGGGTTCAAATCACACCTCGTGTTAATTGCACAGGAATTCGCAGCATGTTCCTGTGTGATTCCTGGTGTGAACTGGCAGTTAGGGAGTATCATCAAAACTGAAATTCCTATTACAGAGGATGCCTAAGATTTTAAATGTATCTTGGCGCAGACTTCTAAAAAAGTCAGTGAGCCAATCACAGGCAGGTAATCAGGAAATTCGATTTCTGGGGGCAATCTGTGCACCAACAGTATACAGAACACCTCCAGGTTGCCACGTTGCAATTAATTTTTTGGACAGTTTTAGAAAATAACACGGCTGCATTGAAATTGAAAGTTAATTTTTTAATAACATTACATGGCCTTTGCAGCAGTTGTATTTGCTATATTATTATTTTTAACTAGAGTGGAGTTCTCCTGTAAGTCGACAACAAACTATCACTATCTTATCTGTCTACTTTATCTTATTATTATTATTATTATACAGGATTTATATAGCGCCAACAGTTTGCACAGCGCTTTACAACATGAGGGCAGACAGTACACTTACAATACAAATCCATACAGGAGGGATCAGAGGGCCCGGCTCGTTAGAGCTTACAATCTAGAAGGGAGGGTCAAATAGAAACAAAAGGTAATAACTGTAGGGGATGAGCTGATGGAAAAAAATGAAAATACAGTTGTTAGGTGTGGGTAGGGTAGGCTTCTCTGAAGAGAAGGGTTTTCAGGGATCGTCTAAAAGCTAATAAAGTAGGAGATAAGCGGACAGATTGGGGTAGGGCATTCCATAGGATTGGAGAGGCTTTGGAAAAGTCCTGGAGGCAATCTTAGTCTTCAAACTATATATTGTGACAGACCTAGCCGGGAAAGAGACTTTTGGAGGGGACTGTATGCTAGCCTCTTGCCGATCGATCGGGGGCCCTTGCATTTGGGGGAACGGTGCTCTTTGTGAGCTGTATGTCTGGGGACCCTGGATTTGCCATATTGGAATAGTGGCTGATTCATAATGCTGGGACAGATACTGTTAGGACATGCTGATGTAAATTCCAACACCTGTCTGTCTATTGTCTGCTAAAATGTGTATTGTAAATAAGTCTACTATGGGATCTAAGAGTCATTAGATCCCCATTGTTATTTGTGTTAATTAACTCTGCTATTGTGTGAAGAAGAGTCTATGTTGATTGTGATAATGTTGATTGGATTTTCTGAACTACAAGAAGGACAGTCTGGCCTAATGGTCATGTCTGAGTCATCTAGGCTGTCTAAAGGGATTAGTTAATTAGCTCATGTTAATTAGGTTAATTAGGTTACAGCTGTATTGTTAGAGTAATATGAGCAGGAGGTCTGCACCTCCACGTTGAGTGTATAAAAGCCTGTATTTTGTCAATAAAGATAGATTCCTGTTTGAACTTACATACAGCCTGCCTGGTGTTTGTTCTGAGCTATCACAACTGGGTTAGAACGGCACATAGCTGAAGTTCTAATCCCGGAGCACTGGATGACCGAACCATCAGGCGTTGCAATCTGATTCTATATAGAGTGTTGGGAGAGTGGAACCGAGCGAAAAAGGGGCTTGTTACATTGGTTGGCAGCAGTGGGATTTACTCTCCAGTTACTGGGACACTCCAAACCAGCCTGCAGGAAAGCCATGCTGAAAGACTTACTTGAGAGCCGTGGAGGGAATGGTGGGATCGTGCTTCCTTGCCGTGAACACATCCAAACCATCACCTGGATCCAAGGTAGCAGGATAGCAGGAGAGGAGAGATACCAGCCACCATGGATGAGAAATTCAGAAGGAGGTTGCGAGAGGAGATACAGCACAGAGGACCAGTATCAGAGCAGGTCCTGCTAGGATGGTTTGATTCTGTCCGCTGTGAGCTCTGGAAGGAAGCGCTATCCCATGAGCAGCGACACCAGGGAAAAGTTCTCCCCTCCGTCCATGTGAGGTACTGGTCGCAGTATGAAGTGCAAATGCTGTTTTTGGGGGAACAGCCGAACCATCAGTGGACAGCCGAGTTAAGCAGGCTGATCCGGGCAGAAATGCGGTTGGACGAGAGCTACAGAGCCCTCCAGTGGTATGTAGCCCAAGTGTGCCCATGGACAGCGGATGACAGCCCCACGGAAGGCTTTGACTACGATGGCCTGGGATTGTTACACTGGAGGCTGTCCAGGGACCCTGACTTTGGAAGTGATCGGGAGTGGCGTTTAGAGGAAATAATGAAGCACAGAGAGCGGAGACTGAATGTCTCAGAAGTGCACTGGGCACTGGAAGATTTGGAGTTTCTGGCCGTTCAGGAATGGAAGTTGGAGATCGCCTACAAACAGCTGTTAGACTCTGCTCAGCAGCAGGGTGGTGCTCCCTTTGCCTGGAACTATCATGAAATGCCAGTTGACAACTCTGAAATCCTGGCTGAAGAGTTGACAATGTGGCAGAGTAACGGTGTACTTTGCCAACCTGCCCCCGCAGCTATGGAGGCGGAGGTCTTATGGCGGATGCAACAAGTGCTGACTGACCTTGATGAACCTGTTTCTGCATTGGATGATCTTGAATGGAGGAATGTGCCTGTCCAGCAGAATGCCAGAGAATCGTCAGTGGAAAATCTGAAGATTGCCGTCCCCAAACCTGAAGTGCTGACATCAGGGCAGAGCTCTGCTAACCTCTGCCCAGCACTGATAGCATCTTCTGGGTTCCACGGAGAGGAGATGGTGAACCTTTATCTCCAGACACCAGTTGCAGAGACAGGGGATTTGATAGACTTTTCTGCTGAGGAAGAACAACCTGGTGAGCCTCCAGCAGAAGAGGAGCTGTTATTAGGGCCAAACTTCACTATGCTCTGCCCAGCACCAACAGAAGTATCTGTGAAGTTACAAGGAACTTCCCCAGCTGAAGCGCTGGCAACCGGACAGAGGGTCCAAGATCTCTGCCCTACACCTGCGGTGGTTCCGGAGGCTCAGGGTGAGAAGGAGGTGGTCACTTCCCAGCAGCAGATCAGGATACAGGGGGAGAAGGGAGAGGAGGTGTTCGTCGTCCCTCCCCAACAGTTAGCCGGAGCAGATGATGTGGGGTTTCCAGCAGAAGGGCTGGCAACAGGGCCGAGTACTGCTGGACTCTGCCCTCAACTAACAGAGGATGGATGTCCTGTGAAGGTGGATGGGACTTCAGTCTCCACCTGTATACCCCAGGGATGCTGGGCAGTCGGCCCAGATCCACAACAGCATGACGGAGTGAGCCCAGACACCCTGTCTTCTCTCCAGCGGCAGAAAGGACTCCAGGGAGAAGGGCCAGTCCAGGCCTCTCCCCAGCGGCAGATATGGTCTCTGAGAGAGGCAGAGGTTGGCTGGGTGAGTAATACTTTGTTTGGAACAATTTGTTTGGGGTACTGTGTGGGTACAGGCATTAGAGGACTGGAACTACTGACTAACTTCGGAGTCAACCCGTCTGGGGTCTCCTCCTGTGTGATGCCCCGTACACACGGTTGGACTTTGTTCGGACATTCCGACAACAAAATCCTAGGATTTTTTCCGACGGATGTTGGCTCAAACTTGTTTTGCGTACACACGGTCGCACAAAGTTGTTGGAATTTCTGATCGCCAAGAACGCGGTGACGTACACCACGTACGACGAGACTAGAAAAGGCCGGTTCAGAACCAAGCGTGGCACCCTTTGGGCTCCTTTTTGCTAATCTCGTGTTAGTAAAAGTTTGGTGAGAGACGATTCGCGCTTTTTCAGACTCGTGGCTTTCAGATCGTTTTCTGCCGTTCAGTTTGTGCTTGTGGGTTTATATCTGCTCTTCAGTGCGTGCAGTCAGTTCGTATCGGAGTTTTCTGTGCGATCTTGCCCGCTCGTTGCTGTTTTTCAGGTCGCTCTTCACAGGCCTTGCTGTTCTTCAGTGCGTTCTGTTACTTCGTTCTGAGCAGCCGACCGCTTTCTAGCCATGTTTCGTATGCGTACTCCTCGTAGAGTTCGTGCTGTGCGGGGGCTTGGTGTTGGGGTCCTGACCTTGACACAAGTCCAGTCCATGAACAGGGTGGGGAGGAGTTCATGGACCAAGAATTGGTTGCTTCAGCGTGACCAGTTCTGTCATATGCCTTTGATCCGTGAGAATAATCCTGATGATTTCAGGAACTTTCTCAGGATGACGGACCCCGTGTTTCACCGTTTGTTGGCTTCGCTGACCCCCTATATTAGCAGGCAGGATACCTGCATGAGGCAAGCCATCACTCCGGAGCAGAGGTTGGTCGTTACCTTGCGGTATTTGGCCACAGGGAGAAGTCTGCAGGACTTGAAGTTCTCGACAGGCATCTCCCCCCAGGCTCTGGGGATCATCATCCCAGAGACCTGCTCTGCCATCATCCAGGTCCTGCAGAAGGAGTATATGAAGGTAAGATTTTTATCCTTTTATATCACATTTTATTGTATTGAATGTTTGATAATATATTGTATTTCTTCCCTCATTCCCTAATTACCATGATTGTAATATGCTGTGAATGTCCCCTTTGTTCTCATGCATGCTGGATTAGGTAATTATTATTTTATGTCCTTCATACATATTTGCCCTTCACTAACCTCCCCAGCATGGTCTTTCCTGCCCTATATTCACCTCATGTAGTCACTTAACAATGTATTTTATCGGCTCCATAGTAGTGCTTTACCCCAAACACCCCCTAAAATGTTTGGAAATGTTATTTTTGATTTAAATTCAGGCAGAGTGCCAGAGGCTTTTTTTTGTGGTGTCCCCAAATTTTTTTTAACCCTCCCCCCCCAACTGCTTAGAGCCCTTGCACACTGGGGCGGGGGCGGCGTCGGCGGTAAAACGCCGCTATTATTAGCGGCGTTTTACCGTCGGTATGCGGCCGCTAGCGGGGCGGTTTTACCCCCCGCTAGCGGCCGAGAAAGGGTTAAATACCACCGCAAAGCGCCTCTGCAGAGGCGCTTTGCCGGCGGTATAGCTGCGCCGTCCCATTGATTTCAATGGGCAGGAGCGGTAAAGGAGCGGTATACACTCCGCTCCTTCACCGCTCCGAAGATGCTGCTAGCAGGACTTTTTTTACCGTCCTGCCAGTGCATCGCTCTAGTGTGCAAGCCCTCGGGGCTTGCACACTGGAATGAAAGCAGCGGCACTTTCGGGGCGGCTTGCAGGCGCTATTATTAGCGCAATAGCGCCTGCAAACCGCCCCAGTGTGCAAGGGCTCTAAGTCAGCTGATCCCAATTCTCTATCCTCAATCATCTATCTGCTGACTTTGCCAAACCCATACACACTATACCCATCTCTTTACTGGTCAGATTTATGGATGAATTCCCCAAAGCATGTAGTGAAAGGGCCTGCCTGTATACTTTCCAATGGTACTGTTTACAGTTTTTGTATCGTATTATTATCTTGATAGGTAATAGCAGAATGTTCAAATGTCCTCAAATGTGTACAGTGTGTATTTATATCTTTGTATTATGACACTTCTTACCTGTCCAGTGGTCTGCCAATAGTGTAACTAAGGAGGGGCTGTTCCAAGTAATACCCTGTATTTAGGCATTCATCTCTCAATGAAGTGAAGAGGGTTACCTGTCCAAGAGTTCCCCCCCCCTATAATGTTAGAAATGGCCCATGAGAGGGGGGGAGGGGGAATATGATAGGTGTACCTTATACTTTGTTGTTGTTAAATTCCCCTTAGTAAATGCTATCTGGAGGTTGCCCCATAATGTTTGTGTCTAATCTGCTTGCCATGTTTCTGTGAAAAAATAGTAATGTTTATTTTTTTTTCCTCAACAGTTTCCTTCAACGCCACAGGAATGGCAGACTGTGGCCTCCCACTTTGCCCAGTGGTGGGACTTTCCTAACTGCGGAGGGGCAATTGATGGAAAACACGTCCACATCGTCCCACCACCCAACTCGGGGTCGTACTATTATAATTACAAGGGGTTTAATAGTATAGTGATGTTGGCGGTGGTGTCGGCTAATTACGAGTTCTTGTATGTGGACGTGGGGAAGAATGGCCGGATGTCCGATGGTGGAGTGATCGCCCAGACGGAGTTCTACAGGCGTCTCCAGAATGGCAGCTTGGACTTGCCACCTCCAGAGGACAATGTTGAAGGTCTCCCATTTGTGTTTGTTGCTGATGAAGCATTTGCGCTGGGGGACCACCTGATGCGGCCATTCCCGATGAGGACCCTCACCCCGGAACAGAGGGTTTTTAATTACTGGCTAGCCAGAGCCCGAAGAGTGGTGGAGAACACATTTGGAATCCTGGCCAGCCGGTTCCGATTATTTCTGACACCCATCCATATGGCGGAGTATAAACTGAACCATATAATACTTGCCTGCTGTGTTCTCCATAATTTTTTAAGAAAACATTCAGCCAACTATGCTGGCTCAGTTGGGCCTGAGGCCGGAATCCCTAATCCATCAACACTGACGGCGCTTGAAAGTGGCCGTCCTGGCTTGCCCTCTCTGAATGCCCGTGATGTCCGGTTATGCTACCTGGAGTTCTTTGTGGGTAGGGGGGCTATCAATATGCCAGACAATCTGTGACACCTTTTTCAAATAAAAAACAACCAAAAGAAATTCTTTGTGGACATTTACTGCTTGTGTTTGTTTTAGCTGACCCTGACAGAAATGTGTTGAGTGCAGAAAATGTCGTGATTGGGTAACCTTATAAAAAACAGTGTTGGCTGGTACTTCCTAAATGCAAAAACACATTTCACTACAAGTGCACTTGCAACTGCACTGAACCTGCACTTGTAGTGCAAAGAGGATTTGCCCTTAGGAAATAACCCCCATTTTTGCATAAAACAGCAATTACATCACCCCAAAAGTGTTGTAGTGTTGAGACAATAATCCACACATTCTTGAGTAAGGCACTTTTTTATACCTGCACAATCACATGTGCATTTCCCAAAGGTTTTTAAAACAAACCAACATGTTTGTTGTATAACAATGTTTGCAGTAGCATTATCAAAAATCGAAATATCCATTTCAGATAAAACAGGCCTGTGTAAAACCAACAAGAAAGCCAAAAAACTTGAACTTACAAAGTTCACATATGGTAAAACCTGAAGGCTATATCAAACATGAGTATTTATGAACTGTGTTTGATATAGCGTTCAGATGGGGGGAAATCACCCCTGGAAAAGCCAAATTTGGAAGATGCACACCAATTTACGAATGTCAACATGTGCTATCTGCCATCAGGGGGGATCAAGGGACGTGTTTTGGGGGAGCAAGCCCTTCCTCAATGCTACTTTATAATTGAGGAAGGGGTTGCACCCCCAAAACGCGTCCATTGATCTCCCGTGATGGCAGATAGCACATGTTGGCACACTGTGTGCATCCTCCAAATTTGGCTTTTCTAAACATTGAAAACATTTTGTTACGATAAAACAGGTGATTTTGTGGGGTTTAAATTCACCCCAAAACATCAATTATGTTATTATTTTTTTTAATAACATCAGTGATTTGTTGCTGGATGTTTTGCAATTGGAGATTACACCCCATGATCTCCCCGATCAGTATCTGGGCACTTTCAGATGTAAAGCGTTCTGGATCACGATCACCTAAAAAGAGATAAAGAACAAAAAAAAAGGTCTCAAAAATCTGCCACCATCCATCTCTTTTACCTGAGCCTGTGGTCGCAGACACTCACCTGTTGTGGTGCCAATCTCCACCACGTCTTCTTCTTCCTCCTGCTCTTCTTCTTGTGTTGGTATTTCCCCTTCTTCCAGAGGGGGGGGGGGGTCTCTGGTCTCCTGGGATGAGGGGTGTCCGAGTCTTTTCTCCCCTATGTAAAACAAAAATGGTATAATTAGCACACAGATATTTGATGGCAGAACTAGAAATAGGAAACATTGCTTGGAAGTGGGGTACAATTGTCTATTTTAGCAGAGTTCCAAGATGTATATTTTTTATTGCCCTTTGTCAAGCTGCAATACTTTACCTGTTTGGTACAAGCTTCACAGATGGAGACCCCCCTATAGTATACACTGGAGCACCTGTGTGGCCCTCCTAATAAAAATGGTGTTCTGGGTCCCACACTAGTGCTCCAGTGTCCAGATGTGAAAACAGCTGCTCAGTGTCCTCTCCTTACACACAATCTAGTTTGCATTTCATTCTAGTAACAAACCCATCTACACAAACAAATATTTGGCATCCAAGTAGGCCTCCAAAAATGTGTGAAAATGCATATGGCCTAAACAATGGTGTTCTAGAGGCCGAAAGAAAAATGTTTGATACGAACGAATAATGTGTCCATGAACATTAAAGTTGACCTTTTTAAACGTTACAACTAATAAAAGCATATGGAGCAGAACGAACGTAATAAAGACAGAAAGAATAGCAACACAGCACAACTACTTACTTTTTTGCAGCACTCTCCGGATCTTTCGGTACTGCTCTGGCTCTCTCAACTTCAGGTCCGACCACCGCTTCCTGAGCTGATCTTTAGACCTTCGTACCCCGAAATTCCGCTCTAGACTCCTGACCACTTTCGCCATGATCTTGGCCTTTCGGATGTTCGGGTTGGGGTAAGGCCCATATTTTCCGTCATAGTCGGACTTCCTCATGATGTCGACCATCTCCAACATCTCCCCAAATGACATATTTGTGGCCTTAAAACGTCTCCTTCTGGATCGGGACGTGCCTGGATCCGCCCTTTCCTCCTCCTCGTTGCTACAATTAGCCAGCACCTGTATGTCCGCCATCATGCTCTTCCCCCACTGCGCCGAACGAAAAGGGGTGGGGAATACACTAGAAAGAACGTCAGGGGCGGGCGGAGTTACACGCATGCGCAGTGTGTATAAAGCGTAACACGCGTGCGTATTACGTTTGATCTGTGAGCGGAGGAAGGAGCATTGGACGCGCCGATCGTAAGAACGAAGGTAAGAGACAAACTTGTGCCTATACTGCTTCTAGATTGAGGCCTATATTGTAACAAGATTAGGAGAGTTTTGTGTGACATTAGGCTTTGTCTTGTGTTGTGTCTTGCAGTGAACATGGATATCTTAATGAAAGATAATGACTTCATTTCAGTATTCATAGAGATGCTAAGGGAGCTGCCCTGTCTGTGGGAGATTAAACACCCCCATTACAAGAACCAAGCAAAGAGGAAGGCAGCACTGGAGCAATTGTGTGAAATTGTGAAGCAGGTGATCCCCATGGCAGACATCACTTATTTAAAGATTTTCATTGGTGGCCTGAGGAGCACATATCTGAGGGAGCGCAATAAAGTCCTGGATTCGCAGAGATCCGGAGCAGCAGGTGACATCTATGTCCCCAGGATGTTGTACTACGATAGGCTGCACTTTCTGGCAGGCCAGACTGAACCCAGGCCATCCCTCTCCAGTCTTCCTTCCACGCTTCCTTCCCCCCCAGCTGAGGCTTCTGACGCCCAACCTGGGCCTTCCAGGCCACATGTGGAGGAGCCCAGATTGAGCCAGGTATAGCATTCCTCTAAATATTTCTGCTTGTCCAATCAATGATGTGAACTATATGTTAGTTGGGAGTACTAATTAAGGATTGTGATTGATGATGCAAAAACTAAAACTATGTCCCTTTTTCATACACAGGGAAGTCTCAGCCAGGAGGTGGCCGGGCCAAGCCGGCTGGCTGATATCAAGGTCCCTCCACCCCCCCTGAAAACAGAAAGTGGCAGTAGGAGGAGTGCCCTAGAGGAGGCTGCTATAGCATTCTTTTGGAGGGCTACAGAGGTCCCGGGAGCACCACACACCAGGCAGGAGAACATTGCTGCCTTCATTGCATATAAAATGCAGAGGATGGAGGAGGGCCAGAAAGCCATGTGTGAGGCCCTCATATCGGAGGCTCTGGAGAAAGGTATGAGGGGCCAAATTACACCTCACACACAGCTTTGGGATGGTCCTCCTCCTCCTCCTGCAGGTCCTACTCCTCCTCCAGGTCCTACTCCTCCTCCTGCCACATCTCCAACTGCACAGCCACAGCCGGGAATGAAGCGTGAAAGGAAGACCAGACAGTGAGGACCCTGGATCCAGTCTGTTGGGCAAAAAAATGCAGCCTCTTGTGGTACCACAGCCTGCGGACACACATGTCATCTGCTGCTATCCAAGTCTCTGTGAATCCCGGACCAGACTGCCCTCCCTTACATATGGACTCCTCAGGCCACCAATTTTGATGTTGAAGAATTGATGTCTGCCGTGGGGGTCCCAGGCTTCGCTAATTTCTCTTGTTGATCCAGTGTTGCCTTCCTCTTTGTTTGGTTCTGATCCCTTAATAAAGGATTTTTGTTTTGAATTATACTCTCCTATGTGTTTTACTTCAAAAAGGACAGTTTGTTTGTGAGGATTCAGGTACATTTCAAATATACAATGTGAAATGAACAAGGGACACCAACAACAAACAATCTCCTTGAGATTAAATAATAAAAGATATCAATGGTGTTGGGGTAACTTGACACACAAAACACACCCAAAAATATTCTGGAGTAAAAATAAAAATAACATTGAACAAAGATCAGCCTTGGAAAAAATCCAAACATTAAAGAAAAAAAAGGCTTAAAATCCAAAATAAAAAAACATTAAAAAATATAAAACTGTCAGATGTGACAACTAATAACAATATATTCAGGGAATCCCACTAAAAAACACAAATAAAAGTTTGTGAGAAGTGTGTGTGAATACGAGCAGCAAAACTACTTAATTCTTGTCACATTATAAAGAAGAAGAGAATGCGCTGTATTAAACCATTTTTAACATTGCAGCGTGACGAAAGTGCTGTATCCATTGCGAACGCTAAGTTTACCAGAACGAGCTGTCCTGTGTCAGAATTTCTTCTGAGCATGCATGGCACTTTGTGCGTCGGAACAGGCCACACACGGTTGGAATTGACGCGATCGGATTTTGTTGTCGGAAAATTTTATCTCCTGCTGTCCAACTTTGTGTGTCGGAAAATCCGATGGAAAATGTCCGATGGCGCCCACACACGGTCGGAATTTCCGACAACACGCTCCGATCGGACATTGTCCATCGGAAAATCCGACCGTGTGTACGGGGCATGAGTCTCCTGCCGAAAGGGGAGAAATGTGACAGACCTAGCCGGGAAAGAGACTTTTGGAGGGGACTCTATGCTAGGCTCTTGCCGATCGATCGGAGGCCCTTGCATTTGGGGGAACGGTGCTCTTTGTGAGCTGTATGTCTGGGGACCCTGGATTTGCCATATTGGAATAGTGGCTGATTCATAATGCTGGGACAGATACTGTTAGGACATGCTGATGTAAATTCCAACTCCTGTCTGTCTATTGTCTGCTAAAATGTGTATTGTAAGTCTACTATGGGATCTAAGAGTCATAAGATCCCCATTGTTATTTGTGTTAATTAACTCTGCTATTGTGTGAAGAAGAGTCTATGTTGATTGTGATAATGTTGATTGGATTTTCTGAACTACAAGACGGACAGTCTGGCCTAATGGTCATGTCTGAGTCATCTAGGCTGTCTAAAGGGATTAGTTAATTAGCTCATGTTAATTAGGTTAATTAGGTTACAGCTGTATTGTTAGAGTAATATGAGCAGGAGGTCTGCACCTCCACGTTGAGTGTATAAAAGCCTGTATTTTGTCAATAAAGATAGATTCCTGTTTGAACTTACATACAGCCTGCCTGGTGTTTGTTTTGAGCTATCACAACTGGGTTAGAATGGCACATAGCTGAAGTTCTAATCCCGGAGCATTGGATGACCGAACCATCAGACGTTGCAATCTGATTCTATAGCTGCAGAGGAGTGTCAGGAGAGTGGAACCGAGCGAGAAAGGGGCTCGTTACATATATCTTTTTGAGATTTTTGTTTAAATACTTTACTATCTACCTCTCTCACTTGTAATTAGCTCACAGCCTATCTGCCCCCCTCTTCCCTGCCTGTAGCTGCTTTCTTGTCCCTTTGTTTCTTACTTTCCTCTTCATTGCCCCTGTAACAACATTACAGGGGTCACCAAGGTCTTTACTCTTCCAGGGCCAGTAGGAGGAACCACAGAGGGCACTCTACATAATTTTTAGATGCAGGGCACCCTCTTGGATCTCTGCTCCTAGATCCTCCGGTATGTGTCCTGTGCTGATTGGCAAGAAGGGTTATCAACGAGGGCAATGCTGATAACCTGCCTCCTATGTGTATGTCACAATGCAGCTGCACAAGTTGACAACTTTTTTGTGAATTCACTGCAGGCAAATAGCAGTGTGACCCCGCAGCAAAAGGACCATGGACTGGCAGGTCCACCAGGTATTTGCATTAAATAATGGAGTTAACCAATAGTAAAGGTTGCATTTGTTTTTAATAGTAGTTCTAGTTTTACATTAATATATTTTTCACAGAGAAAAACTACAACTGAGCAATTATTTCTCAATAAAAGAATATGGCAAATTTTGTATTCCTGTATTGTTGAAAATGTAGAGGTGAAGCCAAGCCCTAGCCCTGTAGTTAACCCTGTTGACCCTGTGCTAAACTACACTTATATTTCATTTGATTTTTCCTACAGGAGTGTTCTCCATATGCTGCTCATCTGTACGATGCTGAAGACCCGCGAACCCCTCTAAGGACCCTCCCTGGCCTGTGCTTCGATTACTGCTATGATTTCTATTACAACTGCCAATACATTATCACCCTTCTCACCAATAACTCCGCCATAAGGGAGTCAGCAAAAGACATGGACCTGTTTTGTAATCTTATGGAACTACCTGATCCAGATTACTGTTTCCCAGATGTCATACAAAACATGGACCTCAATAACAGGCTTGGGGCGGTGGTGGAGGACCAGGAAGGATGTCTTAAGATGTGTTTAGTGGAGGTGGCCAATGGCCTTAGAAATCCTGTCCTTATGATCCATGCTAATGATGGAACTCACAGGATGTTCATAGCGGAGCAGGTTGGGATAGTTTGGGTCTACTTACCAGATGGTGGGCGTTTAGATGAGCCCTTTCTGTACTTGCAGGACAGCGTGGTGTCCACTGCATGGCATGGAGATGAAAGGGGTTTCCTTGGCATGGCTTTTCACCCACAATTCCGCTACAATGGCAAATTTTATGTTTACTATTCCATCTTGGATGATGAGTATGTGGAGAAAATCCGAATCAGTGAGTTTCGGGTTTCACGTTATGACATAAATAGAGCAGATAGGAGAACCGAAAGGTAAGCAGAATTAGATAAATATGGCAAAAAAGAAGAAATAAAAACGTTTTAATGCTTTTTAAACAGATATACGGAAGAGAGAATCTTGATGTATGTAACTGTATCAATATGTTAATGTTGTAAAAATCTTTTTCTATATGTGGTCTATAATATATACTGTATGTAGATCGGGGAAGTATCGTATGAACAGTAACCTCTTGATGCACACATAATGCATTTGTGCAGCAGAAAAGAGTGTGGAATTTAAGGCCCACATGCTACACAAATTTGTCTATGGATAGCGTCTATGCCGCTCCCAGCTCAATGACAGTCATAGACAGCTCTCAGTCTCTAGTCCTGATCACAATCCAGCAGGACAGGCTCCTCATCATGTGACCACTTTGACAGCCAATCACAGTTGTTATGTGATTGAGACGTAAAGACCCACTTAACCTCCCTGGCGGTTTTCCCGAGTGTGGCTCGGGGTTAAATTTCAGTACCATTAGGGGTAACCTCAAGCCACACTCGGGATTGCATTGCAAGATCCTGGTGCGCTGTGCTTACCTTGTCACCAGGATCCTGTGATGTCCCCCCGCTGTGTCTGCGGGCTCTGTCCTCCGCCCGAAGCCTCTGTGTGCCTGGCTCCGTTCCCTGCGAGCATCACAACGCACGGGGGCGGAGCCCGGCGGCAAATTCAAAAAATTGAAAAATCATAATACATACAGTACAGTGTAATCTTACAGATTACATTACTGTATGAAATTATTTCACATCTCTTTTGTCCCCAATGCTTTGTCCAATGCCCTGCATGCAGTTTTATATTATATATATTGTTCTTTCTGCCTGGAAACTGGAGATTGTCTATAGCAACCAAAAAGTGTCTCTTTACATCAAAAGTGGTTTTAGACCAGCTAGAAAACAGCGATAGTAAATTAGAACACTTGCAGAATTGAGCGATAGTGAATCGTGGGGAAATTAATTTTATTATTATTATATTATTATTTTTTATAATTATTTATATTTATTTATTATATTATAATTTATTATTTTGTGTTTCAAACTTTATCATACCCGGGATATTTACTAGACTCTTGTGTTATTGCTAAGAACTACAGGCCTACAATATAAAACTCCAAATTTCTATGCAAAATAATTGTACCGCTTTGAGACGCAAAAATCTGACATAATCATACCGCCAGGGAAGCTACAGGGATGGTGGGGCTGGGCAGGATGAAGTTAAAGCTGGACTCAAGGCTAACAGCTAAATACATGATTTACAGCCCAGACCTGCTGGCAGGGAAAGAGACCCATTTTTCTCTCCTGCACTAAAGTCACACTTACAGGTTTTGTCCTTCCCCCAGCCTGTGACCTAACAGTGAAGGAGAAACCGTAGACTGATGAGCAAATCTTTCTATCACTCTGATTTCTCCTCCTATCATCACATCCCTTAAGTTGGCCATACATTATACAATTTTCCTATTCAATTTCCTTTAGATTTACCTTCAACTATGAAGTGCAAGGGCCTGCCTGATTGCATACAAATTGAAAGTGTTTAGGTTGACCTCATGTTATATGGCTTGGTAAATCTAAAGGAAAATTGCACAAGAAAGTTGTATGGCCAGCCTTACACTCTTCAGAATGAAAGGCAGAGAAACAGCATGAGGAGAATGGTGTGCTGCTTCTACCTCTTCCTGCTGAGCTCTGCTACACAGGGGATTGCAAGAGGCTTATATCAAGTCAAGTTTAGGTTAATTAACAGTAAAGGAGAAGTAGCACACTGATGAGCCTATGTGTCAATCTGTTCTCTCCTGCTCTTGGCATGATCCTTGTTAGCATATGAACACTGCAGCACAACTAATTGGCTCCCTGTGTTGCTTCTTCTTCTCCCACTCGGAGCTCTACTGTACAGGAACCGCCAGAGACAGATACCAAGTCAAATTTTAATTTTTATTGTGCATTATAAAAGTACATTTAATGTTGTGTCAAAGTTCACCTTCAGTAACATGTTACATGTTACACCTGAATTTAGAGTGTAACATTCAACATGTTACTGTGCACCTCTCATTCTGCCCAAATGGGAGGTTCGGGTAGACAGCTGTAGTCCTAAGCGTCTGCAGGAGCCTGACACTGTACCCACAATCTGCTGATGGTGTATGCAATGCTCTGCAAGCTCCTAAGAGAAAATATAGTTTCACATTTTTTTTTAACCTGCAAATAAATGTGCATTTATTACACTTTAAGTGAATGCAGAGCTGCATTAACCACCTGCCAACCGCATAACGTAAATTTACTGCAGAAAAGTGTCTCTATTGCGCAAAACTATGTACCTGTACGTGATTTCATGCAATAGCCTCCAGGGGGCGCGCGCGTGCCACCAGAGACCTGATCACGTACTGATTGGACAGAGGGGGAGCCAATCAGCGGGTCTACCGGACCCGATGTCCGCCTGTCACCTGCGATTGTTCCTGATTGAGGCAGAACGGCAGTCTGCCTTTGTAAACAAGGCAGATCGCTGTTCTAACAGGGAAGAAGATGGAGATCTTGTGTTTCTGCTAAGCAGGAACACGGAGTTCTGTCTTCCCCCAGTCAGAGCAACCCCCCCCACAGTTAGCAAGCACTCCCAGGGAACACTTTTAACCCTTTGATCGCCCCTGATGTTATCCCTTTCTTTGCCAGTGTCATTACTGCCGTAACAGTGCATATTTTTTTAGCACTGATCACTGTATTGGTGTTGCTGGTCCCCAAAAAAGTGTCAAAAATGTCAGTTAGGTGTCTGATTTGTCTGCCACAATGTCTCAGTCCCGCTATAAGTCACTGATCGCCACTATTACTAGTAAAAAATAATAAAATAAAAATTCAATAAAAATATACCATTGTTAGTAACACTATAACGTTGGCGCAAATCAATCAATATACATTTATTGGGATTTTTTTTTACCAAAAATATGTAGCAAAATGCATATTGGCCTAAACTGATGAAGAAATTCAGAAATTCGATTTTTTACATTTTTTTTATTGGATGTGTTTTATAGCAGAAAGTAAAAAATATTGTTTGTTTTTTGTCGCTCTTTTTTTGTTTATAGCGCAAAAAATAAAAACTACAGAGGTGATCAAATACCATCAAAAGAAAGCTCTATTTGTAGGAAAAAAAGACATCAATTTTATTTGGGTACAGCGTCGCACAACCGCGCAATTGGGTGGGTAAAACATTTTGGGGCTGAAGTGGTTAATCTGTGTATTTCATATCCGCCTGTAGTTCAGCTTTAAATACAGGCTCTGCTTCCTTTGGACCTTGTTGTTCCTCTTATTTCACTATAAAAGCTTTTTCCAATGATGTGAATTACTCACAATGCTCACATGCTCTTTACCTAGACTTTTGCCCAAAGGAGCTGTGTTTCTAAAGTCCCATACAAACTATTAGATTTTCTGCAGATTTCTGTCTTCAGATTTACCAAAAATCATGTAGTACAAGGGCCTTCCTGATTGCGTACAAATTGAAACTCTTAAGGTTTGACCTCATATTATATGGTTTTAGTAAATCTGAAGACAAAAGTCTGCAGAAAATCTAATAGGGTGTATGGGGTGTATGGAGTCTTTCAGAAATTGGTATATTGTGCACAACAGTAGCAGTCTTTTCCTTTTTAGAGATTTCCACTATGCTGTTGTTGTGAAATGAGTTGAGGATCTTGGAACCCATTCACTCTATGTAGCATTGCGGTGCTTTACAGTGCGTGGCCCATGCTATGCTCCTGCAACCAATACATTCTGAATGGGCATCTGAAGTAAAATTGATACAATAAATATTGTTGTACCTGTATATTAATTTGTCTAATCCCTATAGTTAGTTAGTCTACATTAAACTCTAAGCACATGTTACTGTTGATATCACAATAATACAAGGTTAGCTATGAAAACCAAGCACACGGTTTATAGGTAATAAAGTCTTATTTATTTCCCAAGGAAATAAGAAAACGCTAACACGAAAGTATTAGAAGATATTACAATATTACGAAGCTTACAATCAGAATACAATGCAAGAATATACTTATCACATCCTCTAGAAAAGACTCTTTAGCTGGTCTCCAGATGTTGAAAGAGAGGGCCAGAGCCATGAGGCTTAGGCCAAAGCCATGATCCAAAGGGAAAGGGGAAGAGGCTCAGGCCAAGGCCAGCATCGGAAGAAAGAGCTCTTTGCTTGAAACAGCCCTTTTTACAAACCTCAGTCACACCTCATCCAAACCCCCCCTCCCCCATTGCCAACCCCAATCGATCTTGACAAATCAGAGTGTTCACAGGGCAGTCTTCCTCAATAGATTATATTACTGACTGTCTTGCCGTAATTGGCCTCTGGGGGCAGCGTTTGTCCATGAATCACCACTGTCCGACCTGAGTCAAATCTTCATAGATATCTGGGTCTTTGATCTTCTGTATCTCAACTCATCAATTATCTCTGCCAGTCATGCTCTCTTTGAAGCTCGCTTGCAGAGCAGTTAATCAGGAATTCTCATAGACAGATCGGAGTCAGTATTGTCATGCACAGTTAGAGGCTTAATTGGCTATAAACTCAACTTGGGGGGGGGGCATCCTGTCCTCCAGGGAGTGAGAATACCTTCATCCTTTCAAAAACCATGGTTGATTTTGGGAATAAAAACAGATATGTAGAAAATCCAGAAATATGACATTGGACCATGTCGACTCCCAACAGCATCAGTGCAGGAAAAATCTCTCCTGATCTATTAAATTATTTAAAGCTACACATACCAATCAGTGGCGGCTTGTCCATTAGGGACGCCCGAGCACCGCCCCCCTTTATCCATACCATCTCCTATACGAATAGATAGAGCTCATGCTATAAGTGTCAGAAACCATGAAATCAGGCCGAGACAGAAGCACAGTTAAATCACACTTGTTTAATAATAAAAGTAAATAGAACAAACGTAGTCAAAACATAGCCAAAGTTCAGGAACCAGAACGGATAGTCAGACAAGCCAAACGTCAGGGAGCCGGAGATGAGCGTAGTAAAACAGCAAGCAGGATCTGGAGCCAGAAGAGATGTCAGCCAAAAAAGTCTTTAACAGGAATGCAGAAGAGCGTCTTTAACCACTTGAGCCCCGGACCATTATGCTGCCTAAGGACCAGAGGTCTTTTTCCAATTTGGCACTGCGTCGCTTTAACTGCTAATTGCGCGGTTATGCAATGCTGTACCCAAACGAAATTTGCGTCCTTTTCTTCCCACAAATAGAGCTTTCTTTTGATGGTATTTGATCACTTCTGCAGTTTTTATTTTTTGCGCTATAAACGGAAAAAGACCGAAAATTTTGAAAAAAAATGATATTTTCTACTTTTTGTTATAAAAAAAATCCAATAAACTCAATTTTAGTCATACATTTAGGCCAAAATGTATTCGGCCACATGTCTTTGGTAAAAAAAATGTCAATAAGCGTATATTTATTGGTTTGCGCAAAAGTTATAGCGTCTACAAACTAGGGTACATTTTCTGGAATTTACACAGCTTTTAGTTTATGACTGCCTATGTCATTTCTTGAGGTGCTAAAATGGCAGGGCAGTACAAAACCCCCCCAAATGACCCCATTTTGGAAAGTAGACACCCCAAGGAAATTGCTGATAGGCATGTTGAACCCATTGAATATTTATTTTTTTTGTCCCAAGTGATTGAATAATGACAAAAAAAAAAAAAAAAAAAAATATTTACAAAAAGTTGTCACTAAATGATATATTGCTCACACAGGCCATGGGCCTATGTGGAATTGCACCCCAAAATATATTCAGCTACTTCTCCTGAGTACGGGGATACCACATGTGTGGGACTTTTTGGGAGCCTAGCCGCGTATGGGACCCCGAAAACCAATCACCGCCTTCAGGATTTCTAAGGGTGTAACTTGTTGATTTCACTCTTCACTGCCTATCACAGTTTCGGAGGCCATGGAATGCCCAGGTGGCACAACCCCCCCCCAAATGACCCCATTTTGGAAAGTAGACACCCCAAGCTATTTGCTGAGAGGCATATTGAGTCCATGGAATATTTTATATTTTGACACAAGTTGCGGGAAAGTGACACTTTTTTTTTTTTTTTTTTTTTTTTTGCACAAAGTTGTCACTAAATGATATATTGCTCACACAGGCCATGGGCCTATGTGGAATTGCACCCCAAAATACATTTAGCTGCTTCTCCTGAGTATGGGGATACCACATGTGTGGGACTTTTTGGGAGCCTAGCCGCGTACGGGGCCCCGAAAACCAATCACCGCCTTCAGCGTTTTTAAGGGCGTGAATTTTTGATTTTACTCTTCACTGCCTAACACCGTTTCGGAGGCCATGGAATGCCCAGGTGGCACAAACCCCCCCCAAATGACCCCATTTTGGAAAGTAGACACCCCAAGCTATTTGCTGAGAGGCATGGTGAGTATTTTGCAGCTCTCATTTGTTTTTGAAAATGAAGAAAGACAAGAAAAAACTTTTTTTTTTTTTCTTTTTTCAAATTTCAAAACTTTGTGACAAAAAGTGAGGTCTGCAAAATACTCACTATACCTCTCAGCAAATAGCTTGGGGTGTCTACTTTCCAAAATGGGGTCATTTGGGGGGGGTTTGTGCCACCTGGGCATTCCATGGCCTCCGAAACTGTGATAGGCAGTGAAGAGTGAAATCAAAAATTCACGCCCCTTAGAAAGCCTGAAGGCGGTGATTGGTTTTCGGGGTCCCGTACACGGCTAGGCTCCCAAAAAGTCTCACACATGTGGTATCCCCGTACTCAGGAGAAGCAGCAGAATGTATTTTGGGGTGTAATTTCACATATTCCCATGGCATGTTTGAGCAATATATCATTTAGTGACAACTTTGTGCAAAAAAAAAAAAAAAAAAAAAAAATTTGTCTCTTTCCCGCAACTTGTGTCGCAATATAAAATATTCCATGGACTCGACATGCCTCTCAGCAAATAGCTTGGGGTGTCTACTTTCCAAAATGGGGTCATTTGGGGGGGTTTTGAACTGTCCTGGCATTTTATGCACAACATTTAGAAGCTTATGTCACACATCACCCACTCTTCTAACCACTTGAAGACAAAGCCCTTTCTGACACTTATTTTTTACATGAAAAAGTTTTTTTTTTTTTGCAAGAAAATTACTTTGAACCCCCAAACATTATATATTTTTTTAAAGCAAATGCCCTACAGATTAAAATGGTGGGTGTTTCATTTTTTTTTTTCACACAGTATTTGCGCAGCGATTTTTCAAACGCATTTTTTGGGGAAAAAACACACTTTTTTAAATTTTAATGCACTAAAACACACTATATTGCCCAAATGTTTGATGAAATAAAAAAGATGATCTTAGACCGAGTACATGGATACCAAACATGACATGCTTTACAATTGCGCACAAACGTGCAGTGGCAACAAAATAAATACATTTTTAAAAGCCTTTAAAAGCCTTTACAGGTTACCACTTTAGATCTACAGAGGAGGTCTACTGCAAAAATTACTGCCCTCGATCTGACCTTCGCGGCGATACCTCACATGCATGGTGCAATTGCTGTTTACGTTTGACGACAGACCGCCGCTTGCGTTCGCCTTAGCGCAAGAGCAGGGGGCGACAGGGGTGCTTTTTTTTTTTTTTTTTTTTTTTCTTTATTATTTTTTTGCTTTTTTATCTTATTTTTAAACTGTTCCTTTCATTTTTTTTTTTTTTAAATCATTTTTATTGTTATCTCGGGGAATGTAAATATCCCCTATGATAGCAATAGGTAGTGACAGGTACTCTTTTTTGAAAAAATTGGGGTCTATTAGACCCTAGATCTCTCCTCTGCCCTCAAAGCATCTGACCACACCAAGATCGGTGTGATAAAATGCTTCCCCAATTTCCCAATGGCGCTATTTACATCCGGCGAAATCTAAGTCATAAAATGCTCGTAGCTTCCGGTTTCTTAGGCCATAGAGATGTTTGGAGCCACTCTTGTCTCTGATCAGCTCTATGGTCAGCTGGCTGAATCACCGGCTGCATTCTCAGGTTCCCTGTTGAGACAGGAGAGCCAGAGAAAAACACGGAAGACGGTGGGGGGGGGGGGGGCATTCCCTCCCACGGCTTGTAAAGGCAGTCTAGAGGCTAATTAGCCGCTAGGATTGCTTTTACATGAAAGCCGACCGCTGGCTGAAAAGAATGATACCAAGATGATACCTAAACCTGCAGGCATCATTCTGGTATAACCACTCAAAGTTGTGAATGGCGTACCTGAAGACAAAAAAATGGTTAACAATAAAGCACAGTAAACAATAAAGTATAAATAATTACATACCTGAAAAACAAACATGATAAAACATAATAACAATAACAATAACAATAACAATAAAACACTGCAGAATAGAATACAGTAAAAAAAGAGCAGAACAATAGAGAGAGAGAATAGAGAGAGAGAACAATAAAACGACAACTATTTTTTTTTATTTTATATATATATTTTTTTTTTTTACACTTTTTTTGTAACTAACTTTTATAACTGTAACCGGTTCCAGGTTCGGGTCTCTCAAAATGCGATGGCATCTTGGGAGACCCTGTGAAAGTGTGCCTAGTCTGTGCAATGCTGTACCCTACGCTAATACTCAACTAGTGTATGGTAGCGTTCAAAACATTCACCAATGCAAAGACCAGGATTGTCAGGACAGAAGGGACAATAATAGCGGGTGTCACGCCTATATCCGCGTTTGCTGCAGACACAACATCTTTTTGGGGGGGGTTCGTTGGGTAGGGGTACTCGGGAGCACATAAAAATGCCTCTCATGCAGCCGACTGCATTTCGTTGGGGGATGTGAATGGGGGAAGTACGGGCGCTGCAGAAGTGGTGGGTTCCCAATTAGGATTGGCGAATGCAGCAGGAAGGGCACTATGGGCACGACGGGCCTGTGTTTGTCTTTTTGGTGGCAGCGGGACACTACTTGTGCTTGTCACCTCACCAGCTTGAACTGCACTTATGGGACTCGCCACGTCACCAAGTGTTACTGCAGTGCTGGTTTGACTACGACCGGGGTGTACTAGGCCGCTGGTGCTTGCCAGTTCAATAAAAAGCTTCCAAAAAAACTGTTAGCGATCGCAGGGATCAGGCCTGACTCTGCGAACGCTGCAGTTATGCGTTTAGTGTTTTGTAAGTGACAGTGATCGATCGATACTGCACTTGGGTGGGCTGGACTGGGCCGGGCGGAGGGGCAAAACGCAGGTGCTAGCAGGTATCTGGGTTGATCCCGCTAACACTGCGTTTTTGGGAACCCTATACTGCTGGGGACGCTAGTATAGATCTAATCTGATCGGATCAGATATTGATCCGTTCAGATACTATACCACTAAAGGAGGCGTATGCTGCGTGCGTGGGTGTTAGCGGTACTGGCGCTAACCTGACGCTGCCTGGGGCCGGTGCTTGCTAGTTCACCAAAATGCTACCAAAAAAACTGTTAGCGATCGCAGGGATCAGGCCTGACTCTGCGAACGCTGCAGTTATGCGTTTAGTGCCTTGTAAGTGTCAGTGATCGATCGATACTGCACTTGGGTGGGCTGGGCTGGGCCGGGCGGAGGGGCACAACGCAGGTGCTAGCAGGTATCTGGGCTGATCCCGCTAACACTGCGTTTTTGGGAACCCTAAACTGCTGGGGACGCTAGTATAGATCTGATCGGATCAGATATTGATCCGATCAGATACTATACCACTAAGGGAGGTGTACGGTGCGTGCGTGGGTGTTAGCGGTACTGGCGCTAACCTGACGCTGCCTGGTGCTTGCTTGCCAGTTCACCAAAATGCTACCAAAAAAACTGTTAGCGATCGCAGGGATCAGGCCTGACTCTGCGAACGCTGCAGTTATGCGTTTAGTGTTTTGTAAGTGACAGTGATCGATCGATACTGCACTTGGGTGGGCTGGGCGGAGGGGCAAAACGCAGGTGCTAGCGGGTATCTGGGCTGATCCCGCTAACACTGTGTTTTTGGGAACCCTAAACTGCTGGGGACGCTAGTATAGATCTGATCAGATCAGATATTGATCCGATCAGATACTATACCACTAAGGGAGGCGCATGCTGCGTGCGTGGGTGTTAGCGGTACTGGCGCTAATCTGACGCTGCCTGGGGCGACGCATATCACCGCCGGGCGATCAGGGGGCTAAACCTTTATTAGGTAATAAACGGCGGGTGCCCTGACACTATAAAAAATAAACGAACTAACCTGCGTCACCCGTAACGGTTATACGGTGATCAGTGGTGAAAGGGTTAACTAGGGGGCAATCAAGGGGTTAAAACATTTATTAGGAAGTATATGGGGGTCCCTGTCACTATAAAACGCTGACGGCGAACCTAAATATTTACCTCACTAACTAGCGTCACCAGTGACACTAATACAGCGATCAGAAAAATGATCGCTTAGCAACACTGGTGACAGGGGGTGATCAAGGGGTTAAAACTTTATTAGGGGGGGTTAGGGGGGTACCCTAGACCTAAAGGGGGGTAATATTCACTGCCCTAACACTGTAACTGTCACAAACTGACACTATGCAGTAATCAGAAAAAAAAAAAAAAAAAAAAAAAAAACCTGCTGGTGTCAGTTTGTGACAGGGGGGGGGGGTGATTGGGGGGGGATCGGGGGGCGATCGGGGGGGGGATCGGGGTGTTTTGTATGCCTGGCATGTTCTACTGTGTGTGTAGTGTGTTGTGCACTCACATTGATGTCTTCTCCCCTCGGCGCTGGAACGGAAAATACCGAGCCGAGGGGAGATGACATCATTTCCTTTGCTGCTGTTTAGCATACAGCAGCAAAGGAGTGTTCCCATTGGCCGGCGGCGATCGCGAGGGGGGGCCACGAACGGATGGCCTCCCCCTCATCTCGGATCGCCGGGGAACAGAACGGGACCGCTTCGGGCACCGGGGGGGGGTCCGATCGGACCCCCCACCCGCGAGAGGCAAATCACGTACATGTACGTGATTTTGCCTGCCCGTGCCGCCTTGCCGACGTAAATCGGCGTTAGGCGGTCCTTAAGTGGCTAGAGATGTGACCAAGGCGAAGGCAGAGATCCTCTGGACTGGACGGCTTAAGTAGGCAGGACTAACGAGCAGGATATCATCAACAGCTGAGTAACTGTGGAGAGATAGGAGCTGGCAATTAGCCGACAGCTGAGCAGCCAGCTCAGAGAAGGAAGGACCTGTCCAGCCCTGACAATGAGTGAATCTATCCACAGTCACCGTGGCCACCCCCTATTCATGCATCCGGCCTCTTTCAGGATGCCAGGCGCGTGAATTACAGTGGCGGGGTTTTTTTTTTTTAAGCACCTGATTAGAGCTATAGGCTCTAATAGGCTACAAAATAGGGTGGGCTTGTGGCGCAGAGCATTGCGCCATGAGCCCACCCAGGTGTTACAACAGGAAGCCGCCGGTGAAGCCTGGGAAAAGCACTGCCCACCATAGATGGGGTAAGTGCTCCATACCCGAACAACGGTATCAGTGATGGCCCCCCCCAGAAAAAATTACCACCGGCCACTACTGATACCAATGCATATTATTTACAGTGGTGTGCTGTAGTGCAGGTGCCTTCTGTGTTGGGGTACCATTCAATGAAATGCACTTTAATGCATCATGCTTGGTGTGCTACTGTGCATTGCACCAGTTGCATTCATACCACGTGTGGAGCTGTATTTAGACACCATGCTACCCTAGGGATACTGGGCTGATGACACTTTTTTGTACTGGCAATATCATCAAGCGTGCCACGTGATGTCATGTTTTGGTAAAATTATAGATAGAATAAGATTTAGGAGTAAGCAGGTCTTTTTTGTTTTTATAGGACTTCTTTTTTTTTAATGGTACACAGACCACCAAACAATGGAATAGAGAAATGGGTTCATGTTTCCTGAACGTTAAAGAGCCTAAATTTTCCACTTCCATCACCAAAACCCCCTTTCCCCTATAGTTCTCTATTGGAAGAAGCACAGGGTCTTCTTTACATATAGTACTTATTTTTAATGGTACAGACCACCAAATAATAAAATGGACGGTTTCATGTTTCCTTAACTTTAAAGAGATAAAGATTCCACTTCCATCCCTAGCACCCTCTTCCCTCTATAGTTCTCTTGATGAACTTAGCCATAAATGTCTATAGGTGACCATAGGAGTGAAACAAAGTAAGGAAAGCGTCACAGTTTGTAAATCTGATGTCTGGTGCCTGGCTTTCGTACTCTCCTTAGCTTCATTTAATCCTACACCAGAAGCACCACAATTTCAGGAGTTGTCCAGCATTGACCGTCTGCTATCACAGCTTTTGAATGCTTCATTGTTTTAATTTTCTTTAAAGTTTTTAGTATAACATCTTAGATTGTAAGCTCTAAGGAGCAGGGCCCTCTGATTCCTACTGTATTAAAGTGTATTGTTTTTGTACTGTCCACCCTCAAGTTGTAAAGCGCTACGTAAACTGTTGGCGCTATATAAATCCTGTATGATATTAATAATAACATTTTAAAAAAAATGTCACAGTTCAGCTACCAGAGGATACCAGCCTGGCACTCTAGGTATATGGGTCGCTAGCTTCTAAACTATAGAGCTGGTCAGTGTACAAACATCAGCTATACTGATTGCAGCCTATGTGCCTTCCAATACTAAGATTGTGTTTCAAGTGGAAAGACCCCCAAAAAATCCTCCGCTTTCCCCATCAGTATTCAGCCCCAAAGGGATCCAGCCCTAGGATCCCTGTCCACTTATAAAGTGATCCCAAGATTCATTACCCATGTGAAATGTAAGAGTTAAAAAGCTGCCACTGAATTAAAAAAAATATTGGATATACAAAGTTGCAAGCAGAAACACAGAAAAATCAAGGATTTGAATTGCTTGCTTACTATGTTTTTCCTTTTCATGAACATTTTTTTATACACTTGAAATGTACGTGTGGCCTTGCTAGGGAGTTTAACCACTCCAGGAAATGACAATTCCCTGGCACGGCCATAGTCCCCCCGCCTCACTCCCCAGAACTTCATATGCCTATCCTCTTTTGGTAGTTTTTAATTACTTTGTCTGCTGGCCCAGCTCCTCCACCCCTCACCTCCCTACATAATCTTATATGTAGCTGGTATAGTGGGGTAGGGGAAGGCTATAGACTATGACTAGAGTGGTAACTCTTACTATGCTGGGGCTGCTGACATCACATCCTCATGCTCACATCCAAGATGGCGGCACCAAGCTGCGTTCTCACAACTTTCGGATGTCTACACAAGGGAGGCATTTACAGGTAAATACCATGCATATAATACAGTAGAGGCATATATAACCTTACAATACCTTGGAGCTATCTTTGTTCAGGCATCATGAGATCCCCACTCAGAGATGACACAATCATGTAAATCCTGGATAGAGAGCAATACATACATGGCATAACTTCTAATCTCCAACCCTGCTTATTAATCCATCTAAAAGTTAAAGAAATGTCTGTGCCTCAGTCAGATGCTACATTTTGTAATGAAAAATTATATCTTTGCATTTGAAGAAAAGGAAGAGTATGCAGCATACTCATCATGGTAACAAATATGATTATTGCAAGCTTCACCAGAATCTGGTGGGATCTGAGTGCTTTTTGACAGTTTTATAGAAGAATGGTAAAGGAAATAAGGAGAGAATATGAAGTCTGCTATTGAAGACCTCACTAAAAAGAGCTGACTATCTGTATTGCTGATTTTGTTTCACTGACAAGGACCAAGCTACCTGGAGTCCTGACTTTAGTGTGACTTTCTGAATGCTTGTGGGTTGGGGCCTCAAAAAGCATTCAAACCAGAGACATCCAGGCGAGTAGCATTTTTAAAAGATGATCAGCAATGGCAGTCCATAGTTTCCTTTTAAATGCCAGTTTGGGGAATGCACAGCCCAAAGTCACTCTTGTCAATGTTGTCTTCTGTCTACATTATCTCCTGCATAGGTATATTTTGGAGGTTGTGCAGCCAGCCAGAAGTCACAATGGGGGTCAGTTGCTGTTTGGCATAGACGGATATCTGTATATATTCACTGGAGATGGAGGAGAACTGGGTGATCCACATGGAGAATTTGGAAATGGACAGAACAAGTAAGTCACAGAAAATTATGTAGGACATTTCTAAGACATCTAAAATATAAGCGCAGCCTTTTCTATTTCTGCTGGAGAGGCATTGTCCTATTGTCGGTAAATGAGCTTAGTCTTGTTGGATCAGGCTTTGGGGGTCTGATGATCTTGTTTTAAAGGCCAGCATGATAGCCTGGAGCTTGGCTACATAGGGATCCAGTATTTTCATTAGAGGCAGGAAGCTCTGAGCACTTGGAGCTTACACAGAGGTAGCTCTTCTCGCTTCAGGCAGCTAGGCATGAACCCAATAGCACACAGCTTTTATGGAAGACCCAGCTACTGTTGGGAGCACTATTCCCATTGCCACTAGAGTACTGTAATTCAAGTGGAGTGACCATAACTCTCCAGCAGCTCGCCTGTGGTACAGTCCTGGGATTCTTCCAACCACTTACCTGTGTTACCAGCACTGAGATTCCACAAGCTGTTCACCTGGTTTATGAGCCATACCCCAGAATTGTGAGAGACGCTGGTACAAAGGCTAAGCACAAATAGCTGTTTATGTATTGTACTGTTTACTAAAATAGTGGCCTTCTCAAGTATCTGTGGCTACAGCACCATATATAGACTGTGCTGTACTGCCACATCGTGTCTTTATTGAGTTGTTGAGACATTGCTACTACGAGCATCTGTTTTTACAGATTAATAATCTGTTTAACGTTATTCTGTACTATATGCACACCCTTTTGCTATTTTGACTCTGTTTGCATTTTTTATCCAACTCTACACCTGTTTAGGAAAATTCAACTTAAAGCTACCCTCTGATAAATCACTTGAGTCCTCTACTTTTTATAAAAGTATAAGCTGCTGGTGGGGTCTCTATTTAAATGAACCTGATGCTTTTCTGCACATTCGGTCACACCCGTCATGTACTGCAATGTGTGATCCTGCTTGCCCAATATCTTGTGGACTGGAAACAGGGAAAGGCTGGCCACATCCTAAGGAGATGTGTTGGAAACTCTTCTTTTCCTGAGTTCCTCTCATGGCATGATTTTTTCCTTAACTGTCACATTAGGCCATTGGGATGGGAATGGGATTGGGTCATGGAAACTACTCTAAGACTTTCAACAAATTTGCAGGGAGACAACCTGATCAAAAATCACATATGTGTCTCCTCCACACTGCATCTCACATAACATGTTACCTTCTAATCAGTTCCAGGAGCTTTTTCTTTTTCTAGCCTTTAGATTTCAAAAGTCAGCTTTTGTTCAGGTTTTGTTACCCTGCATAAATTTAAGAGTCCACTTTACACTTAATTACAAACTATATGAATATGTCATTTTTACACTGTTGACATTCCTTCCATGCTTTGAATCTGCTGTAGGAGTGCCCTGCTGGGTAAGGTTCTCCGGATAAATGTCGATGGGGAATACGCTCCTGGAAAAGCTTATGGAATTCCGAAAGACAATCCATTTGTGTCTGAACGTGGTGCTGCTCCGGAGGTCTATGCCTATGGGTGTCGTAACATGTGGCGGTGCTCTGTTGATCAAGGCGATCGGGTGACAGGGAAAGGAAGGGGAAGAATATTTTGTGGGGATGTTGGCCAAAGCAGATATGAAGAAATCGACATCATTGTCAAAGGTGGAAATTTTGGATGGAGGGCCAAGGAGGGCCCTGAATGTTTTGATCTCATGTTGTGCTTCAATTCTTCCTTACGTAAGTCCTCTCATTGGGTTTTCCTTCAGCCTGCATATTTCTGTCTTCTGAATGTGTTCTGGATATAGCAGATGACATATTGCAAAGTCCTATCGTGTATGTGGGTGCAAGAGCTACAGTATGTCTTTAGAAAATGGACATCATCCCCGTGCATAATATGTAGAGAATTATAACAAATCTCCAATTATCCAAACATGGGATTTTGGAGTGGGGGGAGGTATTAAGTGTCACTACCGTCAAAATATAAAAATAAATACAGCATTATTTATATAATATAACATATGAACTTGTTAAAAAATGATCCATATCCAAAAGCGTATAAAGTATAGGATCCACTAATCTCTACAAAGTGCATCATCGTGACTATATACTCTTTTGGATATGGATCATTTTTTAACAAGTTCATGTGTTTTATTGTATAAATAAAGCTGTATTTATTATTATATTTTGTCAGTAGTGACACTTAATACATCTCCCCACTCCAATATCCCATGTTGGCAATTTTGTTGCCTACATTTTTAATCAAAGGTGGAGTCTGGTAAGCTGAGTCAACTCCTTATAATGTCTTGGAAACTCCAACAGTGAGACCTCCCTGCTTTAAAGAAGTCGTAAGATCACTCAGTCGGTCCAGGCTGGGGATAGATCCAAACTTTATAGTCGGATCTACCCAGGTGCTTGGACCAACAGCTGGCTCAGCCTGTCAGCTTCACCGCTGGGAGACTGAGCCAGCTGCTCCCTCCCCCTCCCCAGTGCTCCAGGGAGTGCTGGAGGGCAGAGCAGAGGGTCGGTGACTGACAATCACAGCTCTCTGCTTAGAGTGAAGGGGGAGAACTGAGTGATCAGTTATGTTTGATCGCTCAGTTCTCAGTGCAGAGGTGGCAGGGGATCGATACTGCATCCACCTTCGTGAGTATAAGGATTTTTTTTATATATAGATACAATAATTCTCTTTTAATTACTAACTCTGTTACTGTCTACCTGGGGTTTTGGATGTTCTAATCCAACATCATGTGTCCAAGCTCCTTCTATTTATTTCTCCATAATGTAAAATAAATAAACAATCTAGAAGGCATGGTGTGCAAATTTGGGAACAGTACAGAGATCTCACCAACAGTCCCTAAGAGACACTATTAGGTGGATTAACTCTTCTTATGCCCCATACACACGGTTGGACATTGATCGGACATCCCGACAACAAAATCCTAGGATTTTTTCCGATGAATGTTGGCTCAAACTTGTCTTGCATACACACAGTCACACAAAGTTGTCGGAAAATCCGATCGTTCTGAACGCGGTGACGTAAAACACGTATGTCGGGACTCTAAACAGGGTAGTAGCCAATAGCTTTCATCTCTTTATTTATTCTGAGCATGCGTGGCACTTTGTGCGTCGGATTTGTGTACACGCGATCGGAAATTCCAACAACGGATTTTGTTGTCGGAAACTTTTATAGCCTGCTCTCAAACTTTGTGTGTCAGAAAATCCGATGGAAAATGTGTGATGGAGCCTACACACGGTCGGAATTTCCGACAACAAGGTCCTATCACACATTTTCCGTCGGAAAATCCGACCGTGTGTACGGGGCAAAACTCTTCAATTACTCAAACCTGGAATATCAGTTTTGGGTGGACTAACCTTTTAAATACAGTATATATACCTGGTATAACTTTAATCACTAGCCAAACAAAGAGGGGTTCTTTCTTAAGGCTGTAAAGTGGGGCTATGCAAATCAGTGTATAGTGATAGCTAGATTGTATGAGAGCAACACACATGTTCCTGTGCCTGGTAAGAAATATAGTGATTTCCACTTACACTACTATAACCATTTCTAAAAAATAAGATGAGATAATTTTTTTTTTTTTTTTTGTCAAAAGATTTTATTGAGCGTTTACAAAATAACAAGTAAAAACAGACATACATCTCAGTGAATCAGTTTGCGAATGCTCAATAGGCATCTGTAGGTAGTACATGAGATATAGGAACAGATAACAGAAAACGAATAAGAGCATAACGTCCGGTCAAATAACAAAGTAAATATCACCATATATTAACTATGGGTGTTAGTTCAACGAGATCAGATGTAGTATGTGGTAGTGAACCAAACCGTTTTATGGCCATCTCCGTTTCCGTTCACCCCTAAACGGGATCTTCGCTGTGAACGAAAAGGAGGGCTGGGGTGAGGTGTAGGATGTGATTAACTATAACTGTTTGGCGAGGCACGGTAGGGTTCATAGATCGGGGATGGGCACATCTAGGGAGTAATAAGAACCTAATGTGAGTCGGTCGTGTGAGGGAGCCCTCTAGGTGGCGAAAAAATGGGGGTAGTGTGTGCGATAAAAAAAAAAAAAAAAAAAAATGCTATGACCAAGTCTGATGCGCATGGGTATGTCAGCTCCATGTCGCACGAGTGGGGGGGGGGGCTAATAAGAGATAGAGGGGCGGGTGAGTTTTGGGGGAGGACAGTAGGGGACGGGCCGCAGAGAGTCCTCAGATAGTATGAGTAGGAGAAGGGGACAAGGTCGAATGTGTGTGGGAATGTCTGTAGTGAGTCCAGCATGCCCAGGTGGTCTGGAATTTAGTGGGTGTGTCGTTAGCTTGAGAAATGAGTTGCTCCATATTCGCTGTCTTGTCCACCCTGCGGGTCCATTCCTCTACCGTGGGAGGGGCGGGGTTTCTCCAATGCACAGGGATACACAAGTTGGCTGCGTTGATCAGATGTATAGTTAGAGATTTTTTGTAGGAGGTGGGGGATCCTGGGGTGTGGTGTAATAAGTATCGGGCGGGAGAAAAGTCCGGGGTGTATGTAGTGATTTGGGAAATTAGCTGATGGATTTCTAACCAAAATGGTTGTATAAGGGGGCATTCCCACCATATGTGGAATAGGGTACCGCGAGAGACATTACACTTCCAACATGTTGGAGGGACTGAGGGTTGAAAGTGATGTACCTTGTCGGGGGTCCGATACCATTTCGAGAACAGTTTGTATCTATTTTCCTGCGTCGTAACGTTAATGGAGCCTTTATGCATGAGTGTGAATATGTGATCCCAGTCCGTGGGAGTGAGGTCTAAAGATAGTTCGTTTTCCCACTGTCGTACAATTTTGTCCTCCTTTACCTTATGTCCTGAAAACAGTAGGGAGTAGTTTACGGAGATTAGGTGGCCCTGAGGTTCTGTGGAGTTGCAGAGAGATTCAAGTTGAGTGAGATCCCTGTGCCAAAGAGAAGATTGTCTGGATGACTGAAGGAAATGTTTCAATTGTAGATATTTATAAAAAGGTATGTCAAGGTTAGGCATTGCAGTCGAGAGAGTGTGGAAAGGGAGGAGAATCCCATTGTGATAAAAATTCTGCGCTCTAGTTTGCGAGATGTGCGTCTCTAAGGTGGGGTCTTTGAAGGTGAGTCCAGGGGGGAAGTCCGGGTTACTGTCTAAAGGAGTCATGGGGCCCGGTGAGGGTAAGAGGGCAAGCAATTTGCATGCTCTTCTGAAGAGAGAAAGTGTGGCACCAATGAGAGGGTGTGAGGTGAGATCTCCGGGTACACTTGTGTGGGTCATCCAAGGAGCGTTGGGGATGGGGAGGCTTGCGAACGAAGCTTCCAAGGTAATCCAGTCCTTTGAAGGGCGGTGCACATGCCAATCCACCAATCTGGTCAGGTGGCAGGCCCAGTGGTATTTTTGGAGATCTGGGAGACCCAGTCCCCCCATTTGTTTGGGAAGAACTAACCTGTCCCAACTGAGGCGTGGACCCTTGGAGGCCCACACGAATGTCCGAGAGAGAAGTTTATAGGAGGCGAAGAAAGATGTTGGGAGCTTGATCGGGATGGCTTGGAGGAGGTAGAGAAGTCTGGGTAGGATATTCATTTTTAATATTGCGATTCTGCCCAGCCAAGAAAATGAGCCCAGATTCCATTTCTTTAGGTCACCTTGGATGGTTTTGATCAGTGGCAGGAAGTTTTTGGCGTAGAGGTCCTTTAGATGGAATGTAATTTTGATCCCCAGATATGTGATTTCGAATTTCTCCCAGACAAACGGGAAGTTACTACGGCACAGGTTTACCGTTTCATTTGGCAGAGTGATATTAAGGGCTTTGGATTTTTTAAAGTTTATTTGGAGATTGGATAAGGTTTTGAAAAGAGCGAAGTCCGCAAGAAGGTTAGGGATAGTCGTTATAGGGTCCGTCAGGAAGAGTAGTATATCGTCGGCGTAGGCCGCTAGTTTATACTGCTTTTGTTGGATGTCAATCCCTTTGATAGCAGGATTGTGTCTTAGTTTACAGAGTAAGGGTTCCATTGTCATGATGAAAATTAGGGGTGACAGGGGGCACCCCTGATGGGTCCCATTGGATACAGAGAAGGCGTCTGACAAGCCACCATTAATCCGAAGTCTAGCGGTTGGGGAAGCGTATAGGGCTAGAATCATTTGTAGCATGCGTGGTGGTAGGCCAGCTGCCCGTAAGGTGGCTTCCATGTAGTCCCAGGCGACTCGGTCGAACGCCTTCTCTGCATCCAGGGAGAGAAAGAATCCTTGAGTGGCTGTTTTGGTAAGCCAATGGTGAATGTTGAGTGCCTTAGTGGTGTTGTCTCTGGCCTCGCGGCCCGGGACAAAACCTACCTGGTCTAAACACAAACGTCAGGGAGATGTTCAAGCCCGTGATCGGTTGATTGAACTGAGGGAACTCTTTTCACGCCTCCTTGACCGTCGAGCGCGCAGACAACTACGCTACCTTTCACATAAATACTACGAACAGGGAAATAAGTGCAGTAGAATGCTCGCTAGAGCGCTCCGGCAGAGAAGACTGACAGCTCACGTGCACTCTCTCCGGTCCCCTGACGGTACGGCTACACTACACTCCTCTGGGATTGCCTCCATCTTTAGAGATTATTATGCGGACTTATATCACCTAGATAAGGAGATCTCCCACACAGGGCGGACAGCGAAAATGAAAGCTATTGGCGACTACCTCGCCTCAGCCGGACTTCCCTCCCTGACACCCGAACAGCAGCTAGACCTTGACGCCCCCGTCTCCCCTCAGGAGATCATCTCGACAGTGAAAGCCTTACCTAATGGGAAGAGCCCTGGCCCGGATGGATATTCCAAAGCATACTATGTAAAATTTCTCCCTTTGCTACAAAATCATATGTGTAGGTATTTTAATTCTTTAGCCACAAACCACCAGATCCCCCCTGAGGCATTATTGGCCCACATCACCGTAATCCCGAAGGAAGGCAAGGACCCTACTCTCCCACAAAGCTATCGACCAATATCACTTCTTAACGTCGATATAAAAATTTTTGCTAAGATCATGGCAAATCGACTTAAATATGTCTTGCCCTCCTTTATCCACCCTGATCAAACGGGATTTATCCCAGGTAGAGAGGCTAGGGACAACTCCATCCGGGCCATGCAGCTTATACAATGGGCATGTTCCCATAGGAATTACACCCCGTACCTTATTCTGTCCACGGATGCCGAAAAGGCTTTTGACAGAATAGATTGGTCATACCTTAAGGCGGTGCTGGAGGCTTGGGGACTAGGCCCTCATATGCTTAGATGGATCATGGCACTTTACGCGACCCCCAGTGCGAAGGTCAAGGTAAATGGCCACCTATCCCTGGGGTTCCCATACGGAATGGCACGAGGCAGGGGTGCCCCCTCTCCCCCCTCTTGTTCGCTCTGGCTATGGAGCCACTGCTTCGAACAATACGGGCGAGTGCTGACATCAGAGGGGTGACGGTGGGGTCAACGGAACACAAACTGTCGGCCTATGCCGACGACGTGCTCTTTCATTTGACCCAGCCCTTGGTGTCACTGCCAAACCTTATGAGGGAAAAACTTTTGGTCAGGTGTCCAATTTTAAAATACATTTTTCGAAATCCGAAATTCTGCCCATCACCATCCCTGCGAAGATGGCTAATGACTTACAACAAGCTTTCCCATTTAGTTGGGCTACAACGTCGATTAAGTACCTGGGTATACAACTTACCAATCGATTTGATAATATTTACTCAGCTAATTTTCCCACCCTTTTGAGCATGGTGCGTAGAGACTTACAGAATTGGGCCAAGACCTCCTTCACATGGCTGGGCAAACTTAGCATACTCAAGATGAACATCCTTCCAAGGGTGCTCTTTTATCTACAAATGCTGCCGGTCCCTCTCCCCAGGAGCTTCTTTACACAGCTTCAAAGCCTAATGATTAATTTCATCTGGCATGGCAAAAGGCCAAGACCGGCTGCGTCTTTATTACAGAAGGCCAAGGAAATGGGAGGCCTGGGCCTCCCGGATATAAGGCGATACTACAGAGCCATTGCGATCCAACATATCCTCAACTGGCGGCATCATGGGGGTTCAAAAATATGGGTCTCCTTGGAGAAGAGCTTGGCAGGCCGGGACTTGTCTTACGCGCCTTGGCTGCCGCGTGAATACAGAGGACTCTCACAAACGTCCTCCCCGCTAACTACTCATATCCTGCGGGTCTGGGATCGCACGAATGCTTTGTACGCTTTGGTGCCCCCCGGCTCCCCACTGGCACCGCTGGGGGGGTTCAGGTGGTTCCCTCCTGGGGAGCAAAGGACCTTTTTTGGTACATGGGTTACAGATGGTAATTATAGCTGCGGCAAATTTGTAGATAGGGGTAGTCTGATACCCCTAGATGCCTTGAGGACTAGCCATGGCAGATTCCCCATGGATTGGTGGAGACACCAGCAACTCCAACACTTCATTGCAACAGAGGGAGCTTCGATGAGAGGGCTAGACACCATTACCACACTAGAAAGATTTTTCATAGAAGAAGAACCAACTCCCCATCTGATCTCTGAGTTATATAGGCTACTGGGTTCAGTTTCCGCTGCTTGCAAGCCGGCTTTCATAAGAGAATGGGAGCGGGACCTAGGGATAGAGTTCTCACCAGAACAGCGCCTACACATGTATAAATTAGCACATTCTAGCTCCATTGAGTCCAGAACGCAGGAAACTAACTACAAGCTTCTAACTTGTTGGTACCGGGTACCAGCCATCATAGCACGTATTTACCCCTCGGTTTCTGACCGCTGCTGGCGTGATTGCGGTCAGAAAGGCACCCTCCTTCATGTGTGGTGGGAATGCCCAGTAATTAGGCCGTTCTGGACGGAAGTACAGGCTACCATTAAAAATGCCCTGCAGATTGAGATCCCGTTCTCCCCGGAGCATTTTCTCTTGCACCTCCCCGCCCTCCCTCTGAGCCATTACAAAAAAAGCGCCCTTCCTCATCTATTAAACGCTGCTAAAAGGCTGGTACCTCTCCACTGGAAGAGTCCACGGATTCCTACCTTAAAAGAATGGTTACAGAAGGTGGAGGATATCAGAGAGGCGGAGGAATGGGTGGCGAGGTGCAGGAATAGGAGTGAGCGCTTTGATAGTATCTGGGCCCAGTGGCGGAGATTCACCATTGACACTAATCCTGTGTCCTCTAGCCTGGAAGTCGCGCTGTTGGAGTTAGCGGAGCCCTCCTTGAAGCTAAGGAGGCCTGTATGTGGTGACGTGCGTACCTCTCACCGCCCTATTGATTGCACCCAGTGTAGACCTTTTTCTTTCCTTATGCATGGTTCACAAGGTCCACAGTTGAAGGCTCATATGAGACGCTAGGCGTCTTTAGTTTTTTTCTTTTGTTTAAAAGGCAAGTTTTGTATCTCCCTTATTAAATGTTATAGAGTCATTACCGGGGCAGACCTATGGGATAGGGGCTCCGTCTGGTGATACAGGCACCTTTCAAAGGCATTGACCCCGGGGGATGCCCATGGGGCGCCTCCCTCTTGGTAGAGGTTAGCTGGAGGCATATGGCCCCCCTCCCGAGGGACCCGCCCGGTGGGCATCTCGGGGGCCTTAAAGCAGGGACGAGACCCCCCCTCCAATACAGAATGGAGGGCTTTTAAGACGGGTCCGGCCAGGAAGTTGCCATGGCGGGACCCCCCCCTGGGACTCATTTTTGACTGTCTCACAGTGCAATACAGTTTGGAGAAGATTTAATCCCTCATCCCCTTCCCCCTCCTTCCCTTACCCCTCCGTTTTATACTCTGACTTGTGATTGGTTTGATAACCTGTTTTTGTCTGGAACGTCTAGGTCTGCACTGTAAGAATTGCACTGTATTGTGGTAAGAATGACCATAGACTATATGTTTGTATGTTCCTTTTAATATATAAAATAAAAATAAAGATTATACAAAAAAAAAAACCTACCTGGTCAAGAGAGACCAGGGATGGAATAAAGGGGAGAATACGGTTGGTCAAAACTTTAGCGTATAGTTTTAAATCCACGTTAAGGAGCGATATGGGGCGGTAGTTGGGAACTAATGTGGGGTCTTTGCCCTGTTTGGGAATAAGTGTAATGTGGGCTTCCATTAAGTCTTTGTGAGTGGTCGAGGTTGTTGTAAGGTCATTAAGTGCTTTGGCTAAGTGTGGTATAAGAATATTTGGGAATGATTTGTAGTAGGCTGTCGTGAGGCCATCCGGTCCCGGACTTTTGCCTGTCTTCATTTGTTTTAAGGCTTCGAGGAGCTCGTTTGTTGATATTGGAAGGTCTAGTTTATGTGAATCCTCCGGGGAGAGCGGAGTAGGGCCGAATTGCGCTAAGAAGTCAGTAAGTGTTTTCGTGCGATCAACCGATGTGTCTGTCGTATGAGTAGTCGGGAGGTTATATAACTTGGTAAAATATTGGATGAATTGTGCTGAGATGCCTTCATTGGTGACTACAGCTTCACCATTGGGATTGGTAAGCTTGTGGATGACATGAGAGGCTTTTTTGGTTTGAAGAGCCCTCGCCAGAAGTTTACCGGCTTTGTTGCCGAATTCGTAGTATAATTTATGTGATAGTGCGAACTTGCGTTTAACCGTAACGGTCAGTGCTTCTAAGAATTCCTCCCTAGCTTGGGACAGTTCCTCCAGAGAAGCGCTGGCTAGGGAAGCTTTGTGAGTCTGTTCTAATGTGCAGATGCGGGCCGTTAACTCTGCCATGCGGGTGTTTCTAAGTTTGTTTCGATGTGCAGCTATGGCTATCAGTTCTCCGCGGATGACACATTTGTGCGCTGCCCATGTGACTGTGTGTGCTGTGTCTGGGGCTGAGTTATCTTGAAAAAAGTTGGAGAGGCAAGTGGTTAGTCTTTGTACGTTCATCTCGTCAGTCAATAAAGAGCCGTCTAGTCGCCAGATGCGTGTCTTTGTGTTGGGTGAGTTCAAACGTAAGGTCATGGAGATGGGGTTGTGGTCTGAGAGTACGGCCGGGTCTATGGTTGCTTTAGCTAGGTGTGAGAGGTCTGTCTGTGAAAGAAAGAAGTGGTCAAGTCTGGAATACTTATTGTGTGGAGTAGAAAAGTAAGTGAAATCTTTTTCTTTGGGATGTAATGTGCGCCATGTGTCGTGAAGAAGTAGGTTGTGAAACTGTTGCTTGATCGACCTCAATGCCCTGTAGGATAGGGAGGAGGCCCCATTGGACGTGTCAATAGAAGGGGTTAAGGGTACATTGAAATCGCCGCCCACGATGAGAGTCCCTGATTGGAAGCTAGAGAGTTGCTGGAGGGTATCACGAAAGAAGGCGACTTGGCCCATTTTGGGGGCATAGATGTTAGCAATAGTAATATGCAATTGGTTCAAGGTGCCTTTGATGAAGAGAAAGCGGCCTGACGGGTCATTTTGTACGTCAGATACTTGAATTGGGCAGTGTTTAGAGATGAGTATAGAAACACCTTTTGATTTAGCCTCCGAATTGGAGGAATTAAAGGCTGTGGGGAAGAAATGATTTTGTAGTTTGGGGATGGAGTCCGTCCGGAAGTGAGTCTCCTGTATGAGTGCGATATGCGTTTTGGCTTGTTGTAGAGAGTGCAGGAGCTTGGACCGCTTTTCGGGCACATTAAGTCCCCGTATGTTAATGGAGTGCAGTTTAAGGGAATGTAGCTGCTGGGACGTGTCTATGGGGACGTTAATGCTCTGCTGGCCCGCCATTGGATGCAGAGGGGGAGAGGTAAGAGGGGGATAGGGGAGGGAGGGGAGGTGGGGTCCGGTTGGCTGAGTAAGGATGTGGTTTGTGGGTGTATGTATCCGGATGAAATCCGAAGAGGTGTGGGAGTACGTGTCCAACAACCTCGGGGGTTAGTAATCGGCGTGAGACGGAGTGTGGGCAGTGAGGGAGCCCCAACTGGTGGGACTACTCCACTATCCGAGACCGTGTGGGGGTTGACCAAGAACCCTGGCAGTGAGGGACCAAAAAGGGGAGAAAAGCAGTGAATGGGATATGAGCCGCCACCACAGGATGGTTTGTCGTGATTAAGTGGGAGGTATTAGTTATGTGTTGCCCGAAAGGGGCTAGAGACTGTCCCAACGTGTGTGTACATTAGCAGAACGGTTTGTTGGAATTACTGTAATGTGTGTAAAAGCCCATGGTGGTAGTTAATGCGGATGCCCGCATAGGGGGGACTTATGTATCAAATACCCTCCTTGGTCCATTCGAGAAGGCACTATATCAGCTCTGCCCCCTTCCCCAGGATAGTCGCCGTCCCCGGAGAGGGGGGGAGAGGGTAGCGGTATAATCCGGGGGTAAAAATTGCGGCATACCTAGCGCACAGCAGGAATTGTTACTATGCCTAGGAGACGCATACATTATCTTAACAAAACATTTCTAACTGACAGCACTACTCAGTAAAAGGTTTGTAATCAGTAATGTACAGTGTACAAATAAGAAATTTAATCAGCAAAGGCTAGCTAAAACTCCAATAGTATATTTAAAGATAACAGACTAATACACTAGGAGCTGTACTGAGGACCCTGCCTTGAAAACCAAACTGATAAGAAGACTATAGTGGTCCGTATTCGTCTGTGGAGAAGAGACCGTTGCTCGATGCATCTGATCAGCGTGTCCTGAGCCGGAGGTGTATTGTCGTGGAATGTCAACTTCTGGAGTTGCAGAAGAAGGGTAGTGTCGTTGCGGTGAGAGAGGCAGCGCTTGTGTCCGAGGTCCGAGGCATGTAGCAGAAGTGTGGTAGCAGGCTGATCAGTAGGTTTTCACTAGGTAGGCGGCGTGTCAGAGAACGTAGTGAGTGAACGTCACGGGTTGGGATCATAGGACGCATAGCCTTATGGGAGATGTAGTTTCCAGCCAAGCTTAGAGCGGTATAGTGTCTGTAGGTTGTGTCCAGAGAGCCTAAAGCCGCTGAAGAAGAGGTGGGCGGGAGATTGAGAACTGCAGCCATCCATGCGGGTGGTAGAGTGTAACAAATTCTGGGAGTGCCCGCAATAAGTCCTTGGAATGTCTGTAACATGAAGGGTTGGCGCCCAACATAGTCTCCAGGCATCTCGCATCTTTAGTATTGTAGCGGGATGCACTAGATTGGAACCTTGAACAAAAATAAAAGTCCGAAAAAGCAGAAAACTGTGTTAGATAAAATAAAACTTGAAACTAAGGCAGATTCAAGTCGCCCAGATTTTAGCGGCTTCTGCGCGCTCTCCTGGCCCTTGGTGAGGTATCGAAGCTTATGTCTCCAGGACCGGTCCGTTAGCCGGTCTGGGTCCTGAGGATAGAGGGAAAGCGTCTTCTACGGTGTCTAACATTTTGAGTGTCCATAGGATCTTCTCTCATCTGCTCATGATCCACTGGTGTAGTGCGAAATGCGGCATACCAGTTAGGGACTGGTACAGGGGCGATACCAAGTGTGGCACAAAAGAAAGGCAAATCTTCCGGTACTTTAAGGAATGCTGTGCGGCCATTATGAGAGGCAGAAAGACAGAATGGGAACTTCCATTTGTAGATTATGTTTTTCTCCCTGAGTACATCTAGGAGAGGCCGCAGGTCTCTTCTGTGTTGCAGGGTTATGCCAGAGAGGTCTTGATATATTTGAATGTGGGCTCCTGCATGCAGAATCTGCTGACAACCCCTGGCCTGCTTTAAAATTTCCTCCTTTAATTTGTAATCCACTATGCAGCAGATTATATCTCGCGGGGGGTCATTCTCTCTACCTTTTGGGCGCAGAGCTCGGTGTATCCTCTCCATGGCTATAGGCGTTTGCGGGGGGCCGGCGGAGGAGGTCATTGAAGATGTGAACTACTGCCTGGGAGATTTGCTCCCCCTCAACGGATTCTGGAAGGCCCCTGACCCGGAGATTGTGCCTCCGACCTCTGTTGTCGAGGTCTTCCAGGTGTCGCTGCATGTCCCGCATCCGCAGCGTGTGAGAATCAAGGCAGTTGGTAACCGAGTGGATGGCGGTGTCGTGGCGATCGATCACTGTCTCAACCGTTTAAACGCGGTCAGTCAGGGCGTGAAACTCTAGCCGCAGTTCAGAGATGGCGGCTGATAAAGTGTCCTTTATATCCTCAGCTATAGAACGGAGATCGTGGATACTGATCGGCGGTTGGGGACTAAGTACAATCCCTTCTCCGCTTCCACCGGAGCGGGTGTGGAGAGCGTCTGGAGGGGACGGGTTGTTCAGCGGCAGCGGTTGTGCTCCGGAGTGTACAGGGCCCTGTTGAGCAGGCGCCATGTTGCCTCTGCCGGCCCTGAACATCTCCGGGATATTGTGGCTTCGTGAACCGTTTAAGTCCCGGGGAGACCTAGAGCGGGAGGCAGATGAGGCTCGGGAAGCAGTACCCATTGTCCGAGGGATTATTGGCGTGTAAATACCTCCAGGCTTCTTTAGGAATCTCCTGTGGTGGACGGAGCTCTGAACTCAGACGTCCGTCTCCATGCCAGGTCAGGCCACGCCCCATAAGATGAGATAATATGTGGAGCCACTACTTCTGTTGACCCATAAGTAATTACATCCAACCCCCACAGTTACTCTATGGTTTCAGGATATGTTCGACTGAGTTCATTAAAGGTCTTGGGAAATCAAAGGGAAGTAGATACACTATATTACCAAAAGTGTTGGGACACCTGCCTTTACACGCACATGACCTTTAATGAAATCCCAGTCTTTGTCCATAGAGTTCAATATTGAGTTGGTCCACCCTTTGCAGCTATAACAGCTTCAGCAGAGAAGAGTGAGGGAATCCAATGAAATGGGGTACATAACAGTACCAACCAGTATTTATCCACACACTCAAAATGGGCAGGGCTCAGTGACCAAAAAAGCATATGAAAAAATTGTGCACTGTGTCAGAAAGATGACCCAGTACTAAGTGCCACATAGATGAGCCCTGGGAAATTATTACCAGACTAATGTAATATTGAATTAAATATGATTTATTGAAAAAAGATCAATTGTTAAAAATATAGCAGTTCCACACCTAAAACTATAAATAAATAAATGTAAAGGTCTGGGAATAGGGACAAACAACAAACACACACAAGACAAACAATGGACTTATGAAAGCAACACTGTGTAGCGCAGCTGTAGACTGTTAATCAGAGCTTCCATGAACTTCCATGGGCTCTTCTTCATAGCTAAAATGCCGAATACTGGCTCCAGAGACGGCCACTCACAGATGGTAAGGAGCGGAGAACCGCTATGGAAAGGACTGGCTGGCTGTCATATAAATAGTAACAGCTCCCATGTCTCCTATGTCCGAGACATAGACATACTCCTTAGTTTTAGTGAAGGGATCTCTTATGGTGTCAGCATACTAAGACATTTTGGACAATTTAATTCTCCCAACTTTGTGGGAACAGTTTGGGGATGGCCCCTTCCTGTTCCAACATGACTGCGCACCAGTGCACAAACAAGGTCCATTAGGGCGGCACAGGATATATTCCTGGCCAGCAGAATACAATGGTTACTGCTATAGCCACTGGCAGTAACTGTATGTAGACAAATTTGACATGCTGGTTGTACCCAAGTTGATCGATCGATCAACATGGGTAAAATCAGCCTGCCCATGCATGATTTGAATTTGGGCTGGTCCCTGTTGAACTGGCCGTAATTTGAACTGTCTATTGCTGGCTTAACATAGCAAGGCCAGAAAGACTTTTTTTTTATTACAATTTTTTTTTTAAGTCACATATAAAACACACACATTAATGAAGCTCTTTGTTAATTAATACTTATACTTATTTATGCAAGCAGTATAAGTACCTAAATTTGACTTGGTATCAACCTCTTCCAGTCCCTGTACAGTGTCCAGAGGGGAAAAGGGGTGAGGAAGAAACAGGACAAGGGGCCAATCAATTGTGAGAGAGAGTGACCAAGAGATGATCTCATGAGTCTGCTGCTTCTCCTTTCACTTGTTTCACTGGGGTGGAGCAAGTGTTACTGAACTGCAGCAGAGAAAAATCAGGTCTTCTTCCTTGCAAGATGGGTATGTGTTGTGTGGCAGTGCTGTGTAAAGCTCAGAACTTAATGGACAATTATACAAATAATAATGGTAGGTAAAATAGCTTCCATATATTTATGTCACTTGTGCATTTAGCCTGGAGTTCAGCTTTAGGCCCCTTGAACGTGTGGCCATCTAGGTGTGTTCCATTTGGGAGGGATGGGTGCAGCACCCTGCCGCCAGTCAAAGTCTATGGCAGACTGTGGCTGGATGGGGCTGAACGTGTACCGAGTGGCACTTGTATTTAGGACCCTGTATGTTCAAAGATGAAGGTCTGGAAACAGATCTTCTGAGTTGGGAGAAAACACTGTTTTTAAATTGAGAAGAAGGTCAATTCCTCTGGTTCATCTCTTTGGCTTAGCAGAAGGTGGTACTACTTTTATTTTTATTTTTTATTTATAATATTGTTTAGAAAATTACAGATCAGATTTTTTTTTCCTGCTAAAGAAATTCATATTTTGTATATTTCTTTTGTAACTCTTTTTTGCTGTGACTGTGCATTCATGACTATTTCATTTGGTTTGTCTTTTATAGGTGATATTCTACCAATTTTTTCTTACGGTCACAGTGTTGGCAAGTCAGTGACTGGTGGGTATGTCTACCGGGGCTGTAACTCACCAAATTTAAATGGCCTTTACATCTTCGGAGATTTCATGAATGGGTAAGAATTGAGCCAATATGGCCTGTAGATAGCGTAATAATACCTATGTCCAGTGGTGTATTTAGGTTTTGTGCTGCCCTAGGCCTGACTAAGCTTGCGCACCCCCTAATTTAACTATGACCCACCCCTTCCTGTCAAGGCCACACCACTTCCTTTTTAAGATCCGCCCTGTCATCTTCATGGGAGGACAGAGGGACGCCGCGGGAGGAGGACAGTGAGGGATGCGGCATCTTTTCATTTGGGGGGTAAGGGGATATGTGCTGGGTGCTTTGGGAGGCTCTTGCACTGAAGTCGTGTCCCTCCTCTGTGGCGACTCCTCCTCCTGGCTGTGTACACTAGAACATTAGAGCCGAGAAGGAGAAGGGAGGAGGAGCCGAGGAGTGTGTGTGGCTGACAGTGGGGAGAGAGGTGTCGGCTGCCACGGAAAGCCCATCGCCGCTTGTGGGACTCCGGGTGGCAAATGTCCTGGGTGCCCACGCTGGCGCATCCCTGTCTGGCCAGTTACCAAAACTCAGTGCCGGAACTTGTGGGCTCCGGGACAGTGGCGTCACTAGGGTTGGCCTAGAGGATATCAGGTTAGGCACTTCCTAATGGCTCAGTCCCTGGGAACAGTAATGGATAATGGCCAACAGGCTCTCTTACCAGACCCGATGAAACCGCAACAGTGATCCCTCTGGCTGGACGTTCGCTCACTCTGGGTTGCCCAGGCCGACTCAGTAGTGTAGCATGTCTCTACCCTGGCAGTGGCTTCATCTTTCTCCTCCTCTGGTGGTGCGGGTACAGCATGGCTCTCTTTGGTGGTGCAGGTACAGTGTGGCTCTCTGGTGGTGCGGGTACAGCGTGGCTCTGGTGGTGCGGGTACAGCGTGGCTCTGGTGGTGCGGGTACAGCGTGGCTCTGGTGGTGCGGGTACAGCGTGGCTTTCTGGTGGTGCGGGTACAGCGTGGCTCTGGTGGTGCGGGTACAGGGGTACAGTGTGGCTCCCTATCTGGCTTCCCCCAGCACAGTATTCTTTTTCTCCTCCTGTAACACCCCCCAGCAGAGTGCATGCATGCTGGGGGCTGTAGCATGATGTCTGTGGACACACAGGGATGCCACTCTTCAGGGACTACTTTTCCCATGATGCCCCCAGAGTCTTCTGATTGGCCCTCTGCTGTGGCCAATCATGGGGAGGGAAACAGCGGTCAGGAAGCTGAGCGGCGGTGCGGCAAAACCTATTAGAGCCGCTCCCTCTCTCTTCTCCCTTCAGCTGACAGAAAGGGGAGGGGGGGTGAGCGGGGGAGATACACAGACAGCCCGCATCTGCTCCATTTACCAGAGAACTCGGCAGCTGCAGAGAACTCCCCCGCTCGCCCCCCTCCCCTTTCTGTCAGTCGAAGGGAGAAGAGAGAGCGGCTCTAATTGGTTTTGCCGTGCCGCCGCCCAGCTTCCTGACCACTGTTTCCCTCCCCATGATTGGCCACAGCAGAGGACCAATCGGAGAGAGAGAATCACGGCTTTACGGGGGCAGCTTGACGGCTCCTGCTTACACTGCTTTCTGGCCCCATCTGCAGCCGCGACGCCACTGCGCTGCTAAGCTTTACTCTACTGATGTGCCCTGCTGTGCGGGAGGAGGGCGCGGATGCCATTTTGGTGGTGGGGGGGCGGCTTTTTTGCCGCCCCCCGCAAAGTGCCGCCCTAGGCTTGGGCCTTGTTGGCCTAGGCCAAAACACAGCACTGCCTATGTTACCTATTCCAGGGAATCAAAGGTGACATCTTGGCTCAGTCAACAAATTGGTTGTCTGCACTGTAAAGGCTGTAAGTCCACCTCCACTGAACATTAATATTTCAGTTTTGAGTAGTTTCTGAATCTTATGCTTTCCTTTATCTTTCAGGTTTGTAAGTTAGTTCTTATTTTCTCAAAGTGAGCCTGTGCTTTGCCCATGGCCATACTTTCCTTTTAACCACCTTTGCTTTGTTCTTTTGGTTCTGAGTATGAGAAGCAAGCGACCCATTTCCCATCCTCCTACGAGGAAGCGCTGGGTGCCTTTGCTGCCAATCACTATGCATCAATATTGTCAATCGGAGGTGGGGAGAGGGTCCTATTTCGTGTGTAAGTTCTGACCAGAACAACAAGCGCTTACACAGGGCGTCTACTCTTTGGGGTGAACATGACAGGGGAGTGAAGGGACCTAAGTATAAGCAGCTCTAGGGACCGGGATTTAAATTAACTCGTTGACTTGCTCTGCATGGGCAAAGCACGTGTTCACTTTGAAATTGGTATGGGTGTTTTGAAAAAGAACATTTAGTGTATAAACCCACACGGTTTTCAAATTGGGAGCAGTGGCTTTGTCCATGCTGCCACTGCATCCCAATTGGCATTAATGGGACTGCCTGCACAGAGATGCATGGAACACTTGTGCATCCCCATACTGGAAACCACAGCCCTCGTGTGGACGTACACTTAAGTATGCCCATGTGAACTAAGCCTTTGTCTCATTCCCAGAGTTTAGCTTTAAAGTTTTTTTCAGGGAGTGCATCTGCTTTAAATTCAATCTACCTCTTGACCTTGCCTTTTAAACCACAAGGGAAACTGATGTCATTGTAATAGATACACTAATGTGGTGATAAATATTTTAATGGCTATACTAGCATTATTACTGAAAACTGAACATGCTTAATCTATTTATCTATTAGTAAGATAAATGAAAAAGTTTGGTGCTGGAATACATTGTTCTGAAAGTTCTGAGGGTCAAAAACATCTTCTATACAATTCACACATCAAAATACCCTTGGAACCCCAGTGATTCCATCCCCATCTCCACCCATTTGTTACATGCATCATTGATAGGTCCTCCCTAACCTAGAAGACAAATACTTTCATCATCCATCTGTAGAAGAAAAAGTTGTTTTTATTATATTGCATTAACATTTTGTTTTTTTAACAAAGTCGGCTTATGGCATTGCATGAAGACGAGAAAACCAAGACATGGACAAGGCAGGATATCTGTATGGGAGATAATTCAGTCTGCGCTTTCCCGAAGCTAATAAACAAATACACCAAATACATCATTTCCTTCGCAGAAGATGAAGCAGGTAACTCGTTAAACCAGTGGTTCTCAACCTTACTAGTGCCGTGACCCCTTGATAAAATTTCCCAAGTTGTGGGGACCCCTAACAGTAAAATTATTTTTGTAGCGTGGGTTGTCAGCACCCTAGGCAAGACAAGTAATTTGCACACCTAATCCATGGACATTTAGCTTTCCCTGAGTACCTTCCACTCATACAGTATTAAAACCCCTTATGCTAAGTTTTAGAATATACCACTCTCTTTCCCTTTTATCTATCTCTATGCTAATTTCTTGTCCCCCCCCATCCCTCTCTCTAGCCATCTTTCTTGTTCTCTTATTCTTTCTCTCCCTTTTTCTTTGTTCCTCCCCCTCTTTTCCTCTCCCTTCCATGTATTCTCTATTTTTATTCCTTCTCTTACTCCTTGGTGGGGGAATGGGATGAATGCCAGTGCTGATGGGGAGTTGGGATGAGTGGTAGTGCTGGTGGGGGGGGGGGGTTGTGGGATCAGTAGCAGTGCTGGGGGGAGTTCTGATCAGCCAACTTAGGTGCTCTTGATAAAGGTCATCTGCTGATCTGAGAACTGTAGTGGGGACTTTTAATGGCAACTATAATCACAGGTAGGGTTACTCAACGTCTCCGACTTTGTGGTGTCTCATAGCAGTGACACCTATGCCGAAATCAGGAGATGGGGTCTCCCTCCAGCCCCTCCCACTTCACATTCCTCATCAGTTTGCTAACCTCTAGTCTCTGTCCCTCAGGCATGCCGTGAACTGAATGGGCGGCTGCGAAGAGGCTGAGTGGGTGGCCGCGGGCTCCAGGAACAGCCCAACTGGGCAGTCACAGGTTCCAGGGACAGCCCTGCTGGGTGGCCGCGAAAAGGCTGGGAGAGCAGCGTAGGCTTCAGGAATAGCCCAGGATTCAGTGACCCCTGGCAAACCGTGGGTCCAGACCCCCAGGTTGAGAACCACTGAATTAAACAGACAAAGCTAAACCATTATGACATCATTGTCTCAATAACAAATCAGATTCCTTCTTCTCTAAGAGAAAACAAAATGTGTTGCTTTAGCCAGCATGTGGGCAGGTTGAAACAGTTAGGTGCTGCCCAGCAGGAAGGTGAGAGTTAATTCCATGACGGTTTCTTGACCTTTTTTGGCACAATCCTGTCTGGGTCCGGCCCCCTTGTCCTGTGTGATATAAATTGGGTCAGTGGTCCGGCTCAGAGAGGCTTCTTGGGAAAGAGACAACCAAGTCCAAAAATTTCCAGCGCAGCGTAAGGGATTGAGAACCTGGAATAGCAAAAGGATATTGTGTGCTACTGTCCATGTGTAGAGACTTTGAACTTGGAGTTCACCCTGAAGACACCAGAACTGGAGTATGCCTCTGAAGGACTTACACTTGTGTGAGAGAACCTCTGAAGGACTATGATTATTCGAATGCACTTTTGCAGGTATGCCGGGGCAGCACATAAGCTGGTAGTTATAGTTAGGAAATTAGGAATAATATTGCCTTTATATGTTGGACTAAGAAATTTCTATTTTGAACTTATTCAAGTAAAGTATTGAATGATGTCCATGTCTGGTCTGAAGTTATTTAAGAGGTGTATTGCAAGTAACTGGCACACACACAGTTAACCAGTGGGCACATTGGGGTATGAAGGTATTCTTGTGGAATGGAGTAATATGAAGACACAAGTGGTTCCCTGGAGCAGTGTTTCTCAACCTTTTTTCAGTCAATTTACCCTTTAAAATTATGCACAATCCCGCGGCACCTCATTCCTAAATGTAAAACAACTAAGCTAATAGCTTTATATAACGCAGCAACATCCACACATTTAGGACACCCAGTGTTAGAGGTGATTTATTCTTCCAAAGCAAATACACATTTGCACACTGGTACTGACTAGTATTCCAATGTATCTCTTCTCCATCAGTTTCTCTCCTTCATTTAGGGCAAACATGGATGCTGTGCAAGCGCCCCAATGTCCTCCTTATCAACGGATAATGTGTCAGGACACTGGTGGCTGGAATGTTGTAATGGTGCACAAAGAAAACTTGTGGCTTTGTGTAACTAAAGGCAAGCTTCATCCTCCCGCTAGCTTGTGTACAATTTTTGAGCAATTTTTAGGCATTTTGCCAAGGCACCCCTAAGGAAACCTGAAGGCACTAAGGTTGAAAAAGCCTGACCTAGAGTAACGGAAGTTTAACAAGCAGCCAGTAGCGTATACCTGTTATAGGTGGCACGGCCTCTAGCAGCAAGAGAGATTTTGTTGGGACCCCTGCTACCTGCAGTCTGTCTCCCAGAGCAACAGAAGCATATTGCACCGAAGAGGTTCCCCATCCTTTACGGAGGTTCAAGAGTTAAGTTGAGTGTATGTGTGGCGTCCATGCAGGGTGCACAGCGGGGCCCACACCACTACTGGGGATTTGTAGTAGAAAACGCCAGACAGGTGGTTGAGGGCCCCTCCTAAATACAAGTTATGGTGAAGGTGTACATTTTCACAGAGACCCGAGAGTTAACTGGAGAACAGTTAGGGTGCTAGTGTACATGGTGTACGTTCATCTCTAATTGTAGAGGTCTGCCTTAAAGAGGAAGTAAACCCTGGTAAACCCTTACCTGACACCGAAGCCTGCGCTGTCGTCATTGCCCCCACGAGCAGGGAGCTTCCATCTTCACCCCTCTTCCTTCCGGGGCCGCAAACTCTGGCTCTGTGACTGGCCGGAGTCCCGTGATATCACTCCGGTGCATGCGCGCGCATGACCCCTATTACAAACGGCACGATGTGCCCTTTCTAAAGGGCGCATGCGCGGTAGTCATTGGCAATCATCTTTTTAGTAAATATCTCCTAAACCATGGAGGTTTAGGAGATATTTCAAGCACCTACAGGTAAGCCTTAATATAGGCAGCCTCATCCTTGTCCCAGGACATTGTTAAAGACGGCACAAAGGTACCCCATGTGTGCAGTAAAAGGACCCTAACGTACCCCAGAAGAACCCACGCAGGGTAGGCCTTCCATGTAACCCAGCAGCTGGTGCCCAACAAGTTAAGGGGAAACATGGAGGACATGACAAACAACCCCACCTGGCCAGCCTAAAAATGAGGCCCAATCAGAGTTCACTAAAAGAACATATATGGTGTGTATATATATATATATATATATATATATATATATATATAAAACCACTACTAGAAATGACCACCAATGGGGTAGTATGTCCTGAGGTTGCTGCATAACACCTGTATGTGTTCCCACATATGACAAACAAATATAATGCCAATAAAAAGTGAAGCACTACCTATCTAACAAAGTGAAATACCAAACATAACACAATACTCAAGGGACAGTGAGTGTACCAATTACTGGTATTTGTAATACTTGCAGTGTTACAATAATGGTCATAACCCCTAAATAATAAGCCAACATAATAAGTAATATCTGTGTATGGTTCAGTGACAATAACAGGCAATAATAATAAATACACAAATGAATAAACAAAATACCTGTGATAATAGAGTCTCTACTGGCTATGACACAAATGACATAAGGTCTATGTGATCAGCTAATGGATGTGAACTAAAGTCCAGAAGGTTAACATGCCAAGCAATCTGTGATAACACTCCTTAAAACATATCAAGTTTCTGTGAATACTGTGTTCTTCTAACACAAATAGCATGGGCCCTCCACCGGTCACATTATGCGCTTACCTCATAGGAAGACCCAAAAATATCCATAAAAGCCTTCCCCTTACGGGTATAGCTCCAATGGCTGCCAACTTCCCAGTTGTTCCTGGGAAGCTTGCTTCCCTTGTATGGTTTACCTTGTGGGGCGTGGTCTGGAGCTGCATGGAATAGGACGTGCAGTGTGAGAGCTCCGCTCGAGCAACATCCTAATACCTGATCCTGGGGGTCACCTTCCCCACACACAGACGCTAGAACACCTCAGGCTGCCTACCTGATCCAGTGCCATCATGTCTCCGCCAAAAAAGTCGAGTGCCATCGCCAAGCTTGGCAAATATCGTCACGGAGAGCGGGACCCTGAGGAGGAAGGTGGCATCCCCCAGCTCCCAAAGGAAGATGATCAGGCCTCCGGAGACACTGCCAGGGAACTGGAAGCCATCGCCCTGTGCCAATACACGCTCACCTCCAGGATTGAGGAGGTAAAGGTAGATATCTCCCTGATCAGGCAAGACATCCACAAGCTGCGGGAGCGTATATCCGAGACTGAGCGCTGCGTCGGCCACATGGAGGATGGCATACACACACTCCAGGTTACTACTGAACAGCTGCAATCCCAGCTAAACGCAGTCCTCTCCAAGCAGGACGACATGGAGAACCATCTTCGCAGGTGTAACTTACGCTTCATGGGACTTCCTGAGCGGACTGAGGGCGCAGATCCCCAAACCTACCTGGAGAACCTGCTAATCAAGACATATGGCAGAGAGGCCTTCTCCACAATGTTTGTGGTGGAGCGCACCCATCGCCTGGTAGCCAAACCCCCGCCTAATGGCGCCCCACCACGCAATTTAATCGCCAAGTTTTTAAACTACCGTGACTGGGACACCATCCTCCGGCTCACCCGGGAGCGAGGCAATATCCCCCTCGGCAATGTGACAGTGGCAGTTTTCCCGGACTTCTCGGCCGAGGTCCAGAAGAAAAGAGCGAGGTTCACCGAGGCAAAACGACAACTGCGAATACATCATCTACCATACGCGATGCTCTTCCCTGCACGGCTCTGGGTGGTGAGCGACGGCAAAGCACAGTTTTTTGAGGAACTGCAGGCTGACATTTCCTGGCTGGAGCAACGCAGTGCGGCCGGCCCGGCTCACGCATAGGCCCTCATCCACCTTGTATGATTTACCTCATACACAATGTGCTCATAAAATTAGAGAAACTGACGAATTGTATAAAATCTTTTCTTTCATTTAAAAAGATTCAGAATGACACTCACACTTGTAGGTGCACTCCCTCCAGTGCACTCAAGTAAATAGCTACACACTTTGGGAGTGTATGGCCCCCTTAATAGTCATTTAGATATTTGCAAGTACTCGGCTCTGGAAGATGCAGTGTATATCCTATTGGTGTGCAATGACGTCACAAGGCTCTGACCCGACACGTTTCATCACTCGCAGCGTGACTTTCTCAAGAAAGGCATCAGGGTGGGACCTTGTCGCACTTCACTCATTATACTATATATGGTATATATTCAGCAGTTTTATTTGAATGGCATAATTATTTCAGACCCCTTAAACTTTATAAAATGGTCAGCAACCTCCAGTGACCAGATGAGTTAGCCTGTTTATAGCAGTCATGCCAAGCAGGATTTTTGCTAGTCATGCAAACACACATACTCAAATACCCATATGTATGTGCACATAGAACTAAACTTACTTTTTCTTTCATATTCTTAATAGGAGAACTGTATTTTCTGTCAACATCGGATCCAATCTCATTGTCCCCCTATGGAACCCTGTACCGTTTTGTGGACCCATCAAGGTTAGTATCTATAGAGAATATTCAGAACTCAATATGTACTGTTTGAGTTATTAAAGGTGCAAAACATTTGTGACGTATTATCCTGATTGAGTGGCAAAAGTATAGATGCTGAATCGCAGTTACTTGTCGCTACAATATACTGTATGCTCATATATTTGCGGTCCCCTGGCTTGCCTCAGATACATTTATTCATCTATAGTGGACATGTACACTCTATGCAGGTGCCCAAAGAATTAAACATATTTTATCTTGCCTAGGGTAGTTCAGATCCCACCTGTTTACAAGTATTCACATAACTCAGTACCCAACTCCACCCTCCTTTACCATTAAATAACGACACTAATGCCCTGTATACACGGTCGGACATTGATTGGACATTCCGACAAAAAAATCCATGGATTTTTTCTGACGGATGTTGGCTCAAACTTGTTTTGCGTACACACGGTCGCACAAAGTTGTCGGAATTTCTGATCGCCAAGAACGCGGTCACGTACACCACATATGACGAGACTATAAAAGGGCAGTTCTGAACCAAGTGCGGCACCCTTTGGGCTCCTTTTGCTAATCTCGTGTTAGTAAAAGTTTGGTGAGAGACGATTCGCGCTTTTTCAGACTCGTGGTTTTAAGATCGTTTTCTGCTGTTCAGTTTGTGCTTGTGGGTTTGTATCTGCTCTTCGTTGCGTGCAGTCAGTTCGTATTGAACTATTTATTGCGATCTTGTCCACTTGTTACTGTTTTTCAGGTCGCTCTTCACAGGCCTTGCTGTTCTTCAGTGCGTTCTGTTACTTCGTTCTGAGCAGCCGACCGTTTTCTAGCCATGTTGCATATACGTACTCCTCATAGAGTTCCTGCTGTGCGGGGGCTTGGTGTTAGGGTCCTGACCTTGACACAAGTCCAGTCCATGAACAGGGTGGGGAAGAGTTCATGGACCAAGAATTGGTTGCTCTAGCGTGACTAGTTCTGTCATATGCCTTTGCTCCGTGAGATTCGTGAGAGTAATCCTGATGATTTCAGGAACTTTCTCCGGATGACGGACCCCGTATTTCACCGTTTGTTGGCTTTGCTGACCCCCTATATCAGCAGGCAGGATACCTGCATGAGGCAAGCCATCACTCCGGAGCAGAGGCTCGTCGCCACCCTGCGGTACTTGGCGATGGGGAGAAGCCTGCAGGACTTGAAGTTCTCGACAGGCATCTCCCCCCAGGCTCTGGGGATCATTATCCCAGAGACCTGTTCTGCCATCATCCAGGTCCTGCAGAAGGAGTATATTAAGGTAAGATTTTTATCCTTTAATATCACATTTTATTGTATTTAATGTTTGATAATATATTGTATTTCTTTCCTCATTCCCTAATTACCATGATTGGAATATGCTGTGAATGTCCCCTTTGTCCTCATTCATGCTGGATTTTTCTTTAATTTTTTATTTTCTCCTTCATACATATTTGCCTTCACTTACCTCCCCAGCATGCTCTCCTGGCCCTATATTCACCTCATGTAGTCACTTAACAATGTATTTTATCAGCTCCATAGTAGTGCTTTACCCCAAACACCCCTAAAATGTTTTGTAATGTGATTTGTGCTTTAAATTCAGGCAGAGTGCCAGAGGCTTTTTTTTTGGGTGTCCCCAAATCATTTTGGACCCTCCCTCCCCCCAACTGCTAAGTCAGCTGATACCAATTCTCTATCTATCCTCAATCCTCTATCTGCTGACTTTGCCAAACCCATACTGTCAGAGTCCTGGATGTGAGGCCGGATTGCAGAGGGGGCGCCCCTTGCGACTAAGTGCAGCGTAACCCTGGGAGTGAGACAGGGAGTATGGTGCCCAAAGGTGCACGGGTTGCCAGAGTGCTGTTGCTGAGTAGCAGATAGCAGGGAGCTGCTGGGGTGCGCTGGTAAGGTTGAAGGGCAACCGTGCAAGGAGGGATTCCAGGTATGGAGCCGTGAAGCAACCAGGAGCGGAGTCAGAGCCAGGCCAATGGTCATTCAGCACAGGAATCAGTCCAAGATGAGGTACAGCAGGATAATCAGGAACAGAGAAGGTAGCCGACGCGGGGGTCAAACACAGGAGGACGATCAAGGTACAGATGCGGAGCCGAAGAATAGTCAGGTCCAAGCCGGGGTCAATGCAGGCGGAATACTGGAGCAGTCAGGCAAGCCGAGTAGTAACAGGAAGCAGATATCACAACAGGAACAAGGAACACAGGAAGCTGATGATAATCCAGCAACCAGCATGCACCAGCAGCAGGCTTAAATAGGCAGAAGGGCGCCACCATGAGGAATACTGGCAGAATTACCCGTCCTACGGTTATCACCCTGACAGTGCCCCCCCCCCCCCAGGGGCAGCCTCTGGATGCCCAATCTAGCCCATTTTTCAGGGTATCGGGCTTGAAACCTCTGCAACAGTCTAGGGGCATGAATGTTATCTGCTGGTTCCCAAGAATTATCTTCTACAGAGTAACCTTTCCATTTAACAAGAAATTGAACAGTCCTACCTCTCCGACGGCAGTCCAGAATGGCTTCTACTTCGTATTCTGTTTCATTGTCCACCAAGATTGGAGGCGGCGGAGCTTCTTCTCTCCCTGGAAAAGGACTGGAGACAACAGATTTTAATAAAGAAACTTGGAATCCTGGGTGTATTTTAGGAACTTGGTAAAGACAATTCAAATGCCACCGGGTTAATTTCCTTCTTAATTGTGAATGGACCGATAAACCTTGGTCCTAACTTCTGGGAGGGGCAAGGAAGCTTAAGATTTGTTGAGGAAAGCCACACTCTATCTCCAACTTTAAAGACGGGATCTCTCCTCCCCTTGTCATAATGTTTTTTATAATTCTCTTGGGCCTTCTGCATAGTTGCCTGGAGAGTTAGGTAATTAGCCTGAATGGCATTTATCCTGTCCTGGACTGCGGGGACTGAGGTCTCTGGTATAACATTAGGCAAGAATGAGGGATGGAAACCGTAGTTGGCCCAGAAAGGTGACTGATTGGTGGAAGCATGGATTGAGTTGTTGTATGCAAACTCCGCACACGGGAGTAGCAAGGACCAGTCATCCTGGGAGAAGGAGCAGAAGCAACGTAAGTACTGTTCTAAAGTTTGATTAGTTCTTTCGGTTTGACCGTTGCTTTGAGGATGGTAAGCTGAAGATAGGCACACTTTAATAGAAAGCATTTTGCAGAGCTCCTTCCAGAACTTAGAGGTGAATTGCACCCCTCTATCGGACACAATGTTGCTCGGTAGGCCGTGAAGTCTGACAATCTCCTTTATGAAGATCTTCGCCGTGTCAGCAGCAGATGGTGTACCCATCATGGGCAAGAAATGCGCCATCTTGGACAGGCGGTCAACGACTACCAAGATGGTTGTAAATTTCTCAGAGGGTGGTAACTCTACTATGAAATCCATAGATATTTCTTTCCATGGTTGCTCCGGCACAGGCAATGGGCGTAGTAGACCCTAAGATCTGATGTTAGACCCCTTGTTACGTTGACAAATGGTGCAGGAACTGACACATTCTCTGCAGTCAGGCTTCAGAGTGGGCCACCAAAAAGATCGTTGAACAAGCTCCAAAGTCTTTCGTACCCCAAAGTGACCAGCAAGTTGGTGGTCATGTAAAGTCTTTAGGACCTGGGCTCTGGCTTGTTGTGGAACAAAAATTTTGTTCTGATACCAAAGAAAACCTTCCTGGTTTCTTAAAGACAGTGCTTCTGGTTCAGAGCATTGGGAAGAAGCTTGTTTCAGTGAGGAACTCAGGTCGGTTTGAATCATGAGAAAATTCTGTGGAGACAATATAGTGCTAGGAGTAATTTCTTCGGGAGTGTCAGGAAACATCCGGGACAAGGCATCGGCCTTCCCGTTCTTAGACCCCGGGTGGAAGGAGATATGAAAATTGAATCTGGCAAAAAACAAGGCCCATCGAGCTTGTCGGGGTCTCAATCGTTTAGCAGTGCGAAGATACTCCAGGTTTCTGTGATCCGTGAATATCATGATGGGATGCTGAACACCTTCAAGGAGGTACCGCAATTCCTCCAGGGCAGTTTTAATAGCCAAGAGCTCTCAATCTCCCACATCATAATTCCTTTCAGACAGACTCATCTTCTGCGAGGAGAAGGCCACAGGATGGAGTAACGACTTAGGACCCTGACGTTGGGGTAAGACTGCCCCTGTGGCAACTTCAGAGGCGTCAACCTCTAAGATGTAAGGGAGGGCCGGATCAGGATGTTGCAGGATAGGTGCGGAGGTAAAGAGGGATTTGAGCTTATCAAAAGCTGATTGGGCTTCTGAAAACCACAGGAACACAGTATGTAAACGGGTAACTTGGGTGATTGGTGAGATGATGGAGGAAAAGTTCTTTATAAACCTCCTATAAAAGTTCTCAAACCCCACAAATCTTTGTACTCCCTTTTTATCCGATGGAGTTGGCCAGTCCAAGATTGCCTGTACCTTTTGCGGGTCCATGGCAACACCACCAGTGGAGATAATTAGCCCCAGGAATTGTATTGACTCCTTTTCGAAATCACACTTCTCTGCTTTTACATAGAGTTTGTGCTTACGTAGAATGTGCAGAACTGTCCTTACATGTGTACGATGGAGCTCCAGGGTGGTTGAAAATATCAGGATATCATCCAGGTAGATGATGACGAAGTAATCCAGAAATTCTCGAAAGATATTGTTTACGAAATGTTGGAATGTGGCCGGGGCGTTGCACAATCCAAATGGCATCACTAAGTACTCGAAATGTCCAAAGCGAGTTCTAAATGCTGTCTTCCATTCGTCACCCTCTCGGATGCGAACGAGATTGTAGGCTCCTCGAAGGTCAAGCTTAGTAAATATTCGGTCAGTACGGAGTCTCTGGAAAAGTTCCGGAACTGGAAGAAGAGGGTAACGTTTTTTTATAGTGATTTTTTTGAGCTCCCTGTAATCCACACATGGTCTAAGGGATTTGTCCCTTTTTTCGACAAAAAAGATTCCGGCTCCAGCAGGAGAAGAGGAGGAGCGGATGAAACCTTTCTCCAGGTTTTCATCAATGTATTGTCGCAATGTTCCTAGTTCCATCTCCGAGAGGGGGAATATGCGACCGAATGGGATTTCGGCTCCTGGGAGTAATTCAATTGGACAATCGTATGACCGGTGTGGTGGCAGGACATCAGCCTTTTTCTTGTCAAAGACATCTGCAAACTCCTGGTAGGCCGGTGGAATACTCTGGTTGTTGACAGGTACAGGTTGAACTGACAGGCAACTGGCTACATTACTGGTTTCAGGGGCAAGACAGTGCTGTAGGCAATAAGGTGAAGTGAATGAAATTTCTTTCCTGATCCAGTTGATCTGGGGGTTGTGAGCTTGGAGCCATGGGGTACCCAAGATGACGGGGAACATAGGTGAGCTTAGAATGTCAAAACGTATGAATTCCTGATGACATAATAAAGAAAGAGCGACCAACTCTCCTAGGGAAGAAAAAAGCCGTGCCACATCCAAAACATAAACAACAGAAAAGAAAGGGTTCCCCTGTATGGATTTTCCCGGCACTTGCACAAAATTTGTATACAGTAGCAGAGTACGGACTCATATAAAGAATAAAAAAGTATATTTATTAAGGAAAAAATTCATTTTCTAAAAACAGTGTGGATATCATACATAGCAAAAACATATTACATAATAGACATGGTTCATATAAATCAGTCAACAATGATAACGTATACAGAATAAAAATCTCTCTTCAAATCCGACGCGTTTCGGGGTACATAGTATATCGGTCCTTCTTCAGGGTCATAATTGAAAAGAGGGATTCATCTGAGTTAATTGAAAAAAAAATATGATAAATCAATTAATTGTTATGTAGAATTATCAGTGGAAATCCGTTTAGAGGTTAAATGATCAGTTGATCACTTACCTGAAAATGTTATCAATGGTTACTCTGGGGAACAGTTTAAAAACCACATAAGAAAAGCGAGGCGTATTGCGGGGGATAGTATGCAAGTATATAGATGTAGATACAAGTGCTGCTCCTTCAGTATTGTGAATTCAAGTAGAAGTTAATATACCACAAGTCTCCACAAGGAGGCACAAGGAGGCACAAGGTTTCACCTATTCCTGCCCCCCACGGACGCGTGCAAGCCAGAGCGATATATGACCATCAGGAGTAGTAACCAAAAGAGGAACGGTCTCTTGTGTCACAGGACCGGAACTAGGCAGGGTGCCATCAGCCAGGAGAACTTCCAATCTATTGTTCTTGGGAATTAGGGCCAGACCGAGCTTTACTGCTAAGTCCAAGTCCAAGAAACAACTGCATGCCCCGGAGTCGACTATGGCCTGAAGCTGAACCCCCTTGTCGGCCAACTATAGCGTGATGGAAAGGATAAGGAGAGAAGTGGAAGTTCCGGACATCTGGAAGTACACTGGAGAGTTCTTGGGCACCTTGCTAGGCCTTATGGGGCAGTTGCTCAGGAAATGTCCCTTTCGGCCACAATAGAGACAGAGATTGGCTTGACGCCGACGCTGTTTTTCCTCAGGAGTCAGTGCGGATCGCACCAAACCAACGGGCTTAGCGCCGATCTCTGGTACCAGCACTTTGGGAGTCTGAGAACGTTCAGCCTGGCACTCCCGAAGGCGTCTATCCAACTGGATGGATAGTTGAATGAGCCCCTCAAGGGTAGCAGGGATGCCGACCCTGGCCAACTCATCCTTAAGGGATTCAGAAAGCCCCAGGCGAAACTGGTATTTCAACGCAGCCTCATTCCAGTCTGTATCGGCAGACCACCGGCGGAAGTCCACAGTATAGTCTTCCACCGGGCGCCGTTTCTGTTGAAGAGAATGCAGAGCGGCCTCAGCGGTGGCTGTACGCTGGGGGTCTTCATACAATTGCAACAAGGCCGCAAAGAACATTTCCACTGAACTAGTAGCTGGGTCCTTCTGTTCCCATAACCTGTGGGCCCATGCCTGGGGTTCGTTGGTCAGCAGGGACATAAGAAATCAACTTTGACAGTCTCAGTGGAAAAGGTACGGGGTTGCAGAGCCAGATATAACAAGCAGGCATTCTTGAAGGATCTGAATTTCTGCCGGTCTCCAGAGAAACATTCAGGGGTAGGTACCCGCGGTTCTGGGGGCAAAGTCAGTACTGAAGAGGCCGTAGCAGGGAGATTGGTGGAGGAAGAACCAGGATCCAAAAAGGCAGATGGTAGCATAAAATGTTGGAGTTTTCCTTCTAATTGAAGGTATCCTTCCTGAAGGACTTGGACCAATCGTGTAAGGGTAGCGGCCTGTTGGTATAAAGTCTCTATATTGGGGACGCACCTCCGCCGGCCTCAGTCATGTCTGGATTATACTGTCAGAGTCCTGGATGTGAGGCCGGATTGCAGAGGGGGCGCCCCTTGCGGCTAAGTGCAGCGTAACCCTGGGAGTGAGACAGGGAGTACGGTGCCTAAAGGTGCACGGGTTGCCAGAGCGCTGTTGCTGAGTAGCAGATAGCAGGGAGCTGCTGGGGTGTGCTGGTAAGGTTGAAGGGCAACCGTGCAAGGAGGGATTCCAGGTATGGAGCCGTGGAGCAACCAGGAGCGGAGTCAGAGCCAGGCCAATGGTCATTCAGCACAGGAATCAGTCCAAGGTGAGGTACAGCAGGATAATCAGGAACAGAGAAGGTAGCCGAGCCGGGGGTCAAACACAGGAGGATGATCAAGGTACAGATGCGGAGCCGAAGAATAGTCAGGTCCAAGCCGGGGTCAATGCAGGCGGAATACTGGAGCAGTCAGGCAAGCCGAGTAGTAACAGGAAGCAGATATCACAACAGGAACAAGGAATACAGGAAGCTGATGATAATTCAGCAACCAGCATGCACCAGCAGCAGGCTTAAATAGGCAGAAGGGCACCACCATGAGGAATTCTGGCAGAATTACCCGTCCTACGGTTATCACCCTGACACATACACACTATACCCATTTCTTTTGTGGTCATATTTATGGATGAATTCCCCAAAGCATGTAGTGCAAGGGCCTGCCTGAATACTTTCAAATGGTACTGTTTAAAGTTTTTGTATACTATTATTTTCTTGATAGGTAATAGCAGAATGTCCAAATGTGCTCAAATGTGTACAGTGTGTATTTATATCTTTGTATTATGACACTTCTTACCTGTCCAGTGGGCTGCAATAGTGTAACTAAGGAGGGGCTGTTCAAAGTAATACCCATTATTTAGGCGTTCATCTCTCAATGAAGTGTTGAGGGTTACCTGTCCAAGAGTTCCCCCCCCTATAATGTTAGAAATGGCCCATGAGAGGGGGGGGGGGATCTGATAGGTGTACCTTATACTTTGGTCTTGGCAAAGAATGTTTGTGTCTAATCTGCTTTCCACGTTTATGTGCTAAAAGACAGTTTCCTTCCACGCCACAGGAATGGCAGACTGTGGCCTCCCACTTTGCCCAGCGGTGGGACTTTCCTAACTGCGGAGGGGCAATTGATGGGAAACACGTCCACATCGTCCCACCACCCAACTCGGGGTCGTACTATTACAACTACAAGGGGTTCAATAGTATTGTAATGTTGGCGATGGTGTCGGCTACTTACGAGTTCCTGTATGTGGACGTGGGGAAGAATGGCCGGATGTCGGATGGTGGAGTCATCGCCCAGACGGAGTTCTACAGGCGTCGCCAGAATGGCAGCTTGGACTTGCCACCTCCAGAAGACAATGTGGAAGGACTCCCATTCGTCTTCCTTGCGGATGAAGCATTTGCGCTGGGGGACCATCTTATGCGGCCATTCCCGATGAGGACCCTCACCCCGGACCAGAGGGTTTTTAATTACCGGCTGGCCAGAGCCAGAAGAGTGGTGGAGAACACGTTTGGAATCATGGCCAGCCGGTTCCGCCTATTTCTTACACCCATACACATGGCGGAGTACAAACTGAATCATATTATCCTGGTGTGCTGTGTTCTACACAACTTTTTACGACAACATTCTGCCAACTATGCTGGCTCAGTTGGGCCTGAGGCTGGAATTCAAAATGAACCAACCCTGACGGCGCTTGAAAGTGGCCGTCCTGGCTTGCCCCCCTGAGTGCCCAAGATGTCCAGCTAAGATACCTTGAATTATTTGCGGGTAGGGGGGCTATCAATATGCCAAACAATGTCTAAAACCTTTTTCAAATAAAAAAAAGAAGAAAATTCTTTTGTGACATTTACTGCTTGTGTTTGTTTTAGCTGATCCTGAGAGAAATATGTTGAGTCCTGAAAATGGCGTGATTGTGTAACATTACAAACCAGTGTTGGGTTTTATTTACTAAAGGCAAAGACACTTTGCACTACAAGTGCACTTGAAACTGCACTTGTAGTGCAAAGTGGCTTTGCCCTTAGGAAATAACACCCATTGTCACTGAAAACAGCAATTAGAGCACCACAAAAGTGTTGTAGTGTTGAGACAATAATCCACACAATCTTGATTAACAATCTTTTTAATACCAGCACAATCACATGTGCATTTGTAAAAGGTTTTTAAAACAAACCAACATGTTTGATGTATAACAATTTTTGGGGTCACATTAGAAAAAGTAGAAATGTCCATTTGAGATAAAACAGGCATGTTTCAATCCAACTAGAAAGACACAAAGTTCACATTTGGTAGAACTTGAAGGCAATATCAGACATGAGTATTTACAAACTGTGTTTGATATTGCGTTCAGATGGGGTGAAGTCACCCCAGGAAAAGCCAAATTTTGAAGATGCACACAAATAGCTGAATGTCAACATGTGCGACCTGCCATCATGGGGGATCAAGGGACGTGTTTTGGGGGGGCAACCCCTTCCTCACAGCTACTTTATTATTGAGGAAGGGGTTGCACCCCCAAAAAGCGTCTATTGATCTCCCGTGATGGCAGATAGCACATGTTGACACACGGTGTGCCTCTTCAAAATTTGGCTTTTCGACAATTTGACAAAAGAAGGTAAAAAAATTGTAGCACACGAAAAAACAAAGGGATTTGGAGGGCTTTTAAACTCTCCCTAAAACATCAATGATGTTCTTATTTTCTTGAAGAACATCATTGATCTTTTTCTTGATGTTTTCCAAGTCCCTATTACACCCCATGATCTCCCCGATCAGGATCTGGGCACTTTCAGAGGTGAAAGGATCTGGATCTTCAACATCACGATCACCTAAAAAGATAGAAACCAAAAAAAAACATGTATTATAAATATGCGGGCATCCATCTCTTACCTGAGCCTGTGGTCGCAGACACTCACCTGTTGTGGTGACAATTTCCACCATGTCTTCTTCCTCCTGCTCTGCTTGGCTTTGGGGGATTTCTCCTTCTTCCAGAGGTGGGGGGTCTGTGGTCTCCTCGGATGAGGGGTGTCCTCCGAGTCTTTTATCCCTTATGTAGAAAAAAAATGGTATACTTAGCACACAGATATTTGATGTCAGAACTATAAATATGAAACATTGCTTGGAAATGGGGTACAGTTTTTTTTGTGGGCAGAGTTCCAAGATGAAGCATTTTTCTTGTCCTTTGTCAAGCTTCAATACTTTACCTGTTTTGTAAAAGCTTCACAGATAGAGACCCCCCTATAGTATACACTGGAGCACCTGTGTGGGCCACTAATAAAAAGATTGTTCTTGTGTCCCACACTAGTGCTCCAGATGTGTAAACTGCTGCTGAGTGTCCTCTCCTTACACAGAATCTAGTTTGCATTTCATTCTAGTTACAAACCCATCTACACAACCAAATATTTGTCAGACAAGTAGGCCCTAAAAAATGTGGGGAAATGCATATGGCCAAAAGAATGGTGTTTTCTAGGCCGAACGAACAATGTTTGATACGAACGAACAATGTGGCCCATGAACATGAAAGTTGACATTTTAAACTGGATAACAGTTAATAAAAGCACATGGAGCCGCACGAACGTAATAAACATAAAAAGAATCGGAACACAGCACAACTACTTACTTTTTTGCAGCACTCTCCAGATCTTTCGGTACTGCTCATGCTCTCTTAATTTGAGGTCCGAACACCGCTTCCTGATCTGATCTTTCGATCGTCGTACCCCAAAATTCCGGTGCAAACTTTTGACCACTTTCGCCATGATCTTGGCCTTTCTGATATTGGGGTTGGGGTAAGGTTCATACTTCCCGTCATAGTCGGCCCTCTTCAGGATGTCGACCATCTCCAACATCTCCCCAAAGGACATATTTGATGCCTTAAATCGTCTCTTCCGGGATCGGGACGTTTCAGGCTCCGGGCTTTCCTCCTCCTCCCCCTTGTTGCTATAATTAGCATGCACCTGCTGTGTCTCCGCCATGTGCTCTTCCCCCACTGTGCCGAACGAGAAAGGGCGGGGAATAGACTAGAAAGAACGTCAGGGGCGGGTGGAGTTACACGCATGCGCAGTGTCTATAAAGCGTAACACCCGTGCGTAGTACGTACGATCTGTGAGCGGAGGAAGGAGTATTGGAGGCGCCGATCGTGAAAACGAAGGTAAGATCTAAACTTGGGCCTATACTGCTTCTAGATTGAGGCCTATATTGTAAATATATTAGGAGAGTTTTGCCTAACATTAGGGTTTGTCTTGTGTTGTGTCTTGCAGATAAAATGGATGGCTTCAATGACCACAATTTCCTCCCCCTGTTCATAGACAAATACAGGGAGCTGCCCTGTCTGTGACAGGTGAGACATCCCCATTACAACAGTAAACAAAAGAGGCAGGCAGCGCTGGAGAAACTGCTGGAGTTGGTGAAGCCGGTGGTCCCCACAGCAACCATCCCTTATTCAAAAACCAAAATTGGTGGCCTGAGGAGCACATATCTTAGGGAGCGCAAGAAAGTCACGGATTCCCAGAGATCAGGAGCAGCAGCAGATGACATTTATGTCCCCAGTCTGTGGTACTATGAGAGACTTCGTTTTCTGTCAGACCAGACTGAAGTCAGGGAATCCCTCTCCACTCTTACTTCCACTCTTCCTTCCACCCTATCTTCCACCTCAGCTGAGGCTTCCGATGTCCAACCTGTGACTTCCAGGCAGGAAGAAGTGGAGGAGCCCAGATGGAGTCAGGTATAGCATTGTTCTACAGATTTCTGGTCAATAAATAAATGATGTTTACTAGATGTTATTATTGATCACTAATTGCTGATTTCATAAAGTGTTTTACATATCAATAGACAGTAGTGGGCACCAAAAAGTCGGACAAGAAAGAAAAATGCTGGGCTCAGAATGATAGTCTGTTATATTTGTTAACATTCAATTTGCAACAGTCATGAGATGAAAATTGTGTGTGATTGATGAATAAAAAAATAAAATTATGTCCCTTTTTCATACACAGGAAGACCTCAGCCAGGAGGAGGTTGTGGAATGTGGCACACCGGAGGAGGCGGGGGTAAGTGGCAGCCAGGAAGAGTCAGGGATTAGTGTCAGCCAGGAGGAGGCGGGGCTAAGTGGCAGCCAGGAGAAGCCTGGGACCAGTCGCAGCCTGACAGAATCGCAGGTTCCTCCCCTCCGCCTTCCATATAAAAGACTGAGGAAGGCGACTCACATGCAGGATTCAGCGCTCATGCTCATTCAGGAGGCTTCTGCGTCCCTCAGAGCCTTACCCACTCCTGAAGAGGCCTTTGCCTGCATGGCTGCCACAAAACTGCAGGGCATGCAGGAGGGTCAACGCAAGCTATGTGAGGATCTTCTGTATAAAGTTCTAAGTAAGGGGGTGAGTGGTGAACTAACACCCAATACCCACCTGAGTGAGTTGGCCCCTCCTCCTCCTCCTGCTGCCACAACTCCACCACCAGAGCCACAGTGTGGAAGGAAGACCAGAGAGTGATGACCCTGGGTTCAGTCTGGTCTGGCAAAATATGCAGTCTCTTGTATGACCACAGCCTGGGGACACAGATGTCACCTGCTGCTTTCCGGATCTCTGGGACTTCTGGACCAGACTGCACTCCCTTAGATATGGACTCCTCAGGCCACCAATTTTGCTTTAAATTAATTGATGTGTGCCCTGGGGGCCAAAGGCTTCGCCAATTTCTGCTGTTTCTCTAGCGTTGCCTCCCTCTTTGTTTAGTTGTGAGCCCTTAATAAAGGGATTTTTGGTTAAATTATACTCGCCTATGTGTGTTTTCCTTCAAAAAGGACAGTTTGTTGGTGAGTAGGCAGGTACATTTCAAAAATACATTGTGAAATTAACAAGGGACACCAACACCAAACAATCTCATTGAGATTAAATAATACAAGATATCAATGGTGTTGTGGTAACTTGACACACAAAACACACACAAAAATATTATGGAGTAAAACACCAAAAAAACAAAAAAAAAAAACATCAGCCTTGGAAAAAATACAAACACAAAAAAAAAATTAAAAAAATGCCTTGACCAAAAAAAAAAAAAAAATTTAAAAACCAACAAAAAAAAATTTAAAAACCAACAAAAAAAAATTTGGGAAGATGTGACAAATCTAAATATATTGAAGGAATCACAATAAATAATAAAGAAAGAAGTTTGTGAGAAGTCTGTGTGAATATGAGCAGCAAAACTACTTCATTCTTCTCACATTATAAAGAAGAAGAGAGTGCGCTGTATTAAACTATTTGAAACATTGCAGCTTGACGAAAGTGCTGTATCCATTCCGAACACTAATTTTACCAGACCGAGCTGTTCCGTCTCGGAAATTCTTCTGAGCATGCGTGGCACTTTGTGCGTCGGAACTGGTCACACACGGGCGGAATTGACGCGATCGGATTTTGTTGTCGGAAAATTTTATAGCCTGCTCTCAAACTTTGTGTGTCGGAAAATCCGATGGAAAATTTCCGATGGAGCCCACACACGGTCAAAATGTCCAACACGCTCCGATCTAACATTTTTCATCGGAAAATCCGACCGTGTGTACGGGGCATAAATCCATATTGGAGTTAAATGGCTGGTTTGGCCTTATATTAAACAAAACTGTAAATAACATAAAACATAAAACAGTCAGAACAATCCAGATCAAAGAATGGTTGCAGATCTTTGCTGATACCATCTTCCACAACTTTGGAGTTTGTGGTACCATTAATCTAGGTTCTGTCCCCAGCCGCCAAACACTGCCTTGAGGACTATGTTTTCAAAGCAAGATTCATGTTGCCTCCACATTTACCAAAAAGCCAGTAAACAAACCCAGCAGTGGGTAGCATATATTTTTTAGGGCAGTCACAGCCAAAGTACCTATCATTCAACATCATGTCCCTCACTGTCACCCACAGTCAGTATAGAAGGGTGCATGGCCAACAGCTTCTATCTTTGAAGGTGTGAATGCTTTTTTCTCAACAAAAGTGGAGTTACTCTTTAACAGAATGTTGTTGTACACTAATCAGCCATAACATTATGACCTTTGACGGTGAATAACATTCATTATCCTATTACAATGGCAAGTGAAAGGGGGTGGGATATATTAGGCAGCAAGTAAACATGTTGTCTCTGAAGTTGATGTGTTGAAAGCAGAAAAGATGGGCAGGCATAATTATTTGAGTGACTTTGACAAGGGCCAAATTGTAATAGTTAGACAACTGGGTCAGAACATCTCCAAAACTGCAGTTCTTGGACATTCCTGGTTTGCAATGGTCAGGACTGACCAAAGTGGTCCAAGGAAGGAAAACCAGCCAACCGAAAACAGGGTCATGGGCAGCCAAGGTTCAAAGATGCACGTAGGGAGCGAAGGCTGGTCTGTGTAGTCCGATCCAATAGAAGAATCCAATAGAATTAATGCTGGTTCCGATAGAAAGGTGTCAGAATACACAGTGCATTACAGTTTGTTGCATATAGAACTGCTTAGCTGCAGACCGGTCAGGCAGGGTGCCCATGCTGACCCGTGTCCACAGCCAAATGTGCCTACAATGGGTACGTGAACATCAGAACTGTACCATGGAGCAATCTAAGAAGGTGGCCTCTTCCGATGAATCAAGTTTTCTTTTACATCATGTAGATGGCTGGGAGTGTGCATTGCTTACCTGGGGAAGAGATAGCACCAGGATGCACTATGGGAAGAAGGTAAGCCCGCAGATGTAGATACCACAGCATACCTTTAGAGATCTAGTGGAGACCCCGTCTCTATGTGTGAGGGCTGTTTGGTTGGCAAAAGGGGACTTTATATGAGGTGGGTGCTCATTATGTTATGGCTGATCATTGTTTGTGATTACCTTTAGGGGTAAGAAAAAATATTTTGCCTTGATAAAATGTAAACAAAACTAAACACTTTATAGGTGTGTTCTGGATCAGCTAAGGATTCTGAGGGCTTAATGAGCAATCATGATTATTCTTACTCAAGAGTCTAAACATTTATGTTTAACCAGTTGAAGACATTGGGCATACTACATCCCCCAGAAAACTTCATCCAAGTGTTTTCTTTCTGCCCTGCTGGGCTTGGCTTCCACTCTTGCATCTGCCAGCAAATATCAACCGTAAAAATGATAGTACAGTGTCACTGTGTAAATACATCCTCTGTAGAAGCTGCTACTATCATCTGTCACAGTGGTTATAAACATTGTTAGGATGTGAGATAGAGAGATACAAAGTAACATTTGTATTTAATGTGTTTCACTCGTCTGCAGATCAAAGGAATGAGCCCTCAGTCAGTATAGAGCGTTGCGTGTCTAACATCTGTGCCGTATAAAACCAAACTAAAGAACTAGCCAGCGCACCTTAAACACTCAGAGCAATGTATCAAAACTGGAGCAGACAGTATCTGGAGCAGGGGCGGATCCAGAGTCAAGTCTCGGGAGGGGCACTGCCAGAAAATAAATTTTTTTGCGGGCAATTTATCAGGGAAATGGCTGGTGTTGGCGCTTCAACCATCACGGCACCATGGTTATTATGGTGTCAGGATGATTGAAGCGCATTATTTCCATTCTTACATTGTAATATACAATGAAATAGTTAAACTCACCATAACGCAGAATCAGTGGGAGTCACTTTCCACGTCGCCTGCCACCAAATGCGGATTGTCACTTGCCACACGCTGCAAATTGTCACGACACCTGCTACACGTTGCGGATTGTCACTTGCCACTTCCTCAGAGCCGCCCGCACTGTCATCCTCAGAGCCGCCCGCACTGTCATCTCCAGAGCCGCCCGCACTGTCATCCTCAGAGCCGCCCGCACTGTCATCCCCAGAGCCGCCCGCACTGTCACCCTCATTCTCGGAGGGGGCAATTGCCCCGTTGCCCCCCCCCTGGATCCGCCCCTGATCTGGAGCAGCGGTGCATGGCAACCAATCAGCTTCTATCTTCAAATAGGGCCCTTTCACGCTGATCAGTTTTTGATGCACTTTTAAGGGCTTAAAAAAAAAACTGAAGAAAATTGCATGAAGATGTATCCCTTTAAGTCCTCTGGAATTCTTCATGCAGCAGGTGCGCTGTGCTTTGAAAAGTCCTGCATGCTGCATTTTTTTGGTGCAGTTTTTCAAAAGTCAATGGGAAGGTATCAAAAGCGCATCATGCCCTGTACACACGATAGGATTTTCCGATGGAAAATGTGTGATAGGACCTTGTTGTCGGAAATTCCGACCATGTGTAGGCCCCATCACACATTTTCCATAGGAATTTCCGACACAAAGTTTGAGAGCTTGCTATAAAATTTTTCCGACAACAAAATCCATTGTCAGAAATTCCGATCGTGTGTGCACAAATCCGACGCACAAAGTGCCACGCATGCTCAGAATAAATTAAGAGACAAAAAACTATTGGCTACTTCCCCATTTATATTCCCGACGTACGTGTTTTACGTCACCGCGTTCAGAATGATGGGATTTTCCGACAACTTTGTGCGACCGTGTGTATGCAAGACAAGTTTGAGCCAACATCCGTCGGAAAAAATCCAGGGATTTTGTTGTCGGAATGTCCGATGTTTGTATAGGGCATTAGTGTGAAAGGGCCCTTAAGCTGAACAAAAGCGCATCAGTTTGAAAGAGCCCTTAAGCTTTGAAAATAAAAGATAGAAGCTGTTGGCCATGCACCCTTCTATACTGACTGTGGGTGACTGTGAGGGACAGGATGTTGAATGTTAGGTACTTTGGCTATGGCTGCCAAAGTGACTGGCTTTTTGGTAAATGTGGAGGCAACATGAATCTTGCTTTGAAAAGCTAGTTATTGCTTTCTGAGGCACACTGGAAAGTCTTTAGCTGCCTTAAAAGTTTGTATTAGGGTTATAGAGTACTGGACAGAGTAGTCAGTTGGAAATTTAAGGTTAAGAGTTAAAGGGGTTGTATTCTATGCATTAAGGTGAAAAACCTCCTGTGATGCAGCAGCCCCCAGAGCCCCCCTTTTACTTACCCGAACCCGGTCTTTCCAGCGATAGGGACGAGCACTCCCACTCCAGCCGGTGTCTCAGGTCCTGATTGGATAGATTGATAGCAGCGGGAGCCTTTGGCTCCCGCTGCTGTCAATCAAATCCAATGATGTGTGAGCCGGGGCTGAGTTCCGCTGTCTGTTTAATGGATGCAGCAGCAGGACACAGGAGCGTGCCCACACAAGTGCCTCGAGGGAGAGCGGCTCACCAACAGGGCACTTGAGAAGAGGAGGTGCCAGGAGCGCCGCTGAGGGACCCCAGAAGAGGAGGATCGGGGCCACTCTGTGCAAAACCAACTGCACAGGGAAGGTAAGTATGCCATGTTTGTTTATTTTTATTTTTAAAAGAACCTTTACATATCCTTTAATTCCTTGTACTGCTGCCCCTTTCCCTCTAAAAGCTTTCATCCACAGCACTGGTATTTTGTAGAGTACTGACTAAGCTAAGCTATCATGTTACTGGTCCTTGATTTTGGCATACTGTATGAAAGGATCAACGATAGCAGTTTCACAGTTAACACTGTCAGGTGCCACAGAGAGAGGTCACTAGGGGTCCCCATCAAAATTTTGCTATGCGGCTTCATGAACTGTAGTTACACCACTTCTGACAAAGAAGCCCAAAGTAGCACTTTTAGTCTGTTGAGCTGGCTTATGTTGACCACAAACTTTTTGATAGATAGCTATAGATAGGTAATAATGGCAATACTGGTGGCCCTTAGAGGAGATGGTCCCTGTTAAGACCTTAGTCAGAATGGGACTCACAGTGCATGACACATGATGGGCATTATATGACTACCTGCTCCCCACCCGGATCTGCATCTGGCAGAGGAAAGTCTTTCTGCACCAACTTCGTTGGTGGCCTTGAGAGGTCATGTGACCAAAATGCTGAGAGCCGCAAAAGAAACTGATGCTGGAAAATTTATAAAAGTATGTTCCAAGCAACCATGTCCTTTAGAAGCACCCATGTTTCACTATGCCCATCAACCACTGTTACACCATGGCACATAGTTCGTGGCACACTTTATTTAGCTTACAGTTGTTCCAGTGACAGATAGATAGATAGATAGATAGATAGATAGATAGATAGATAGATAGATAGATAGATAGATAGATAGATAGATAAATAGAAGCTTCTGAATTGAGAGACGGGCAGAGAGACGGTGCCTTGTGGATGTTGGTGCCCTTTTAGGGTTTCTGTATGAATAATTTTGAATTACAGTTTAGGCTCAACACAGCTCAGTGATTACAAAGCACAATCTAACCCATCCCACCTGTTCCTTGTATATTAAAGCAGTGTAAATATCCAGTACATCCATTTTTTTTTTTAAATCAAAAAGGTGTTTATTGAACAAATTTCCATACATAGCTTCCATTGTACATACATCGTGCAACAACATACCATTATTTACTATTACATTCCAATCATCCTGAAATATTTCAATGCTCTATTACTTTATGGTCACTAACCATCAATAAAACCTCATGGGCCCCCCCCGAGACATTGCAATAGTCTTGACATTACCAGCTCCCTAGGACTCAATCCAGGGGTGTCTAACCATGGTGCCCAGATCCTCTCGAATCTATTGGGGCTGCCTCTGTGTTGGTAAATGTGCTTTTCCATAATCAAAGTGTTGCCCATATGAGTAATCCATGATCTCACTGAAGGTGGAGAGGTCGATTTCCAGCCAAGCAGTATAAGCTTGCGTGCCTGGAACAGTGCCCTAGTGAGTGCTATTCTAGTCATCTCTTCCGGGACCTTATCCTCTAGGACTCCTAGGATGCAGTGAATTGGGTCAAGGGGAATGGTGGTCTGGAACACTCGGTTGAGTGTTTCCATGACCTCACTCCAATACCTATGGAGCTTCGGACATCTCCACAGTAGGTGGATGAGGTCCCCCTGGTGCCGCTCGCATCTGCCACATAAAGGATCAGTCCTCCTACCCATCTTGTATAGTTTAAGTGGGGTGTAATGCACTCTAAGTATTATATATAGTTGGGATACCTTCTGGGCCACGTTGAGAGAGCATATATTAATAGACTGTAAGATTTCTTCCCATTGCTCTCCCGTAATTGGGCCTACATCTTGCTCCCATAGGGATGGTGCCCTGGTCGGGTGTGCCTTCAAGAGTTGCATCAGTAGCATTTGATAGCAATATGAAATGAAACCTTTAGTTTCTGTGCTGGACTGTATCAGATGAAAGATAGGGGTGTTGGACAATGTCCAGGGAGTAGCACTACCTTGTGTGTCCACCGCATGTTTGAGTTGGATATATGAATAATACATGTTATTTGGGAGGTTGTATTTATTTTGTAGCTCTGAGAACGTCAGCAGCCTGCCATTGCTAAATATGTGTGATAAAAGGATAACACCAAATGAGCGCCATCTGGGGCCCTGTTGCAGCTTTGCTAGCTCTACGTATGAAAGATTCCCCCATATTGGGCTGTATTCTGTGAAGCCTGTTACCTCCTGCAGCTGTCTTCCCTTGTTCCAGACTTTCTGTATTAAAGTAAGAGTGGGCGTTAGTTTATTGGATTTGTGAAACAGTTGTGCCTCAAGGCCTAGCGGGATTGTTTCCGCTCCTGTCCCAATCAGCATTAACTGCGCCGATGAGCCAGGAGGGTCCCGGTTCATGGAGCCCACCAACTGCTGCAACTGAGCTGCTATGTAGTACAACCAAGGGTTGGGTACTGCCAGCCCTCCGCTGTCCTTAGGGTTTTGCAGCTGTTCCAGCTTAATTCTTGGTGTGCCTGAATTCCACAGCAATTTGCATCCAGTACATCCATAATGGAATATAAGTGCCCGCTGGACCATATCTGTCCTATTTCTGCTTTCTGATATTTTCCACTTGTTGAGAAATGTACACATGTTCTCCATTGGAGGTACTTATTACAGCCATAACTGTCTGCTTCCTTTGAAGGGTCCATTATCCTGCATACTTACTTCCTTTCTGTGTCCATGTTTTCAATTAACAGTCAAGGCTGTACACACCACTTTTATGTAAATACAGCAGGGATTATGAAGATGGGGGGCAGGGTTGGTTTTAGATGATATGGGGCCCTGGGCAGTCATATTGGAGCCACGTTAGCTGAATACGGCAGGATTTCCAACATGACCCAGTTCAAAACGTGCTGAATGTTCCACTCCCATTCATCTTTCTACCCTTATTTTTTTTTTTATAATGTGACCATATTGCAAGAAATTGTATTTGAACAAAAATCTTCTGCATTTATTGTGTTTTGCGCATTTTATTTAAAGTAAAGCCTCCCTTGTGCAGACATCTAAAAGCCCTGAGACTGCTGCTCGGTGCTGACATCTTGGGCATGATGTCAGCAGCCCCAACCTTCTCAGAACTATCATACAAGTGACAATCTATAGTAATTCCCCACGCCAATGCTGATAGCTGTTATCTAACCTAATTAGGTGCCGGTGAAATTGTTCTACTTTAGAAGGTTTAGAAAGAAGGGTGCAAATGATGGAGAGATTTCTAGAGCCTGGACAAATCAGTCAATTATAAGAAAAGCATACACTAGTGCTAAACAGACTCACATGGAAATCATTTAGAAGGAGAAGAAACAACAATATAAAAAGAAAAAAGTGAGTAGGGATCTCCAGTCTACCATCTTCTTTACCCATTATAGCCTAGAATTTGAGAAAATAAAACAAACTGTTTTCAGGTATTTACCATTTTTAAATGGTGACAAGGGTATGAAGCAGGTATTATGTACAGGGAGTCATTTTGTAGCTAGGAGAGCACCTACCATTATAAATATGTTATCTTCTAGTTTATTCGTTCTAAAATCAATCCAGTCACATGGTTGAGCAAGACAAGCATGTACAAATTAGCTCATGGTCGTTGTTTGAGTTGTGTCAACCTTGATGATCCACACTCGGTTAGGTCATATAACAATGGTAACCTTATATGTCCAGGTATGTGGTGTATATCATTTCTTGCATAACTTATAAGCAATTTACAGGTAGAACAAGACGTCTGTGTGACCGGCTTAGAGACCATCTTTCTAACATCAGAACTAACAAAAAAAATAATGTAGTAAGACATTTTGTAGATTGCCATATTCAGGATTTGCTGTTCTTTGGAGTACAAAAAATAGAGTGGATCATGCCACCAGAGGAGCTGATAGCTTATCTCTCTTGAGCAAAAGGGAAGTTTATTGGATATTTAAAATGAATGCTAGGATCCCCAGGGGATTCATTTTGAGTAGTATGTGACACACTTTTATGAATAAAATATCCTTCCCCCCAATCCCCCTCCTCAGGTTCCTATATCTTAATTTGTTCCTTCCACAGTTTTCCCACAGTTTCCCCCATTCCATTCATTGTATATCTCTTTTATTGAACATAGAAAACACACTCTTTAGCTCTTTCTCTTAAAGTCCTTGTCCACTGTTTTCAGGAATGGAACATATGGATTCTTTGGTTTTTAAAATTAAAAGTTTTTTATGTCTTAACAGGTTTATAAATATTCTTGACAGTTAGATAATAAAAAGTTTTGATAGATTTTTTTTTATGGATATATTTTTGATGTATTTATGGTTATGCACATGATATGTAATTTGGATAAACTAATGCAGTGTTTCTCAACCTTCTTTCAGTCAAGGGACCCTTTAAAATTATGGATAGTCTTGAGGCACCCCATTCTAAAATGTAGAAAAAACTATTCTAATAGCTTTATATAATGCAGCAACATCCACACACAGGACACCCAACGTTAGAGGTGATTTATTCTCCTGAAATACATTTTTGCACACTGGTACTGACTAAAATTCCAATGTTTGACTTCTCCCTCAACTTATCTCCATCAGTCAGCTAATGTGACCCCAGTGCTGAGGGAGAGGGGCAGAGGAGGGTCAAACCAGGATGCCGTGGAGGCAACAGATGTTATTAACTGATGTCACTGATTGTTATGATGCCAGTGTCTAGAAAGGCTTTGTGTAACTAAAAGGCAGGCTTGATCCACCTGCTGGCTGTCGGAAACCATGAATCAGACTGAGACAGAAGTACAGTTAAATCACACTTGTTTAATAATAATAAAAAAGTAAACAGAGTAAACTTAGTCAAAACATAGTTAAGGAACCGGAATGGATAGTCAGACAAGCCAAAACGTCAGGGAGCCAGAGAACAACGTAGCAGTACAGCAAGCAGGATCTGGAGCCAGAAGGAATGCCAGCCAAGCAAGTCTTTAACAGGAACACAGGAGAGCGCCTCTAGAGATGTGACCAAGGCGGAGGCAGAGAACATCTGGACTGGACGGCTTAAGTAGGAAGAAGTGACGTGCAGGATATCAACAGGTGAATCACTGTGGAGAGATAGGAGCTGGCAATTAGCCAACAGCTGAGTGGCCAGCTCAGAGAAGAAAGAGCTGAGCCCAGCCCTGACACTGGCTTGTATACAATTTTTGATACCTTTTTAGGCATTTTGTCAAGGCACCCTGGTTGAAAAGGTCTGAACCAATGTATGGACTTACATATATTTGTAATTTTTTTTCATATGGCTAAATACATCACTTTAGACAGGCTAAACCACACTGTGCTTCTTCCATAAAGAAATATTTTGTTCTTAACCGATTCAACCCAATATGTGTATATATGGAATTCTCTGTCTGATTTCCCCCATCTTCATATCTAAGCTTATTTAAGTGAAACATGTAGGAAGTGCATGCTGGGGTGAGGACTTTTTTTTGGCTGTGACGTCATCAGAGTGCTGTTGAGTGTCTGTTTCATTGCTGCTGTAAGGATGCAGTTTTTCGTGAGGTGGAGAGATGGAGGACAGTTAAGAAACTTCTTCGGGTCCTTAAAATTGTGGGGGCCCTGGGAAATGGTCTACGTCACTAGGCTCTCTGTCACTCAAGTAACAAGCAGAAATCTCTGATTTCTATGTATACTTTGTTTGGTGAATCTTTTAAGGGCCCATTCACATTTGTGAATGTATTCCCACTATATAGACAGTCCAAAATCCAGGTTATCCCTATGGGCATAGTTCATGCCATTACAGTACAGTGCACTGCAATGAAAAAACGTACAGCAAGCTTCAATTTTTTACACTGTAAATGTGCAAAAACAAGTGCAGATGCATGTAACCATGCTGAAATGCAATACAGAGCAGCACACATAAAAGTCCAAAGAAGAAGGAAGTGGCCCCAAAGAAAATGTAAGTAGACAAATGCTTAGAAAAAATGCACTCTGTATGGCCCTGAATTGACCTGGTCAATTTATTAAGTCAATTATTCATTTCTTGTGCATTTGGCAACATGAGCTCCAAATAGAGCCATTTTTGCTGGGAACAAGCCCACTTTCTACCTGTATAATTCTATTTTCTTTTCAGGAGAGCGCCCCCTGGGAAGTGTAACTATAATCCTACTCCAATAAGGACCAGAAGCAAAGTCACCCCATTTGTTCCACGTGAACGTAAGTAGATATAAATACCCATTTCTGTTATCCATATAGCCTATTTTCAATAGCTGGTCAATCCACTTTTATTAAAACGGTAATAAACTTTTTAAAAATAGGCCCCCTGCAGGTTTATGCATCACTCAATAGCATATTATGACAAACATCCCTTTCAAAGGGAGCCCTCCAGCACTGAGCTGTCACTGAGCACTTATGCCGCGTACACACGGTCGGACTTTTCGTCTACAAAAGTCCAACGGACGCTGACGGACTAAAGCTGGCTGGTAATCCGATCGTGTGTGGGCTTCTCCGGACTTTCAACGGACTTTTTTAGCCTCAAATCCGACGGACTTTAGATTTGAAACATGCTTCAAATCTTTACGTCGTAAGTACGACGGACCCCGAAATCCGCTCGTCTGTGTGCTAGTCCGACGGACAAAAACCCATGCTAGGGCAGCTATTGGCTACTGGCTATGAACTTCCTTATTTTAGTCCGGTGTACGTCATCACGTACGAATCCGTCGGACTTTTGTGTGGTCGTGTGTAGGCAAGTCCGTTCGTAAGAAAGTCTGCCGCAAGTCCGCCGAAGGTACGTCGGAAGTCTGTCGGACAGGCTGTCGGACTTTTGTAGACGAAAAGTCCGACCGTGTGTACGCGGCATTACATTTTTGCCAAGTCTTCATTTAGTGTGCATGCTCTCTGTCTATTTAAATGGCGAGTGTAAAAATGTGGAGAGGGTGTAAAAACCTTCTCCTCTCAGACACGTGTTATGTCAACAGTGTCTTAGGCGTTTTGTTCAAAAGTTCAGTAGCCAGGCTGTCTTAAAACAAAGTGTGAGTTTATTTGGTCACACTTGGCAACAACTTGAAAATATACAAAGTTAAATTCTTCTTACAGCTTGATGTAGTAAAACAAAAATAATAAGAACAAAAACTTGTATCAAGAATGTTCAAGAGATGTCTCAGCTCCGTTTGTTCTTTTCTATGTCAGAGAGATGTCCACTCTAGCAGCTGTTTGTGAGGTAGGCTGTATTTAGGCCTAATGTAAACAATATGTCATCTTCAATGTAAGAATGCGTGTGTCCTTCTTCTTTATGTGTGTGAAAAAGTAGCGAAGTCCTTCTGTGTGTGAGTATAGGACATGTGTTGTGTTGTGTCGTGTAGTGAAGTGTAGTGAAGTGTGTGGTGCGTGTGTCGTGCGTCCTGAAGTGAAGTGTCACTCTGTTTTTATACTATTTCAAATCAACTAGTCAGCAGACTAAAGCCATAGCCATATACGGCTAGAACTAAATATGAAATGATCATATTCGTGATTATTCTAAATATTCTCTTTGCCAACAGCTGACACGTCTCTTAAACCTCTTTGATTGTCAGTAACACACAACAGATTCTTATAAAAAACTCAAGGTGAATGACCTTTCCAAATGGCCAAATTCTTGTAATGGATATCTTTTAAACTACAGAAATGCAATTCTGTACCAAACCTTACAAATGCATATTAAACTATAATTGGATACATATATAAATATATACTACTTCACACAAACTCAATCTAACTAACTAATTAAATAACTATATCAAATAACTAACTATATTATGGATAATATGTTTTTACCTTTAAAAAGATCTTTACAATAAAGTTTATGACAGATATACTGAGTATATTCTTATCTGTGAAACTACTGACCTACTGACCTTTTAGTCATTAACTTTGCACATGAAGAACAACTGTTACAAAAATGACATGCACACAACCTAGCTATTTCAAGATTTGTCTTATGCTGAGCTGAGTGAGCTTTTTCAAAGTCAAAGCATAAAAGGGAACCCAGACTGCATACTTACAGATCTTGATTATAAAGCCGAATTAATATAATTATTCTACAATCCCCCCTGAATATAATTTATTATATTAACTAAATCACGCACACTCCATTTGTGGCCCTTTCATACACATTCTGAATCAGTTGCTCCAGATGTACCACAGCCAATCATAGGATCAGATAAGCCAGAAGTAATTTTCCGACTAAAAATACCTGTCATAATTTTTTCACCTTTTTTCATTTCTTCCTTAATCAATTTATAAAATCGTTTCATTCTAACCATAATACAGATTTGAAATAAAATACATAATATCATGATAATAAATATAATAACTATAGGATGCAATAATATATTTCCGGGAGCAGTTGTCACTGAGGTATTTCCTCAAACTGAAACATTCCTGCTGATTACATCCTACCCATTTAGTTCTTATTTTTACCAATTATTTTTATTATTTATTACCAATTCTTTAGAAACAAAAAGTATAATTCCAATGTACCTTAAAAATAACAAAATAATCTTTCCAATTGATATCCCAATTGACATCTGTTTGCATCCCTGGTACCTTCAGATCTATAATTCTTAACCATAACTTTAGCTACTGGAATAAATTACTAAACATACTCATTAGAAGTAGAAATCTCATTCAAGACATCATTTCTATTTAAATTTAGCAAAGGCCTAGCCATAATTTGTGAACAAACTTCTGAAATACCTGTACCTGTTGTTTGCAAAGTTTGCAACCACACTTCTTTCTATACAACAGATTATATAAAAATAATGGAGTATGCTGATCTCAAAAGACATCCTGTCATTAACTCAAAAAGTTAACAAACCTAATGTTTAAAAAAATAATAAAGTTTTTAAACTAAGACTATAACAGGTAAATAAGTCACCCAATCTTTACCTTATTCTTGAATCATCTTACCCTATTTAGACTTTATAATACTATTCATACGTTCTACAATACCTGAGTATTTAAGATGATAAGAAACAAAAACTTTACTAAATACCTAAAATTGCATACATATGCTGCAAAATTTTAAATCATAATCTGATTCCATGGTTTGAAAGCCAACCCCAATGGAATATGACATAAGTTCACAACAACTTAGCTTTTGTTAAAAATATTATTTTTTCTAGAATAACCTCAATTAATTTATCAAAAAGAAACATTAACTAAAAAAAAACAAATCCTAATATCCTCCTTTAGTAGGTGGAAAAAAACTAATATAATCAATCTATATAGATTTGCCAAATCCCTCAATACTTTGTAGTATCAGGTTACTCTTTCCTATTGGATTGTTCAAATAAAACATTATTCAGAAGTTTGATGACAAAGTGTTCTAAAATGAGTAGTTCAGAATTTCTTTCATTAGCTTAAACAAAAAAAAATCAATCAGTCAGTCAGTCAGTCAGGTACCTGGATATGCAAAAAGAAATATTTTCATTTAAAAATAACTCTATTCATTATTGTTGAAATCAATTATTTTTTACCATACATATTATCTTCATCAGTCTGTACTGATTCTAAGACAAAATGTCATAGTCCCCCTTTTTATCCTGTGACTAATATTAAATCTTGTAAAAGAATAATCTTACCAGATTATTGTATTTTTTCCTTTACACTGACAATTTAGGTTGGGCTTTCCCAAATATTCTATTTCTGAAAGAAATTTGATCATGTTGAAATTTCTTTTCAGAACCAACCATCCCTCTCATACAGTATGATTGAATGAACCACACATGCCTGACACTCTGACTGCTAAACAAACACATGGCAGTCTTAAGATCAGCTTTCAATGCAGACACTTACAGAAAGCTTAATATTGTCATTCCATTGTGCCAATATTTGGATCCATCTATAGAAGCACAAGAAATTCTTTCCCAATAAATGTCCACCAAAAGTTGAAAAAGTGACTTTTTCATGATTAATTTACACAACTGCGGTTCTATCCCTCACATTGCATCTATTTAATCCCCATGTATTTTTATATACCACTACAACTGATCTTTTTAACATCCAATTGCCACTAGACAAAGCTGTGTTTGTTGACACCTTCTGTTTTCTTTGTAATAACACCTTTAGTGTAACATAAGATGTTTTCAAAATGGTGCAAAACCCACAATGTCTCAGATCTGTAGCATTGGACAATGTTCCCTTAACACATTTTTTTTATAAATACCAATGAAATTGTCTCATCATCCACATACACTTGAATATAAAATGGCTGAGAGAGATCTCTATATTAATCAAAAAATTCTAAATTAATAAGGGCTTTCTTTAGATCTTCAAATTATTGTATATAAGTTCTCTCTTGTAATTAAAAATATTTACCCTACAGTAAGCCTATATAATTCATTAAAATTTACTCAGACAAATACTTTGTCTAGAAAAATCTCAATGAACTCTTGATAAAAGTTATTAGGACCCAAAAAATCTTATTTTTTTAAAAACAATTACTTTAATAAGTAATAATACCTTTTTAAAAATGTATTTTTTCTCATCCATGAACCCTCTTCCAGATATTTGGAAGACTTTGATCCACAGAAGTGAAAACTGTCATGACATGATGACTAGTCTGTGTAACTTGATCTGCATTTCTCTGTTGGTAATAGGCTCCTCGTATGTCACAAACTCTTCAGAGAATGATCTGTTACAGTCAATCTTAGCTATCATGCTTTGTATACAACACACTGTACAATTCGGTAACAATCTAGTTTTTCGTTTTTAAAATGTTTAACCTTTTTAACACTTTTTAAACATATTTTGTTTGTACATCTGCCAAAAATCATGTACACTATGTTATATGACTTTTCTGATTATAGTAATGACAAAAAAATTGTTTAGAGGAAAATCTCGTGAAACTCACAGATTGGGTCCTGCCCAAAAACTGCGATAGGCCTTTTCCCCGAGAAAACTCCTCCATCAATCAAAGTCCTTACTTTTACCAGAAATACTAATTTACAAAGACTATTAACAATTGCTATTTTTACAATTTTTTTAGATTGAACAAAACTTTCATATTTTTATATTTTCTCTGGGTAGTCTTAAGTAAATTAGAACAATCTACTACTTTTCATTTAATAACCAAATCTAAGTTTGGAATTTTTGTAAAAATTGTTCAATCCTTAACTTATTATTTCTAAGACACTAAACACCATGTTATTTTCCATAATCTCAATTTCATACAGTTCTTTCCACAATCATAATCTATACTTTTTTCTCTGAAAACTTTTTTTCCTGCCCCCTATATATGTGTTTTAAAATGACCACGTGTAATAACACACATTTTCTGTTGTTCAGGGCTAAAATATTCATAAACATTTACATGCAGCATTAAACTTAGTTTCCATGTTAAATAACTTCTTTACACTCTGGCATTAATTAATTACCTTACTACTGCATGTATTCCTGTTGGTACAGGAAAATACTTCTGAGCCTTGAGATGTTAACCATCCCATGTTACCCTTTTTATATAAACAAACACACTCACCCCTTGTTAGTATGATAGTCCTGTGCGCACTTAAAAAAAAACAAGAGATGAATAATGTCCTTTAAATTTGTTGTTCGTTGCCTTTTCTTTCGTTTGTTGCTTTTTCTTTCTTTTGTTGCGTTTTCTTTCTTTCGTTGCTTCTTCTTTCCTTTGTTGCTTTTTCTTGGAAGAATCATTTTCTTGTAGCTTTTTGCCTTGTTCCTTGTATTGTGTGCTGTAGTGTGCTTCAGTGTGCTTTAGTGTTCTTGCCTGTTGATTTTTCTTTGCCTGTTTCTTGGACTTTCCATCTTCAAACATCAAAATCAGACTTTCATCTTCGCTTACCAAATAGTACATACATCTGCCTGTTGTACCTCAATGGTAGCTTTTTCAAATAACGTGAAGTCTCAGTTCTTAGGAACTAACCTTAGCAGAAATCTTCACGTACGTAACGTTACGTTTTCACAAAGTCTTGGATTTCCAACCATAGCTTGAAGCATACCGTCCAAATGGCCTTGACAATCAACTTCGTAGGCTGGGTCTTCCTTTTTTTTTTTTTTCAAAGTTACAAACTTTGGCTAGAGGTGAGAAAACAGACATAGAAAAACTCACCCTCAACTTTTATTGAACTGTTGTCCACATCTGACGCAAACGCCTCCGTCTAGGTTCTTTACTTAGTTTCTTCTTGGAGCTTGTTGTTCCTCCATATTTGATTATCAGATGCCATATCTTATTTAGAAGAATTTCTCGTCTTTAGCTTGCTCAGTTCCTTGAACCTTTCGTCCTCGTCTGATGGAACACAAACGCCGCTTTCTAGGTTCTTTGATCGTTTTTTCCCGAGACTTGATCAATCATGAAAATGTGTGAGTCTCCCCCCTTTGTCAAGGAGCAGGGAAAAAAACTGGACTGGCTGGCAATCGCCAATGTAAAAATGTGGAGAGGGTGTAAAAACCTTCTCCTCTCAGACACGTGTTATGTCAACAGTGTCTTAGGCGTTTTGTTCAAAAGTTCAGTAGCCAGGCTGTCTTAAAACAAAGTGTGAGTTTATTTGGTCACACTTGGCAACAACTTGAAAATATACAAAGTTAAATTCTTCTTACAGCTTGATGTAGTAAAACAAAAATAATAAGAACAAAAACTTGTATCAAGAATGTTCAAGAGATGTCTCAGCTCCGTTTGTTCTTTTCTATGTCAGAGAGATGTCCACTCTAGCAGCTGTTTGTGAGGTAGGCTGTATTTAGGCCTAATGTAAACAATATGTCACCTTCAATGTAAGAATGCGTGTGTCCTTCTTCTTTATGTGTGTGAAAAAGTAGCGAAGTCCTTCTGTGTGTGAGTATAGGACATGTGTTGTGTTGTGTCGTGTAGTGAAGTGTAGTGAAGTGTGTGGTGCGTGTGTCGTGCGTCCTGAAGTGAAGTGTCACTCTGTTTTTATACTATTTCAAATCAACTAGTCAGCAGACTAAAGCCATAGCCATATACGGCTAGAACTAAATATGAAATGATCATATTCGTGATTATTCTAAATATTCTCTTTGCCAACAGCTGACACGTCTCTTAAACCTCTTTGATTGTCAGTAACACACAACAGATTCTTATAAAAAACTCAAGGTGAATGACCTTTCCAAATGGCCAAATTCTTGTAATGGATATCTTTTAAACTACAGAAATGCAATTCTGTACCAAACCTTACAAATGCATATTAAACTATAATTGGATACATATATAAATATATACTACTTCACACAAACTCAATTTAACTAACTAATTAAATAACTATATCAAATAACTAACTATATTATGGATAATATGTTTTTACCTTTAAAAAGATCTTTACAATAAAGTTTATGACAGATATACTGAGTATATTCTTATCTGTGAAACTACTGACCTACTGACCTTTTAGTCATTAACTTTGCACATGAAGAACAACTGTTACAAAAATGACATGCACACAACCTAGCTATTTCAAGATTTGTCTTATGCTGAGCTGAGTGAGCTTTTTCAAAGTCAAAGCATAAAAGGGAACCCAGACTGCATACTTACAGATCTTGATTATAAAGCCGAATTAATATAATTATTCTACAGCGAGGCTGTGATGACCTCACTCCTGCACGTGTGCATGGAGTCATTATTATGGCACGGCACACTCAGTGTGCCCTAAATGCAGAGCGTACTGTGCATGCACCAGTGACGTCATTGGCTGAAGCTAATTGGCGCAAGTTTGGGAGATATTCATGGTACCTACAGGTAAGACTTATTATAATCTTACCCATAGGGACAATTTAAATTTTAGAGTTTAACACCACGTTAATTGCATTCTCATTTAATTTATTTGTACAAAAAAGAAGAAAAGGTTAAAAACATTTTAAAGGAGAAGTTCATTTTTGGAACATGTTACATATTCTACTCATATTTAGGGTGGAACAAGTAACATGTTCCAGTTCCTGCAGCCTCTCCTTCCGATCCCCCCTGGCTGTGACAGCGGGCAGAGGATCTTCTCCCTGCACCCGCTGTCAGAATTTAAAAACAGCACGTGTCATTTATTAATAGAGTTCTGTGAATGAACGAGCTACAAGTACCGTCGGCCTCTGCGGCCAACAGCTTGTAGTTCCCAATGAACTGCCAGGGCGCTGGTGAACGCTCTCATAGTTAATTGATTCTTCCTTCTTTTAAGTAACTGTCTGCCTGTATCAGAAGTATGGGCAGACAGTATACTGAGAATCTGCAGGATCCAGGCATTGCACCCACAATTTGCTGATCGCAGGTGCAATGCATGACGGGCTGCAGAATAAAAAAATAATAAATGCACATTTTGTTACCTGCAAAAAGATTTCCATTTAATTATTTTTTTTTGTAAAAGGTGAACTTAGCCTTTAAATTCATTACAGGGCTGTGCATAATTCATCACATAGTTGCAAAAAAATAAGCATTATAACACCCTCTTTTATGTCCTTTTCCATATATAGACACCATCAAAAACAAAATCTATAGTTTTTTGTTGTGAAAGGGACTGTTCTCAAAACATGTTCTTTTTTATGGTTAGTGTACATTCCACAGTTTTCATACCTATTTCATTTCATGAACCTATATTTCCACAGAATCTGACAATATTTTTGAGATATGAGGCTGAAGAATTTGGATTCACACATGCCCTTTAGTAATACTAAAAATATTTTATCCAGCACCTCTCCTGTTTGGAAGGTAGATAATTGGGCAGCACAGTGGTGTAGTGGATAGCACTTTCACCTAGCAGTAAGAAGGGTCGCTGGTTCAAATCCCAACCATGACACTACCTGCCTGGAGTTTGCATGTTCTCCCTGTGCCTGCGTGGGTTTCCTTCGGGTACTCCGGTTTCCTCCCACACTCCAAAGACATGCTGGTAGGTTAATTGGATCCTGTCTAAATTGTCCCTAGTATGTATGAATGTGAGTTAGGGACCTTAGATTGTAAGCTCCTTGAGGGTAGGGACTGATGTGAATGTACAATGTATATGTAAAGTGCTGCGTAAATTGACAGCGCTATATAAATACCTGAAATAAATAAAAAATAAAATAATTCAGTTCTCATTCAATGTATTAGAGGTTTTGTTATTTATCCATGTTCCTGCTCAGACACACTATCATAAAATTCATAGTGTCATGTCCATATGTACATCTGTTCCGCCTCAATAAGCAGCAAAGTGAGTCACCACATGTACATTATACTGATGCATTTCATCTTAACTGCAGAATGTCAAAGAGGAGCATGGGTTGGCATCACATCTATACACTCTGTGCAAGATGTTGTGCTGATGCCTCCCTCAGGGGGTGGGCCATGACAACTTGCACTCACAATATGCCCTCAATCTTCCGGGCTGATATGAAGACATCTTATGACAAAGAAGAGGTTGCTGTGGACAGTGCTGGAGAGGAGGAGAAAATTGGAGCCATATCTGCTATTTTATTTTTACAAGTGCCGTGGGAGCCCTTTTTTTTTTGGAAACAAAAATAAAATGGCAAGCATTATGTTGTGTATCAGACAGTACAGTGTTTTTTTTTCTTAATAATAATAATAATAATAATAATAATAATAATAATAAAATAATGATAATAACAAAAGTTTAAAAATGTAAAAAAAATCAAACATTTCACCAAAATAAAACCCTTTTATTTCCCTTGAAAAACATAAAAATAATCTAGGTGGGAATATTACTCACATAACCCAGAAACATAGGACATATTTATAAATCAGTGAATCTGTTATTCACCAAACATTCACTGTAGATAAATCTTTCTGGTATATGCATTTTAAATGACAGTGATTCACTGGTAGTGAATGTTCGGTGAAAGTCACATTCACTCTTTTATAAATATGCAACATGCTTTTGCTTATTTTGGCTTCAATGTCTAGGGGGTCAATTAAATATTGGTCACAAAAGTTCCAATTAATACGTAACATGGATTATATGGTCTTCTATTTTTTTCCAGGGACCGTTCTTGAAATTCTTAATGAAGAAATTGAAACACAGCAGAAACCAGTCAAACAGCCCCCCAGACCCTCCAGGCCCCCCAGGCCTCCACGTACAACTAAACCTCCAGTCAAATTGACAACTACTAAGAAACCTTTGACAACGACATATGTGTCACCTACTGAACTAACAAAGGCACCTACAGAATCCACTGACATAGAGTGTGATCCATCTGAAAGGACAAATATTTCAACGGTCATTACTGGTGTTCCGACAACTGTAGCACCCACCGAGAGAACAAAGGCACCTACAGAACCTATTGTAACAGAGTGGGACCCAACTGAAAAGACAAATACCTCAACTTTATTTACCACCCAAACCCCATTGATGACACCGATAAGGCCTAAAAAAGTCACCATCACTGCAACATCACCAACCAAAGATAAAAAGAAGGAGGTTAAACCAAATGTTAAACAGCCTACACCTACCAAAAGCATGAAAAAGCCGACAAAGAATATTCTTAAAAAACCGTCACCAACTAAATTTTCAACAAAGCCAACCAAAGCCACCAAAGCTTCCCTTATTGAAAGTACAACCAAGAACCCAATTGGAACAGAATATACAAAAATGACTAATAGGACAAATTTCAAAATGCTTTTGACCACTAAGGTGCCAAAGAGGCCAACTTCAACTAAACCTCCAAAAACAAAAACAAAAGACAAAAAATCGAAACATCCAAAGGTTATTTTCAACAACAATGGCAAAAAATCAGGGAAATCTAAAGATTTAAAAGATAAGACCAGAAACCACAACCAGAAGAAACTCAGATTAGAGCATTCAGAGGACAGAAACATGTCATTTCCATTGAGAAGAAAGGCAAAGAAACAAAACTCAGATACAAAAGTTGACAAAAAAGACTGAAACCATGCAGCATTTACCTCCATTTTCTTAAGGCAGAACTCAAAAATCCCAAGATAAAAAATGAATAGTCCATTAATAGATAAAATACCAACACCATATTTTTCTACACTATTTACTCCAATCCAGACATTTTACCTTCAGCACTTTTATTCTGCTGCTGAATTTCCTCAGTTTGATGGCCAGCATCATTCAACCCACTTCCTCAGTGCCCAGGTCACCCTGCTAACTAGCCTGTTACATTGGCTTATTTTGCTGCTTCTTCCTCTCACACTCCTGCCCTGCTGTACAGGGACTACAAGATGCTGATACCAGTTCAAATGTCAGCACTGCTTCTATTTAAAAAATATATTTTATTATGTATTATTGATTACAGGGCAAAATTAATTTATGCCATTCTATCTACCTGGAGATCAGCTCTAATGTAGCTTGAGTTTTAAAAACCAACTATACCACATACCAAATAAATCAATATACTAACTGAGCAAATCATAACCCGGAGTGTGATATGCATTGGTCGGTATTGGTATCATCAGTTGATTTATCATCTTCTTTTCATTATTGTTGGAAGGCACTATGGTTTAATATCATATTTCTGGAGTTTCACTTCCTGGTTGAAAGCACCAGTGGTCGGTATAGGCACGCTACAAGACTCTGTTCCACTCTACAGGACTCTGGTCCGGCCGCACCTAGAGTATGCTGTCCAGTTCTGGGCACCAGTCCTCAGGAAGGATGTACTGGAAATGGAGCGAGTACAAAGAAGGACAACAAAGCTAATAAAGGTTCTGGAGGATCTTAATTATGAGGAAAGGTTGCGAGCACTGAACTTATTGTCTCTGGAGAAGAGATGCTTGAGAGGGGATATGATTTCAATATACAAATACTGTACTGGTGACCCCACAATAGAAATAAAACTTTTTCGCAGAAGAGAGTTAAACAAGACTCGTGGCCACTCATTAAAATTAGAAGAAAAGAGGATTAACCTTAAAATACGTAGAGGGTTCTTTATTGTAAGAGTGGCAAGGATGTGGAATTCCCTTCCACAGGCGGTGGTCTCAGCGGGGAGCATCGATAGCTTCAAGAAACTATTAGATAAGCACCTGAATGACCGCAACATACAGGGATATACAATGTAATACTGACACATGATCACACATAGGTTGGACTTGATGGACTTGTGTCTTTTTTCAACCTCACCTACTATGTGTATAAATTGCACACAGAAGGGAAATTGTCCCTTTTCGCTCTTGGCTCTTGCCTGATGGTTCTCTGATGGTTCTCTGAGCCTCATGGCTCTCTGTTACAATTTTGAGCCCAGCTTACGAGACAATATCTAGAGGACAGCCTTGTGATAAGTATATTTGATGTACTAATGTTATATGCTCCATAATATTTTCCTTTAGTGTTTTCATGTTAACATTTTCCCATTTTCTTGCGAAATAAATAAGAGGTTGTTTTACTAAGCAGTGTGTTTGTTTTCATAGCTAACCTCAGTGGCGGCCCATGCACTGTGGACGCACGGGCGCCGACCCTCATCCATTTGCCCTGCCCCTTTCAAGACGCCAGACGCATGGATTCCTATGGCGGGAGTGGGAGGGGGTGGTACTTTTTGAAGCAGCCAGAGGCTCTGATAGGCTTCAAAATAGGGTGGGCTCAGGGCGCAGAGAGTGCGCCCTGATCCCACCCAATTGTGTGATGATAGTGAATTAATTTTTGCTATTTGCACACTAACCTTCCTCCCCGCCAATCAGGAGGCAGGGCATCAGACATGTTTCCTGATTGGCCAAAGCACCGGGCCACCCTATTGGATGCCTGGCGCTTAGGAAGAGGAACGGAGGAGACACATGCTGGAGCGGAGGTCGCCGCTGCTCTGGTGCACTGGGGAGGAGCTGCTGCAGTGCTGCGATAAGTCCCACCGGCTCTGTCAGAGCCACACAGGGGGGTTGGGGGTGCTGCCAGAGCCCCAGCGAGTGGGGGGGTCGGTTGGCACAGTGGCTGCAAATGATGGGCACAAGTGGCTGCATATACTGGGCAAAAGTGCCTGCATTTGATGTGCACAAGTGGCTGCATATGATGGGCATAGGTGGCGGCATATGATGGGCATAAGTGGCTGCTTACGATGGACAAAAGTAGCTGCATATGATGGGCACAAGTGGCTGCATTTGCTGGGCACAAGTGGCTGCATATGATGGGCACAGGTGACTGTATATGATGGGCACAAGTGGCTGCATATGATGGGCACAGGTGGCTGCATATGATGGCACAAGTGGCTGCATATGATGGACCTAAGTGGCTGCATTTGACAGGCACAAGTGGCTGCATTTGACGGGCACAAATAGCTGCATTTGATAGGCACAGTGGCTGCATGTGATGGGCACAAGTGGCTGCATATTATGGGCACAAGTGGCTGCATTTGACGGGCACAAGTAGCTGCATTTGATAGGCACAGTGGCTGCATATGATGGGCACAAGTGGCTGCATATGATGGGCACAAGTGGCTGCATTTGATGGGCACAAGTGGCTGCATTTGATGGGCACAAGTAGCTGCATGGGATGGGCACAAGTGGCTGCATATGATGGGCACAAGTGGCTGCATTTGACGGGCACAAGTACCTACATTTGATAGGCACAGTGGGTGCGTGTGATGGGCACAAGTGGCTGCATATGATGGGCACAATTGGCTGCCTTTGACGGGCACAAGTAGCTGCATTTGATAGGCACAGTGGCTACATATGATGGGCACAAGTGGCTGCATATGATGGGCAAAATTGGCTGCATTTGATGGGCACAAGTAGCTGCATTTGATAGGCACAGTGGCTGCATGTGATGGGCACAAGTGGCTGCATTTGATGGGCACAAGTGGCTGCATATGATGGGCACACATGGCTGCATATGATGGGCACAAGTAGCTGCATATGATGGGCACAATTAGCTGCATATGATGGGCACACGTGGCTGCATTTGACGGACACAAGTGGCTGCATTTGACGGGCACAAGTGGCTGCATATGATGGGCACAAGTGGCTGCGTATGATGGGCACAGGTGGCTGCATATGATGGGCACAAGTGGCTGCATTTGAAGGGCACAGTGGCTGCATATGATGGGCACAAGTGGCTGCTTACGATGGACACAAGTGGCTGCATTTGATGGGCACAAATGGTTGCATTTGACGGGCACAAGTGGCTGCATTTGACTGGCACAAGTGGCTGCATATGATGGACACAAGTGGCTGCATATGATGGGCACAAGTGGCTGCATATACTGGGCACAAGTGGCTGCATTTGACGGGCACAAGTGGCTGCTTATGATGGGCACAAGTGGCTGCATATGATGGGCACAGGTGGCTGCATATGACGGGCACAAGTGGCTGCATTTGAAGGACACAAGTGGCTGCATATGATGGGCACAGGTGGCTGCATATGATGGGCACAAGTGGCTGCATATAATGGGCACAAGTGGCTGCATATGATGGGCACAGTGGCTTTATATGATGGGCACAAGTGGCTGCATTTGATGGGCACACATGGTTTCATTTGATGGCCACAAGAGGCTGCATATGATGGGCACAAGTGGGTGCATATGATGGGCACAAGAGGCTGCATATGATGGGCACAAGTGGGTGCATATGATGGGCACAAGTGGCTGCATTTGATGGGCACAGTGGCAGCATATGATGGGCACAAGTGGCTGCATATGATGGGCACAAGTGGCTGCATTTGATGGGCACAAGTGGCTACATTTGACGGGCACAAGTAGCTGCATGGGATGGGCACAAGTGGCTGCATATGATGGGCACAAGTGGCTGCATTTGACGGGCACAAGTACCTACATTTGATAGGCACAGTGGGTGCGTGTGATGGGCACAAGTGGCTGCATATGATGGGCACAATTGGCTGCCTTTGACGGGCACAAGTAGCTGCATTTGATAGGCACAGTGGCTACATATGATGGGCACAAGTGGCTGCATATGATGGGCAAAATTGGCTGCATTTGATGGGCACAAGTAGCTGCATTTGATAGGCACAGTGGCTGCATGTGATGGGCACAAGTGGCTGCATTTGACGGGCACAAGTGGCTGCATATGATGGGCACACATGGCTGCATATGATGGGCACAAGTAGCTGCATATGATGGGCACAATTAGCTGCATATGATGGGCACACGTGGCTGCATTTGATGGACACAAGTGGCTGCATTTGATGGGCACAAGTGGCTGCATATGATGGGCACAAGTGGCTGCGTATGATGGGCACAGGTGGCTGCATATGATGGGCACAAGTGGCTGCATTTGAAGGGCACAGTGGCTGCATATGATGGGCACAAGTGGCTGCTTACGATGGACACAAGTGGCTGCATTTGATGGGCACTAATGGTTGCATTTGATGGACACAAGTGGCTGCATATGAAGGACACAAGTGGCTGCATATGATGGGCACAAGTGGCTGCATATACTGGGCACAAGTGGCTGCATTTGACGGGTACAAGTGGCTGCTTATGATGGGCACAAGTGGCTGCATATGAGGGGCACAGGTGGCTGCATATGACGGGCACAAGTGGCTGCATTTGAAGGACACAAGTGGCTGCATATGATGGGCACAGGTGGCTGCATATGATGGGCACAAGTGGCTGCATATAATGGGCACAAGTGGCTGCATATGATGGGCACAGTGGCTTTATATGATGGGCACAAGTGGCTGCATTTGATGGGCACACATGGTTTCATTTGATGGCCACAAGAGGCTGCATATGATGGGCACACGTGGGTGCATATGATGGGCACAAGTGGCTGCATTTTATGGGCACAGTGGCAGCATATGATGGGCACAAGTGGCTGCATATGATGGGCACAAGTGGCTGCATATGATGGGCACAAGTGGCTGCATTTGATGGGCACAAGTGGCTGCATTTGACGGGCACAAGTAGCTGCATGGGATGGGCACAAGTGGCTGCATATGATGGACACAAGTGGCTGCATTTGACGGGCACAAGTACCTACATTTGATAGGCACAGTGGGTGCGTGTGATGGGCACAAGTGGCTGCATATGATGGGCACAATTGGCTGCCTTTGACGGGCACAAGTAGCTGCATTTGATAGGCACAGTGGCTACATATGATGGGCACAAGTGGCTGCATATGATGGGCAAAATTGGCTGCATTTGATGGGCACAAGTAGCTGCATTTGATAGGCACAGTGGCTGCATGTGATGGGCACAAGTGGCTGCATTTGACGGGCACAAGTGGCTGCATATGATGGGCACAAGTGGCTGCGTATGATGGGCACAGGTGGCTGCATATGATGGGCACAAGTGGCTGCATTTGAAGGGCATAGTGGCTGCATATGATGGGCACAAGTGGCTGCTTACGATGGACACAAGTGGCTGCATTTGATGGGCACAAATGGTTGCATTTGACGGGCACAAGTGGCTGCATTTGACGGGCACAAGTGGCTGCATATGATGAACACAAGTGGCTGCATATGATGGGCACAAGTGGCTGCATATACTGGGCACAAGTGGCTGCATTTGACAGGCACAAGTGGCTGCTTATGATGGGCACAAGTGGCTGCATATGATGGGCACAGGTGGCTGCATATGACGGGCACAAGTGGCTGCATTTGAAGGACACAAGTGGCTGCATATGATGGGCACAGGTGGCTGCATATGATGGGCACAAGTGGCTGCATATAATGGGCACAAGTGGCTGCATATGATGGGCACAGTGGCTTTATATGATGGGCACAAGTGGCTGCATTTGATGGGCACACATGGTTACATTTGATGGCCACAAGAGGCTGCATATGATGGGCACAAGTGGGTGCATATGATGGGCACAAGAGGCTGCATATGATGGGCACAAGTGGGTGCATATGATGGGCACAAGTGGCTGCATTTGATGGGCACAGTGGCAGCATATGATGGGCACAAGTGGCTGCATATGATTGTTATATCCTCTGAGTTGTGAGAGACACAAGACTCTGGCCTGGAACAATGGATGTTTATTTCAGTACACACTGTACACTGCAACATGCATCTCAGGACAGGTACATCTTATATGCTTCCTTACATGTGCTCTAAGATGGCTACTCTACCCCTTGACCCTTGTCATCACTCCTGGGTGGAGCCAGCCTTAAAGTAACAATACATGTGGAACCTTTCAGGTATAACACCTTCCATCCATCCCTAAAAAAAAAAAAAAAATTACAACAAAACGAGAAAAGGCACAAAACATTAACTAATAACTGTCCAATAACAGTCCTCCAAACACAGGAGATGCGCCAGATATTTCCTGCATCCAGATGTGAGACCAAGCTTCCAGGGACAGTTGCGGGGATACAATGTCATCGGATCACTTTCGGCGGCCCCGTCGAAAGTCTCGTAACCGGTCTGGAAGCTGAAACCGATCAGGAGGGCGACAGTGTCGTTGAGGTCGGGCACCCAGCGACTCGGGACTGGAGGAAACAGGGCTGGCCGGAATGGGCACCGGCGGGGCCAAGAAGGGATCCACCAGCTCAGCGGGTGAACAGACCTCCGGACCAGGGCTGGAGGGCTCTGTTGGAGCTGAGTTCAAAAGTTCAGAGTCCCCCCAATCATCAGTCCCCATGCATTCTGATCTGCTGGGAGCAGATCCTTGCGACACTGGTGATTCAGCTGGCGTCAGGGATTCGGGCAATTGAAAATGAGGACGCAGTTGGTCTGCATGCCGTCTGCAAATGGAACCATCTTCCAGGCAGACCCTATACATCTTGGGTCCCAAAGTCTCTGCAATGACAGCAGGAAGCCACCGGGCGTTGGAAGCCCCATAAGATCGGGCCCATACCTTTTGTTGGGCTGTGAATCGAGGGAGCTCACCATGTTTGACCATCTTGTCTTGCGACTGCAGTACATGTTCCTGGACTGTTTGAGGACGGAGCATGTCCAAAACAGTCCATGGCTGCCGACCCAGAAGGAGTTCTGCTGGAGTTTTCTCGGTGGTTGCATGTGGTGTGTTTCTGTAAGCAGAAAGGAAGGAGTCCAGCTGCTGGGGTGACAGGGACTGTTGTTTACTTGCAGCCACTGTAGCTTTGAAATAGCGTTTAAAAGTCTGCACAAACCGTTCTGCTTGACCATTAGTAGCCAGGTGGTAAGGTGCAGTCAACTTGTGCTTGATGTTGTGGGCAGTCAGGAAACGCTGAAACTCCTGACTGGTGAATTGTGCACCATTGTCAGTGACGATCTCTCTGGGGTATCCAAACGTAGCAGCGAGATGTAACAGTATGGAAACCATTGCCTTAGTCGTTGGCTGAGTAACAGGAATTACCTCAGGCCACTTTGAATGGGCGTCCACTATGATCAAGAAGGTGTGTCCTCTGATCGGGCCTGCAAAGTCCAAGTGTAGGCGAAACCAAGGAACCGTGGGCCAAGTCCAGGGCTGGACACACCCTCAAGGAGGGTCTCTTGCAGTTTGTGCACATCCAGCACAAGCATTTACATATGTTGTGATATCTGAGTCTAGGTTTGGCCACCACACATAGCCTCTGGCTTTTTGTTTCATACGTGTGCCCCCGGGATGACCAGTATGTAGCAAGCCCAGAATGTGTCTCCGGAGGGTCTGTGGAATGATCACTCGGTCTCCCCATAAAACACAGTTGCCAGCCACAGTTAATTCCATATGCCTACGAAAATAAGGTTCATAATCCTGTGTGACGGTTGCAGGCCAACCGGACCGTACCCAGGAGAGTATTGTTTTCAGAAAGGTATCCTTGGCTGTATGGGCTGCTATCTTCCCAGAAGACAAGAAGGACAGGCTGGTGTAACGACAACTCTTGACCGGTGGAGAAGAGTCCATCGACTTCCCTGTCAGTCGGGACATTGCGTCCGCATTCGCATTGGCATCATGACCGCGATACTGGATTTTGTAGCTGTATGCTCCCAAGAATAGGGCATAGCGTTGGAGGCGGGCCGCAGTAGTCTAAAAGATGCCTTTGTCAGGGCTAAAGATCTGAAGGAGTGGTTTATGGTCTGTCAGTATGGTGAATTCCCTACCATACAGGTAAAGATGAAACTTCTTAATTGCCCATATCAGCGCTAGAGCCTCTTTGTCAATGTGTGAGTAATTGTTTTCTGCTTTTGTCAAAGACCTGGAGGCAAATGCCACTGGTTTTTCTGACCCATCTGGTAAGATGTGAGATAGTACAGCACCCAGACCATAGGGTGAGGCATCACAAGCCAAGGTGAGAGGCTTCTGGAGGTCATAGTGCACGAGCATGCGTGACGCCAACAGCTTCCGCTTAGAGACTTCAAAAGCCCGTTGGCATGCAGCTGACCAGTCCCATCTTGAATGTTTTTCCAAAAGCTTGTTCAGCGGAAACAAGGTGTGTGCCAGATCTGGCAGGAATTTGTGGTAATAGTTTAGCAAGCCAAGGTATGATCGCAACTGCTGGACGTTGGTTGGGGCTGGAGCTTTGACTAAAGCATCAACCTTGGCTTCCGTGGTGTGTATACCCTCTGCATCCACAAGGTGGCCACAAAACTCCAATTTAGGCACCATGAATTGGCATTTTGCTAAGTTCACTTTTAGACCCTGTTCTTGGAGTCTCGCCAACACAAGCTCCACGTCCCGCTTGTGTTCCTGCTCTGTCCGTCCTGTGATGAGCATGTCATCTAGCAGGCACTGTGTGAAAGGAATGTCCGCCAAAATCTCGTCCATTTTTCGTTGCCAAATGGCTGGGGCGGAGGCTACACCAAACACCATCCGATTGTATTCATACAGTCCCTTGTGGGTGTTGATGGTTAGAAACTTGCGGGAAGAAGGATGGACCTCAAACTGTAAATATGCTTGTCTGAGATCAAGCTTGGTGAACTTTTGGCCCCCTGCAAGAGAGGCAAAAATGTCATCTACTCTGGGTAGAGGATACTGGTCTATCTCCAGTTGGGAGTTCAGTGCCATGCGGAAATCGCCACAAATGCGTAAGTCCCCATTCGCTTTCTTTACTGGTACAACTGGTGATGCCCACTCGCTGTGCTCTACCTTGGAGATGACACCTTGTTCCTCCAGCCGACTTAGTTCTGCTTCCACTCCTGCTCGCAGTGCGAAAGGTACTGTCCGAGCTTTGAAGAACTTAGGCTGTGCGTTGGGTTTCAGCTTGAGTCTTACACAGTCGTGCTTTATTTTCCCCAACTGGTCATCAAAGACCTTTGGGAAACGCTGCTTCAGGGACACCACCCATCCCTCATTATCTCCTAATGGAATTGTAACAGTGTTACAGGGATTTATGGTGATGTCTGGCATACCAAAGTGAGCAATCCAGTCCCTCCCAAAGAGAGGGGGTCCCCCATTTTCTAGGATGTATAATGGCAGTCTCTTTGTCTGACCCTTGTACAATACCTGTACTTTCGCATAACCCAGTGGGTGGAGTATCTGCTTTGAATATGTCTGCAGTTTGATTGGTGTTGGGCGGACAGTTGTTTGGGTCTGAAGTTGTCTCCATTGTTTCTGGGTGATAACTGAAACTGCTGCTCCTGTGTCTACATCCATCTTGAGTTTCTTTCCCTCCACAGTTACCTCTACAGTCATTGCAGAGGGTGCTGAATGCATATGATGTATGTCTAATCTGTGGAGCACTTCCTCATCCTCTGACTCAGATGATGATGTATATCTTCCCACCATATATGTCTTTGTCTTGGGGTTCAGAGGTTGTTTATCTCGCACCTTCTTGCTACGGCAAACTCGTTTAAGATGGCCTGTCCTACCACAATTATGACAGGTCTGATCCTTAAACCGGCAGACTTTGTGGTCATGGTCTGTATTTCCACAACGGTAGCAGGCTGACTCCCGGATTGGTGGGGGTCTGTATTTCCAGTTTGCGGCAGTTGGCTTGACTGCTGTTCTGAAAACTTCCTGTTTCACCTCTTCTTTTCTGCCCTGGGGGTTCAATTCCTCTGTATCTTTCACAGCCATTTCCATCACTGAAGCTATTTCAATTGCCTTTGTAAGGGTAAGATCTTTCTCTGTTAACAGTCTCTTTTGGCTAGACTCACAATTCAGTCCCATTACAAACTTATCTCTCAGTGCAGTAGGTAGATACTCCCCAAAAGAACAGGTAGAGGCTAGTCTGCGAAGGGCGAGCACATAAGCTTTAATTTCTTCACCTGGCTGCTGCTGCCGCTGATAAAACCGAAATCTTTCTGCAATCTCTAATGGTTTAGGCTGGAAGTGATCCTCTAACAGTGTCAGGAGCTCTGCCAATGTCTTAGTTGCTGGCTTTACAGGGAAAAGGAGATCTCTAAGAGTGTCATATGTCTTAGCACCAACCACTGTCAGGAATACTGCTACTTGCCTGTTGTCTGGGATGGCATTTGCACTGAAATACTGTTCCAGTCTCTCAACCCAGGAACTCCAGGATGTCTGTTCCCCATCAAATTCACCTAATGTCCCGATCAATGACATTTTCCTGCTGGGCTCTGTGATTGCTTTTATCCAGATGACAATCCACACTGCCTTTGTCTCTCTCTCAGACTGATAGACACTTTGTAAATCCCATCCTCGTCGCCACTGTTATATCCTCTGAGTTGTGAGAGACACAAGACTCTGGTCTGGAACAATGGATGTTTATTTCAGTACACACTGTACACTGCAACATGCATCTCAGGACAGGTACATCTTATATGCTTCCTTACATGTGCTCTAAGATGGCTACTCTACCCCTTGACCCTTGTCATCACTCCTGGGTGGAGCCAGCCTTAAAGTAACAATACATGTGGAACCTTTCAGGTATAACAATGATGGGCACAAGTTACTGCATTTGACGGGCACAAGTGGCTGCATATGATGGGCACAAGTGGCTGCATATGATGGGCACAGTGGCTGCATATGATGGGCACAAGTGGCTGCATATGACGGGCACAAGTGGCTGCATTTGATGGGCACAAGTAGCTGCATTTGATAGGCACAGTGGCTGCATGTGATGGGCACAAGTGGCTGCATATGATGGGCACACATGGCTGCATATGATGGGCACAAGTAGCTGCATATGATGGGCACAATTAGCTGCATATGATGGGCACACGTGGCTGCATTTGACGGACACAAGTGGCTGCATTTGACGGGCACAAGTGGCTGCATATGATGGGCACAAGTGGCTGCGTATGATGGGCACAGGTGGCTGCATATGATGGGCACAAGTGGCTGCATTTGAAGGGCACAGTGGCTGCATATGATGGGCACAAGTGGCTGCTTACGATGGACACAAGTGGCTGCATTTGATGGGCACAAATGGTTGCATTTGACGGGCACAAGTGGCTGCATTTGACGGGCACAAGTGGCTGCATATGATGGACACAAGTGGCTGCATATGATGGGCACAAGTGGCTGCATATACTGGGCACAAGTGGCTGCATTTGACGGGCACAAGTGGCTGCTTATGATGGGCACAAGTGGCTGCATATGATGGGCACAGGTGGCTGCATATGACGGGCACAAGTGGCTGCATTTGAAGGACACAAGTGGCTGCATATGATGGGCACAGGTGGCTGCATATGATGGGCACAAGTGGCTGCATATAATGGGCACAAGTGGCTGCATATGATGGGCACAGTGGCTTTATATGATGGGCACAAGTGGCTGCATTTGATGGGCACACATGGTTTCATTTGATGGCCACAAGAGGCTGCATATGATGGGCACAAGTGGGTGCATATGATGGGCACAAGAGGCTGCATATGATGGGCACAAGTGGGTGCATATGATGGGCACAAGTGGCTGCATTTGATGGGCACAGTGGCAGCATATGATGGGCACAAGTGGCTGCATATGATGGGCACAAGTGGCTGCATATGATGGGCACAAGTGGCTGCATTTGATGGGCACAAGTGGCTACATTTGACGGGCACAAGTAGCTGCATGGGATGGGCACAAGTAGCTGCATATGATGGGCACAAGTGGCTGCATTTGACGGGCACAAGTACCTACATTTGATAGGCACAGTGGGTGCGTGTGATGGGCACAAGTGGCTGCATATGATGGGCACAATTGGCTGCCTTTGACGGGCACAAGTAGCTGCATTTGATAGGCACAGTGGCTACATATGATGGGCACAAGTGGCTGCATATGATGGGCAAAATTGGCTGCATTTGATGGGCACAAGTAGCTGCATTTGATAGGCACAGTGGCTGCATGTGATGGGCACAAGTGGCTGCATTTGACGGGCACAAGTGGCTGCATATGATGGGCACACATGGCTGCATATGATGGGCACAAGTAGCTGCATATGATGGGCACAATTAGCTGCATATGATGGGCACACGTGGCTGCATTTGACGGACACAAGTGGCTGCATTTGACGGGCACAAGTGGCTGCATATGATGGGCACAAGTGGCTGCGTATGATGGGCACAGGTGGCTGCATATGATGGGCACAAGTGGCTGCATTTGAAGGGCACAGTGGCTGCATATGATGGGCACAAGTGGCTGCTTACGATGGACACAAGTGGCTGCATTTGATGGGCACAAATGGTTGCATTTGACGGGCACAAGTGGCTGCATTTGACGGGCACAAGTGGCTGCATATGATGGACACAAGTGGCTGCATATGATGGGCACTAGGGATGAGCTTCGAGTTCGAGTCGAACTCATGTTCGACTCAAACATTAGCTGTTCGCAAGTTCGCCGAACACCGAACAATTTGGGGTGTTCGCGGCAAATTCGAATGCCGCGGAACACCCTTTAAAAGTCTATGGGAGAAATCAAAAGTGCTAATTTTAAAGGCTTATATGCAAGTTATTGTCATAAAAAGTGTTTGGGGACCTGGGTCCTGCCCCAGGGGACATGTATCAATGCAAAAAAAAGTTTTAAAAACGGACGTTTTTTCAGGAGCAGTGATTTTAATAATGCTTAAAGTCAAACAATAAAAGTGTAATATCCTTTTAAATTTCGTACCTGGGGGGTGTCTATAGTATGCCTGTAAAGGGGCGCATGTTTCCCGTGTTTAGAACAGTCTGACAGCAAAATGACATTTGGAAGGAAAAAACACATTTAAAACTACCCGCGGCTATTGCATTGCCGACAATACACATAGAAGTTCATTGATAAAAACGGCATGGGAATTCCCCCCAGGGAAACCCCGAACCAAAATTAAAAAAAAAAAAAATGACGTGGGGGGGTCCCCCTAAATTCCATACCAGGCCCTTCAGGTCTGGTATGGATATTAAGGGGAACCCCGGCCAAAATTAAAAAAAAAAAATGACGTGGGGTTCCCCCTAAATTCCATACCAGACCCTTCAGGTCTGGTATGGATTTTAAGGGGAACCCCGCGCCAAAAAAAAAAAAAAAAAACGGCGTGGGGTTCCCCCAAAAATCCATACCAGACCCTTATCCGAGCACGCAACCTGGCAGGCCGCAGGAAAAGAGGGGGGGACGAGAGTGCGGCCCCCCCCTCCTGAACCGTACCAGGCCACATGCCCTCAACATTGGGAGGGTGCTTTGGGGTAGCCCCCCAAAACACCTTGTCCCCATGTTGATGAGGACAAGGGCCTCATCCCCACAACCGTGGCCGGTGGTTGTGGGGGTCTGCGGGCGGGGGGCTTATCGGAATCTGGAAGCCCCCTTTAACAAGGGGACCCCCAGATCCCGGCCCCCCCCCGTGTGAAATGGTAAGGGGGTACTTACCCCTACCATTTCACTAAAAAACTGTCAAAATAGTTAAAAATGACAAGAGACAGTTTTTGACAAATCCTTTATTTAAATGCTTCTTCTATCTTCCTTCATCTTCTTCTGGTTCTTCTGGCTCTTCTGGTTCTTCCTCCGGCGTTCTCGTCCAGCATCTTCTCCGCGGCGTCTTCTATCTTCTTCTCCTCGGGCCGCTCCGCACCCATGGCATGAGGGGAGGCTCCCGCTCTTCTCTTCATCTTCTTCTTCATCCTCTTCTCTTCTTCATCTTCTTCATCTTCATCTTCTCTTCTTTTCTTCTGCGGGCCGCTCCGCATCCATGCATGGAGGGAGGCTCCCGCTGTGTGACGGCGTCTCCTCGTCTGACGGTTCTTAAATAACGGGGGGCGTGACGGGACTTCCCTGTGGCATTCCCCGTGACGTCACAGGGAAGTCCCGTCAAGTCACCGTGCGTCAGAGGGGGGCGGGGTCACCGGGTGGCCCCGCCCCCCGTTATTTAAGAACCGTCAGACGAGGAGACGCGGTCACACAGCGGGAGCCTCCCTCCATGCATGGATGCGGAGCGGCCCGCAGAAGAAAAGAAGAGAAGATGAAGATGAAGAAGATGAAGAAGAGAAGAGGATGAAGAAGAAGATGAAGAGAAGAGCGGGAGCCTCCCCTCATGCCATGGGTGCGGAGCGGCCCGAGGAGAAGAAGATAGAAGACGCCGCGGAGAAGATGCTGGACGAGAACGCCGGAGGAAGAACCAGAAGAGTCAGAAGAACCAGAAGAAGAAGAAGATGAAGGAAGATAGAAGAAGCATTTAAATAAAGGAATTGTCAAAAACTGTCTCTTGTCATTTTTAACTATTTTGACAGTTTTTTAGTGAAATGGTAGGGGTAAGTACCCCCTTACCATTTCACACAGGGGGGGGCCGGGATCTGGGGGTCCCCTTGTTAAAGGGGGCTTCCAGATTCCGATAAGCCCCCCGCCCGCAGACCCCCACAACCACCGGCCACGGTTGTGGGGATGAGGCCCTTGTCCTCATCAACATGGGGACAAGGTGTTTTGGGGGGCTACCCCAAAGCACCCTCCCAATGTTGAGGGCATGTGGCCTGGTACGGTTCAGGAGGGGGGGGGCCGCACTCTCGTCCCCCCCTCTTTTCCTGCGGCCTGCCAGGTTGCGTGCTCGGATAAGGGTCTGGTATGGATTTTTGGGGGAACCCCACGCCGTTTTTTTTTTTTTTTTTTGGCGCGGGGTTCCCCTTAAAATCCATACCAGACCTGAAGGGTCTGGTATGGAATTTAGGGGGAACCCCACGTCATTTTTTTTTTTAATTTTGGCCGGGGTTCCCCTTAATATCCATACCAGACCTGAAGGGCCTGGTATGGAATTTAGGGGGACCCCCCCACGTCATTTTTTTTTTTTTTAATTTTGGTTCGGGGTTTCCCTGGGGGGAATTCCCATGCCGTTTTTATCAATGAACTTCTATGTGTATTGTCGGCAATGCAATAGCCGCGGGTAGTTTTAAATGTGTTTTTTCCTTCCAAATGTCATTTTGCTGTCAGACTGTTCTAAACACAGGAAACATGCGCCCCTTTACAGGCATACTATAGACACCCCCCAGGTACGAAATTTAAAGGGATATTACACTTTTATTGTTTGACTTTAAGCATTATTAAAATCACTGCTCCTGAAAAAACGGCCGTTTTTAAAACTTTTTTTTGCATTGATCCATGTCCCCTGGGGCAGGACCCAGGTCCCCAAACACTTTTTATGACAATAACTTGCATATAAGCCTTTAAAATTAGCACTTTTGATTATTCATGTTCGTGTCCCATAGACTTTAACGGTGTTCGCGTGTTCGAGCGAACTTTTTTCCTGTTCGCATGTTCTGGTGCGAACCGAACAGGGGGGTGTTCGGCTCATCCCTAATGGGCACAAGTGGCTGCATATACTGGGCACAAGTGGCTGCATTTGACGGGCACAAGTGGCTGCTTATGATGGGCACAAGTGGCTGCATATGATGGGCACAGGTGGCTGCATATGACGGGCACAAGTGGCTGCATTTGAAGGACACAAGTGGCTGCATATGATGGGCACAGGTGGCTGCATATGATGGGCACAAGTGGCTGCATATAATGGGCACAAGTGGCTGCATATGATGGGCACAGTGGCTTTATATGATGGGCACAAGTGGCTGCATTTGATGGGCACACATGGTTTCATTTGATGGCCACAAGAGGCTGCATATGATGGGCACAAGTGGGTGCATATGATGGGCACAAGAGGCTGCATATGATGGGCACAAGTGGCTGCATTTGATGGGCACAGTGGCAGCATATGATGGGCACAAGTGGTTGCATATGATGGGCACAAGTTACTGCATTTGACGGGCACAAGTGGCTGCATATGATGGGCACAAGTGGCTGCATATGATGGGCACAGTGGCTGCATATGATGGGCACAAGTGGCTGCATATGACAGGCACAAGTGGCTGCACATGACGTGCACACGTGGCTGCATATGATGGGCAGAAGTGGCTGCATATGATGGGCACAAGTGGCTTCATTTGATGGGCACAAGTGGCTGCATGTGATGGGCACAAGTGGCTGCATTTGATGGGCACAGTGGCTGCAAATGATGGGCACAAGTGGCTGCATTTGACGGGCACAAGTGGCTGCATTTGACGGGCACAAGTGGCTGCATTTGATGGGCACAAGTGGCTGCATATGATGGACACAAGTGGCTGCATATGATGGGCACAAGTGGCTGCATATGATGGGCACAAGTGGCTGCATATACTGGACACAAGTGGCTGCATTTGACAGGCACAAGTAGCTGCATTTGATGGGCACAAGTGGCTGCATATGATGGGCACAAGTGGCTGCATTTGATGGGCACAAGTGGCTGCATATGATGGGCACAGGTGGCTGCATATGATGGGCACAAGTGGCTGCATATGATGGGCACAAGTGGCTGCATATGATGGGCACAGTGGCTTTATATGATGGGCACAAGTGGGTGCATATGATGGGCACAATAAGACAAAAAAATACAATAAAAAATAGTTTTACCTTTTTTTATTTTGTTTAGCTACATGACTATGAAATATCCCACATGTATATATTGTATTTTCCATTTTAAGCCAGTAGGTGGTGCACACATCTATAATTATCTACTTTGCTGGTTAAAATGTCTAGAGCTCAATAGCTGAAATTTACACACACATCAATGAGTCAGAGCAGTGACTCTTCCTCTTCTCTTTTGCTGTTTTTAGATGGCTCTGTATAAAGTTTCAATTAGAGAGAGACAGCCTGAAGGCAAATAGCTTTTGGTAGGCTATAATGTTCCCTGGATTTTGTATTATGGCATACCTCCCAACTTTTTGAGATGGGAACAAGGGACATCTATTAACAAAATTATGTAGGCATAGGGCACACCCCCTGCCATGCCCCCTTGAAGGAGAATTATACAAAATGATTTAAAACGATTAGGTAAAGCCAAAAGTGCTTTTTTTAACCACTACTAATTCCTTTATATTGACTTTCAAAATTTACAAATGCAGCAATTTCAAAATTGGATGAAAATCTTAGCAGTGAGAAACACTTTTTAAAAAAAATAAATAGTGCATTTTATATACAACTATATAGATCAGTCCGAAATGGGGGACACATGAGGAGAAAAGAGGGACAGAGGGACTTTGTTCCAAATCAGGGACAGTCCCTTGAAATCAGGGACTGTTGGGAGCTATGTTATGGTGCCCCTGTATTAACTCAGGAAAATTAGAATCACGCTAACCATAATTTGTTAACCAAAAATCAAAACTAATCTCATAAGTGCATCTAATAATAGTGAAAAATCATAAAGGTTCATTGAAATCAAACCATTACCCAAAAACTAAATGTGCATGCACACATTAATAGTAAAAACCAAGCACTGATAAGTCTGTGAATAAAAAATAACAAAAAATAAAAAAAATGTGATTGCACATCAATATAAAAATGTATAAATTATGTCCATAATAAATTCAGGATCAAGGAATGCATGTACGGAAACACTGTATGGCTCCAAGGACATCAAGCAAAATCACAGATACCGGGCAGTCCCCTCCCAACCAATCAGATCATCATGGAGATCCCACGGTGCATAAAAAACATATATAGAAACTCCATCGTGTAAAACTGTTATTTATTCAATGTATTTAGAACGAAAAAAGCACACTCACAATGTTGTAGATAAAAGAGAGCCTGAAGTCTGCTGTGCCGGCCAGAGCACAAGCAGACAACCCGTCCTCTGGGTATACGAAGTACGAGGTGACGTCAGTGCGTCGCTCCACCCTACGCGTTGTTCATCCAGTCTTGAGATTTACACAGCTTTGCCAAACAGCTCAGTCATGTCTAGCAGTAGAAGGGATCTGATCTTTCTTTGCTGCAGTTTTACTTTTAATTCTCATTCCTACTCCCACCCTATGACTGGATAGTAAAACAAGAAGCAGCACAGTAATGAGCTCATCTTTCTGTCACTCTGCTCTTTCCTCCTATCATTATGCTCCTTGTACAGCAACACATCTGATTGGCTCCTTGTACTGCGTTTCCCTTTTAGACTCCAGGCCTGCTGTACAGGGACTGCAAGAGGCTGGTATCAAGTCAGATTCAGGTATTTACATTTAATGATATAAGCTGCAGTCATTTGTGTCTTTATATCTGCCTGAAGTTCAGCTTTAAATGTTCATTTGTATGAGCATAGGGTAAGGGCAGGGGAGTGCCTGGTGTATTTCTTTGGTTTGGCAATGAGGTGTCTCCATAGTTAGTTATGAAGGTAAGTTCAGGGACCCCTTGGCATTAGTAGGCAATGTAGTTGCCTAGATGGAGATTAGACATCCTAGAGTAGTAGTAGGGTGTAACTCTAGGAAGTGCCAGCCCTGCCCCTGCCCATCTTGTGGGACATCTTGGGGCAGAGGTATACTGTATATAGTCTTGGCAGCAGTCTGCCAGCCTCATCATGGGAAGTATATGAGAGTCTATGCCACAGCAAAAATGCAGTCTGTCATGATCTCTCTGTTTTAGCTTCTCCTTGGGGGAAATTAGGGTAGGAATATGCAGGATTTATTGGGACTACTTACATCCTCTTTGCATGGGCTTCAGGACTCCGAAGTTTGGGCTACTTGACTCAACTCTCCTCTCTACCTTCTGTTTGTAACCTGAATGTGCCTCTCAACTAGGATGACTTAAGATAGGGATGCCCTCTGGATACTGATGGTGCTAGGAGAGGCTGCTCTTGGGGTCCATTGCTGTGGGGCCTGAAGCAGGTATAGGATTGACTACTTGGAGGTGCTAGGCCAAGTCAGGAGTCTCCTGGGGTGTACTTATAAGATCCAGTGGGTCCTGTGCCACCTGGTGGCTGTAGGCAACCAACTTATATTAAAGAGAGTAAAAGTATGTGGTATAGTGCTACACGACTCCCAAATGCTACTGTGCTAATCAAATCCAGACAACATGCTATAATAAACAAAATTTGTGAGTGATCTATACTGCACCTCCCCATTTCCTGGGGATATATGTTATAATATAGCTACTTACATATGTGAATTCCTATATATTAGAACAGCCTTTCTCAACCAGTGTGCCGCGGCACACTGGTGTGCCGTCAGAGGTTCTCAGGTGTGCCGCGGGATCAGGGGAGAGAAGGGCTGTCAGATGAGCCCGATCTCCCGATCCCCTGCCGAACTGTACATCGGCACTGTGAGAAGCTCCGTCAGCCTCAAAAGTGAAAGTAAAGTGCAGGGGAGTGTGCTCTGCTCTCTGCTTCCCCCTACAGTGCAGTACCCGGCTGAATGAGGAAACTGGAAAGGTACTGTGCTAGAAGCTAGATTCGTTTTAAAAGGGCTTTATACATGTGTCTGTGTGTGTGTGCATGTGTGTACATGTGTCTGTATGTGTGTTTGTACATGTGTGTGTGTGCATGTGTATGTATGTGTGTGTGTATGTGTCTGTATGTGTGTGTGCATGCGTCTGGTATGTGTGTGCATGTGTGTGTATGTGCGTGAGCATGTGAGTGTCTGTCTGTCTGTATGTGTGTGTGTACGTCTGTATGTGTGTTTGTACATGTGTGTGTGCATGTGTCTGTATGTGTGTGTGCATGTGAGTGTCTGTATGTGTGTGTACGTCTGTATGTGTGTTTTTTCATGTGTGTGTGTGCGCATGTGTCTGTATGTGTGTGTGTGCATGTGAGTGTCTTTCTGTATGTGTGTCTGTATGTGTGTTTGTACATGTGTGTGTGTGTGCATGTGTCTGTATGTGTGTGTGCATGTGTCTGTCTGTATGTGTGTTTGTACATGTGTGTGTGCATGTGTCTGTATGTGTTTGTGCATGTGTCTGTCTGTATGTGTGTGTGTCTGTATGTGTGTTTGTACATGTGTGTGTGTGCATGTGTCTGTATGTGTGTCTGCATGTGTGTGTGCACGTGTCTGCATGTGCGTATGTACAAGTGTCTGTATGTATGTGTCTGTATGCGTGTGTGCACGTGTATGTGTCTGTATATGTGTGTGTGCGTATGTTACTTTTAATCCTGACACCCCCCCCCCATTCCTGTACCATCAGAACTGCTTTTGTAGGTCTTGTTTGTGATAGCAGCAAGGACTGCTTCTGCTCTGAAAAGCAACCTATGCACAGATCGCTTTTCAGAGGCATTTGACAGGCGGTAAAGAGGCATTATGTTGCCTCCTCACCACCTGTTTTAAAGCAGCATAACTACACCACAACCGTGCAATGTACACAGTTGCAGGGTAGTTGCAGTTCAGCCCCATTCACCCTGGGTATACCTCCAGCTGCAGCCACAACATGTGTACACCCCCAGCTGTTGTCTCTGCAGCTAAAGGGGAAGAATTTGGGGGTGGTAAAAACAGCTTAACCATGTGCTTTTACCACCCCTCCAACCCAACATGTGAACAAGCCCTTGGTTCACATCTGTGTTGCTGCGTGCTGTGTGTAGTGCAGCCCATTCATTGCAATGGGCTTCCCTAACCACAAAAATTCTGGGAAGGAAATCCCGACCTTTTTTTTTTTTAAATTGCACTGCACCAAAATGACACACAGTAACGTGAACTAAGCCTTGGACTGGGGTGCCTCAAGACTGAAAATACTTTTTAAGGGTGCCCCGACTGGAAAAAGGTTGAGAAACACTGTATTAGAATTTCATAATGAGAGTTATATAGTGAAGTTAAATAAATGAAAATACCTTGCTGTACTACAAGAGACCTCTCTTCAAAATTTCAAAAAATTCCAATGAAAAAGCATAAAGATCATAAGAGACAAAGCTATATCCAAAAATCAATGTTCAATGTCCTCTGCTAATTGAGTCACTTCCTGGTTTGTCATGGTGGTCCAAGGAACGCAGGAGCAACCCAGACATAAGGTTTTTAAAGTGTTAGTGTGGTTTTTTTTTATCCTTTAAGTGTAATTTTACATACTTATATACTTTTATAAACGGTATAACACTATTGAGGATTCCCTCTTTTGATTTACATCATATGGTCCGCTGGGAGGAGTAAGGAGAAAAAATGGAACAACATCCCCTGTAGGGCACCTGTAGTGCAGTATGACCTTCTTATTCCATAAGGGGCCAATGAATTGTGATGGTCCTGGAGGGGGAGCACGAGTGGCACTATTCTTAAGAAAATGCTCACTTTGCATGCTGAAATTTCACCAGAGACTGTTCATTAGCTGTATATATCTTTGTGGAAGGTGTTTTATAGTTCCAGCACAGAAGTTGCACATTTGCACATGGAGCACAATAGAGAACCAGGGATGTCCCGATGTTCTAGTCGAACGTAACGTAAGTTTATTCGCAGAAGAACCGAACATACTGTATGGGGCATTGGCGACAAACTCAAGCGCCGTGGAGCTTCCCATAATATACTGCGAGATCGCAGTGCATTGACGGCTGCTGATTGGCCAAAGCATGCACCTGACCTACATGCTTTGGCCAATCACAGCGCCATCTGCTGTGAGAGCCATGATTGGCCAAAAGCACTGTGCTTTTGGCCAATCATAGCTCAAGGGGCTAAGTCCACAGGGGCCCCAAAGCACCCTCCCCATGTTGAGGGCATGTGGCCTGGTATGGTTCAGGAGGGGGGGTCGCTCGCTCGCCCCCCATCCTGTCTTCCGGGCTGCATGCTAAGGACCTGGTGTGGGACTCCCATGCCAATTTTTCATTTCAACGTGGAGTTCCCCTTGAAATCCATACCAGACCCTAAGGGCCTGGTATGGACTGTGGGGGGGGGGGGGGGGGGGACCGCACACCATTTTTTTCCCTTGATTTTTTTATCTATGTTCTACACAGCGCACAGATGTGACACTTTACAGGCAGACTAAGGGGACCCCCCCCGGCACGATATTTAAAGGAATCTTTAATTTTTATTTTTCCACTTTAAGCATTATTAAAATCACTACTCTTGAAAAAACTGTTGTTTAAAAATTTTTTTGCATTCATTCATGTCCCCTGGGGCAGTACCCAGGTCCCCATACACTTTTTATGGCAATAACTTGCATATACGCCTTTAAAATGAGCACTTTTGATTTTTCATGTTCGTGTCCCATGGACTTTAATAGGGTTTGCATGTTCGCTAGAACTTTTTGCCTGTTCACATGTTCTGGTGCAAATTGAACTGGGGGGGGGGGGGGTGTTCGGCCCATCCCTATAGAGGACATTGAACATTAATATTTGGATATACAGTAGCTTTGTCTCTTATGATTTTTATGCTTTTTCATTTGTATTTAAAAAAAATTTAAAGGGCGGAATCTTCTAGTATATCAAGGTTTAATTAGTAGTTTAATTTTATGAACTTCACTATATCACTCTTATTATGAAATTATAACAAGCTGAAATTCACTTATGTACGTAGCTATATTTAAACAAATATCCCTAGGAAAGGGCGAGGTGCATTATAGATAACTCACAAATTTTGTTTTTTAAAGCATTTTGTCTGGATTTGATTTGCACGGTAGCATTTAGGAGTCAGGTAGTGATAAACTGCATACTATTACTATTTTAGATATACCTATTGTTGGAGGATATATCCCTCAGTGACAGCTGCTGCCTTTAATACACTCCACATACCATTGCCCAGAATTCTTTTTAACCACTATATTAAAGAGACTTTGTGCTGGAGGACATGAAGCCTAGCACACGACTACCATTTATTTGCAAGAATTTCATTCATACACATTTTTTCATCGCATTGTTTTTCCTTTGCATTATTGTTTAAAAATATGCAGTAATTTGGACGTTAAACATAAAGTCTTGGGGAATTTATCTTTTTGTAGTGAATAGTGCATTTATGTATACAGATGTCTAACACAGATCTAAAGGAGGGGTAGTCGTGGAAGGTAACGGAACAGGACATGATATCTTGAGGACTTATTTATAGCTGTAATGTGGCGCTTGCTTGAATATGTTCAATGAAATTCAATAAACTGATAGGAGGAAATGGATATTCCACAAATAATTGATTTCACCAAATAAAGTTCTATAGGATAACCCTACTCGATAGTAAGCTCCACGTACCAGTGCTACAAGGATCATCAATTAATGTGCAAATAACACAAATAAATAAAATAAAATGTAATATCTCAATCAATCAAAATTAAACAATACTGAGAAACCTCTACTGGGTAGTGAATCCAATTCACCAATTTTGCAAAAAGTACAAAAATGTGCAAATAGGCAAATAAATAAGTAAAATGATTAGAAATATAATTTCATCAATAAAGTGACAGTGTGTGAGTCCATTTCAGTAATTTGCATTTAACAACATTATGGGGGTTATTTACTAAAGGAAAATCCACTTTGCAGTGCAAGTGTACTTGGAAGTAAAGTCACTGTAGATCCGAAAGGGACATGCAAGGAACATAAAAAACAGCATTTTAGCTTGCACATGATTGGATGATAAAATCAGCAGAGCTTCCACTCATTTCAGATCTACCCCTTAGATTTAGAGCGACTGCACTTCCAAGTGCACTTGCAGTGCAAAGTGGATTTGCCTTTCGTAAATAACCCCCTATGTGTTTGTGAACTGAAAATCTAGTGATGATAATTTTGCAGGTACAATAAACTCCCTATGTGGTGTGATCACGCTCCCATACACCATCTACAATCCACGCCGTGTGTGCTAGCAGCTCACCTCACTCATAAGACCTTATAAGTCTGACAATGTTTTAGATGTAACCGGTTCCTCTCAGTGGGTCACTATATCCTTTCCTCTCCTCCAATCAATAGTGCCACTCTTTAAGGCCATGTGAATCTGACAGCGTCCTCTCAATGGGTCACTTTGCACTTTCCTCTCCTCCAATTGGTGGTGTCATTATGTAAGAAGATAAATCCTCATAGTTTAGTATTTTCATATGTAGAATTTATTACTCACATGTAACAAGCAGTAACTGCCAGAATGTATTAAAAATGAGTAACTCACATGTAACAAGCAATAACAGGCATGGATGGATCTTCTGATCAAATCAAAACACCGACCTTCTGGGAGGAGCGTTGATGACGCGTCACTTGGTGTTTTTATTTTATTGAAAGATCCATCCATGCCTGTTATATTGCTTGTTACATGTGAGTTACTCATTTTTTATAAATTCTGGCAGACCCGCACGGTTTCTCAAAGCAGTGCGTTTTCAATGCGGGTGGTTGCAGATGTGAGAATTTCTCTGCAGCCACACGCATGGGTATAACCCAAGCCTTAAAGAGGAAGTAAAGTCTTCTTGTTTAACCACTTGCCGACCAGCCACCGCACGGCTAGGCTGGTCGGCACGCCGAATGGCACGGGTAGGCGAAATGACGTTATCGCTTCACCCTGTGGCCACTAGGGGCGAGCGCGTGCCCGCTGCTCACCCCCAGAGCCAATGCGAGTGCCGGGCTCCCGTCCGGGATCTGTGTGTGTAAACAGGATCTGTGTGTGAGGGGAGAAGAGACTGATCGTGCGTTCATACAAAGTATGAACACCGATCTCTCTCTTATCCTAGCACAGTGGTTCTCAACCTTTCTAGTGCCATGACACCTTGATAAAATTTCCCAAGTTGTGGGGACCCCAACAGTAAAAAAAATTTTTGTAGCCTTTGTTGTCAACGCCCAAGGCAAGACAAGTGATTTGTGCCCCTAACCCACAGACATTTAGCGCTCCCTGAGTCCCTTCCACTCGTACAGTATTAAAACCCCTTATAGTACATTTTAGGATATACCACTCTTTCTCGTTGTTCTCTTTTTATCTCGCTCTATCCTCATTTCTTGTTTTTTTCCCTCCATCCCTCCCTCTAGCTGTCTTTCTTGTTCTTTCTCTTATTCTTTCTCCCCCCTTTTCTCTGTTCCTCCCCCTCTTTTCCTCTCCCTTCCATGTATTCTCTATTTTTATTCCCTCTCTTACTCCTTGGTGGGGGGGGGGGATGGGATGAGTGGCAGTGCTAGTGGGGGATGGGATGAGTGGCGGTGCTGGTGGGGGGTGGGATGAGTGGCGGTGGTGGGGGGGTGGGATGAATAGCAGTGATGGTAGAGGGTGGGATGAGTGGCAATGCTGGAGGGGGGTGGGATGAGTGGCAGTGCTGGTGGGGGGTGGGATGAGTGGCAGTGCTGGTGGAGAGTTGGGATGAGTGGCAGTGCTGGTGGGGGGTGGGATCAGTGGCAGTGCTGGGGGGAGTTCTGATCAGCCAACTTAGGTGCTCTTGATCAAGGACATCTGCTGATGAGAACTGCTGTGGGGACTTTTAATGGCAACTATAATCACAGGTAATGTTACTCACTGTGTCTCCCACTTTGTGGTGTCTCGTAGCAGTGACACCTATGCCAAAATCAGGAAATAGGGTCTCTTCCAGCCCCTCCCACTTCACATTCCTCACCAGCCAGGTGACCTCTAGTCTCTGCGCCCCCAGCCATGCCGTGAACTGAATGGGTTGTTGCGAAGAGGTTGAGTGGGTAGCTGCGGGCTCCAGGAACAGCCCTGCTGGGCGGCCGCAAAAAGGCTGGGAGAGCAGCATGGGCTTCAGGAACAGCTCAGGATACGGTGACCCCTGGCAAATCATCATTTGACCCCCGAAGGGGTCCCGACCCCCATTTTGAGAACCACTGCCCTAGCAAGTCCCATCCCCCCTACAGTTAGATCACAGAGGGGGAACACAGTTAACCCCTTGATCGCCCCTAGTGTTAACCCCTTCCCTGCCAGTGACATTTTTACAGTAATTGGTGCATTTTTATAGCACTGATCGCTGTATAATTGTCAATGGTCCCAAAAATGTGTCAAAAGTGTCCAATTTGTCCGCCGCAATGTCGCAGTCCCAATAAAAATCGCAGATCGCTGCCATTACTAGTAGAAAAATAAATAATAATAATGAAAATGCCATAAATCTATCCCCTATTTTGTAGACGCTATAACTTTTGTGCAAACCAATCAATATACGCTTATTGCGTTTTTTTTTTTTTTTTTACCAAAAATATGTCGAAGAATACATACCGGCTTAAACTAAGGAAAACATTTTTTTTTTTTAAATGTGGGATATTTGTTATAGCAAAAAGTAAAAGATATTGTGTTTTTTTCAAAATTGACGCTGTTCTTTTGTTTATAGCGCAAAAAAGAAAAAAGGCAGAGGTGATCCAATACCACCAAAAGAAAGCTCTATTAATGGGAAAAAAAGGATGCAAATTTAGTTTAGGTGCAACATCGCACGACAGCGCAATTGTCAGTTAAAGCGACGCAGTGGCAAATTGTAAAAAGTGCTCTGGTCAGGAAGGGAGTAAAATCTTCCGGGGCTGTACCTACAGGTAAGCCTATAATACGGCTTACCTGTTGGTACTGTAAATATTTCCTAAACTTGCACCGTTTAGGAGATAATTACTATATACTTCGCCGATGACGTCATCAGCACATGCGCTCTGAAGGAATGGCCGCCCGTGCCGTTTCTTCAAGGCCCTGTGCCATGGACCGGTGGCTCCTACATGCATGAAACTCTTCACATTGCAGTGCATTGTGTTTTTGAAAACTTATGCTTGCTGCATCTTTTATGTGTTTTGGTATTGTAGTCAATAGCAACGCATTCAAATGCAATGTGTTTTAATTCCTGAATTTTCAACTCACATGCTTATCTTTCCAAACAAACACACACAATGGAGACAAGAAGGTTCCATTCCCGACAGGACATACCTATAGTATGTGTTTAGGAAGACTTGTTGGGCACCTTGCAGACTTTGCTGCAGAGATCTGGAAGAGAACCCTGTGATGATATCACAGGGAATAAAACTTAAGAAAAAGAGCCATGTAAGTGCAAAATTCTTTTTAATGATTATAGGGGGGTTGGAGAGTGAGGTTTTAAATATTTTTCTACTATGATTGAAGTTCAACTTTAATTTACTTTGATCAAAAAAACTCCAGTGGAGCACAAATAGTCTTTTGCTGCCATCTGCTGATGTAATTGATTAAAAACAATACAGATGGTCCAGACTTCTATAATATCATTCATCAAAAGAAATGGCAAGTTAACGTAATAGATCCTTATGCAAAAGTAGAATTATTAAAAGCCTCCAGGTTTCTTGTGACTTTAAAGGCATTAGTACACCTTTACCAAAAAAGCTACCTATGCAGGTAAGGTATTTCTGTAGATAAAAACAAAATGTGCACCTTTATTTTATTTATTTTAGGTACTTATATAGCCCCCCGCCGTCAATGTAAGCAGCGCTTTACATATGTATTATACATTCACTTTAGAATGTTAGGTAGAGGTACTTGTAGATACAAGTCTGGCACAATCCCCTATACGTGCATATTGGAAGGGGAAATGTTTCCCACGAATCTCCTAAAATCAAGGGGGTTCATGGGAGATGGGAGATGATATTATTAAAACAAAAAAATATTAGCAAACATTTTAAAGTTTTGTATAAATAAAATGCATTGATTTTAGATTAGTTTTTTGTTTGAATAATTATCAGTATCTGGGCACTTTAAAAATCCCCATCTCCCATGAACCCTCTTGACTTTAGGAGATTCATGGGAAACATTTGCCCTTCCTATATACATTCATATCAGTCCCTGCCCTCAAGGAGCTTACAATGTAAAGTCCGTAACTCACATTCATACATACACATGCCGTGTTTCCCTGAAAATAAGCCTGGCTCTTACATTAATTTTGGACACCAAAAACACACTAGGGCTTATTTTCAGGGCAGGGCTTGCCATGCAGGAATCCCCAGTATGAACATACCAGTATAAGGATCATATAATGCAAAAGGTGCTGCTGCAATATAACTGTGCAAACACCTTTACCGTGTATCGCCGCTCGGCGCTTCCATCGCCTGCCCCAAGCCATCTTCTCTTCTCTGAACACTGCAGGGAGGGGGGCGATATCCCCCGCCGACACCTGGCACTTCCATCACCTGCCCCAAGCCATCTTCTTTGCTCTGAACATTGCAGGGAGGGGGGCCAGAGATCCCCTGCCGACACCCGGTGCTTCCATCGTCTGCCCCAAGCCGTCTTCTCTGCTTTGAACTTTGCAGGGAGGGGGGCTGAGATCCCCTGCCGACACCCGGCACTTTCATGGCCAGCCCCAAGCTGTGTTTTCTGCTCTGAACACTGCAGGGGGGGAGCCGAGATCCCCTGATGACAGCCAGGAGATCAGAGACACACACATAGCACACTGCCCACCACCGTAACAGAGGATTATACTGTGTTTCCCCGAAAAGCACACAAGCACTTCAAACTAGGGCTTTTTTTCGGAGTAGGGCTTATATTGCAGCCCTCCTGGAAAATAACGCTAGGTCTTATTTTCAGGGTAGGTCTTATTTTCCGGAAAACACAGTACTAGGGCCAATTTAGAGAGGTGCCAATCGACCTACCAACATGTCTTTGAACTGTGGGAGGAATATGGAGTACCCAGAGGAAACCCAGGCAGGCACAAGGAGAACAGTTTTGACCAAAGTGGCAAAATGCCCTTGCTACAGATGTAATTACGTACCTCATGAAGCCTGACTGAGAAAGCTCCTAGGATTATGCTAAGAACGTTTGCTAAGGGTTGCCTCGCTGTTCACCTTCACCATCACAGGAGAGAGCTCTCAACTGAGCTCAATACTACTGCATCAAGGAAGACTTTGGATGCATAGAGGGGATCCACATTGGATCACTCTTCAGAGGGCATTTGACAGGCTTGGAGGGACGTTATGTTACCCTGTAAATGCTGTACTGCTTGTAGTTACAGGGAGGCTGTGGTGTGACCCAACAGACTTGCATTGGTTATGTTCCGCACTGGTTTTGTCCACCAAATGTGACATACTATTTAATGTTTGCCAGGGCATGTGTACATCTCTTAGCAGCTGCATGCCCAGGTTCAGGCAAGCAGTTGGGGGGCACTATAACTGTGACTTAACCACCTGGTTTTACTGCCTTCTACCCATGTGTGTAAACAAAGCCTTTGTCTCTGTGTAAAGGTGCCCACCTTGGTAGAGTTGCAGGGATTTTCTTTCTGCCCCCTGATGACTGATGATCTAATGACTGGTGAGGTAATCTTCAAGGAGCTGGAGGAGAGGTAGAGGAAGCACAGATCCACAGAATGGATGAAGCATAAGCAAGGAGATCATTATACTGCAGCTCCTACTCAGGTACAGCTTCCTCTTCAGCAAGGAGAACAATGAGCCACACAGTAGTGACATCACCAGATCTCACTCCAAGTCTCTTGAGCCTACCAGTCTGAGGCAGTAGTGCCTTGGATCTCACACTGCAGATACACAGCTATGAGACTACAGAACAGAATGCACAAGAAGAGCACTGCTATTTTTTTAGATGTTTCCTATGACATAGCAAATCTTCACTTTTTGAGTTCAGTTTCACTTTAATGCAACTTAACCACTTGCCGACCACCCACCACAGATGCACTGCGGCAAGGTGGCTCGGCTGTGCAAATCGCCTACCAGTACGGCGATTCGCGCACTAGCTTTCCTGGGTACGCTCGTGTGCACTCCGATTAGCCAGTGAGGGAGCCAATCCGTAGGTCAGGCGGACTTGATATCCAGCAGACTTGCCCGTGTTTGTTCCCCCCCACAGAGACAGAATGGGGATCTCCCGAAGTAATTAAGGCAGATCCCTGTTCTGTCAGGGGATGACACTGAGATCTGTCTTCCTGCTAAGTAGGAAGACATATCTGTGTATTTCCCCAGTTACACAGTGCCCCATACAGTTAGTAATCACAAACAGGGAACAAAGTTAACCCCTTGATCACCCCTGATGTTAACCCCTTCCCTGCCAGTGTGATTAGTACAATGTCAGTGAATAATTTTAGCACATATCACTGAAATAATGTCACTGGTTCCCAAAAAAAGTGTTAAGAATATTAGTTGGTGTCCGATCTTTCCGCTGCAATGTTGCAGTCCTGCTAAAAATCTCTGATTGCCGCCACTAGTAATAAATAAATAAATATAGATGCCATAAATTTATCCCCTATTTTGTAGACGCTATAACTTTTGCGCAAACCAATCATTATACGCTTATTGGCATTTTTTTAATAAAAATATGTAGAAGAATACATTTTGGACTAAACTGATTAATAAATTCGTTTTTTTATATATTTGTTTTAGATATGTTTTATAGCAGAAAGTTTTTCTTCAAAACTGGTGGTCTTTTTTGGTTTAAAACGCAAAAAAGAAAAAAATGCAGAGGTGATCAAATATCACCAAAAGAAAGCTCTATTTGTGGGAAAAAAAAGAACGTCAATTTTGTTTGGGTACAACGCCGCACCCCGCGCAATTGTCAGTTAAAGTAACGCAGTGCCGTATTGCAAAAAATGGCCTGGTAATTAAGCGGGTAGATCCTTCAGGGGCTGAAATGGTTAAAGCACAACTCCGGGCAATTATAAAAAAAAATACCACTTTGTCCTTTTACTCAAAGAGTCAGCATATTTTAAATAACTGCTTATAATTAGGCTTATTTTCCATGAATCCCCTGTACAGCAGACTAAAAGTTTAGGCCATGCACTCTATATCAGCCAAGCTTTATTGCTTTATACAGGCAATATATATATATATATATATATATATATATATATATATATATATATATATATATATATGCAGAGATGTTTCAAGAAAGTTGTAGCTTTAATATAACAGAAACAAAATATCCACTTACACATAAACAAGTAGTATCCAACATAGTGCTTGTCATCAGAATCAGAGTGATCAGCAGACTGTAATGAATCCATGTAGAGCCAATACTAAGCTGAAAGCTGGGAAAAGGAGCCGACTTGCAAACATGTTCCACACACAGGTGATCAGTACTCTGAAGAGACAGGGGGATTGGGAGATACAATAGCAGGCTAAGCATTTTTGGTTGAACAGCCCATTTGTCAAGCCTGTCTAATGCTGTTTGAGGTATCAGTTGTGTACTGCAGCATGGGGCACTACTAAAATCAACAGAACAAACATATATGGTGTAAAACCAAAATAAGAGACTCTTATTTATGAGGACTGAAGTATAAAATTAAGAGAACAACAAGGAACATGGCATGATTTAAAAAAGATCTAATTAATCTTGGGACTACATCTTCCAGTAAAACCCTGATTTAAGAATCATTTGTATAAAACACTACAATAAACGGTATTGAGGTCAGGAGACTGAGACGGCCACTCCAGAACCTTCACTTTATTCTGCTGTAGCCAATGACAGGTAAACTTGGCCTTGTGTTTTAGATCATTGTCGTGTTGGAATGTCCAAGTACGTCCCAGGCGCAGCTTCCTGGATGATGAATGCAAATGTTCCTACATCGATTTTGACCAAATTTCCTGTGCCTTTGTAGCTCACACATCCCCAAAACATCAGTGAACCACCTCCGTACCTTTCATCATAGGCCTTGTTGACTCCTCTCCAAATGTAACGTTTATGGTTGTGGCCAAAAAGCTAAATTTGGTCTCATCACTCCAAATGACTTTGTGCCAGAAGGTTTGTGCTGTTTGGCGTATTGTAAGCGGGATACTTTGTGGCATTTGCATAGTAATGGCTTTCTTCTGGCGACTCGAACACACAGCCCATCTTTCTTCAAGTGCTTCCTTATTGTGCACCTTGAAACAGCCGCACCACATATGTTTTCAGAGAGTCCTGTATTTCACCCAAAGTTATTTGTGGGTTTTTCTTTGCCTCCCTGAACAATTTTCCTGGAAGCTTTGGCTGAACCCTTAGTTGGTCTACCTGACTGTGGTTTGGTTTCAACAGTACCCCTCATTTTCCACTTCTTGATTAGAGTTTGAACACTGCTGATTGGCATTCTCAATTCCTTGGATATCATTTTATATCCCTTTCCTGTTATATATAGTTCAACTACCTTTTCCCGCAGATCCTTTGGCAATTCTTTTGCTTTCCCCATGACTCAGAATCCAAAAACGTCAGTGCAGCACTGGATGAAAGATGCAAGGGTACCCCTACCCATTTACCTAGGAAAAAAGTGTCAATAAAAAAACACACTAGACAGGTTTTTAAAATAATTTATTAGGCATCTCCGGGGTTCTTCTTCCGACTTCGGGGTCTCTTCCTTATTCTCCGCGGTCTCTTTCTTCTTCTCCGCGCTCTCCGGCCTCTTCTCCGCACTCTCCGGTTCTTCTCCCACTTTCCGGTATCTTCTGCCGGGCTCCTCCGCTATCTTCTGCTCTTTTGCCCGCTCTTTTGCTAGCGGTGGCCCGGTCTTCTCTGCCGTCTTCTTCCCTCTTCTCTTCTTCCGATATTGACACGACGTTCTCTCCCACTGTAATGCCGTGTGCACAGTCCGCAATGACTTATATAGGGATGGGCGTGGTCACTGGGTGTTGTCACCTGGTGACCCCGCCCTTTATTACGTCACAGTCCCGGGGCATGATGGGACTGTGATGTAATAAGGGGTGGGGTCACCGGGTGACATCACCCAGTGACCACGCCCATCCCTATATAAGTCGTGGGACTGTGACCTAATAAGGGGTGGGGTCACCGGGTGACCACGCCCTTCTCTATATAAGTAGTTGCGGACCGCGCGCATTCCATTACAGTGGGAGAGAGCGTCGTGTCAACATCAGAAGAAGAGAAGAGGGAAGAAGATGGCGGAGAAGACCGGGCCACCGTGCCCAGCAGAAGATACCAGAGAGCGGGAAAAGAACCGGAGAGTGCGGAGAAGAGGCCAGAGAGCGCGGAGAAGAAGGAAGAGACCGCGAAGAAGACGGAAGAGACCCCGAAGTCAGAAGAAGACCCCCGGAGCTGCCTAATTAATTATTTTAAAAACCTAATATGTTTTTTTCTTGACATTTTTTTTCATAGGTGAATGGGTAGGGGTATGATGTACTCCATACTCATGCACATAGGGTGGGGGGCCGGGATCTGGGGGCCCCCTTATTAAAGGGGGCTCCCGGATTCCGATAAGCCCCCCGCCCGCAGACCTCGACAACCAACAGCCAGGGTTGTCGGGAAGAGGCCCTTGTCTTTATCAACATTGAGACAAGGTGCTTTGGGGTGGGGGGGCCGCAGGGCGCCCTCCCTGTCCCAAAGCACCCACCCCCCCATGTTGAGGGCATGCGGCCTGATACGGCTCAGGAGGGGGCGTTCACTCGTCCCCACCCCCCTTCCTGACCGGCCTGGCTGCGTGCTCGGATAAGGGTCTGGTATGGATTTGGGGGGGACCCCCACGCTGTTTTTTCGGCGTAGGGAGTGCCCCTTAAAATCCATACCAAACCGAAGGGCCTAGTATGCTCTTGGAGGGGGAACCCATGCCGGTTTTTTATTTAAAATTTGGCGTGGAGTTCCCCCTCAAGATTCAAAGTCAGATCCAAAGTAGGACGGCTGTCGTGTCGCACCAGTGTGAACCCGGCCTCAAACCCCTTTATGTCAGCTTGTGTGCATATTATCAGGCCAAAATCACCAGGTATGTAAACTTTTGATCAGGGTAATTTGGGTAGTTTCTGATGCCATTATGATTTAAAAAGAGTTAACACAGTTGATTGATAATAAATGGCTTCAGCCAAACACTAACCATGAGTGAAAGAAATGTTTTTGTGCTATCGTTCATCAGAGGCTGCTTTAGGCTTTGTGAGGCCTTAGACAAAACTTAGACATGAGGCCCTACTCAGTCCCATAATGGGAAAAATAATTCAAGTTTTAAAAATTAACTGTATTAGGAGGGTACAGTATAGGGAAGTGGATAATACAGGGCTCAGGTGGGAACAGTACAGGGGGCAGCAGGAGGGCACAGTACAGGGGGTAGGTAAGTGGGCACAGTAAAGGGGGTAGGTATGTGGACAAAGTACAGGGGGCAGGAGGGTACAGTATAGGGGCAGTAATGAATATTAAAGATATGTTCTCCTCATGCAGAGCTGCGCAGGGAAGCTGCTCACACAGATCCTACCTATTCTGGCAGGCTGTCACAGAAAGAGAGAAATAAAGGGGGTGGGTGGAGAAAGAAAGAAAGAAAGAAAGAAAGAAAGAAAGAAAGAAAGAAAGAAAGAAAGAAAGAAAGAAAGAAAGAAAGAAAGAAAGAAAGAAAGAAAGAAAGAAAGAAAGAAAGAAGGAGAGACAGAAGGATAGAGAGGGTGGAAAGAAAGAAGGAAAGAAAGGATGGAAAGAAAGAAAGAAAGAAAGAAAGAAAGAAAGAAAGAAAGAAAGAAAGAAAGAAAGTAAGAAGGAAAGAAGGATAGAAAGGATGGAAAGAAAGAAGGACAGAAAGAAGGAAAGAAACATCCGTGTACTCACTGGGAGGCAGGAGAGACTGGATGAATGGATCAGACTCCACTTTTCCTTTTCTGTTTTCTGGGCTTCAGCTTGAATCTTCCCGCCCACACATCCCCTTCTCTGGGACAGAACAGAGAACACTGCCGAGAAGAGGGCGGAAGGAGGAGGAGCAGAAGCTCTCTCTCCTGTCTGGCTGTGCGGGCACCAGGGGGAGGGGGGAGATCTGTCAGAGCTGGCTCTGCTGAGCGGCTCTCCCTGTCTGTAATCCGGAGCTGTATGTGAGCTCCGATCACACTGTAACTTGGTCTCACTCGTAGCCTGTATCTCTCCCTGTAGCAGAGTGAGCAGACTTAAGACTGTGTGATGGCAGGGGATCTCTGCTGCTGGAAGATTTGGCTCTCTAATTAGGTAAACTAGGTGGCCACAAGGCCCCTGTGAGTGTGAGGCCTGAGGCAACCGCCTAATTTGCCTTTGTCATTCATATTTTCTGAAAAATGGCCAAGAAATCATAAATTCTGCCAGGGTATGTAAACTTATGAGCACAACTGTATGTGTGCGCAGCCTGTTGCATTAGGGTGAGCACCCCAAAGCTCAAACACACATGCGTGTGTGTATATGTGTATACATTTTGACTATGTCAGTAGAGCAGAGACTGGTGTCGGCAAGGCAGTAGACAGTGTCAGTAGTTTTTATTTTATTTTTAATGTACTTTTATTTTTTATTACAATTTGTTTAGGAGCCCCGTTAGGTATGGGGATCAGGGGTCTAAACAGGGGGAATCTGCACCACACAGGGTGATTAGGGTGTGCCCAGGCATACCTGGCACACCTTGTGCGCATGCCTATGAGCATACATATGGTAGCAGCTCTGCCCACTATCAACCCAGAGGACAAGCGCATAGCTATAGGATATTTCAATCTTTGTGACAGCCTATGTCCTTAAAAATATTCTCATAGTTTTTGTCAGCTGCATGTTTTCAGTGACAGACACAGATTTAGCCATTGTGATATATAACGTCCTTATAAATAATACCAAGTTTCATAAACAAACAAAATATTGCTTTTGACAAACAGAAGTGAAACTTTAAAATATAAAAAATATAACCCCCCCCCCCCAAAAAAAAACAAAAACAAAACTGTACACTCTATTGACTGTAATGCCAGGCTGCAGGTGTGGTTGGGGAAGTAAATGGGAGTGATGGAGTGCACAGGGCAGAGAACTGGTCTGGGGAGGCTGTTATTTTACACAGTGCTAATCACTGCTACCTTGCTGGGAGGGGAAACGATCACCAAGTTCCCTCTTCTGTAATTTTCAGGGCATCGTTCCAGAACTCCCAGGCAACAGGCAGACAGGGGGAGCCTATAGCATCAGGGGGCTGGGGCTTAAACAGACAGGCAGAGCTCCAAGGACAGCGGAAGTTCAGGTGGGCACTGGAGATTTTAGTCGACTGAAATGTACTGGAGATTTTAGTCAACTAAAATACAACTAAAACTAAAACAATTGAGATGACTAAAATACGACTAAAACTAAAATGGCATTTTAGTCAAAGACAATGCCTAAAACTAAACTGAAATTTGACATCAAAAGTGTTTCCCCAAAGTGATACCAAGCGCGGATGATGTCAGAGTAATTATTTTAACCACTTGCCGACTAGCTCAAGTACATTTACTGCGGTAGGTTGGCTCTCCTGCGCAAACCCCGATCGCTGTGTACAGAGGCAGAACGGGGAACTGTCTATGTAAACCAGGCGATTCCCTGTTCTAAGGTAGGGGTGAAAATGCTGTGCTAAACCAAAAATATAAAGACTGAAAGCAGCTAGCACACAAACAAACCAAGTCCACTGAGAAATAATAAAAATAAGTGCAGCGCTAAAATTAACCAATTATAGAATATGTGGAAATATAAATGTTGGTCATTATTATTATTATACAGGATTTATATAGCGCCAACAGTTTACGTAGCGCTTTACAACTTGAGAGTAGACAGTACAAATACAATACACTTTGATACAGTAGGAATCAGAGGGCCCTGCTCCTTAGAGCTTACAATCTAAGAGCACATTCAGGTGCAAAGGTGAAATTAATGCATATAAATATATAAGAAGAGGATCAAAAGTCCATATGTGAAATATGAAACAGCAAAATTAACTTCTAATTGCTGGAAGTACACGTGTTAGGTATCAGATGATGGGGAGCTTTCTTCTCAATTTCCAATCAAAGGGAGAACACCAAAAGGCATATAGATATTCAATAGAAAAAGGTAGGTACCATTACCAGATCAGTAGGACGCACATACCATATGGCGGTGCGTCAAAAAGGCATAGGAAGGGTCTCTCGTGATGTGATGATGTCGAACTGGACCGTATCCTGTGGGTCATGAATTCCAATGGACACAAGGAGAGAAGGGTGGTCCTAGACGGAGATTCGAAGACTGTCACTCACAACATTCGTTTCCAGGAGGGAATGGTCCAGGGGTAATCATCAGCGTTCAAACATGGGAGAAAGAAAAAGGGGAACTCCACATGGTGCAGGTCAACCAAAATGGGATATATTGGAATAAAACGCCATACATAGATAAAAAGTGATCAAAATAGCAATAAAAATAAAAATGGCAATGTGGGAAGCTAAAAAATGCCATCCCTACGCGTTTCAACTAAAAAGTCTTCAACAGGGGCATGAATTAGCCTCCCCACATTGCTCTTACTTATAGACTATACAATGATTAAGAATTAGACAAGATCCGCCCCGTCATGGCCCCCTGTTCTGCCTAATGACATGTCAGAGGTCTTCTGTTCCCAGTGATCGGGAACAGAGATCTCTGTCATGTCCCTGCCAGCCCATTCCCCTGCAGTTAGAACACAGGGAACACATTTAACCCCTTGATCGCTCCCTAGTGTTAACCCCTTCCCTGCCAGTTTGGAAAGAATCAGAGTAGGAACATGGACTTTATAGGCACATGTGTATATTAGGTAAAAAATTGAAAGTTTTTAATATGATAAAGTTAAAACCATTGTATACAAACACATTAAAAAAAACACATATAATTGAGTGACCTCAAGGACTCTAATACCACCTCTAATATATATATATATATATATATATATATATATATATATATATATATATATATATATCACATGTAACAAGCACAAAGGTTTGACGTACGTAGAGTGATATAGATCCAATGGTTGTTTGGATATGTGGAGAGGTTGAGTCGTGTTCAGAGGTCACTCAGAGAATCGCTCCACATGTTACGCACATGGGTGTGCTTCTTCAGGAGCATATCTGATAAGCATGTAAGAAGGTATTATGAGAATACATAGTAATATCCAAAAAAAACATGATTATATAAATATAAAAAAAGGATATGACAGTCACTTTGATGAGACCCAACAATGCATGCAGCCCAGAACAGGTAACCAAAAAAGAAGACAAGAAACAGGGCCTTCCCTGCCAGTGTCATTTATACATTGATCAGTTCATTTTTATAGCACTGATCAATGTAATAATGTCGGTGGTCCCCAAAAAAGTGTCATGGGCTGGCAGGGACATGACAGAGATCACTGTTCCCGATCACTGGGAACAGAAGATCTCTGACATGTCATTAGGCAGAACAGGGGGCCATGACGGGGCGGATCTTGTCTAATTCTTAATCATTGTATAGTATTTGTCCGCTGCAATGTCGCAGTCCTGCTAAAAATCGCAGATCACCGCTATTACCAGTAAAACCAATTAAAAAAAAATAAAGGTCCCTAAATCTATCCCATAGTTTGTAGACGCGATAACTTTTGCGCAAACCAATCAATATATGCCTATTGCAATTTTTTTACCAAAAATATGTAGAAGAATTTATATTGGCCTAAACTGAATACATTTAAAAAAAAAAAAAATTTGTAGGATATGTATTATAGCAGAAAGTTGATTTCTTTTTTTGATTTTTTTTGTTTATAGCGCAAAAAATAAAAACCGCAGAGGTGATCAAATAGCACCAAAAGACAGCTCTATTTGTGGGTAAAAAAGGACGGCGATTTTGTTTTTGGTACAGCGTTGCACGACCGCGCAATTGTCAATTAAAATGACGCAGTGCCTTATCTCAAAAAATGGCATGGTCATTAAGAGGGCATATCCTTCCGGGGCTGAAGTGGTTAATTAAAAAAAACAGTTAAGTACCTTTTTTTCCGAAACACTATACAGCTGTCACATGAACCAGCTCTTTGCCAGCTTGTCTGTAGGGAAACAGTGGTAGGAGGAGCTTCTAGTCCTCTGCTGCTGGTCACATGTTAAAAATAAAAAAAAAAACAGCCTTTGGAACACACAGTAAAAATAAATAATTATTACTGTATCAATAAACTGTCTTAAATTGTCATACAAATATATTTTTGAAATTAAATCTAATATTTTTTGGCAATAACACAGTGTGAGTGGATTTCTGCCAGTCACAGGCTGTGTCATTCCCCTCCAGCCTGTGTCCTAGAATAATAGGGAGGTGAAGCCTGCATCAATCAAGATTCAATATCCCGCCCTCATTGTGTTTAGCTGGTTAGTGGGCATGGAGGGGTAGGGAGTGGGCTGTCATTTAACATTGTGTATACGCTCACATATGTGACTCTATAGTAATATGAGGAGCTCTGGTGTGATAGGGAGGAAATTCTAATGCCCCGTACACACGAGCGGAATTTCCGTCTGAAAAATCTTGGATGGTTTTTCCGACAGAATTCCACTCTAGCTTGGCTTGCATACACACGGTCACACAAAAGTTCTCTGAACTTTCCACCATCAAGAACGAGGTGACGTACAACACTACGACGAGCCGAGAAAATGAAGTTCAGTGCTTCCGAGCATGCGTCGAATTGTTTCCGAGCATGCGTGTTTTTTTGCGGGTTGGAATTGCATACAGATGAATGGAATTTCCGTCAAGAACTTTTTTCTGTCGGAAAAACAGAGAACCAGCTCTCAATATTTTGCTGGCGGAAATTCAGACAAAGTTGGATGGAGCATACCCACGGTCGGGATATCCGACCAAAAGCCTCCAACACACATTTTTTGACGGAAATTCCGACCGTGTGTATGCAGCATAAAGGTAGAAACACACTGAAAACTTAGTATGTACACTAACTGCCAATACTGCTCTATAAAATCCTCACCTGAAGTGGGGACATGGGCAGAAGTGGGAGCTAGAGAGCAGCAGGTTCTACCAGGTTTTTTGCAGAATACAGAAACCGAATCCCACAGTGACTGAGTATGAACAGCATGTAATACTGCATTTATTGTTAATTTTTTAATGATGTGGGTTTAATAACTGTTTCAGAATTAAAGACCAGTGTGTAAGGAGACAGTCCTTTTCAGCCACTTTGATGGTATCTATGTAGGTTCAACTTCTCCTGTGGTGAAGTCTCTTGCTGCGGTGAAGTCTTAAGTGTTATGGTAAGGTGGGAAACCTGTTCTTTAGATCTTCTGTGGTTTTGTTATGCACCCCATGGTGGTATGAGTAGTTTCTGCCCTCTGGGATGCCATTCTGTCTCCTGTTTCCTCTTCTTTCTGCTTTCATGTGGTCACTTCATTCCTGGGTTCCTACAGGCGCTCTCCTTTAATTTGGGAGTGCCCAGTATTCCAACTCCCAGCTGGGCTGGCCGTGGCCACTCTTTGCCTCAGCATGCCTCCAGTGGCTGTACCCAGAAGCATCATGGCCACCAATGCAAGCACAGAGCATGTTTTCTGGCCTGGCAGCCAGCACAGATTCTAGTATTACGAAGATTGGCCCATGATGGTGACAGAAGGAGGGGAAGACACCATATTATTTAAAAACCTGGTAGGAATGGTGGCCAGTGTGCACTAGCAAAGCCTTGGCCACAAGCATGTCTGCAGCTGCAACTCTGCATTCAGACAAAATTTTGATGAGGACTCTCAGGGCAGCTGATAAGGCAGTACAGCCAGCCCTCCTGTACTGGGACTGGGCACCATCATTTCAAAAGGGGGGCCCAGGGAACTGCTGAGCAGGATGGCCGGCTTTACTGTCTTATTGCAGACCCCGATCCACTTCTGTAGAAAAAAATGATGCGCTAAACAAAAATCTCATATTGGCTTATTAAATCCAACTGCAGAAAACACAAATCCGTTATAAATAGTTGAATCCAAAAAAGAAAGCCTCCACCTCATGTGTGCACCGACACCGCAGACAATATAGACTCTTACCAGAGAGCCTAGGCCCTTTATTATGAAGGATCAAACAGGCTTGATGTAACAATTTTTGCAGGGGTCATCAGCTGGAGATGTGTCCTCAGATCAAACAGGGCATAAGCAGAATATTCAAACCAAGCTCCATCCACCCCACAATCAGATTGATCATAAAATGAAAGAGACGCCAGATAGTGTAAAATCCCAAAAGGTTTGTTTAATATAAAGTATTGCACTTACATTAGTAAAGGTAAAACTAGCGTTGTATACAATATAGGCGGTCGCCTTAAGATATCCAGCTACTGTGCAAACAAACGCAATAGCAGGAAACATCTCCTAACCCGACCGGTTTCATCACAAAAGGACTTCTTCCGGGGCAGGGTCCTCTTCTGCCTCCCCCTGCAGCACTGCCAGCTTCTCCACTCCCTCCCCCTGGCTGCACTGCAGGGGAATTGGTTCTAACACATTCGCCCCTTCCATTTCCATTTGCTGTCTGGTCTCTCTGTGTGCCCATTTCCTCCACAGCGCTTCCGGCTTCCTTCCTCTCCCATCGGCAGCTGCTGCAGGCACACAGGGGGATGTTTCCAGATGCAGAGGGGGGGGAAGGGCCCAGGAAATGTGTAATTTACTGGCCCCTTCCTTTCCTGAAGGGGTACCAGTCACAGTGTTTGCTATGCTAAAGTTTGTGAATGAGCAGGAAGCCTCAGAGCGCTTCCTATTCATTTCTCTGTGCAGTTGGGGCTGTAGAGAAAGGGACTGATAAATCTATGTCCTCAGTCACTTTTGGCCGGGGGGGTGGGGGGCTGTCAGGTAGGCTGTTTGGGGCCCTGTGACTTCTAACCACAGCCCTGACTCTTAGGCATCTGAGACTACATAACTTGCAGTGGCACAACAAAGATTCACACGGTTCATATAGGTAAGGGATCATGTCCCAGGTAGGTAGTTTGATGCCAATATATATATATATAATATAATAAGATTTATATATATAATAAATCTCAGACGTACTGACGCTTTCAAGGTGTGCATATAGTCATTCCATGTTGCAATAAAAGAAAGGCATGGCCTCAAGAGCTCCTGCTTGCTCTGCCTTCATTGTAAGCATCATAGATTATATAGTAAATGAATGAAGAAGCCATAGTTTTAAAGCAACATCGCCATATGCTCACCTCAACAGAGGACATCAGAGACCACTGAGGCCTGTGACTTCTAACCACAGTCCTGAGGACTCTTAAGGCATCTTTACACTGAGGCTACATAACTTGCAGTTATCAAAATCCAACAGTTGCTCTGCACCATGCAATGATAGCACAACAAAGATTCACACAACTCATATAGGTAAAGGGTCATGTCCCAGGTAGGTAGTTTGATGCCAAAAGAATGCATTCAGGTGCTAGCAAGGCTCTCTGCAGTGGCGGCTGGTGCCTCAATATTTTTTTTTGGGGGGGGGGCAATCACCCCCCCCCCCCTGCGGAAGACAGGCAGGAAGATAACCAGGCAGATGACAAGGATACGGGGTAGGGCTGCTGCTCCTCTCTTCAGCTACTTCTTGCTCTGGGGGCTATTGCTTTTATTAATATTAATTTGCTATTGTCACATAACTGGGTGGGCTCAGGGCGCAGTGCTCTACGCACCAAGCCCACCCTTTGTTTGAAGCCAATTAGAGTCTCGGTGCTCTAATCATGTACTTCCCAAAAAAAAAAAACACATTGAAATCCATGCGTCCAGCGCACTGCATGTAGATTAGGGGCCAAGCGCATGGATTAGGGGGTGGTGCACCTGCGCCCCTTATGGAGCGGCTGGCTCTCTGTGTTGTAGCCCAGCATGCCCAACTGTTAAGAGCTCACCACAAGGAAAAAGCAGAAAATCAAACTTAAGATATGAAAGGTTCTTTTCTAGATAACTGAAGTTGCACCGCTATGAGTGGCATTCAAGAAAGCATTGTCATTCATGTTATCCTGCCCACTATTTATGCCCTCAGAAGAATTGCTGTTGAGTCTGTGGTTAACTGGCCTTACCAGGCAAGCAGATATGCCAAAACGGCTTGATGAATGTAGTTAGTCTCTGTCCTACATCACATCATGAGGGAGTTCCTGAAATAACTTTCTTTAAGCCTAGGTCTGTCACATATGGTGCTCTCCATGGTGGTGCAGCCAATGAAGCTTTTAGAAATGAAAATTTATCACGACTTCAAAAAAGTGTACCAGCTGGCAGAAGGGGTAAGTATACCCTCCATCACACTGACATCATTGGCTAGTGCTCTCCTAACATAAATGACACAGACACAACAGTTACCAATAAAGTGGAGCCTGAGAGTATTTTCAGGGCATTTAAGAAGCTTGAAGGTCATGGCAGACTTCAACAGGGGAGGCAGCTCTAGACACAATCCACTGCACAGCCAGAACCATGCTCCACGCCGTCATGGGTAGAAGGACCGAAAGACCTTATGGTTAAAACGATGAGTGGCAGATTCAATATTGATACAGGCCCAATGATGGATCTCCTTCATGTGTAAGCCATGTAAAAAATTGGAGACAGGGGGTGTATGGGGGAGGAAGCTGGATTTCTTGCATCGGGATATGAGCAGAGATTCTACATATCTGAAACACAAACACAAGTGAGGAAAATAAAGCAACCTAAGCATTTTTTTATTCTTTGGTCACCCATGCTTGTGCAGTTGATAGGAGGCTAAAGGCTTTTTCCCATGTGTGGGTGACAAAATGTCAGGTAATTTCCACTGTCACATTAGGCTAATTTTGGTCTTCAAGCAGAGACCACCAAGAATTCCTTTTACTTCAACCTCCATTTTGCGGTCAGGAGAAGAAGAATATGTCCAGAAGCTACTCTAGCAGAAGGCGGTATCTACAGCTGCACATGTAGAGTGGATGTAAACCCGATTCATGAATTTTGAGCTGGGCACATATATTTCCAGGGTTTTCTTATCTCTCTCCAAAGCCCTAAGTCCCATGGCTTTCTCCTGCTCTGTTCTTCTGTTATCAGCATGAAAACTTCTGACAAGTTCACTGTCAACGGTGATAAAACCAGGCTGAATTGTGTGTCAGGGTCAGGGCCGGATTAACATAGGGGCTTTTGGAGCTGCAGCTCCAGGCCCCCATCATAATATAGGCCAAACACTCTAGATAATACAATCACCATGGCCCAGCCGTCGGCCGCCGGAAACTATATACCTTAACATTGCCAGGCAGCAGCATTATTTATAGGCCCACATATATGTCAGTCAGCTCAAATGTAATTGCGGCGATGCAGAGAGCAAACGTTGCAGTGCGGGCGGTACCAGTTCGCCGCCGAGGCTGAGCGTGCTCGCACACTGTAGGCGGAGCTTGACGTCCCGGCCGGCGTGACGTCATCCAGAGGCCTTCCCCGGCGTCCCCGCAGGCTTGATTGGGAAAGGACTGGAGTGCTGTGTGCGGGCAGTACTGCGAGCCAGGAGAAGGAGGATCTGCATTCAGCATACTGCACAGCACAACTAAGTTCAAGTAAGCCATGGGCGCTGGGCGGCCCGCTGGGGAAGTCAATGGCAGACTCAGGCAGATAAGTTCTATTTGTGAAATTGTGCAGCAGTGTGCAGGTGTATACTAGTAATGTGTGTACTGGCTGAAGTGAAGTGGTTAACTTACTTTTTTTTGGGGGGGGGGGGGCAGCTATATAAGTGCAACTCATCACATTAATGACTGTGCAGGCAGCCCATCAGTGCCCATTTAGTGCATCTCGTCAGTGCCACCTATCAGTGCCATCCAATCAATATCAGTGCAGCTCATCAGTGCCACCTATCAGTGCCTATTAGTGCAGCTCATCAGTGCCTCCTATCAGTGCTGCCTATCAGTGCAGCTCATCAGTGCCACCTATCAGTGCCCATTAGTGCAGCTCATCAGTGCCAGTGCCACCTATCAGTGCTGCCTGACAGTGCAGCTAATCAGCACCGCCTATCAGTGCCACCTTGTCAGTGCCCATAAGTGCTGCCTGTCAGTGCCGCCTATCAGAGCCCATCAGTGCCCATTAGTGCAGTTCATCAGTGCCACCTATCATTGACCATCAGTGCTGCCTATCAGTGCAGCTCATCAGTGCCACCTATCAGTGTTAGTGCCACCCATCAGTGCTGCCTATAACTGCCCATCAGTGCCGCATAATAGTGCTGCCTCATCAGTGCCAACTTATCAGTGCCCATAAGTGCTGCCTGTCAGTGCCGCCTATCAGAGCCCATCAGTGCTGCCCATCAGTGCCCATTAGTGCAGTTCATCAGTGCCACCTATCATTGACCATCAGTGCTGCCTATCAGTGCCACCTATCATTGACCATCAGTGCCACCTATCAGTGTTAGTGCCACCCATCAGTGCTGCCTATAACTGCCCATCAGTGCCGCATAATAGTGCCACCTTACCAGTGCCCATAAGTGCTGCCTGTCAGTGCCTCCTATCACAGCCCATCAGTGCTGCTCATCAGTGCCCATTAGTGCAGCTCATCAGTGCCAGCTATCATTGCCCATCAGTGCTGCCTATCAGTGCAGCTCATCATAGCCCATCAGTTCTGCATATCAGTGCAGCCTCATCAGCGCCACCTTATCAATGCCCATCAGTGCTGCCTAATTGGTGCCCATCAGTGCCTATCAGTGCTGCCTCATCAGTGCCGCCTATCAGTGTAGCATCATCAGTGCACATCAGTGAAGAAGAAAAATTACTTATGGCAAAATATTATAACAAACTAAGAAGAACATTATTTTTTTAAATGTCTATCTTTTTTTCATGCTTAGCAAAAAATAAAAACCCCAGTGGCGTTTAAATACCACCAAAAAAAAGGTCTATTTGTGTAAAAAAAAAAAAAAATGACAAAAATCAAAACACATTCATTTCAGTGGGTGCAGTCTTAATCAATGTGACTCAAGGCGCGGGGACAGTAATTCCAGTCATTTTATGGGATCTTGGTGCGATTTGAGTGCCGTAGACTGCAATTTTCAATCATAAAGTTGCAAGAAAGTCACATGACTTTGGGTCGCAGCAGTGTGAACTGAACTCTGCCATCTTGGGGTCCCTCCACAGTGGGCGAACTGCCAGGGCCCAGTCACAAGAGCAACCCTTATGTCCCTGGTAGTTCCGCCATTGCTGCAGGTGGTCCCTTGTTGGTGTCTTTTTATTCTTGATACATTGTATCTCTGGTCTGTGGTCATTTTTCAGGTGAACATCTTTGGCCATTTTTGGGTAGGTTTTTGGACTTTTTTGCATGAGTTTCTAGTTTCTAGCTTTTTTTTTTTTATAATTCTTTTTAGGCAATTGAAAGTTACCAGATAAAAACACATGCCTTTCAGACCCTCCCATTGAAGTCTACTGGGGGAAAAAACAGTCGACTCTGATCTAGAAGAAGCTCATCTAATTTTTGAGCTGCTGTCTTCAAGCGGCACTACACTCAGATGTGAATGGGCACCATTCAGTATAATGACAATACTAGTGTTAAGCGTTAAAACACTTTTGGTGGAGCTTCAAATAGCTCAGGTATTAACGGGATCTTAAAGCGGTTGTAAACCTCAGATATGAGATATGAACAAAGCATATCCCTCTATAGTGTGTACATATGTCACTTAAGAGTACTAAGTGTCATTTCTGCCCACTGCTTTATTCCTCCGCTGTCAACATGAATCAATTCTGTCACCATTTTTTACTTGGTGTCAGGAAAACTTGTCAGAAGTGATTCATGTTGATTCATGATAAAGCAGTGGGCAGAAATGACACTTAGTGCTCTTAATTGACATTAAAAATGACAAAAATGTCATATGAGTACAGTGTTGTATGACCATGCAATTGTCATTCAAAGTGTGACCGCGCTGAAAGCTGAAAATTTCCATAAAAAGGCCCACCGAAATCCTCAGCCCCAGGCCCATGATGCTCTTAATCTGGCCCTGGTCAGGGTGGGTGCTATAAATAGATTAGCAGAGAGCTGGTCTATTCACAGCACAGCTCTGCAAGTCTCTGCCAATGTGGAGAGAGGGTGTGTGCCTTTACTCCAATCAGCTGTCTCCCAGTATAAGCAAAGAATCCACATCCACAAGTGAATCAGGAAGAGAAAAATTTAACAGAACCTATACTTTCTAAACAGTATATAAAGCTGAAGACTGCAGATATACATGTAAAACTTATGTAGGATGATTTGTTTCATCTCTGTGTATCATCTGGGGCTGTTCACTTCACTGGGAATATGTGAGGATCCACTTTAAGATAAATTTACCAGTTTCTGGAGTTCAGTGATAGATCTCAAAAAAGCTGAATCGCCATATATTACACATATACTTTATACTATAAATCGACCTAAATGGCATTTATTTACACTTTCCCATCCTTTGTGTCTTCAAGAAATATCTGAGGTTTGCAGAGAACCTTCATCTGCAATCTACTGATCTCATCACCTAGGATGTTCACAAAGGCGCTCATTTCATCGATACTGACAATGGATTCACAACCAGGGACTTTTTAGGTGATTTTTTTTTTCTTAAATAAAGAAGTTGTCAAACTTCTGGGTGTCTTTTTTTCTAGGTGACATTTTTTTTTTGTGAATGAGAAGGGGAACTATGTACCCCAAACTCATTCTTGTGGATGGCAGTATCTGGGGGGCCCCCTTATTATTGAAGGAGCTTCCAGATTCTGATAAGGCCCCAAAACCACTGGGCAAGGGTTGTGGGCATGAAGCCTTTGTCCTCATTAAAATGGGGACAAGATGTTTTGTTGGCAAAGCATCCCCCCAAAAGTTGAGACCATGTGGCCTGGTATGGTTCAGCAGGGGAGGGGGAGCCGCACGCTGTTGCCACCTTTCCTGGCTAGCCCAGGCTGCATGCTCGGATTAGGGGTCTGGTATAGATTTTCTGGGGGGACATCATGCATTTTCTTTTTTTTGCTTGAGGTACCCCCTTAAAAATCTATATGAGTACCCTCTTCGAGTTTATTTCCTATTACTTCCTATTTTGGCTATGTAGGCGGAAGTAAAGGAAATCTCCCCAAAGACACAGAATGAAAAAAAAAAAAAAAAAAAGGTTTCCCTTAGTTCTACTTTAATATTGCTACTTGACCAGAAGGGGGAGTGCAGCATAATCAGCACAACCAAATGGATACATTTTATTCAGATAAGCAAGGATTGTTACAATGAACCTGTATAAATTAAATATAACAAAATGCAATGAAATACAAAAGTCTTTATTTCTGTTAATTTTGTTGGAAGTGTGCAGGTACATTATTATATATCTCCTAATTTTATTGGTTTATTGCTAGGTGTCTGTATAGTACCATTAGTAACCCCCTTTTTTTATTGGGTACACATACTTGTATTTTTTATTGCCTTTTAAAGATATTTACGTTTTAATATATACATATATTTATTTCTTTGGTATTGCCAATTAATAATTGTAATCTTTGCTATTATATAATAACAAAAATCATTTAATTACATGTTATCTTACACTAAAAAACATAAAACATCATTTTGTGGTTATTAGCATGTTGTAAAGACCTTGTTCAAACGGGCATGTGCATTTTATAGTTCTACACACATATCCTGTTGACAGACTCGTTAGTAAAAAAAAGAGGCATCCGCTAAGACACATTTGGGTGTATTTACATCCATTGTGTTTAAATGTGTTTAAACGTGTCACAGGGCTACATTATGGTCCAGTGGTGGCTGGTGCTCAATTCTCTTGGGGTCAGTTCGCTGCCTCCCCAGCCAGCCAGCCAAACACCGCCCCTTCCCCCCCGGAACTTGCTCTATGGATCAACCCGCCAGTCCCTGCACTTACCCCATCCAGGTGGCGGCTTCCCCCCCCCCCCCGCATCTCCTCGGTGATTGCTTCTCCTCCCAACCAATCAGGAGTTAGGACACACGGACAATAGCGTCTAAGGACTCCCAGACAATCTGGTCTGAGGACCCGCTTCCTGATTGGCCAGGAGGAGAAACAGGAAGACATTAGCAAATATTATTCCTCACTAATTCGGGGTACTTTGTCGCAGTAAGTGGGCTAAGCACTATATGACCATATAGTGTGACCAAACCCCGTATTTTTTTAATATGTTCAGGTGTTTTTAACTAGCCTTGCAGGAAATGTCATTCTTGAATGTGTGCGCTGTAATATATTTTGTAGCGAATATTATTCGCTAATTTCACACAACTGGGTGGGCTCCATGCACAGTGCTCTGCCCGAGTCCACCCTTTCTGAAGCTTATTAGAGCCTCTGGCTCTAATCATGTGCTTCTAAAAAAAAAAAAAAAAAAAAAACCCATTGGAATCTGTGTCCCTGCATGTAGCTTAGGGGCCGGACGCATGGATTAGGGGGGTGTCACCCCTGCACCCTGCATAAGCGGCCGCCACTGTTATGGCCCCCAATACACAGGCCTGAATGGCCCTATTCATTTCTATTATGTTGCATACAGATGCATGCAGAGCTACACACCACACACATCTGTACGCAGCATTTTTTATGCCTGTGCATGTGCAGTTGCTCCAGAGCTTAGTAAATGAGGTAAAGCTTCACTTTGCAAAGAATACCCAATCACTTTCAAGGAAAATAGAAAAATGCATTTTTACTTGCACATGATTGGATGATGGAAGTCAGCAGGGCTTCTGCTCGTTTACTAAGCTCTGGAGCAACTGCTCTTGTAGAGTGTAACTGCACTTTTCAAAGTGCACAGTCTATCTGCCTTTGCTAAATCAACCCCAATGTATACATTTCGCTATGCTGATATTGCATATTGCACTCCTGCTGAATAAGAATTTTGTTTTCCAGTGTAAATTGAGAACTGTCCGTGATACTTTTTTTATTTGCACTAACATACAATTTTTCAGGACAAGCTTTCGGGGAGTCTCCTTGATACGGCTACAATCAAATCAAGTTTTCCAGTGTATAAACTATAATAGAACACTAGGAGGCAGCATAGTCCTGTCATTAATACTATGCTTTCACACACTTACAGCAAACTGCTTGGGACAGATGGTATTATGGCTGCTGGAATTGATCGTTTTCACGTAGCCTGAAAGTGTCACACAATAAACATCACACAAATAGTCCTATTTAAGATTCTTTCACACCAGGAGGTGCATCCGAGCGCGCATGCGTTTTTGCACGTTCTTGTTTCAGGGTAGCCCATTCATTTCGTTTTTTTAATACGCTGCACCAAAACACATGGTACAGTATTGCGGTACCATGCATTTTGATGGGATTAAATTTATGCATGTTTGCTAGATGCGTGGGGGGTACCATTAGGAATGGTTATGGGGGTTTGCAAAAGCCAGTGTTGTGCGGTGTGGGAAAACGCACAATTGTGCACACGTTGGCCCACACTGCACCTGGCGTGACCACGTTCTTAAGCAAAATAACTAAAAATGAGTCATATTTATTATCTATTATTTATTATCTTCCCAGGTCATTGGACACCTTTGTATTCAGTTTCTCAATGTTCAGCAGATTTGAAAGTGCAATTCCAACCAAATCCCCCTCCCCCATCCCCCCTAGTTTTAAAGAGCACATAGAAGATTTTTTTTTTTTTTTTTTGAGTGTGTAGAAGATTTTAAGGGGTCTCTGTATTTTTGAAGATGCTTTCTCTTTCTTCCTGTCTCAGTGACACCAGGACAGGAAGTGATGCGAAATCTTTCTAATGGTGATACCGGCAGCAATACACCTTTTTTTTGTCAGGAAAGGGCTAAAATCTTAGGTTTTTATTCCTCCCTGTGTCCCTGTTTCCCATTTTGGGAGAATCCTATTCTGTGTCCTGGTGATATGGGGACAGAGACACAGAGAATGATGGAGAATTTCCCCAACTGGGATGCAATTAACATTACCAGGAGTCTTTAGTAGAGCAGGGAAGAGGTTAGAACCTCTGTCTGTGCTTTCCTGCCCCAATGTACCCCAATGATCAGCAGACAGGGAGGGAGCTATTCTGATCACTTACTGTCTTCTTAAAGCTGACATTTAATCTGCTTATATTTTACCTTTCCAGTTCCTCCTTTTCCCCATCATCAACATGCTAATGAAAAAAAAACATTATTTTTTCATTACATGCCTTATTTTAGAACCAGTGACATCATCACTGGGTCTATATGCTTCTCTCTGCAATCCAGGCATGAAGGCAGGTGCAGTTAGCCATTTTGCTGGGTGGAGCTTCATGCTGACGTCATCGCATCTTTCGCAATCCCGGAAGTGCGGGTGTTTGTGGTTATTTCCAGTGAGGAAATGTTAATGTCTAGCGCTACTGTTTTTAATCTGATGTAAGTGCAATCTCATATATTTAATAAATGTTACTTAAGGATTTTATGCTATTGGAGCATTTTCTCTTTTATGTACCGGAATATACTATAATGAGACGATGTGCGGTGAAATACCATCATCATCAGTCCCTTTGGAAGGAGGGTTTGAGCTATAGCTGGAAGATTTATGATTGGACGATTGTCCTAAGCCTTCATGACCTTTCTAGAGATGGGGAGTCACATATGTAGTGGGTAAGCGTGCAATCTTTATATTGATGGTGGTGGTTTACTTAAAGATGTCATCTTTAATCTGGTGATGGACTCACTAATTCATTGAGCACTTTGGAGGAGATTTTCTTTCATCACTAAGAACTTTTCATGGACTTACAAATTTCAATGTGTTTTCTGTGTGAATACAGTCATAGTCCACTTCATTTTTAGCGCAGCGGAGTTGCTGCTTCACTTTTTTGGGTTCATTATATGCACATATACTAGTTTGTCACAAGTGCAGTTTTGTTAAAAGTTCTTATACAGTAAGCCACTTTCTGTACCAGAATAGTGTCTGGCATAGCAGGTAGTGACACTAGGTGGTAGGCCCCTTTTAGGTAGCGCTCTCCCACAGGTAATGTTAGGGGTGAGTTAGCACCTATGTATAAGCTAGGTGGGAAGGGACACAGAGGGGGTTGTTTATGAAAGGAAAATCCACTTTGCACTGAAAGTGCACTTGGAAGTAAAGTCGCTGTAGATCCGAGGGGGACATGCAAGGAAAATAAAAAACAGCATTTTAGCTTGCACATGATTGGATGATAAAATCAGCAGAGCTTCCACTCATTTCAAATCTACCCCTTAGATTTAGAGCGACTGCACTTCCAAGTGCACTTTCAGTGCACTTTAAAGTGCACTTGCAGTGCAAGGTTTATTTGTCTTTCGTAAATAACCACCAGAGAGTCTTGAGGCATGGGAGCCACACACCCCTCACATGTGAGGATGTGACCGGCGCACGTAGGCCCTGGACAGGGCAGAAGGCCAGGTGGAGTGGGCCTGTATGATGAGCCAGTTGCAGTCATTCTTTTCCTTAAGAAGGTGGGAGATAGGTTGGATTGCAAAAGGCCTTCTGGGCCAGGCTGGAGATCCCTGTGTGAAGCTTCTTCCCTTGAGGATTCCTGCAAGAGGTGTACCCAGCTAGGAGGTGTCTATAGAGAATCCAACACTTTGAGTATTTATGACCCTGGGCAGAGGAAAGACTGGAGGGAGATGGATGTGTTGTGCTGCACATGCTTTCACTTGTGACCAGTGGCAGCCCGTCCATAGGGGCACCCCCCGCACATGCCCCCCCCCCCCCCCCCCCAGGCAGTCACAAAAAAATAAAAAAATGGCCCTTTAAAAAAAAAAATTTGAAAAAAGGTCCTTTAAATGCACTGTGTTCAGGCGCTGGACACAGTGCACTATGGAAAGCGCAACGTCTATGCGAGAGACGCTTCATTTGCAGGCTTTTGACCTGCTTTGTGGTGCAATCGATTGCGCCATAATACTTCTGCCCGACGCCCATAGTATCACTACGGCTGGGTGCTTTGATCAAGAGTGATGTCAGCAGCTCCGTGGAATCCACGGCCCGAGCAGAGCTACGTAAGTAAGCCCCACTGAATGTAACCTTGGAGGCTCATTACTCTGATTGTCCCTAACGACCCCTAGCAGTACACGCGTGGTCCCTTAATTTTAAACAGGATGCACAAACTGCGATAGATTATCATTCCCATCTCACCCTTACTGAAGGCTCTGACATGAGGATGTCATAAACCTGGGGAAATAACATTAAATATAACCATGTAATGAAGACTGTATACTAAGTTATTGGCGGATAATATAAACAAGGAAAAGTGAGGTTTAAGTTGATATAATATAGTAATATTTATACTGTATATAATGACATGCAGAAAATGTATCACATATGCTGGTCAGTACAGTACAGAGTTTGCTTTTTTCACATAGAACTGAAAGATATGCTACTCTGGAATTGGATGAGTCAACTGATCTTCCCAGTTGCAAATTGCAAATCAGTGCTAACAGTGTAATGTTTTAGTTTGTTTGCTCCGATCTGTGAGGCTGTGCGATATACCATGATCTGTGAGGCTGTGCTATATACCCTGATCTGTGATGCTGAGCTATTTACTCTGTCCTGTGATGCTGAGCTATATACTCTGTCCTGTGGTGCTGGGGCTGTATACTCTGTCCTGTGATGCTGAGCTATATACTCTGTCCTGTGGTGCTGAGGGCTATATACTCTGTACTGTGATGCTGAGCTGTATACTCCTGACACTATGGGTGGAAGCAAGTGGAATACAGGGGACACTATGGGTGGATTCTTTAAGGGGTGGGGCTTTTGAGAAGTGGGAGGGATCAAAGAGAAAGGGGCGGGTCTGGCCCCCCATCCTAAAACTTCACCAGCTGCCACTGTTTGTGACTACTATAGACCATCTACTTTATGTGAATGACTGTGTATGTCAAGTGACTCCAGAATGTACCGTATGTCGTAGTGATGTGACTGTCTTGCTATGCCCTGAATAACACCAGTAAAGTGCAGTGAAGCTAACTACCATGTGAACATTCTTCTTCTGATAGGTCTATGGTCAGGAATGTTGTGAGGAGCAGGGCACAAGATGGCAGAGGGGTCAGCCTCAGCAGGTGGGATCATGCTCTAGGAGGGCTGGAGTGGGGGTTGGGCCTTGTGCTTGGGTGCCAAAACTAGCCAACCACAAAGACAGTCTTACAGGCAGATCCTGGCTGGTGGGAGGGGCTGGTAGGGTGCTGTACATAGCTTACTGAAAACATGACACCACCTTGCCTTGGTACTACTCCCATGAACCCTCAGCCCTGGTGCAAGCAGTGTTCTGGCTCTTGGGATGCCAATCTGCAGAGGTAGACATTTTCAGACAGGCTGCAGTTGCATGCAGACCATCCTAGGTAATGACCACACGTGATGCTGATCCATCATGATAGAAAGAACTGAAATGTAAGAATGAATGAGGTGGGCTGGCCATACACTATTAGATTTTTTTTGTAGTATTCTGACAGCTGCCATTGTCATTTTTGTTTGGCATGATCAATCTCCAATTTGATCCCATTTTTAAATCATGTATCGATTGTTTCGTTTTATCGCATGGTGTATGGCCAACGTTAGGCTGCTCACCGCTCAGCCAGCATTGTCTTCTGTTTCTATAGAACAACAGATGAAATTACCTTGCTGAAATTTTCCACATTTCTTGCACAGAAGATAAATAATCATAATCCAATGTTACATTGTGCACACAAATCTATTAGTCACACGGGGCTATTTCTTCGAGACACACTCCTTCCTGAAATATGAAGATTATTATCTGGAGGAGAATCATTCATGAACAGAACAGCCAGCTACAATGAATTATTGTTACGGTCCAAAGCTAATGATGCAAAAATCCAGAATGATCTATCAGATTCAGTTAGAAGCAATCATTGTAAAAAGCTGGTTAATTCATTAATGTGGAACTGGAATTAAAAACGGAAGATGTGCTATGCTATTATACGGAACATCTAGAAATTATAATTGTGCCTAAGCAGTACTCTGAATGATTTATTTTTTTTGTTTTGAATGTCTTTAGAAAAATAGCAGTGCACTTCCTGTGCCTAGGCACTCCTGTTCCTGGAGCCTCATAGCTGTGTGTTTGCTCTGTGAGATCATATAAGTCACTGCTGCCTCTGACTGCCGGTCTCACCAGATTTGGAGATTTGATGATGTTGTCAGTGGTGTATTTTGGTTTTGTGCTGCCCTAGGCAAGACTAAAAATGGGTGCCCCCCTCCATCTAAGTTTTTGCCACCCCAGCCGCTTGTGCACGCCCAGCAATGGCAACAGACTACATACATTTTATTATCCATAAGCGACGCTTGAAAAGCCTTTACAGATTACCACTTTAGTTGTAGACCCCTTTAACACTGAGGCAGTTTTCAGGCGTTTTAGCGCTAGAAATAGCGCCTGTAAAGCGCCTGAAAACTGACTCCTATTAATTACAACGGGTGCCTTCACACTGGGGCGGTGCACTTGCGGGACGTTCGGAAAAGTCCTGCAAGCAGCATCTTTGGGGCGGTTTGGGAGCGATGTATACAAGGTTTTAGGCCCCTTTCACACGATTGAACCGTTCAGGTCCGCCTGTCAGTTTTGACGGCGGACCTGAACGGGCGCTCCATGTTAGCCTATGGAGCGACGGATGTCAGCGGAGACATGTCCGCTGCCATCCGACCCGGTCCGATCCACAAAAAGCAGACGGATGGCCCGACGTCCAGATCCATCGCTGGCGGATTGGGTGAGATCTGATGAAAACAGACATGCTGTCCATTTTCATCCGATCCCTCCATAGGCAGCAGGCATAGCTCAGTGAGCAGAGAGGGACCTGTCATCCGCCGGCTCAGCGGAGATCAATGGAGAGATCTCCCTCTGAGACGGCGGACCGAGGCGGGCTCCGTGGAAACAGAGTCCGCCTCGTGTGAATGAGGCTTTACTGTACAGTATATAATTCACACTCTGGTTTGTGTTTATTAGATTGTTATATTCATTCTTGATCACTTGCGCGCTGCAGTTTTGGTTTCACAACTCGAATTCTTACGCTTGCCTGTTTTTTCGCTTTAATCACATCATCTTTAGGAACAACATGTTCACTTGCTGTCTAATATATTCCACCCACTGTCAGGTACCATTGTCATGAGATAATCACTGTTATTCACTTTATCTGTCATTGGTCATAATGTTATGACTGATTGGTGTACAATTCCCTATAGTTACAGTATATATAAAATTCCCTTTCAGAAATGTAAATAATTTGCTTCTACCCTCATCATCATCTTCAGCTAAAGCTGAACTCCAAGCATATATATATAGAATCTAAAACATTTAATACAGTTATATAGAAGTAATATAAGTAACAGGGGCAGGGGGGATCCTGAGCCAGTTCTGGCACAGTTGTGTCAGTCTAGCAGGGTCAACATGCTAACAGGAAAGGAAGGAGAAGAATGACTTCATAAGTGTGTTGCTGCTCGTACATTGTCCAATCACAGACTAAACCATGCTGTATTGCTTGACTGCTGTGTAGTGTACAGCGGAGGGTCAGGACCTATCTCTTCTGTTTTACTGCAGTGTCTGGATAACAAGACTGGCTAAACAGAACTAAAAATCCTCCACTATTTAAAGTGATTGTAAACTATCACGTTGCAAAACAATCCATTCAGTTTAAAATAGAAATGAAAGGCAAAACATTTTTGTGTATATATACAGTATCTCACAAAAGTGAGTACACCCCTCACATTTTTGTAAATATTTTATTATATCTTTTCATGTGACAACACTGAAGAAATGGCACTTTGCTACAATGTAAAGTAGTGAGTGTACAGCTTTTATAACAGGGTACATTTTATGTCCCCTCAAAATAACTCAACACACAGCCATTAATGTCTAAACCACTGGCAACAAAAGTGAGTGCACCCCTAAGTGAAAATGTCCAAATTGGCCTAAAGTGTCAGTATTTGGTGTGGCCAAATACTTGGTTATTTTCCAGCACTGCCTTAACCCTTTTGGGCATGGCGTTCACCAGAGCTTCACGTGTTGCCACTGGAGTCCTCTTCCACTCCTCCATGATGACATCACGGAGCTGGTGGATGTTAGATACCTTGCGCTTCTCCATCTTCCGTTTAAGGATGCTCCACAGATGCTCAATAGGGTTTAGGTCTGGAGATATGCTTGGCCAGTCCATCACCTTTACCCTCAGCTTCTTTAGCAAGGCAGTGGTAGGCTTGGAAGTGTGTTTGGGGATGTTACCATGTTGGAATGATCTGAATGATCATGCTCTGCTTCAGTATGTCACAGTACATGTCGGCATTCATGGTTCCCTCAATGAACCGTAGATCCTCAGTGCTGGCAGCACTCATGCAGCCCCAGACCATGACACTCCCACCACCATGCTTGATTGTAGGCAAGACACTTGTCTTTGTGCTCCTCACCTGGTTGCCGCCACACATGCTTGACACCATCTGAACCAAATAAGTTTATCTTGGGCTCATCAAACTACAGGACATGGTTCCAGTAATCCATGTCCTTTGTCTGCTTGTCTTCAGCAAACTCTCTGCAGGCTTTCTTGTGCATCATCTTTAGAAGAGGCTTCCTTCTGGGATGACAGCCATGCAGAACAATTTGATTCCGTGTGTGGAGTATGGTCTGAGCACTGACAGGCTGGCCCCCCACCCCCCCTCCTTCAACCTCTGCAGCAATGCTGGCAGCACTCATACATCTATTTCCCAAAGACAACCTCTGGATATGATGCTGAGCACATGCGCGCAACTTCTTTGGTCGACTATGGCAAGGCCTGTTCTGAGTGGAACCTGTCCTGTTATACCGCTGTATGGTCTTGGCAAGCTCAGTTTCTGCAGCTCAGTTTCAGTGTTTTGGCAATCTTCTTATAGCCTAGGCCATCTTTATGTAGAGCAACAATTCTTATTTTCAGATCCTCAGAGAGTTCTTTGCCATGAGGTGCCATGTTGAACTCACAGTTACCAGTATGAGAGAGTGAGAGCGATAACACCAAATTTAACACACCTGCTCCCCATTCACACCTGAGACCTTGTAACACTAACAAGTCACATGACACCCGGGAGGGAAAATGGCTAACTGGGCCCAATTTGGACATTTTCACTTAGGGGTGTACTCACTTTTGTTGCCAGCAGTTTAGACATTAATGGCTGTGTGTTGAGTTATTTTGAGGGGACAGCAAATTTACACTGTTATAGAAGCTGTACACTCACTACTTTACATTGTAGCAAAGTTTCATTTCCTGAGTGTTGTCACATGAAAATATAATACAATATTTACAAAAATGTGAGGGGTGTACTAACTTTTGTGAGATACTGTAATATATATATATATATATATATATATATATATATATATATATATACACATATTATAAATCATTTTTTTTCACATTCCCTCTGTTCTCAGCTGCATAAGAGCTCGGGGTAGGAGAAGCAGCAGTACACTGAGCTTCCAAGTGAATGGCTGTGCATCGGGGGCATGTCAGGACAAGTCTGATCATAGGAGGAGAGCAGGCAGAGTTCCCAGCATAGCTAGAGAACTGACCACGCTGTGCTCTCCTGTTTAATGTGGTCAGTTTTTTTTTTTTTTTTAAACAGAATGTTCCTTTATTGAAAAACGTAGGCATGGTATGCGTTAACAAATCCACATGTAAAATAACAAAGTCACTTGATACACAGACATAAGGAGAAAGGAGCATAGATCACATAGCTAGCCTTAAAGATCAATAGTAATTGCAAATACCCCACCATCAATACCCATTCACAGTATGCAATAAGGAGTGTGCCAAAAGAGTTTCTCAACTGTACACCACCCAGAGGGAGGAAACAAAGTCCATCTTTCCCTATGCCGTCCACGTCCACCACACCCCGTCAAATTTTTTAGGGCAATTCCTGCTGATGTATGTCATTTTATACAAAGAAAGTGCTGCATTTATAGCCTTTTTCATGGAGGGGGGGAATGGGAATTCCACTTAAAGAGGAAGTAAACCCTGGTGGGTTTTACTTCCTCTTTATTTCCCTGCAAAGGTAAAGCATAATGGGCTACTATGAATCGCATTATGTGTCACTTACCTGAAACCGAAGCCTGCAATGTCACCATTGTCCCCACTAGTAGGGAGCGTCCATCTTTGCCTCTCTTCCTTCCGGGGCCGCGAACTCCGGCTCTGTGACTGGCCGGAGCCTCCAGTCACAGCATGACCCCTATTAGAAAGGGCACGATGTGCCCTTTCTAAAGTGCACATGCGCCGATGATATCGGCGCATGCGCCGTAGTCATCGGCGCTCTGGTCTTTCGGAAATATCTCCTAAACCATGGAGGCTTAATATAGGCTTAGGTAAAAGTGGTTGTACAGAGTGTACAACCACTTTAAGGACAATCTCTCTCTTAGCACAGTACAATTAGTAAAAGATTAACAGTTTGGTACATCTAGGCCTCTGATCATCATCGTTTACCCCTAATTGCAGCAACTCCGGGTTGACCGGAAGGTCCAGTTGGAGACAGGAATTTATAATGTCAATCACCTCACCCGAGAAGCTAGCCACTCTCAGGCAGGTCCAGAACATGTGCATATAAGTTCCAACCCCCCCCCCACAGCGAGTACAATCCTGGGATCTTTGAGGATAGATATGGCGCAGTCTCTGCGGTGTGTAGTACACCCTGTGTATAAACTTAATTTGGATCAGCCTATCCCAGGATGAGATCAACAGTTTGGCACTATCACCCAGTGCTCAGTTTTTAATAGGAAAGCAGAGGGACTGGCAGGATCACCAGGGATTTCACACAAAGGAATCAACACACAGAGAACAGGATACATTCTGATACAAGTACACGGTACAGCAGGCACATATCAGGAATATAAAATATTGGGGTAACAAACGCTTTAAGACCTTGGACTTATATGTATTTTGATGGTGTATTTAGCCACCAGCCTGTTCAGTGTTAAAGCCATAGACAGAGTTTGGTAGAATTTCCATAAAGTTGACAAGTGCGGCAGAATTAAGTTGAGTTAATCATTCTTGCATGGATTACCTCTATCGTCTGCCTGCAATCTCTACACAAGCACAAAAGTGGAGTAATTATGTCTCCCCCTCCCACGTTCAGCGGGGACACATCCCAAGCGTGCAGTAAATTTCATTTATTCCCCCTGCCTAATCTATTCTACTCAATGCTCAGACCGGATCGGGCTTGTGCAGCGCTTGAACGGAGCTCATTACCTGGAGGGCACGCTGGAGATGTTTAACTTATTAAGGACCGGGAACGCAGGAACCCGAGATGACAGGGGGAAATGAGAGGGATACAGTCTGCATCGTGATGTGACCATACACTTTCCTAACCCGTGCTGCTCTGCATGAGGGAGGATGGGGCTGATTTGGAAAGCTTGTTGAGATATATTGTAAAAAGCTGAAGCTCATAATGAATGGTCATTAAAGGTAAAGTATGCTTATCAGGGGCAGAACCACGAATCATGGGGCCCGGTGGCGGCTGGTGCTCAATATTGTTAGGGGGGCGCAAAGAAATTAAAAGGTTAAACTGTTAGTAATGCAGGACTGTAAATAGTTATTTATCAGGTGATTATGTATCATTACATCAATTGCAGCCTCAGGCCCCTTTCACACGGGACGGATCCGTGTTGATCCGCCCCGTGTTTATCCGCTGCTCAGCGGGGATCGCTCCGCTTTCCCCAGCTGAGCAGGCAGATGACAGGGCGGGACCCGCACACTGTGCAGGGACCGCCCTGTCAGATCTCCGCTCTCCCCTATGGGGGATCGGAGGAACACGGACCGTCTGTCCGTGTTCCTCCGATCCGCTCTGCAGACGGATAGAAAAATAGGATTTTCTTCCGTCCGCAGAATCGGACGAGAGCGGAGGCAGACAACATCGGGTGTCAGCGGATGTACATCCGCTGACACCCGCTATCCCATAGGGATGCATGTATGTCCGTATTTCATCCAAAAACGGATGGATGAAATACGGACATACGGTCCGCACGTGTGAAAGGGGCCTCACTGTGCCCATCATAGGCAGCCTTACTCTGCCTGTCACAGTAGGCCAATCACATCCACATTTCAAGTAAAAGAAGATAGAACCACTTAACAGAAGGTGTCCTCAACAGAGCAGAGCCCCCTTTTACTTTAGATGTCCCAATCAGAGTCCCCCTTTATGACAGCTGTCCCCATAAGCATCCCCTAAGTGTCCTCATCAGAGGCCCCCTAAACATCAGGTGTCTCAATCAGAGTCCCCCTTTACAGCAGGTGCCCCCCTTTACAACAGGTGTCCCCATCAGCATCCCCCTATAAATCAGGTTTCCTCATCAGAGTCGCTTTTTACATCAGGTGTTCCCATCAGAGTCCTCCTTTTCATCAGTTGTGCCCATCAGAGTCCCCCTTCACATCAGATGTCCCCATCAGAGTCCCCTTTTGCATCAGAGACCCCCTTTATATTAGAAGTCCCCATCAGAGTCCTCCTTTACATTGGATGTCCCCATCAGAGCCCCCCTTTACATTAAATGTCCCCCCCAGGTGGCCTCATCAGAGCCCCCCTTTACATTAAATGTCCCCCCCAGGTGTCCTCATCAGAGTCACTCTTTACATCAGGTGTTCCCATCAGAGTCCTCCTTTTCCTTTTCATCAGTTGTCCCCATCAGAGTCCCCCTTCACATCAGATGTCCCCATCAGAGTCCCCCTTCACATCAGATGTCCCCATCAGAGTCCCCCTTCACATCAGATGTCCCCATCAGAGTCCCCCTTCACATCAGATGTCCCCATCAGAGTCCCCCTTCACATCAGATGTCCCCATCAGAGTCCCCCTTCACATCAGATGTCCCCATCAGAGTCCTCCTTTACATCAGATGTCCCCATCAAAGTCCTCCTTTACATTAGATGTCCCCATCAAAGTCCTCCTTTACATTAGATGTCACCATCAGAGTCTTCCTTTACATCAGATGTCACCATCAGAGTCCTCCTTTATATTAGATTTCCCCATCAGAGTCCTCCTTTACATCAGATGTCACCATCAAAGTCCTCCTTTACATCAGATGTCACCATCAGAGTCCTCCTTTACATCAGATGTCACCATCAGAGTCCTCCTTTACATTAGATGTCCCCATCAGAGTCCTCCTTCACTTTAGATGTCCCCATCAGAGTCCCCCTTTACATTAGATGTCCCCATCAGAGTCTCCCTTTACATTCGTTGTCACCATCAGAGTTCCCCTTTACAGCAGATGTCCCCCCCTCGCACTCACAGCTCTTACAGCAAGTCACCTCCCATCCACCTTTGGACCAGCCTGGATGAGTCAGAGAAACCGGAAGTGAAGGCACAGGACCCTCCAATCACACACCACAGCATGGAACAATGCTATAGAGGGAGCGCAGCGCCCCGAGGACTTTCTAAAGGAAGCCAATAGAGCTTCTTGTTTGCAATCACATGATTGCAAACACGTCATGCTTTCCATAGCAGCTGTGTGTCCGATGCCCTGCACACACTTAAAGGGTCATTATTATTTTTTTTCATTTTTTTTTTCAGTGATTGGAGCATGTCATGCTTCCCATACACCTGTGTGTCCGGTGTCCCGCACACACTTAAAGGGCCAGTGGGGGGGGGGGGTTGCACCCCCTATGGGCAGGCCACCACTGATGCTCTCATACACTGTGCTGGATCGAAATCGGGCTCGGTATGTATAAGGGCGGCTGATGGAGCAGCAGAGAATGCATTAAGATAAAAAACCTTCAGCCTTTAGAACCACTTTAATGATATTTTATGTTATTACAAGATTATTATTGTTCTTGCACACAAATACTCTATGTCCCTAATACAAACTTCTTTAAACTGTAGACTCCTTTTTTTTTTGGAGAACTACAAACCTCAGCTGTCCTTTACATTCTAACTTCCCGCTCGCAGTATGTCATATGACGTCCTGGGCTTTGAGTGGTGATATCTGAATGATGGGTGCTGCAGGCATCATTCAGATATCATTCTTTTCCGCTGGCGACTCCCTGCACTGTAAAAACAATCATAACAGATTGACACTTTTGTGTTTTTTTTTTTTTAATTCATGAAACTGCTTTTTTTTAAAAAAAAAACACGTTCGACAAATTGCTGCACAAATATACCGCGTGACATAAAAAGTTGCAACGACCACTATTTTATTCCCTAGGGTCTCTGCTAAAAAAAATATAATGTTTGGGAATTCTGAGTTATTTTCTAGCAAAAAAATTACGGTATGTTTTTTACATGTAGGAGAGGAGTGCCAGAATTGGCCCGGTATGGAAGTGGTTAAAGGCAAAACTTTTTTAGTTTGGATAGAGTGGAGAGGGATTAGAACACCTGTCAGGTTTGGGACTCAGCTCACACTAGTGCGGGCTGGGTGGTCCGCGTTTGCTCAGGCATGGCAGGCCATTTATTTGAAAGGGACTGCTGTGCTGCGTGGACTGCAGAAAAAAGGTGCATGGTCTTTTTGACCATGTGGTTTCCCTGCGGTTCCTGCACACGCGATCGTGCTGCGGGCTGAGATGCGTGGGAGTGCCATTCAGAGTAAACGACAGCCCTGCACATCTTGCAAGAGCAGATTCAGCTGCGGGCGGTTGCGGGTACAGGAATGTATGCAATTCCCCCACCCGCAACCAAAACGCGCGGCCCACACTAGTGAGAACCGAGCCTTATTGTGCCATTTAGGGAGATTCACCAGAACAGGAATAGAGGAAAGATCTTCAGATGGGGAAACTAGTTCTGGTGACTCTGATGACAACCAGAGATGTCGTCACTTTGGAGGGATTTACACTTACTTCCTGTTTTGGCTATAGAACAGGAAGTAAAGGAAATGCAGAAGGTAAAAAAAAAAAATGGATGAGGGAGTTTGCTTTAAATGAACTAAATAGTGTGTTTGATTTGCGGAGCTCAGATGCAGTGTAGTTCCACTTGGTTCAGGGTGAAGATAGTATAGTGCTGTGCCTATATACACATTATTAGTTCTATTTCTTTATAATTTGGTATTTCAACTTTAACAGTGGGACTTGGATGTGTTTTTTTTTTCATTTTTTGCATATGTTTCCTGCAATATTTTAGGGTTAAATTAGTTTAGCTTGGAATGCAAAAATTAGATACACAGCAATACAGCATATCTTTATTTTTCTTTAGTTTGAATAGAGTTGGGAGGAGTTGGAACCAGTTTTATTGCTGTCTGTGGTCAGATTTTCCACACCCAATGTCATATTATAACATGGTGAATGTGACTTTCACAAAACATTCACTGGTGGTGAATCAGTCACTTCCATTAAAAACAGTTGGATCTGGAAAATTCCCTTGCAGTGAATGAGTGAGGAAAATCTCCACAGTTGGGATTCAGCAATAAAAATCCAACATAGGATTTCATCTTTTACCACTTTCTCCAAGACTAAAAACAAATGTTCTTCTAGTGGAGTTTTTCACAAAAAAGTATCGTAATCTAAATATTATTTTTAGCTGCTTAAACTTTCCCACCAGTCAAACATAAAATCTATACATTTAAACCAGCTCAGGGGGTATGGCCTGGCTGCTATGTGACTCTAATTTTCACCCTGGCGCTCATCTTCTCCATCCACCCATGCATTTCCATCCATTTTCAGATCATTTAATTCTGTAGGAGTCGTTGGGGAAAAAGGTAAGAAGGTAATTCCAGATTTCCCTTTACCCCATTACAGACTGCAAATGTTATCAGTGTAAGGGCCTGAATATCTTAGTGTCTTAGAATATAATTAGATTATTATGATTAAAATAAGTCTTAAAACAGACTACAAACAGCATTTAAAGTGCATCTAAATGCAAGAAAAAAACATTTATATATTGCAGTACACCAGTCCATAGATCATTTTCCCTTTATTTTCACCTGCTAGTTCAGCCAAAAACACACATCCTATCCTAGAGTGGCAACGCTCACTCCCTGTACAGTATTTATGAAAGAACAGTGTTATACTAGGACAGGAAGTGTGTTTGGACTACAGATCACCTCCCCTCTCCATAATCTAGGTGTTCTGTACCCCAAAGAAATGAGCTGGACTCAACTGATGTGCATAGGACTATGCTGGATTTCTTGCAGGATTAACAGGTATATTTTTGCACTTGTTGAACAAATATATATATAAAAAAACACTAGTAGGGAGCTGCTGCCCTCCACTGCCTGTATTTGTAAATGCCTGTAAACATATTATGTATGCACTTCCTGTTTCTGGGTTGTTGGGAAAAAATACCCAGAAAGAGGAATTGGAGAGAGACTGAGAAATTCTGAGACACGTGTCCTGTCCATAGGAGAGTTGTTGCTGAACCCAGACCAGAATTCAGGGATCACTAGACAAGTGCTCCTATGTTTAACCACTTGCCGACCGCCTCATGACGATGTACATCGGCAGAATGGCATGGGCAGGCAGAATCACGTACCTGTACGTGATCTGCCTCCTGCGGGCGGGGGGTCCGATCGGACACCCCCCCCCGGTGCCCGAGGCGGTCGGCATTTCTCCCCCGGCGATCAGAGGTGAGGGGGAGGCCATCCATTCGTGGCCCCCCCCTTGCGATCGCTCCCAGCCAATGGGATCATTCCCCTGCCTCTGTATAGTACACAGAGGCAGAGGAAATGATGTCATCTCTCCTCGGTATTTTCCGGTCCGGCGCCAAGGAGAGAAGACTGCAATGTGAGTGCACAACACTACACATCACAGTAGAACATGCCAGGCACACATAACACCCCCCTTTACCCCCCGATCCCCCCCGATCACCCCCCAATCACCCCTCCCCCCCCCCCGTCACACTGACACCAAGCAGGTTTCTTTTTTCTGATTACTGCATTGGTGTCAGTTTGTGACAGTTAGTGTGGTAGGGCAGTTAGTGTTAGCCCCCTTTGGGTCTAGGGTACCCCCCTAACCCCCCCTAATAAAGTTTTAACCCCTTGATCACCCCCCCCGTCGCCAGTGTCGCTAAGCGATCATTTTTCTGATCGCTGTATTAGTGTCACTGGTTACGCTAATTAGGGAGGTAAATATTTAGGTTTGCTGTCAGCATTTTATAGCGTCAGGGACCCCCATATACTACCTAATAAATGTTTTAACCCCTTGATTGCCCCCTAGTTAACCCTTTCACCACTGATCACCGTATAACCATTACGGGTGACGCTGGTTAGTTCGTTTATTTTGTATAGTGTCAGGGTACCCGCCGTTTATTACCGAATAAAGGTTTAGCCCCCTGATCGCCCGGCGGTGATGTGCGTCGCCTCAGGCAGCGTCAGGTTAGCGCCAGTACCGCTATCACCCACGCACACAGCATACGCCTCCCTTAGTGGTATAGTATCTGAACGTATCAATATCTGATACGATCAGATCTATACTGGCGTCCCCAGCAGTTTAGGGTTCCAAAAAACGCAGTGTTAGCGGGATCAGCCCAGATACCTGCTAGCACCTGCGTTTTGCCCCTCCGCCCGGCCCAGCCCAGCCCACCCAAGTGCAGTATCGATCGATCACTGTCACTTACAAAACACTAAACGCATAACTGCAGCGTTCGCAGAGTCAGGCCTGATCCCTGCGAACGCTAACAGTTTTTTTGGTAGCGTTTTGGTGAACTGGCAAGCACCAGCAGCCTAGTACACCCCGGTCGTAGTCAAACCAGCACTGCAGTAACACTTGGTGACGTGGCGAGTCCCTTAAGTGCAGTTCAAGCTGGTGAGGTGGCAAGCACAAGTAGTGTCCCACTGCCACCAAGAAGAAGACAAACAGGCCTGTCGTGCCCATAGTGCCCTTCCTGCTGCATTCGCCAATCCTAATTGGGAACCCACCACTTCTGCAGTGCCCGTACTTCCCCCATTCACATCCCCAACCAAATGCAGTCGGCTGCATGAGAGGCATTTTCTTTATGTCCTCCTGAGTACCCCTACCCAACGAACCCCCCCAAAAAAGATGTTGTGTCTGCAGCAAGCGCGGATATAGGCGTGACACCCGCTATTATTGTCCCTCCTGTCCTGACAATCCTGGTCTTTGCATTGGTGAATGTTTTGAACGCTACCATGCACTAGTTGAGTATTAGCGTAGGGTACAGCATTGCACAGACTAGGCACACTTTCACAGGGTCTCCCAAGATGCCATCGCATTTTGAGAGACCCGAACCTGGAACCGGTTACAGTTATAAAAGTTGGTTACAAAAAAAAGTGTACAAAAACAAAAAAAAACAAAAAAATATATAAAATAAAAAAAATAGTTGTCGTTTTATTGTTCTCTCTCTCTATTCTCTGTCTATTGTTCTGCTCTTTTTTACTGTATTCTATTCTGCAATGTTTTATTGTTATTATGTTTTATCATGTTTGCTTTTCATGTATGCAATTTTTTATACTTTACCGTTTACTGTGTTTTATTGTTAACCATTTTTTTGTCTTCAGGTACGCCATTCACGACTTTGAGTGGTTATACCAGAATGATGCCTGCAGGTTTAGGTATCATCTTGGTATCATTCTTTTCAGCCAGCGGTCGGCTTTCATGTAAAAGCAATCCTAGCGGCTAATTAGCCTCTAGACTGCTTTTACAGTCTTCCGTGTTTTTCTCTGGCTCTCCTGTCTCAAAAGGGAACCTGAGAATGCAGCTGGTGATTCAGCCAGCTGACCATGGAGCTGATCAGAGACCAGAGTGGCTCCAAACATCTCTATGGCCTAAGAAACCGGAAGCTATGAGCATTTCATGACTTAGATTTCGCCGGATGTAAACAGTGCCATTGGGAAATTGGGAAAGCATTTTATCACAAGGATCTTGGTGTGGTCAGATGCTTTGAGGGCAGAGGAGAGATCTAGGGTCTAATAGACCCCAATTTTTTCAAAAAAGAGTACCTGTCACTACTTATTGCTATCATAGGGGATATTTACATTCCCTGAGATAACAATGAAAATGATTAAAAAAAAAATGAAAGGAACAGTTTAAAAATAAGATAAAAAAGCAAAAAAATAATAAAGAAAAAAAAAAAAGCACCCCTGTCCCCCCTGCACAAAGTTGTCACTAAATGATATATTACTCAAACATGCCATGGGAATATGTGAAATTACACCCCAAAATACATTCTGTTGCTTCTCCTGAGTACGGGGATACCACATGTGTGAGACTTTTTGGGAGCCTAGCTGCGTACGGGACCCCGAAAACCAATCACCGCCTTCAGGCTTTCTAAGGGCGTAAATTTTTGATTTCACTCTTCACTGCCTATCACAGTTTCGGAGGCCATGGAATGCTCAGGTGGCACAACCCCCCCCCCCCAAATTACCCTATTTTGGAAAGTAGACACCCCAAGCAATTTGATGAGAGGTATAGTGAGTATTTTGCAGACCTCACTTTTTGTCACAAAGTTTTGAAAATTGAAAAAAGAAAAAAAAATGTTTTTTCTTGTCTTTCTTCATTTTCAAAAACAAATGAGAGCTGCAAAATACTCACCATGCCTCTCAGTAAATAGCTTGGGGTGTCTACTTTCCAAAATGGGGTCATTTGGGGGGGGGGGGGTTGTGCCACCTGGGCATTCCATGGCCTTCGAAACTGTGATAGGTAGTGAAGAGTGAAATCAAAAATTTACACCCTTAGAAATCCTGAAGGCGGTGATTGGTTTTCGGGGCCCCGTACGCGGCTAGGCTCCCAAAAAGTCCCACACATGTGGTATCCCCGTACTCAGGAGAAGCAGCTAAATGTATTTTGGGGTGCAATTCCACATATGCCCATGGCCTGTGTGAGCAATATATCATTTAGTGACAACTTTGTGCAAAAAAAAAAAAAATGTGTCACTTTCCCGCAACTTGTGTCAAAATATAAAATATTCCATGGACTCAACATGCCTCTCAGCAAATAGCTTGGGGTGTCTACTTTCCAAAATGGGGTCATGGGGGAGGGGGTTTGTGCTATCTGGGCATTTTATGGCCTTCAAAACTGTGATAGGTAGTGAGGAGTGAAATCAAAAATTTACGCCCTTAGAAATCCTGAAGGTGGTGATTGGTTTTCAGGGCCCCGTACGCGGCTAGGCTCCCAAAAAGTCCCACACATGTGGTATCCCCGTACTCAGGAGAAGCAGCTAAATGTATTTTGGGGTGCAATTCCACATATGCCCATGGCCTGTGTGAGCAATATATCATTTAGTGACAACTTTGTGCAAAAAAAAAAAAAATGTGTCACTTTCCCGCAACTTGTGTCAAAATATAAAATATTCCATGGACTCAACATGCCTCTCAGCAAATAGCTTGGGGTGTCTACTTTCCAAAATGGGGTCATGGGGGAGGGGGTTTGTGCTATCTGGGCATTTTATGGCCTTCAAAACTGTGATAGGTAGTGAGGAGTGAAATCAAAAATTTACGCCCTTAGAAATCCTGAAGGTGGTGATTGGTTTTCAGGGCCCCGTACGCGGCTAGGCTCCCAAAAAGTCCCACACATGTGGTATCCCCGTACTCAGGAGAAGCAGCTGAATATATTTTGGGGTGCAATTCCGCATATGCCCATGGCCTGTGTGAACAATATATCATTTAGTGACAACTTTTTGTAATTTTTTTTTTTGTCATTATTCAATCACTTGGGACAAAAAAAAATGAATATTCAATGGGCTCAACATGCCTCTCAGCAATTTCCTTGGGGTGTCTACTTTCCAAAATGGGGTCATTTGGGGGGGGGGGTTTGTACTGCCCTGCCATTTTAGCACCTCAAGAAATGACATAGGCAGTCATAAACTAAAAGCTGTGTAAATTCCAGAAAATGTACCCTAGTTTGTAGACGCTATAACTTTTGCGCAAACCAATAAATATACGCTTATTGACATTTTTTTTTACAAAAGACATGTAGCCGAATACATTTTGTCCTAAATGTATGACTAAAATTTAGTTTATTGGATTTTTTTTATAACAAAAAGTAGAAAATATCATTTTTTTCAAAATTTTCGGTCTTTTTCCGTTTATAGCGCAAAAAATAAAAACCGCAGAGGTGATCAAATACCATCAAAAGAAAGCTCTATTTGTGGGAAGAAAAGGACGCAAATTTCGTTTGGGTACAGCATTGCATGACCGCGCAATTAGCAGTTAAAGCGACACAGTGCCAAATCGTAAAAAGTGCTCTGTTCAGGAAGGGGGTAAATCCTTCCGGGGCTGAAGTGGTTAATGGTTTACTATTGTTGCCCATAGCTTCTGTACTGTATATACCTAAGACTGATAACAGACTTATCTTTGTCCTAATGTTATTGTCTCACATGCACACTGCCAATAGCTATGTTTATGAAAACTGTTTGTATGTAGTGGTCACCTTCCAGTATATTAGTAGGTGTGGATGTTGTAGTAGATGTGGCATCCTCAGGGGCCCCTACAACTAGACTTTGCACCTACTTGCATTACTCCAGGCAGGACCAATGTAACTATAGAAAAATATCCATACCTGACCTTCAGCTTTAAGTTTTTCTATGAAGCCTTATTTGGCAAGTTGTGCTTTTCAATACAATCCAGTCTATGTAAGATTGTTTCTAAATACTTCTGATATTTATGTAGAACAGTGTGTGGGGTGATTGGCCCGAGGGAGAGAAAAGTCAAAAGCTGGACCTACAGTGAATACTAAACGATCACAATTCTGCTTTATACCCCTTTTAGTGGATATGCCTTTTTTTTATGATCAGTAGTAGGGATGAGCTTGATGTTTGGGTTGAACATACATTCGTCTTGAACATCAGGTGTTCGCCCGTTCGCAGAGGAGCGAACATTATGGGTCGTTTGCGGCAAATTTGAACGCCCCATAATGCACTGCGTGATCACAGTGCATTGCTGTATGATGATTGGCCAAAGCATGCACCTGACCTGCATGCTTCTGCCAATCCCAGTGCCCTCTGCTAAGAGAGCCATAATTGGCCAAAGGCAGGGTGCCTTTAGCCAATCATGGCTCAGGGGGACTAAGTCCACGCCCCACACTATATAAGGCTGCCTACATGGCGGCCCTGTGTAGTGTTGTTGTTGTGGACGGAGAGATAGCTTGATTTCTATTAACCACTTCCCGCCTATAGCTGATTGACGGCCAGGAAGTGGTGCTGTTATCCTGATTGGGCGTCACATAACGTCCAGCAGGATAACATCCCGGTAGGTACCTGCAGGGGGCGCGCAGCGCAGCAATCGTGAGTGCGGCGTGTCAGTCTGACACCCCGCATCTCCGATTGTGATAAGAAACCTCTGTCAGAGGCTTCTTACCACGACATCAGCTGTGACCAATCACAGCGTGAACCAGGAAGTGGCGGTAAACGGCATTCCTCGGTTCGCACTGACAGGGAGAGCCGATCGAAAAATTAAAAAAAATAGTGGTGAATAAATACTGCAGCTGCTGGCTTTTAATAACAGGACACTTACCTGTCCTGGAGTCCAGCGATGTCGGCACCGCAGCTGATGTTTCCATCAGGTGCTGCTGCTGCCATTGCGGGTAAGGGAACCTGGCTGTGTAGCCTTATGGCTTCACGGCGGGAACCCTACTGCGCATGCGTGAGGCAATGCTCCTCTCTCCTACTGGCCCGACGACAGAGGGAGGAGGAGGAAGCCGAGCGGTGACGTCATGGGCCGCAGATTCCCGGAAGTGGGAACAGGATACCTGGCAAAGCCAAGTATCCTGCCCCCCCCTCCCCAAAAGGTGCCAATTGTGGCACCGGAGGGGGAGAGGAGACAAATGAGCGGAAGTTCCACTTTTGGGTGGTACTCCGCTTTAAATAGGTGGAGAAAAAAAATTAAAGTTAGCAGCTACAAATACTGCAGCTGCTGACTTTTAATATATGGACACTCACCTGTTCACAGAGCCTGCAATGTCCGCACCCCAGATGATATTTGGATAGGCTCCCGGCTGCCGCCATCTCCACTAAGGGAAACCGGCAGTGAAGGCTTTTGGCTTCACAGCTGATTCCTTACTGCGCATGCGTGACCACGCAATTGTCACTCAAAGTGCGACATCGCTGAAAGGTAAATCTGGCCTGGGCAGGAAGGGGGTGACAGTGCCAAGGGGATAAAATCGCTATGTATGGGGATACACGGCGGCTAAGCTAGACATTCTTTCACCCGGGGCAAAGAATCAGTTCATCCCACCACCCCCGGGGTCCCCCACCTGTCCCCCCCTAGTTTCGGCTCTGGGTATAGATTAAATTCCAACAATATGTCTCCTCCTAATGCCTCAATGGTCAGTTACAATGTTCATGGCAACCAATCAGCTTTTATCTTTCATTTATAAAGTTTATCTATACAAGCTGAAGGTAGAATCTGATTGGTTACCAGATAGAATTGCTCCGGCTTTGATGAATTCCCTCCTCTTATTTCGGTGAGCATTGTTCCCCGGACAGCAAGTGACGGGAATCCAAAAGTTACAGTTGTCACCTAAACAGGAATTAAGAGAAAATCCTTCCGCAGGGGACATCTGTTCCGGTGATGACTGTCAATGGACCGTTCACACCACAGTGCAGTGATCTGTATTAGGCAGTCTATAAAAAAATAAATGTCCTCATCACATGGAGAATACAGTGCAGACTGTCTGGTCAGACGGACTCTGATTTAAACCTTTATTAGTTCCCTGGTAGTTCTTATTATTATACAATTCTGTACCTCAGAGTTCTCCTCACACATAGTGCTAGCATGACCACCCCCCCAGCTCTTCCCGCCAATTCCTGTCAGGCGCGCATTGCATGCCGGGGGTTCCTCGCGCTCCTTCTCAGTTTAACTTACCGTGGTCCCTGCTCGCTACCTCCTCCTGACTCCACCCACCATAGACCAGAGCCCTGCCCCTCCTCTTTACCCCGCCCACCATGGAGCGGTTGTCTCCGGGTGACATGAGGAGTCCGGTAAAGTCGTTAGTCCGCGGCTGTCTGAGGAGAGTGGAGGACCCCGAGGACGAGGAGTAGTGTGGCGGAGCCGGGTCCTTACCCTGCAGTCTATGAACACCGAGGACAGGAGGATTCATCTGTGAGGGGGGCATTATCACCAAAGCCGGGAAGAGGGTGAGTGACTACAACCCCCAGCATGACCATACTGACAGAGGACTACAACCCCCAGCATGACCATACTGACAGAGGACTACAACCCCCAGCATGACCATACTGACAGAGGACTACAACCCCCACCATGACCATACTGACAGAGGACTACAACCCCCAGCATGACCATACTGACAGGAGGACTACAACCCCCAGCATGACCATACTGACAGAGGACTACAACCCCCAGCATGACCATACTGACAGGAGACTACAACCCCCAGCATGACCATACTGACAGGAGACTACAACCCCCAGCATGACCAAACTGACAGAGGACTACAACCCCCAGCATGACCATACTGACAGAGGACTACAACCTCCAGCATGACAATACTGACAGAGGACTACAACCCCCAGCATGACCATGCTGACAGGAGGACTACAACCCCCAGCATGACCATACTGACAGGAGGACTACATCCCCCAGCATGACCATACTGACAGGAGGACTACATCCCCCAGCATGACCATACTGACAGGAGGACTACATCCCCCAGCCCCCAGCATGACCATACTGACAGGAGGACTACAACCCCCAGCATGACCATACTGACAGGAGGACTACATCCCCAAGCATGACTATACTGACATAGGACCACAACCCCCAGCATGACCATACTGACAGGAGGACTACAACCCCCAGCATGACCATACTGACAGGAGGACTACAACCCCCAGCATGACTATACTGACAGGAGGACTATAACCCCCAGCATGACTATACTGACAGGAGGACTACAACCCCCAGCATGACCATACTGACAGAGGACTACATCCCCCAGCATGACTATACTGACAGGAGGACTACAACCCCCAGCATGACCATACTGACAGGAGGACTACATCCCCCAGCATGACCATACTGACAGGAGGACTACATCCCCCAGCATGACCATACTGACAGGAGGACTACAACCCCCAGCATGACCATACTGACAGAGGACTACAACCCCCAGCATGACCATACTGACAGAGGACTACAACCCCCAGCATGACCATACTGACAGAGGACTACAATCCCCAGCATGTCCTGAGTGACACTGTATGTAACGCACTCCTGAATCCTTCCACACTTTGTGTAAAACCATTTGTAATAAAAGCTTTTTATTCTTATTTATAAATGATTGTGTTGGGATTGTGTCTGTGAGAATCCAGCCTGTGACAGAAATCATAGAACTATTTATAGGTACAAGAAAGCCCGGGTTTTGTTTAACTAAAGCCCCTCCCACTCTTAAAGCGGTAGTAAATCCCAGGTGGTTAAAAAAAAAGTGTCCCTACAGGGCAATGTCATGATGTGCTAGTATGCATCGCATACTAGCACATTATGAGAAACTTCCTATAGAAAGAAGCCCTCCAGCGCCGCACGGTCACCGATGTCGGGGCTGACTTCTTCCCTTGGTCTTCCTTCTGGGTTTGTGGCCTCCAGCTACACGAGTGGCTGGGGCGTGATGACGTCACTCCGGCACGTGCGCGTTGTAGCCGCTGTTTACGTCACGCGCTCTGAAGGTCCTGCACTGTAAGCCAGACCAGTTTAGGAGATATTCGCAGTACCTACAGGTCAGTCTTATTATAGTCCTACATGTAGGTACAAGTGGTGCAACAGGGTTACACCAGAGCATTTGGCCACACCCATTCTTGCGCATGTAGGGACACGTCCTCTCTCAGGTGTCCCTCATTATGAAGATGTAAAGTTGGGAGGTAGGTGTAATGTACAATGATTTGGCCTCTAGTCACATTTGTGATTACTCTGTGGTACAGATACTACTAAATGGAACGCACGCCAGCGCCGCCATGCCAGAAGTACGACCGCACTGTGCGTTCCAGCTAACGCCAAAAGCCTCCGGATACCTGACTGCAGCTGTCCGTCCACAGTGGTCATGTGATGTGCTCCGGCGTGGAACGCACAGCGGCATGTAGAGCCGCACAACCCGAGCTGGAGCCTCCAGTGGCCGGAGGTGGAAACAGCACCACCGACTGCCCGACTACATTCACTACAGCTCCGGTGGTCACGTGATGCGCTCCAGCGTGGGGTGGACAGCGGCACTTTGAACAGAACAGCGCAGTGCGAGGACAGGAGCCTCAAGTAGCCGAGGATTACAACTGTCATAGCTGAGCCTATAATAATGCTGCATACACAGCAGGGATGTGGACTTATTTAGGCTGCGAGTGTGCGCCCCCAGTGGTGAGACAGGGAGTTGCACTGAAACTTTGGGAAATAACTCACAATAGAGAGGATGATGGAATACTAAAACAAGTTAAAGTAAAGAAGTGCGTATAAGTTGTGCGTAGTCTCCCACTGGTATGTATCTGACTCGGCGCACACCATAGAAGATGATAGCGCAACCACTGTGTACACTCTCAGAACCAATTTATAAACATTCATAAAATCATTAACTACTTCAATACCAGGCACTTACACCCCCTTCCTGCCCAGGCCAATTTTCAGCTTTCAGCGCTGTCGCTGTTTAAAATGACAATTGCGCGGTCATGCTACACTATACCCAAACAGAATTTTTATCATTTTGTTCCCACAAATAGAGCTTTCTTTTGGTGGTATTTGATCACCTCTGTATTTTTTGCTAAACAAATAAAAAAAGACCTAAAATTTTGAAAAAAAAAAGAAAAGTTTTTCTTTTGTTTCTGTTATGAAATTTTGTAAGTAAGTTTTCTCCTGCACTGATGGGCACTGATAAAGTGGCACCGATGAGGGGGCGCTGATGGGTGCTGGTAGGCGGCACTGATGGGCACTGATACGTGGCACTGATATGCAGCACTGATAGATGGCATTGATAGGCATCACTGATGGCACTGGCAGGCATTGGGGATGGGCACTGATTGGAAGCTGCCTGGGCACTGATTGGCATCTCGCTGGTGGTCTAGGGTGGTATACCTGGTGGTCCAGTGTGGTGGCAATCCCTGGTGGTCCTTGCAGCATCCTGGTGGTCCTGGGTGGGCATCCAAGGGGGGACTGCGCTGATAAACAATCAGCACAGATGTAGGGCTGGGAAAAAAATCGATTTAAATCTTGAATCGAGTTGAGAGGTCAAATCGATTCAAAATTTAAGCAAATCGATTTTTTTTTTAGATTTTTTTTTTTTCACCGCACCGGTCCCGAGGCGCTACGGGCATGAGTTTTTAGGCGAGGCCGCGGCTTCGGCCTAGTCCGCGGCTACGGGCAGACGCCGCGGACTAGGCCGAAGCCGTGGCCTCGCCTAAAAACTCATGCCCACAGCGCCTCCGGACCGGCGCGGAGACCGCGCCGGGCCTGAAGAGCTGCGGGCAAGGAGTTTTTAGGTGAGGCCACGGCTTCGGCCTAGTCCGCTAGGCCGGATGCCGCGGACTAGGGCAAAGCCGCGGCCTCGCCTAAAAACTCATGCCCGCAGCGCCTCGGGACCGGCGCGGTTTCCAAAAAACAAAAAAAAACTCGATTCGAATCGTGAATCGAGTTTTTTTTAAGAGAATCGAAGATTTTTTTTTTTTAAAGAAAATCTCCCAGCCCTACACAGATGCCCTGTCAGGAGAGCAGCCGATTGGCTTGCAGGACAAATAAAAAGCCCATTCATGGGGTTTATTATTCACCACTTTGCAGTTCTTGGGTTCTAGCGCTGAGTTTCACACTAGTCTTGTGTGTGTTTTTTACTTTGCACAGAGCAGCCCGGATCCCCCCTCTTCTCGGGTCCCTCCTCGTTGCTGCTCCCGGCACCTCCCTTTTGTTGAGCTGCTTGTTGTGGGGGCACCCGAGTTGAGTCACAGCTCCCTGTGTCCCTTCAGATAGAGCCCTGACCCGGCCCCATCCCCTCTCTTCCCTGATTGGCTAGCTGAGTTTGACTGACAGCAGCAGAAGCCAATGGCGCCACTGCTGTTTCTCAGACAATCAGGAGAGTGAGTCTCGGACACTGAACAGAGAAGGACCTCAGGTAAGTATTAGTGGGGCGGCTGCACACAGAAGGCTTTTATCTTAATGCATTAAGATAAAAAACCTTCTGCCTTCACAACCACTTTAAGCACCCCCATCCATTGGGCATCTGCCTGGTTTTCTTGCCCATGTTTCTTGCCTCCTTCCTCTTCCCAAGCTGTCACATTGGATAAAAAGTTAGCCTAGGAGAAAAGCCAAGAGACCCAGTTACCCACCACAGCTCTATATCCATATCATGTAGGAAGAGGAGAGCCTGACACCAGCAAAGGAATGTATCTGTGACTAGTGCACAGGGATTTTGTCTTTGACCAGTTGGATGACCAGTTGGATCAGCGAGCCCCACCTCAGAAGTCATGGCATTAGAGGTTAGGTGTGGGCTCATCTTTCCATTCCTACCCCAGCCATAGTTTGTCTTCTTCTGGGGCCTCCTCTCCCCTCCCCCCAATCTCTTCAGTTCTCTTCCCCCTCTGTTTATCACTTTCCACTCTTGTCCCCCCTCTGCTCTCTCTCCAATGATGGGACTTGTTTTATTCCCAGTGATACAACAATGGGACTTATCCCACTGACACCAATGGTGGGATTCATTTTTTTCAACTGACCCTAATGGTGGTATTTATAATTCTGCAATGATGGAATGTACTTTATCCCACTGACATCAATTATTGAATATATTTTAATATCACTGACACCAATGTCACCTATTTTATTCTCATTGACACCAATGATAGGACTTATTTTCTTATACTAACACCAGTGACAGGAGTTAGTTTATCCCACGGACACGAATAATGGGGTTTATTTTATTCTCACTGACACCAATGATGTACCCCCATGCCCTCTTGACAGCACACTTCGCACACCTCATTTTTTTTCTCAAGCCCTTTGAGGTGTCCCTCTTAACCACTTCCTGCCCGCCATATAGCAATATGACGGCTGCAAAGTTGTTTCATTATCCTGACTGGACGTCATATGACGTCCAGCAGGATGAGCCACTAGCGTGCGCCCACGAGGGTGGAAAAGTACCCGGGGGTCCTAGTAGATGATAAGCTCAGCAATGCCAAGCTGCTGCTAACAAAGCAAATAGAATATTGGCATGCATTAAGAAGGGGATAAACTCCAGGGATAAAGCGATAATTCTCCCACTCTACAAGGGTATGCTGTCCAGTTCTGGGCACCAGTCCTCGGGAAGGATGTACTGGGACTGGAGAATGTTCAGAGAAGGGCAACAAAATGAATAAAGGGACTGGAGGATATTAGTTATGAGGAAAAGAGACAGTAAAGTGATTTCGCGCACAATGAAGATAGAAATCCAAGTGATATTAAATTGTCAAAAAAATCATTAAATATATGAAGTGAGCAATGATAAACATCAAAAATATTAATAAATATCCAAAAAAGGTTGTAGTGAATCGCCAGGTACTAAATAAGGTCAATCAGTAACGTAGTCCAATAGCATAGGGCTGGATATTCATGCATCTTCTCAAAGAATACAGTAGGTGATGAAGACAGCAATAGGTGACGTCTGTGTGGTAATGTGCTCACAGTGCCCTTACCTCTATAGGCATAGGTAAATGCCTTATTGCTCCAACTGGTGGACGGTGATGGAGACCGATGAGTCCTCAGGTGAGTAGATGTCAATCATAAGGCTGGGTCAGGCTCATCTCCGGATCCAGATGAATATATGCAAAGAAAAGAAAAAGGCAGCCTCCAATGGTGTAGTAAAATAAATCCAGTTTTTAATAGTAAAACCGCTGTACAGGGCATGGGATGCAGACAGTACAGCACAAAGCAGCGTTCCGCCGCTACCTATTACAAAACTTCCGGTCCGCAACAACAACAACCGGGTCGGAGTAAGAACTTCCGGGTGCGGAAGCTAGCGTGGGTCCTACGCGTTACGTCACGACCCCTCGTGACTTCCTCAGGGAATCTCCCTGAGGAATACCCTGAGGAAGTCACGAGGGGTCGTGACGTAACGCGTAGGACCCACGCTAGCTTACGCACCCGGAAGTTCTTACTCCGACCCGGTTGTTGTTGCGGACCGGAAGTTTTGTAATAGGTAGCGGCGGAACGCCGCTTTGTGCTGTACTGTCTGCATCCCATGCCCTGTACAGCGGTTTTACTATTAAAAACAGGATTTATTTTACTACACCATTGGAGGCTGTCCAGAGGTAGATAGAGGTAAGGGCACTGTGAGCACATTACCACACAGACGTCACCTATTGCTGTCTTCATCACCTACTGTATTCTTTCAGAAGATTCATGAATATCCAGCCCTATGCTATTGGACTAAGTTACTGATTGACCTTATTTAGTACCTGGTGATTCACTACAACCTTTTTTGGATATTTATTAATATTTTTGATGTTTATCATTGCTCACTTCATATATTTAATGATCTTTTTGACAATTTAATATCACTTGGATTTCTATCTTCATTGTGCGCGAAATCACTTTACTGTCTCTTTTTCATTGGTTGATTTGTGTATACCACTAGATTTTGCAGCACTACACACAGCACACATTTTTTTAGTAGCGCAGAGGTTCACATATTTTGTTTTAGTTATGAGGAAAGATTATGAACACTGAACTTATTCTCTCTGGAGAAGAGACGCTTGAGAAGGGGATATGTTTTTAATATACAAATACCGCACTGGTGACCCCACAATAGGAATAAAACTTTTCAGCGCAACAAAACTTAAAATGACGTGCGGCCATTCACTAACATTAGAAGAAAAGAGGTTTAACCTTAAACTGCGTAGAGGGTTCTTTACTGTAAGAGTGGCCAGGATGTTGAATTCCCTTCCACAGGCGGTGGTTTCAGTGCGGGGCATCGATATTTAGAAAACTATTAGATAAGCACCTGAATGACCACAACATACAGGGATATACAATGTAATACTGACATATAATCATACACATAGGTTGGACTTGATGGACTTGTGTCTTTTTTCAACCTCACCTACTATGTAACTATGTAATAAAAAAAGAAACAAAGAAAACATTTTTTTTTTCTGGTCTTTTTTTTATTTGTTTAGCAAAAAATAAACACCCCAGTGGTGATCAAATACCACCAAAAGAAAGCTCTATTTATGGGGAAAAAATGATACCAATTTTCTTTTTTTTTTTTTTGGGTACAGTGTTGCATGATAACGCAATTGTCATTTAAAATGTAACAGGGCTGAAAGCTGAAAATTGGCCTGGGCAGGAAGGGGGGGGGAGTGCCCTGTATTGAAGTTGTTAATTATCTTCAATTGCTTGAGACTGTACTAAGCCCCTGTTCACACTGGGCTGATTTGATATATCAAATCGCATGCCAAATCGGAGCCTATTGCGACGCTGACTTTGCAGCGCCACACCGATTCCTAACAGTAGTTCCTGCACTACTTTTGTCAACTTCGGGGGCTGTTTCAATAGACATCCATGCATGAACCCCCAAAGATGTCTTTCAAATCGCCCCCGAACTCGAACTGAAATGCGGGTTTGAAATCGTGTAAGTTCAGCTGAACTCGCACAATATCTAACCCGCCCTCAGTGTGAACGGGGGCTAAAGGATATATCTTTAACCACTTGAGCCCCAGACCATTATGCTGCCTAAGGACCAGAGGTCTTTTTCCAATTTGGCACTGCGTCGCTTTAACTGCTAATTGCGCGGTCATGCAATGCTGTACCCAAACGAAATTTGCGTCCTTTTCTTCCCACAAATAGAGCTTTCTTTTGATGGTATTTGATCACCTCTGCAGTTTTTATTTTTTGCGCTATAAACGGAAAAAGACCGAAAATTTTGAAAAAAAATGATATTTTCTACTTTTTGTTATAAAAAAAATCCAATAAACTAAATTTTAGTCATACATTTAGGCCAAAATGTATTCGGCCACATGTCTTTGGTAAAAAAAATGTCAATAAGCATATATTTATTGGTTTGCGCAAAAGTTATAGCGTCTACAAACTAGGGTACATTTTCTGTAATTTACACAGCTTTTAGTTTATGACTGCCTATGTCATTTCTTGAGGTGCTAAAATGGCAGGGCAGTACAAAACCCCCCCAAATGACCCCATTTTGGAAAGTAGACACCCCAAGGAAATTGCTGAGAGGCGTGTTGAACCCATTGAATATTTATTTTTTTCGTCCCAAGTGATTGAATAATGACAAAAAAAAAAAATATTTACAAAAAGTTGTCACTAAATGATATATTGCTCACACAGGCCATGGGCATATGTGGAATTGCACCCCAAAATACATTCAGCTGCTTCTCCTGAGTATGGGGATACCATATGTGTGGGACTTTTTGGGAGCTTAGCCGCGTACGGGGCCCCGAAAACCAATCACCGCCTTCAGGATTTCTAAGGGCATAAATTTTTGATTTCACTCTTCACTGCCTATCACAGTTTCGGAGGCCATGGAATGCCCAGGTGGCACAAACCCCCCCCCAAATTACCCCATTTTGGAAAGTAGACACCCCAAGCTATTTGCTGAGAGGCATGGTGAGTATTTTGCAGCTCTCATTTGTTTTTGAAAATGAAGAAAGACAAGAAAAAACTTTTTTTTTTTTCTTTTTTCAATTTTCAAAACTTTGTGACAAAAAGTGAGGTCTGCAAAATACTCACTATACCTCTCAGCAAATAGCTTTGGGTGTCTACTTTCCAAAATGGGGTCATTTGGGGGGGTTTTGTGCCACCTGGGCTTTCCATGGCCTCTGAAACTGTGATAGGCAGTGAAGAGTGAAATCAAAAATTCATGCCCTTAGAAAGCCTGAAGGCGGTGCTTGGTTTTCGGGGTCCCGTACGCGGCTAGGCTCCCAAAAAGTCTCACACATGTGGTATCCCCGTACTCAGGAGAAGCAGTAGAATGTATTTTGGGGTGTAATTTCACATATTCCCATGGCATGTTTGAGCAATATATCATTTAGTGACAACTTTGTGCAAAAAAAAAAAAAATTTGTCTCTTTCCCGCAACTTGTGTCGCAATATAAAATATTCCATGGACTCGACATGCCTCTCAGCAAATAGCTTGGGGTGTCTACTTTCCAAAATGGGGTCATTTGGGGGGGTTTTGAACTGTCCTGGCATTTTATGCACAACATTTAGAAGCTTATGTCACACATCACCAACTCTTCTAACCACTTGAAGACAAAGCCCTTTCTGACACTTATTGTTTACATGAAAAAGTTTTTTTTTTTTGCAAAAAAATTACTTTGAACCCCCAAACATTATATATTTTTTTAAAGCAAATGCCCTACAGATTAAAATGGTGGGTGTTTCATTTTTTTTTTTTCACACAGTATTTGCGCAGCGATTTTTCAAACGCATTTTTTGGGGAAAAAACACACTTTTTAAAATTTGAATGCACTAAAACACACTATATTGCCCAAATGTTTGATGAAATAAAAAAGATGATCTTAGGCCGAGTACATGGATACCAAACATGACATGCTTTAAAATTGCGCACAAACGTGCAGTGGCAACAAAATAAATACATTTTTAAAAGCCTTTAAAAGCCTTTACAGGTTACCACTTTAGATTTACAGAGGAGATCTACTGCAAAAATTACTGCCCTCGATCTGACCTTCGCGGCGATACCTCACATGCATGGTGCAATTGCTGTTTACGTTTGACGACAGACTGCCGCTTGCGTTCGCCTTAACGCGAGAGCAGGGGGCGACAGGGGTGCTTTTTTTTTTTTTTTTTTTATTATTTTTTTTTGCTTTTTTATCTTATTTTTAAACTGTTCCTTTCATTTTTTTTTTTTTTTAATCATTTTTATTGTTATCTCGGGGAATGTAAATATCCCCTATGATAGCAATAGGTAGTGACCCTAGCTCTCTCCTCTGCCCTCAAAGCATCTGATGACACCAAGATCGGTGTGATAAAATGCTTCCCCAATTTCCCAATGGCGCTATTTACATCCGGCGAAATCTAAGTCATAAAATGCTCGTAGCTTCCGGTTTCTTAGGCCATAGAGATGTTTGGAGCCACTCTGGTCTCTGATCAGCTCTATGGTCAGCTGGCTGAATCACCGGCTGCATTCTCAGGTTCCCTGTTGAGACAGGAGAGCCAGAGAAAAACACGGAAGACGGTGGGGGGGGGGCTTTCCCTCCCACGGCTTGTAAAAGCAGTCTAGAGGCTAATTAGCCACTAGGATTGCTTTTACATGAAAGCCGACCGCTGGCTGAAAAGAATGATACCAAGATGATACCTAAACCTGCAGGCATCATTCTGGTATAACCATTCAAAGTCGTGAATGGCGTACCTGAAGACAAAAAAATGGTTAACAATAAAGCACAGTAAACGATAAAGTATAAAAAATTGCATACCTGAAAAGCAAACATGATAAAACATAATAACAATAAAACATTGCAGAATAGAATACAGTAAAAAAGAGCAGAACAAGAGAGAGAGAATAGAGAGAGAGAGAGAGAGAACAATAAAACGACAACTATTTTTTTTTATTTTATATATATTTTTTTTTTTTTACACTTTTTTTGTAACTAACTTTTATAACGGTAACCGGTTCCAGGTTCGGGTCTCTCAAAATGCGATGGCATCTTGGGAGACCCTGTGAAAGTGTGCCTAGTCTGTGCAATGCTGTACCCTACGCTAATACTCAACTAATGAATGGTAGCGTTCAAAACATTCACCAATGCAAAGAGCAGGATTGTCAGGACAGGAGGGACAATAATAGAGGGTGTCACGCCTATATTCGCGCTTGCTGCAGACACGACATCTTTTTTGGGGGTTCGTTGGGTAGGGGTACTCGGGAGGACATAAAGAAAATGCCTCTCATGCAGCCGACTGCATTTGGTTGGGGATGTGAATGGGGGAAGTACGGGCGCTGCAGAAGCGGTGGGTTCCCAATTAGGATTGGCGAATGCAGCAGGAAGGGCACTATGGGCACGACGGGCCTGTGTTTGTCTTCTTGGTGGCAGCGGGACACTACTTGTGCTTGCCACCTCACCAGCTTGAACTGCACTTATGGGACTCGCCACGTCACCAAGTGTTACTGCAGTGCTGGTTTGACTACGACTGGGGTGTACTAGGCCGCTGGCGCTTGCCAGTTCAATAAAAAGCTACCAAAAAAACTGTTAGCGATCGCAGGGATCAGGCCTGACTCTGCGAATGCTGCAGTTATGCGTTAAGTGTTTTGTAAGTGACAGTGATCGATCGATACTGCACTTGGGTGGGCTGGGCCGGGCGGAGGGGCAAAATGCAGGTGCTAGCAGGTATCTGGGCTGATCCCGCTAACACTGCGTTTTTGGGAACCCTAAACTGCTGGGGACGCCAGTATAGATCTGATCGGATCAGATATTGATCCGTTCAGATACTATACCACTAAGGGAGGTGTACGGTGCGTGCGTGGGTGTTAGCGGTACTGGCGCTAATCTGACGCTGCTTGGGGCTGGTGCTTGCCAGTTCACCAAAATACTACCAAAAAAACTGTTAGCGATCGCAGGGATCAGGCCTGACTCTGCGAACGCTGCAGTTATGCATTTAGTGTTTTGTAAGTGTCAGTGATCGATCGATACTGCACTTGGGTGGGCTGGGCTGGGCCGGGCGGAGGGGCAAAACGCAGGTGCTAGCAGGTATCTGGGCTGATCCCGCTAACACTGCATTTTTGGGAACCCTAAACTGCTGGGGACACTAGTATAGATCTGATCGGATCAGATATTGATCCGATCAGATACTATACCACTAAGGGAGCTGTACGGTGCGTGCGTGGGTGTTAGCGCTACTGGCGCTAACCTGACGCTGCCTGGGGCTGGTGCTTACCAGTTCACCAAAATGCTACCAAAAAAACTGTTAGCGATCGCAGGGATCAGGCCTGACTCTGCGAACGCTGCAGTTATGCGTTTAGTGTTTTGTAAGTGACAGTGATCGATCGATACTGCACTTGGGCTGGGCCGGGCGGAGGGGCAAAACGCAGGTGCTAGCAGGTATCTGGGCTGATCCCGCTAACACTGTGTTTTTGGGAACCCTAAACTGCTGGGGACGTTAGTATAGATCTGATCGGATCAGATATTGATCCGATCAGATACTATACCACTAAGGGAGGCGTATGCTGCGTGCGTGGGTGTTAGCGGTACTGGCGCTAATCTGAGGCTGCCTGGGGCGACGCATATCACCACCGCGCGATCAGGGGGCTAAACCTTTATTCGGTAATAAACGGCGGGTGCCCTGACACTATAAAAAATAAACAAACTAACCAGCGTCACCCGTAACAGTTATACGGTGATCAGTGGTGAAAGGGTTAACTAGGGGGCAATCAAGGGGTTAAAACATTTATTCGGTAGTATATGGGGGTCCCTGTCGCTATAAAACGCTGACGGCGAACCTAAATATTTAGGTCCCTAACTAGCGTCACCAGCGACACTAATACAGCGATCAGAAAAATGATCGCTTAGCGACACTGGTGACAGGGGGTGATCAAGGGGTTAAAACTTTATTAGGGGGGGTTAGGGGGGTATCCTAGACCTACAGGGGGGTAACACTAACTGTCCCAACACTGTAACTGTCACAAACTGACACCAATGCAGTAATCAGAAAAAAAAAAAAAAAAAACTGCTGGTGTCAGTTTGTGACGGGGGGGGGGTGATTGGGGGGGGGATCGGGGGGCGATCGGTGGGGGATCGGGGTGTTTTGTGTGCCTGGCATGTTCTACTGTGTGTGTAGTGTTGTGCACTCACATACCTGTCTTCTCTCCTCGGGCCGGAACGGAAATTACCGAGCCGAGGAGAGATGACATCATTTCCTTTGCTGCTGTTTAGCATACAGCAGCAAAGGAATGATGTGATTGGCCGGCGGCGATCGCGAGGGGGGGGCCACGAACGGATGGCCTCCCCCTCACCTCTGATCGCCGCTGGACAAAAGACGACCGCCTCGGGCACCGGGGGGGGTCCGATCGGACCCCCCACCCGCGGAAGGCAAATCACGTATATGTACGTGATTTTGCCTGTCCGTGCCACCTTGCCGACGTAAATCGGCGTGAGGCTGTCGTCAAGTGGTTAATGAGAGGCTCACATTAAATCTGAATAAAATGGCATTGCTCCTAGTAAACAATGTGACCAATATAAATAAAGATCACCTTCTTCCCTCTTCTGCTTGATCCATCTTGTTCCAGAATTTTTTCCAAATCTGCACAACAGAATATGCAGTGCACCAAAACAAGCAACTTTGCGTTGTGGTGCGCTGTGTTGGGAGAAAATCTATAAATCAGTGCTCTGCACGTTGCTATACACCCTTTCCATTTCAAATAAATGTTGCATAAAAAGGGATTTTTGGTTCACATATATCGCAATACATGTTTAAGCTGGCCAACTGCGTCAAAGTAATCCCTCTCTGGCCAGTTTTTTTTTTTTTTGTTTCCTATACACACAGAGCAAAGCTTAGCGGCAGAGGCGGCTCTCTAATTAGGCGAAATAGGCGGTAGCCTCAGGCCTCGCAGTCACAGGGGCCTCGCACAGCTGGCTAGTTTACCTAATTAGAGAGCCGCCTCTTCCAAAAAAAACTCTTGTGCAGCATGGTGTAATTTGTTCCAATGGGGCAAACAAAATCCTTCCTGACCCCCAAATCGGTTTATTCTGTGGTGAGCTGTCAGTGGGCACATGGCCTGTGTAGCAGCTTTGAAATCCCCACTCTTCTACTCTCTATGGCACTTGCAGGATAGATCAATGACATTCTGACCGGTCATCGCCAGCACAGAACATCGAGTGCTGCAGATAGAAGACTGAGAAGAGCAAGGATTTCAAATCCCCGGACCACTACACAGGCTTCGTGGGCACTAACAGTTCATCACCCTGGGAGGTGTGTACAGCTGATGGTACAGTATGGAACTCACCTGTTGATCCAGAGGAAGGCGAAAAACTCTTATGAAGCATGATATAATTTGCTCCAACAGGGAAAAAAATTCCTTCCTGACCCCCAAAGGCGATCGGATTACTCCCTGGATCAACCATCTGTGGTGAGCTGTCAATGGGCACATGGCCTGTGTAGTAGCTTTGAAATCCCCGCTCTTCTACTCTCTATGGCACTTGCAGGATAGATCAGTGACATTCTGACTGGTCATCGCCAGCACAGAACATCGAGTGCTGCAGATAGACGGAGAAGAGCAAGGATTTCAAATCCCCGGACCACTACACAGGCTTCGTGGGCACTAACAGTTCATCACCCTGGGAGGTGAGTACAGCTGAATGTACAGTATGGAACTCACCTGTTGATCCAGAGGAAGGCGAAAAACTCTTATGAAGCATGATATAATTTGCTCCAACAGGGAAAAAAATTCCTTCCTGACCCCCAAAGGCGATCGGATTACTCCCTGAATCAACCATCTGTGGTGAGCTGTCAATGGGCACATGGCCTGTGTAGTAGCTTTGAAATCCCCGCTCTTCTACTCTCTATGGCACTTGCAGGATAGATCAGTGACATTCTGACTGGTCATCGCCAGCACAGAACATCGAGTGCTGCAGATAGACGGAGAAGAGCAAGGATTTCAAATCCCCGGACCACTACACAGGCTTCGTGGGCACTAACAGTTCATCACCCTGGGAGGTGAGTACAGCTGAATGTACAGTATGGAACTCACCTGTTGATCCAGAGGAAGGCGAAAAACCCTTATGAAGCATGATATAATTTGCTCCAACAGGGAAAAAATTCCTTCCTGACCCCCCGAAGGCGATCGGATTGCTCCCTGGATCAAACATCTTTAGTGTAAACAATGGTGGTAAAAGGTCTGTGTGTCAGGTCACCTGAGACCAGGTGACAGATGCACTTCATAGGAGTCAGAAGTGCACCGCTAAGATAGTGGACCCTAGGACTGAGTGCTGCTGATAGTACCCAGGGAGGTTCAGGGAGCAGGTCTACTGGATCACTAACACAGATCCCAGTTGGAGCTGGAGCATAGATTCCCCAGGGCGCGGAGTCTAAGAGCCAGCAGGTGTTCACCAGAGCCTCTAGTGGTGAGGATGGACTGCGCTGCAGTCTGGCTCCAGGTCGCGGCCCCTAGGGTCTCACAGCTCATGCTCACGGTAGACTACAGGAGAAGGAAGCAGCAGGCTAGAACTTGTCAAAAATGCATAGAATTGTTTTTTCTGAATCTTCGCAGGACGATGTCATTGTCTAATGCAGATTTACATGCGTGCCCACATGCTGTTGATGTATGTGAACTTGGGTAAGTATATCTCTTCTTCTGGATTCTTTGATGGTTTTGGCATTATAGCCGATGGAGAAAGTCGGTCGTCCGTTTTCATGTTCATGGGCTGTAAAAAGAAAACACAATGCGTCATATTCAATGTTTAATGATCTCTGGAATTATTGTTTAATAATTATCAGCTCTCCCAATACAGACTAGAGCAGATCTCTTCTTCCTCAGTTCCATGTAGTGAGAGAACAGATAGGACACAAATCTAGAAGCAGACTATGGGGTTGATTTACTAAAATTGAGTGTGCAAAATCTGGTGCAGTTCTGCATGGTAGCCAATCAGCTACTAACTTTAGCTTGTTCAATTAAGCTTTGACAATAAAACCTGGAAGATGATTCGTTTTTATGCAGAGCTGCACCAGATTTTGCACTTCTCCAGTTTTAGTAAATTAACCCCTATGTGTCTATGGCCATCACTTCCTCCACATGATGGTGGGCGACGTCACATCTCATAGACCTCATAGAGATTGTATCATGTACCATTGTACCATCTCACTTCCACTCACTCCCAACTGTGCACCATTCTGTCTGGTGCATAGAAAGTTATGTTCTTATCTTCTCCTCTCATGGAAAAGGGAACAATTGACTGGTTAGTCTGTAAGGTTTTCCTGCAGGCTGGATTACGTTTGTGTTCCCTACATTATCTGTAAGGACACAGCATTGCTCCAATCTATCAGATATATAGTAATATCGTCCCATTAGGATTTGGGTACTTACCCATTCCACATTGAAAGGGGGTGATGCTTTCCCTTCCTCTAGTTCTTCCCAGTCGATGGATTCCATGAAGATGTGGGATCGGATATCTTCACTGATCCCCAGTCTCTCCTCCGGATATTTGCAGAGCAGCTATAAAATAATGAACAGTTATCAATGAGGACTTGTATACATGAGTAATAAAAGTTACATCACTTGGCTCTGTATAGATTAGAACTCTGACTACTGTGCGTCTCCTGCTGGGTGGTTATTTTCAACCCAATAGAGCATCTTAACGTGTGACGACACACACATATAGGCTAGTGCAGGTGCTGGATGCAAAAATAAATGTGTTTCTGATTGGATAGAATTATGAAATGTGCATATCAGTGATTTATCTCATGTGGCATCTTCTGCCCCCTCAGTCCCATGATAAAGTGTTTCCATGATTGTATAACTGAACCTTTACTGGGGGACAAAGAAGCCAAACTACCCAACAGTCAATGACCAGACTTGTCAGCAAACCTACACTATACTCCTAGAGCAGTAGCAGTAGTAGCCGGAATCCGTTTCTGTTGCTATTTAGAGTTAAAAAAGGTCTTATCCTACTTACTCCTTCTATGAAGTCCGCCAGGTCCGGGTCCATGTCAGGGGGGTAATAGGGATGGCTGAAGTTCACCTCCCTCCTGTATTCATCAAAGGTCGTTCTCCTAAATGGCATATGGTTTGTGGCCAAGATGTAGGTAATGACTCCTAGTGAAAACCAGTCAGGTTCAAACTGGTAAAAGTCATTGTTGACAACCTGCCAATCCAAAGAAAGAACATCAATAAGTACATTGGACAGTACAGAAAACCAGAATATATCAAAGAAGCCCACAAAGCTGAGTTCATTTTTAAAGGGGCCGAATAGGCTGACCCCATTATCTTATAGGAAGCACAAGCCCCCTTCCCCCCAACTTAGTCTTTTATATATAATATCTTTTATAATGTATATTCATCAAACACCTATTCTAAGAGACATATTTATAAAGTTGTTGTGTGTCCTTTAAATGGCCATACTGCTGCTTTACAAACATAAATCTTTATAAAGCAGAGTGGAGTGTGTTACAAAGGTATATGGCACTCCGCTGGCTTCTCAGGACTTTGAACAATAATAAAAGGAATGGGTGTAAAGAAATATCAGAGTGGTATTTGATGAATTCTGATATACTGAATAGATAAGTTATGAGTATGGAGAAATATACAAACCTCTGGAGCCATGAATCCTCTGGTTCCAGCCACACCGGTGGTCCTTTTATCGTCCCACAGACCACCCACTGCCAGTCCGTAATCGGCAACGCGGACATGTCCTTCTTCATTCATTAGAATATTATCAGGCTTGAGGTCCCTGCAAAGAGAAAGACTGTAAGTGTCATTTTCTGGCACGGGTCATCTAAAACAGATTTGGAGGATCCCTTTACCGCCAACTGATATTTCAATTATAGGTGGCTGCTAGTGGCAGAAGTTTTCCATTAGCTTCTTATATCAGTTGGTTGGAAAAGTGGGAAGACATTAGGTACCCATGTATATATGTGCCTCTCCTCAATCTCACCTCTGCACACATTTAACACAGGTATATGGTTTACAATTGAATAGAATTAGTTACCTATGGAGGATGCCATTACTGTGAAGGAACTCCAGTCCACAAGCTATTTCCGCCACAATGAATCTGTAAAAGAGAAAAACACAGTTAGATTGAAATAAAATTACATTTAAAAGAAATTCAATTCAGATAGAAGCAGAACCCATGGGCAGAGGGAGGCAGGGGCAGGAAGGGGCTGGTCCAGTGTGATTAACAGTGCCACCTAAGACAGGTGCAATTCCTGGTACAGTTTTTACCAAGATCCCAAAAAAGCCTACTGGGCGATCCCGCCTATAGGATCCAATCTGCCCCATTTTAAAGAATAGGCACCTCCAACACTGCCCCTATGCTTGTGTCTCAATGAACATGTACAATGCGACTTATTACTAGGCAACTATGTTCTGTCTCCATCTCCTTTCACATGTGCAATCATTGCCCGCTATAGGAAAAGCTGTGTGTGAGAGCAGTGGTCAGGCTTTCCAGGGTGCTGCCAGCATGAGGTATTTAAACCATTGCTGCAGCACTGAGAATGTAAAAATAAAATAGAAAGAAGAGCATATATATATATTACTCTATATACAACCTGACTGCATTACAATAATAAATACAAAGGATTTAATTGGACTTAAATATCTTATAAGGCTTGCTTTCTTTTCTATTTTAAACTTAGTAATGAAACGTACTGGATGATGTCACTGTCGCCTGGGGAAAAGTTCCTGATGAAGTCACCTAAACTCCCTCCGCAGACATATTCCATCACAAAACAGGCGGTGAAGGGTGTTTGGAAGGCGGCATATAGCTGAATTAGAAAGGGGCACCCTTCTGACTTCTCCATGGCGAAGCGTTCTATATCGAGGTCGTAGGTATTTCTAGTCTTAATGACTGACTTGATGGCCACCTTCTGCTGGCTCTTTCGGTGGGTAGCCAGAACAACCTGAATGAGAGAGAAGATAACAATTAGTATAAAGTATTTAAAGTATAAATAGTAGTAAAACAGTTGAAGTCCCATCATTAGCTGAAAGAGCTGAACATTTTTTTCAAAAATGATTTTTTTTTTCAAAAATGATTTTTTTTTTTTCAAAAATGATTTTTTTTTTCAAAAATGATTTTTTTTTCAAAAATGATTTTTTTTTTCAAAAATGATTTTTTTTCAAAAATGTTTTTTTTTTCAAAAATAATTGTATTTTTTTTCAAAAATGATTTTATTTTTTCAAAAATTATTTATTTATTTTCAAAAATGATTTAAAAAAAAAAAAATATATATATTTTTTTTCATGGGGTGGTCATAATATTTTGTCAGCTTTTGTCACCTCCCACTCTAGTTTTGAACATTTTGCCATTCATTCCTATGGGACCAATTTCGCCGCAAAAACGACGATATTTCGTGAACCATTCAGCGAAACTTTCCACAAAGTAATAGCACACCAATCGGGAACAATCCGCACGTTTCGGTATATTACTGTCTATATAGTGTAAAAGCTGTGGGAGGAGTTAGGGTGGTAAATTTGGCTATAATAATAAAATTAATATACCGTATATACTCGTGTATAAGTCGAATTTTTCAGCCTCTTTTTTGGGGCTGAAAGTGCCCCCCTCAACTTATACACGAGTCACCGCCGTCTGCCTACATGATCAGCGTGTCATGCAGGCAGACGGCCCCCAGCGTGTGCTACATAGCATTTGGCAGCGGCTCTCACTGTTCAAAAGCCGCGCCTCCTCGTCTGTGATAGGCAGTCAGTGTACAGCCTATCACGGACATTCTCTCATCCTTGTCCGTGGTATGAGGATGAGATAATGTCCATGATAGGCTGACCGTTGACTTCTGGGAAATGGAGTTTTCTGCCTATCATGGACAAGGAGGAGGCGCGGCTTTTGAACAGTAAATGGCCGCCGAATATTACACGCTGATCGGTGCAGAGCGCCGCACGGAGGCATGCACAGGATACAGGTAGGATGCACACACACACATGCATTCAGACACACGCACACAGGTACATATACACATGACACATATACACAGGACACATGACACATATACACAGGACACAGGGAGGTATACAGCTGCAGATGGGCATTGTTGACTCTCTTTTTCCACTTACAGTAGCTGCTGCATTTCTCACCCTCGTCTTATACTCGGGTCAATAAGTTTTTCCCATTTTTTTGTGGTAAATTAGGGCCTCCACTTATATTCGGAACGACTTATACTCGAGTATATACGGTATATATGAGATAACAGTAAGTAGTCTTGCTATGCAAGAACACTTAAAAAAAAATGATTTATGATTTGAGCCTTGAAACCTTGCAATAACATTACAAAAATGTCAGTTTTTTTAGCCCCTCCATGACGGGGAGATTTTTTTTTTATATTCAGCACTGTGCTACTTTAAAAAATGTTTAAAGTCATATGACTTAAATAACATTTTTTTGTTTGTTTTGTTTTTTAGAGTTGACTTTTTTTAATTTGAAAAAAATAAATAAAATAAGAACCTTTTGTGATTTGAGCCTTGTAACATTATGTAATCTTTCTGTAATCACGGCACAGGCTGGAAGAGTTGGCTCTGTTGACTTGCACAGAACTTTCCTCTTAACACCGAATATTCTTACAGGAGGGGAAAACACAGGACTGACCAATCAGCAGGCTGGACGTGTGCCCTCCCCTGGCTGTGTCCTGTAACTGCCATGGACAATCGGGGAGCTGCTCGTGCCATCTATGGTGGTGTCTGGATCAGAAAACTGGCTGAACCGAATTCCCCATCCTTTGGCAGGCAAGATATTTCTGACACATATATTTCAATGGGCTCTTTATTTCTTTGGAGTTCTGCTTTATATATTTGGTGCTGGTGGGGGAGGGGTAGTATGGTGTCTGGGGAACTGCTTGTCTTGCTGGTTACATGGAATTACTTCAACCTCATCCCTCAATAAAGCTCTGTTCTGCTCTATAATTAATCTGATGTCAGTTCAGTACTTAATGGGCTTGTCACCTAATGTGTGTTAATGGCACAATTTTGTGTTTCCCATAGCAACCACTGAGCCTCCAGTTGTCTATTTTATAGCCAGGATTGAAAAGACATAAGGAAGCTGATTGGTTTCCATAGTCATCAGGACTGTTGTATCATTATCAGACATTTCATATTATTAGACCCTATGGAGTTGATTTACTAAAGGCAAATCCACTTTGCACTACAAGTGTACTTGGAAGTGCAGTCGCTGTAGATCTGAGGGGAAGATCTGAAATGAGGGGAAGCTCTGCTGATTTTATCATCCAATCATGTGCAAGCAAAAATGCTGTTTTTTATTTTCCTTGCTTGTCCCCCTCAGATCTACAGTGACTGCAGTTTCACTTGTAGTGCAAAGTGGATTTGCTTTTAGTACATAAACCCCTATGTTTCCTTCCAAGTTTACCAACATGTCGCCAATAGCAACCAATCAGAGGGTCATTTTGCTAAAATAAAACGTGAAAAAAATGGTGGTGTTTGGAGAGCTTTGAATTATTCGACTTTATAGGCTTGTTACATGAAGCGTGTTATTGGTAAAGGAAAAAGATTGGTAAAAATTGCTTGTTGCTCGTAGTGACCATAGCCCTATATATGAAATATCTGCTAAAGAGGTAAACAACCTGTTTGCCATAGTGACCAGTTTGTTTACAATCCTGAGCTGTAATATAGACAGCTGGGGGCTCTTTTTGTACAGCTCAGGTTTGTAAACAAGGAAACAAAATGGTTGCTATGGCAACAAGGTTGTTTACCTTTTTGGCAGATATCTCATGTATAGTTCCCTATGTTCTCTAGAACAAGTATACATACATGTTGCCAATAGCAACCAATCAGAGGTTCAGTTTTTTTCATGTGGAATGTGAAGAAATGACAGTGTTTGTTTTCTGTGAGGGTAGTGGGGGCATCTTGTAACGTTCTGTGTAATTCATATGTGTTCGGGTTTAACCACATCCCGCCCGGCCCATAGCAGATGACGGCCAGCAGGATAACATGCCACCGCGCGCCCGCAGGGGCGCGCATCGCGGCGATCGGTGGATCGGTGTGTCAGTCTGACACACTGCTACACCGATCTTGGTAAAGAGCCTCTGGCGGAGGCTCTTTACCACGTGATCAGCCGTTTCCAATCACGGCTGATCACAATGTCAATAGGAAGAGCCGTTTATCGGCTTTTCCTCACTCGCGTCTGACAGACACGAGTAGAGGAGAGCCGATCGGCGGCCCTCCGGACAGGGGGGGTCTGCACTGATTGTTTATCAGCGCAGCCCCCCCTCAGATCACCACACTGGACCACCAGGGATCGCCACTAGGACCACCAGGGAAGGGGGCAACATGTGGATGGCCAGGTATGTACCCCATGGCCATCCACATGTGCCCAAAGTGCCCAGTCAGTGCCCAATCTGTGCCAATCAGTGCCCACAAATGGGCACTGATTTGCACCATTATATAGTACTGATGCCCAGCAATGCCACCCTTAGGGGCATCAGTGCCACCTGTCAGTGCCCATCCGTGCCCACCTATCAGTGGCCATCAGTGCCCATCCGTGCCACCCATCAGTGCCACCAATAAGTACACATCAGTGCCACCCATAAGTACCCATCAATGCCACCTACAAATGCCCATCAGTGCCGCGTATGAGTGCCCATCGGTGCCGCATACCAGTGCCACCTATCAGTGCCACCTATCAGTGCTCATCAGTGCCGCCTATCAGTGCTCATCATCAGTGCCCGTCAGTGCCACCTCATCAGTGCCACCTCATCAGTGCCACCTCATCAGTGCCAACTCATTGGTGCCACCTCATCGGTGCCCATCATTGCCGCCGTATCAGTGCCCGTCAGTGCAGCCATATCAGTGCCCCTCATTGAAGAAGTAAACGTACTTATTTTCAAAAAATTTTAACAGAAACAAAGAAACTTTTTTTTTGAAAATTTTCGGTCTTTTTTTGTTTATTGCGCAAAAAATAAAAAACGCAGAGGTGATCAAATACCACCAAAAGAAAGCTCTATTTGTGGGAACAAAATGATTAAAAAATTGTTTGGGTACAGTGTGGTATGACCGCGCAATTTTCATTCAAATTGCGACAGCGCTGAAAGCTGAAAATTGGCCTGGGCGGGAAGGTGTCTAAGTGCCTGGTATTGAAGTGGTTAAAGGGATGAGGTGGCAACCCTAACCGGATCACATGTATATATTGTCAGGATCTGAGGGGTTAACAGGCAGCTGGGAGACAGTTCAGTAAAAAACAGCTTTATTCAGCAAAAACAGACAAAATAATGACAGACTTTGTCTTCATGGGCAGCTCAACACAACACAAGGTGCTCTGCTCATCAGTATAACAATCTTTTATATCATGTTGGCATCCCAGCCAAACAAACATTGCAAAGTACAGTTACAGGCCAGTTTTTTGCATGCGCGTGGGAGATTTCTTACCCGGCAAGGTCCGGCAGTTGCCGGGCCTTCAGCCGAGAATCCCCTGTGCGCATGCGCCGCTGCAGTCAGTGGCGCATAGCAAGGGGAATATCTCCTAAACCGTAAAGGTTTAGGAGATATTTTTTTTACCTACAGGTAAGCCTTATTATAGGCTTACCTGTAGGTAAAAGTTAAAAAAAACTATACAACCACTTTAAGTCTTCTCAGAACTGATAGCAAAACAGCCATCTCCCCCCCCAGCCTCTCTGACCAGCTGCCTAATAAGCAGGCCTGAAAGGGAAGTACTTGCCCTCTTCCATGAACCCTCTGTTTACCTAACCCAGGCAGACTCTTTACAATATATGTGATTCGGCTCTTCCGATTAGTGGGCCTGAATGCGCGTTGCTACTTGCTAGCGGCTTGCTCCCGCTGTAACTTGATGTTCGTCGGCACCCGCCGATCATTCGGTACAGAGACAGACTGGTGATCTGTCTATGTAAACAAGGCAGATCACCGTTCTGTCAGTAGGGAAGGCATGGATCATGTGTTCCTGCAAAGCAGTGACATGGATCCCATGCCTTAACCTAGTAAAAGCACCTCCCCCAAAGTGGGTATTAGGGGGATCTTGGGACTTTAACTGCTTCACATCCACGCTATAGCGAATGACGGCTACAGCGTGGATCTGCTTTGCCGGGAGTATGTCTATTGACTTCCTCCCCTTTGCAGGCTCGCCACGCCCCCCTGAAGGGCGCGTGGCGTGCTCTGTGATCGGCCGAGTCAATGAGACTCGGGTGATCACAGATCCGAGTAAGGGGCTGCTCCCGGCCCCTTACCACATGATCAGCTGTCAGCCAATGACAGCTGATCACGTGATGTAAACAGAGGATCGGTAATAGTTTTTTTTTACTCTTCTCATGCTGAGAGCGCGAGGAGAAAAAAAGCAGATCACCGGCTTCTGTTTGAAGGGACATCGGTCCCAAAGAGGAAGAGCCTCTGTGCCCACCAGTACCGCCTGCCAGTGCCAACAGTCAGTGCCCACAGTAAGTGCCAGCAATCAGTGCCACCTATCAGTGCCCACAAATGCCCCCTTTTAATGCCCACCAATGGTGCCAATCAGTGCCACCTAGCAGTGCTGCCTATCAGCGTCACCTGCCAGTGCCCATCACTGCCAGCTATCAGTGCCACCCATCAGTGCCGCCTATTAGTGCCCACCAGTGCCGCCTATTAGTGCCCATCAGTGCAGCCTATCGGTGCCCATCAGTGCAGCCTCATCAGCGTACATCAATGAAGGAGAAAAAATACCTGTTTGCAAAATTTCTAACTAAATATAAAACGGTTTTGTATTGTTTTTTTAAAAATTCTGTCTTTTTTAATTTTTTTTAACAAACAATAAAAAATGCAGAGGTGACCAAATACCACCAAAAGAAAGCTCTATTTGTGGGAAAAAAATTAGAAACATTTCATATGGGTACAGTGTTGTATGACCGCTCAATTGTCATTCAAAGAGTGACAGCGCTAAAAGCTGAAAATTGGTCTGGGCAGGAGGGGGGTTTTGGGACTTTAAATGAAGCACGTGACACATAGCTAGTAAAGTGGTCAAATGCAAGATAGCACATTTATTCTTTCATATACATACAGATATCATGATGGTTTATTATCATTATAATTCATATATATACACAGATGTCATGTATAACACATTGCAGTATAAAGTATAGATGTTGAGGGCTGGCTTGTAATCCATATCATAAAATAATATTAAAATCATTAATGATTGCAAAAAGTTCCTACTAATCTAAGCTGTAAATGTATGATTATAATGCATCTAAAAAAGCTTGACACATGCGTTTTGTGGAATTCACTCCACTACTTCAGGAGCGGATGCAAGGTGTATATAAGTCCTCTTCAGATTCAGCATGCAGTGTTGCAAATTGAGGGCTGCCAGGGATGTGTCTGTCCTGGGAGCTGTGGCAGTGGCCCATGGAAAACCAAGGTACATACGTACAAACCCCCCAATGGCGAATTCTGGTGATCCCACATGTTAGCAACATAATCCAGGTGTGGTGTGCAATGTCCTAAGAGAAAAGAGACCATACACAGAAACACAAGCTAGGCACACAGTTAACTGTTTGATCACCTATGATGTTAACCCATTTCCAGACATTAGTACAGTGACAGTGCATATTTTTAGCACTGATCACTGTATTAGTGTCACTGGTCCCCAAAAAGTGTCCGTCAGTGTCAGAATGTCCACCGCAATATTGCAGTCCCGCTATAAGTCACTGATCGACGCCATTACTAGTAAAAAAATTAATAAAAATTTTCTATAGTTTGTAGACGCTATAACTTTTGCGCAAACCAATCAATATACGCTTATTGGGATTTTTTTTACCAAAAATATATTGCAGAATACATATTGGCCTAAATTGTATAACAAAATTAGATTTTTTATAAAAAAAATGTATTGCATTTGTTTTAGAGGAAAGTAAAAAATGTTTGTTTCTTTTTGAAAGTTGTCAGTCTTTTTTGTTTATGGCACAAAAAATAAAAGCCGCAGAGGTAATGAAATACCACCAAAGAAAGCTCTATTTGTGGGGAAAAGGGACATAATTTTTATTTGGGTACATCCTTGCATGACCATGCAATTGTCAGTTAAAATAACGCAGTACCGTATCGCAAAAAGCCTAAACTTTGCCCCATCCGTCAGATTCCTTTCACTTCCTGTCCTGTAGACACAATAGTGAGAGGAAATCTCTCCAGGGTGAGCAGAATCCCCTCCTTGGCAGTTGTCGTCAGAGAAGGTGTCCCCATTGGAAGGTTTCTCCTTGGTTCCTGTTCTGGTGTCAATTAATAATTTTAGATTTCCATTTCAGTCGAGGTGACATTGGTCACCAGGACAAATAGTGAGGGTGAATCTACCCAGCAGGTTCACAGACAGCAATAAAAACCTGGAACAAAACCTTAATATTGGAGAACACAAAAAATCCAACGTGTTTTGGTGGCCTCAAAGATCTCCACCTTCTTTAGGGCAAGAAAACCGACACAAAAACAGCAGTTCGAGTCCTTTCACAATCTATTTAAAACTAAAAAGAACGTTTTGGCCTTGGGTACACTTTAAAGGTAAATCTTGATGGGGTGCGTCAACCCCTGGATTCCTTGGCTACTCCCAAGAGAGAGAACTTCTTGCAATAATTCAACAAGGGTTGTTCTTGCTACTATTTCCTCTGGTGGACCCCAGGTACCCCAGTCTGCACTGCTCCCTGACAAAATTTCCTGCTGTGTTGCTGTTCAGCTGGAGGTTTTGTTTTTCTCATCCGTTCTTGTGTGCCTCATCTCCTCTGGAATTTTTTTTTCACCAAGAACATGTAGCAGAATACATTTTGGCCTAAATTTACAAACAAATTAGATTTTTTACATTTTTATTGGACATGTTTTATGGCAGAAAGCTTTTTTTTTTTTGTTCCAAAAATTCAGTCTTTTTTTGTTTAGAAAAAACCCAGTGGTGATCAAATACCACCAAAAGATAGCTCTATTTATGTGAAAAAAATATATATAAATTTCCTTTGGGTACAGTGTTGCATGACCACGCAGTTACATAGTTACATAGTAGGTGAGGTTGAAAAAAGACACAAGTCCATCAAGTCCAACCTATGTGTGTGATTATGTGTCAGTATTACATTGTATATCCCTGTATGTTGCGGTCGTTCAGGTGCTTATCTAATAGTTTTTTGAAATTATCGATGCTCCCCGCTGATACCACATCCTTACCGCTCTTACAGTAAAGAACCCTCTACGTAGTTTAACCACTTCAGCCCCGGACCATTTGGCTGGCCAAAGACCAGAGCGTTTTTTGCGATTCGGCACTGCGTCGCTTTAACTGACAATTGTGCTACAAACAAAAAAAGAGCGACAATTTTGAAAAAAACGCAATATATTTTACTTTTTGCTATAATAAATATCCCTCAGTTTAGGCCGATACGTATTCTTCTACATATTTTTGGTAAAAAAATCACAATAAGCGTTTATTGATTGGTTTGCACAAAAGTTATAGCGTCTACAAAATAGGGGATAGTTTTATGGCATTTTTATTAATATTTTTTTTTACTAGTAATGGCGGTGATCTGGGATTTTTATCATGACTGCGACATTATGGTGGACAGATCGGACACTTTTGGCGCTATTTTGGGACCATTCACATTTATACAGCGATCAGTGCGATTAAAAATGCACTGATTACTGTGTAAATATGACTGGCAGTGAAGGGGTTAAACACTAGGGGGCACTGCTGGGGTTAAGTGTGTCCTAGGGAGTGATTCTAACTGTGGGGGGGATGGGCTACGTGTGACATAACACTGATCACCGCTCCCGATCACAGGGAGCTGTGATCAGTGTCCTGTCACTAGGAAGAATGGGGAAATGCTTGTTTACATCAGCATTTCCCGTTCTTCCTCTTCGTGAGACAATCGCGGGTATCCCCGTGGACACCGAGTCCGTGGGACCCACGATCACACTCACGGAGCTCGCGGCGCCCACAATGCCACGTCTTAAAGGGCAACGTACAGGTATGTTAATATGCTTGTACGTGCCCTCCTGTCGACGTATATCTGCGTGAGCCGGCCGGCAAGGGATTAAGGTTAAACCTCTTTTGTTCTAATTTTAGTGAATGGCCGCCTGTCTTATTAAACTCCCTTCAGCGGAAAAGTTTTATCCCTATTGTGGGGTCACCAGTCCGGTATTTGTACATTGAAATCATATCCCCTCTCAAGTGTCTCTTCTCCAAAGAGAATAAGTTCAGTGCTTGTAATCTTTCCTCATAACTGAAATCCTCCAGTCCCTTTATTCGTTTTGTTGCCCTTCTCTGGACTCTCTCCAGTTCCAGCACATCCTTCCTGAGGACTGGTCCCCAGAACTGGACAGCGCATACTCTAGGTGAGGCCGGACCAGAGTCTTGTAGAGTCGGAGAATTATCGTTTTATCTCTGGAGTTGATCCCCTTTTTAATGCATGCCAATATTCTGTTTTCTTTGCTTGCAGCAGCTTGGCATTGCATGCCATTGCTGAGCCTGTCATCTACTAGAACCCCCAGGTCCTTTTACATCCTAGATTCCCCCAGTGTATAGATTGCATTCATATTTTTGCCACCCAAAGGCATTATTTTAAATTTTTCTACATTAAACCTCATTTGCCATGTAGTTGCCCACCCCATTATTTTGTTCAGATCTTCTTGCAAGGTTTCCACATCCCGCGGAGAAGTTATTGCACTGCTTAGTTTAGTATTGTCCACAAATACAGAGATTGAGCTCTTCCCGGCTCTATCCCGTCCTCCAGGTCATTTATGAACAAATAAATAGGATTGGTCCCAGGACATAACCCTGGGGGACCCCACTACCCACCCCTGACCATTCCGAGTACTCCCCATTTATCACCATCCTCTGAACTCTCCCTTGTAGTCAGTTTTCAATCCATGTACTCACCCTATGGTCCATGCCAACTGACATTACTTTGTACAATAAACGTTTATGGGGAACTGTGTCAAATGCTTTTGCAAAATCCAGATACACCACATCTACGGGCCTTCCGTTATCTAGATGACAGCTCACCTCCTCATAGAAGGTTAATAGATTGGTTTGACAAGAACGATTAAAGTAGCGCAGTACTAAATAGGAAAAAATGGCCTGGTCATGAAGGGGGTAAAACCTTTCAGAGCTCAAGTAGTTAATCACCACTGGGTTTTTATTTTTTGCTATATAAATTGAAAAATACTGAACATTTTCCTGTTATAACATTTTGTAAAAAATAATCTATCTTCATAAATTTGCAGCTCCTGTGGGTCCAGAGGAAACACAAACAAACAAACAAAACATTGACCTCTGCCGGGTTAGCCCCCCCATATCAAAATTTTTGAAAAAATCTTATGCAGGTTGTTAGATCTTTGTTAGATCAGGTTAGATCAACCGTTTTTTGCGTTAGATCTCACACAGAAGAAGCGATATTAACAGTTATTTGCTGGGGGGGCTAACCCGTCATCAGCCCCCCCTTATCAAAAAATTGACCAAACAGTTAGCTATTTTGGAAGCAATTTGTTAGATCCGGTATGATCAAGTGTTTTTAACGTTAGATCTCACATAATTAGAGACTTATTAAGTGATTAATGAGGGGGGGCTGGCCCCCCTTATCAAATTTTCGGGCCAAAAATCATTCAGGCTAATAGATATTCGTTAGATCCGGTAAGATCAAGTGGTTTTAACGTTAGATCTCACATCATTTCAGAGATATTCCACATCAAAATGGAGATATTAGGTGGTACATATGGACGGGTTAGCCCCCCCTTATCAAATTTTCGGGCCAAAAATCATTCAGGCTAATAGATATTCGTTAGATCCGGTAAGATCAAGTGGTTTAAATGTTAGATCTCACATCATTTCAGAGATATTCCACATCAAAATAGAGATATTAGGTGGTACATATGGACGGGCTGGCCCCCCCTTATCAAATTTTCTGGCCAAAAATCATTCAGGCTAATAGATATTCCTTAGATCCGGTAAGATCAAGTGGTTTTAACGTTAGATCTCACATAATTAGAGACTTATTAAGTGATTAATGAGGGGGGGCTGGCCCCCCCTTATCAAATTTTCGGCCCAAAAATCATTCAGGCTAATAGATATTCGTTAGATCCGGTAAGATCAAGTGGTTTTAACGTTAGATCTCACATCATTTCAGAGATATTCCACATCAAAATAGAGATATTAGGTGGTACGTATGGATGGGCTGGCCCCCCCTTATATTCGGCGCAATGAAAATCACACCCAACTTTTGCTGCGGCGCAAAAACTTTTCCTCAGCTGCGGGGACCCAACTTATGATCCTGCACACAGGCCCACTGCTTTCAGAAAATGCCCCTGACCTGAGCTCATCATTGCACATCCATTCCAGATGCTCGTATGTGACATCACATACATCCCATACATCACATACAAGCACGTGGGCTGGATGCGAGAGGTGAATCAGCAGGATGAGTGTTCCAGGACAAGTAGATGTGTCTCATCTCTGCTTCCTTTTACCACTCTGCATATCACACATATCATAGATGAGAAGAGGGTACAGTTGTGGGAAAAATGAGCAGGAGGGGTTTAGATGTGGGACAGAAGAACAGGAGGGTACAGTCGTAGGGCAGATGTGCAGGGGGGGTTCAGTTTTGGTGCAGATGAGAAGGAGGTTCAGTGGTGGGACAGAAAAGCAGGGGGGGTAGAACAGTGGGGCAAATGTGAAAGGAGGTGTATTCGTGGGACAGATGAGCAGGAGGTTACAGTGGTGGGGCAGGAGAACAGGGGGAACATAGGTGGGGCAGAAGAGCAGGGGGTACAGAGGTGAAACAGATGTGCAGGAGGTACATTAGTAAGGCAGATGAAAAAGCGGGTTAAAGTGGTAGGGCAGATGAGAAGGTGATTCAGTAGTAAACGGAAGAGCATGGGAATATGGCGGTGGAGCAAATGTGCAGAGAGGTACAGTGGTGGGGCAGATGAGAAAAATGGTACATTGATGGGGTAGATGAGCAGGGGGGTTACAGTGGTGGGGCAGAAGAGCAAGGGGGTACAGTGGTGGTGCAGATGTGCAGAAGGTGCAGTGGTGGGAGGGATGCGAAGGGGGTTCAGCAGTGGGACAGAAAAGCAGGGGGGTACAGTGATGGGGCAGATGAGCGGGGGGGTTTAGTGTTGGGCCAGATGAGAAGGGGGTTACAGTGGTGGGAAAATGAGCAGGAGGGGTTCAGTGTTGGGGCAGATGAGAAGGGGGTTTAGCGGTGGGACAGAAGAGCAGGGGGGTACAGTGGTGGGGCAGAGGAGATAGGAGGTACATTAGTGGTACAGATGAGCAGGGGGTTACAGCGGTGGGGCAGAAGAGCAGGGGGAACAGAGGTGAGACAGATGTGCAGGAGGTACAGTGATGGGGCAGAAGAGAAAGGGGGTTACAGTGGTGGGGCAGATGAGAAAGGGGGTTACAGAGGTGGGGCAGATGAGAAAGGGGGTTACAGTGGTGGGGCAGATGAGAAAGGGGGTTACAGAGGTAGGGAAGATGAGCAGGGGGAACAGAGGTGGGACAGATGTGCGGGAGGTACAGTGGTGGGGCAGATGAGAAAGGGGTTTACAGTGGTGGGGCAGATGAGAAAGGGGGTTAGGGAGGTGGGACAGATGAAAAAGGGGGTTACAGTGGTGGGGCAGATGAGCAGATAAGTTCAGTGTTAGGACAGATGAGAAGATGGTTCAGCAGTGAGACAGAAGAGCATGGGAGTACGATGGTGGGGCAGATGTGCAGGGGGTTACAGTGGTGGGGCAGTTGAGCAGGGGGGTACAGTGATGGGGCAGATTTGCAGGTGATACAGTGATCTGAGGTGTGAAGGTGTATAAATTGGGGTTGATCTGAGGCGTGAGAGTGCAGGATGTTAATTTCTCACTACTAAAGTAGTTTACAGCATTTACTTTATAAAAAAATCCTTTTCGTGATTGAGATTGTTAAGTTGACTTTTTTGTTATAAAATCGGCACGCTCAATTTCTTTGAAAACATTTTTCGGCACACTGCTCAAAAGGCTGCTTACCTCCTGGCCTATCAGTTTTTATTAAAGATGGAAAATGGGCTGTGGAGCAAGACCCGCTGTCGCCCAAAACTATTTTCTCATTTTTTAATAATCAAAGAAGGTAAGGAAAAAAGGATGGAAAAGGTAAGAGGAGAGAAGGGGGGGGTAAGGCTGGGGGGGGTGAAATGGCGTTGGTTCAGGATAACTATGGTGAACGGGCTCCGGAACTTATCTGTGACATTAAGTCCCAAGAAGGGCAGTACCCTCTGCGGAAACGACAAACTGGTTCCATAGTCCCCAAGTTTTAGAGTATTTTTCCTGTTGGTGTTGTGCAGTGAGTACTAGATCTTCCATCTCATTTGGAATGGAGTTTTTATAGAGTTTGGCTCAGATGGAGGAGACATGTAGCAGGAAAAAGCTGGATCACCAGGAACCTTGTATTCCGTAAATTTTTGCGTGGTTTATCTGTCTCCCAGAAGTGGATCAATTTAGGGCACGACCAAAATATGTGAAGTAGTGTTCCTCCATCCCCCTGGCATCTCCAACATTGGTCAGTAGTTGCAGGGTGAGGTACCACCTTGTTAACAGTTTATAGTTGGTCTCTTTAATTTTCGTACAAACCGATGATTTCAACTAAAATCTGAGGACATGTTGTATCTGAGCAGATGTAAATGTACGCCCCAGCTTACTTTCCCATTTGTTCAAGAACGGTAAGTGTGGTTGTTCAGCCGGACAGTTCAAGAGGGCGTATGTTTTGGATAGAGCCTGTGGAAGGGAACTCTCTTTGGAACAGTATGCTTCAAAGGACGTCAGGGGATGATTAAATCCCTGTGGATTAGGCAAAGTATTGAGAAAGTGTTGTAATTGTAGCGCTGTCCACAAGGAAAGTTTGAAGGGCTCATTAGCACTACTGTGGAAGGCCATTGGCCTCCCGTTAGGAAATGGGATGCCTGGACCCTACCTGTTTGGCTTAGGGTCCGAAACATTTGGGGTTCCAGACCAGGGAGGAACCATGGTTTTTCTATGATAGGGAGCAATGGGGAATCAGGGAAGAAAGCCGGTTCTGTGTGCTGACCTGGGAGCATATGCGGAGTGTCGTACCCATTATGGGGTGTGACTTCAGCACAGGCGGTAGTTGGTCATAGCACCACAGAGCCCCTGGCAGCAGAATGTCAGTCTGGGCCTGTTCCAGTTGTGCCCACAATTTAGAGCAGCGATGCCAAAATTTATTAATTTTAAGCTACTGCCACAGGGGCCTAACTTCTCATATAAAATAACGAACTGTTATGTATTTATCATAGATTAAATAAAACATCTCACTGATCAAACTGCAACAAGCTTTTATCCCTACTTACATTGCGATTATTACTGATTTCTGCCATGTGCATGCTAGGTTTAATGCAATAATAACTTCATCTAACAATTATCTACTAACTTGAATGTTGTTATTGGCAAAGAATATGAAATCTCTGAAATGATGTGAGATCTAACGTTAAAACCTCTTGATCTTACCGGATCTAACGAATATCTATTAGCCTGAATTATTTTTGGGCCCAAAATTTGATAAGGGGGGGCCAGCCCCCCCTCATTAATCACTTAATAAGTCTCTAATTATGTGAGATCTAACGTTAAAACCACTTGATCTTACCGGATCTAACGAATATCTATTAGCCTGAATGATTTTTGGGCCGAAAATTTGATAAGGGGGGGCTAACCCGTCCATATGTACCACCTAATATCTCTATTTTGATGTGGAATATCTCTGAAATGATGTGAGATCTAACGTTAAAACCATTTGATCTTACTGGATCTAACGAATATCTATTAGCCTGAATGATTTTTGGCCCGAAAATTTGATAAGGGGGGGCCAGCCCCCCCTCATTAATCACTTAATAAGTCTCTAATTATGGGAGATCTAACGTTAAAAACACTTGATCGTACGGGATCCAACAAATTGCTTCCAAAATAGCTAACTGTTTGGTCAATTTTTTGATAAGGGGGGCTGATGACGGGTTAACCCCCCAGCAAATAACTGTTAATATCGCTTCTTCTGTGTGAGATCTAACGCAAACAACGGTTGATCTAACCTGATCTAACAAAGATCTAACAAACTGCATAAGATTCTTTCAAAATTTTTGATATGGGGGGGCTAACCCGGCAGAGGTGACTTTGCTGCAACATTCATCTGGAGGTATCTCTCTCTATTAATAATTATATATACCCGGGTATATGTGCACAATTCCAGTAGGATTCCTTTTGTGCCCTTTGTTGATAATACCTGTTTGTAGATTGGATGTTTGTACTGTTACTAATCTGTTCTTATACAAAGCTTGTACTATTTCCTTACTGGTGTGCATCTTTATGCTTATTGTTAATATTATATGCTGGTTGCAGTAGTTCCTCAGCTGCCAATTACTTTGATTAGATTGCTGATTAGTTAAGAGGGAAACACCCTCTGTTGATAGAGGTCGTATCCTGGGTGGAGGCACTGCCAACTTTATTATCACTTGGCGAAGGTTGTGGTTCTCCTATTTGCCTAAGGTTTAGTGCAATAACTTGTTTCGGAGGGGGGGGGGGGCATTTCTCAAAACCCCCTCTCCCCCCAACCCAAAAGAGATCTGCACACTTTCAGTGGTATATATCTGTATAACAGACCAAAAGGCAGCAATAATAGAAGTTCATTGTTGAAGTTTACATACACTTAAAGTGGTTGTACACCCTGTACAACCACTTTTACCTACAGGTAAGCCTATATTAAGGCTTACCTGCAGGTGCTTGAAATATCTCCTAAACCTCCGCGGTTTAGGAGATATTTACTAAAAAGCCAAGCGCCGATGACTACGGCGCATGCACACTTTAGAAAGGGCACATCGTGCTGTTTCTGATAGGGGTCATGCCGTGACTGGCGGCTCCTGTGTGCATGCGACGTCACGCGACTACGGCCAGTCACAGAGCCGGAGTTTGCGGCCCCCGAAAGGAAGAGGGGGGAAGATGGACGCTCCCTGCTAGTGGGGACAACAGAGACATCGCGGGCTCCTGTGTCAGGTAAGTGACACATAATGGGCTACTATGTGATTCATAGTAGCCCATTATGCTTTACCTTTGCAGGGAAATAAAGAGGAAGTAAAACCCACCAGGGTTTACTTCCTCTTTAAACCTCAAGTCAAAATGGTTGTAAACCCTTACAGACCACTTTTCACTACAGGTAAGCCTATAATAAGGCTTACCTGTAGCCACTGCACAGTTTAGGAGATATCCCCTGTATCAGCATGTGCCAACGTCATCAGCACTTGCACACTGAAGCTCGTTTATGCCATTGCTTCAGCTGATGTGCCGTTACCGGCAGCTCCCGCGCGCATGTGCAGTAGTGACATCATCGTGGCTCTGGCCAATCACAGCGCCGGAGCCCGCGATACCCAGAAATAACTCTGTTTCGCCAGGCAGAGCAGTGTGTCGGGACCACTGTGGGGGCTTCGATCTAAGGTGAGTATTTCATAATGAGCTAGTATGCTATGCATACTAGCTCATTATGCCTTTGTCTTGCAGGTTTTTTTTTTTTCTAGGGTTTACAACCACTTTAAAGCCCAAATAAAGTCACAGAAATACATGTGGAGTCAGACACACATTGTACTACCAACATCCAGTGAGGCCCGGAATGATGGAAAGAAGAGGAATAGTGCAGGGCCGGGCATGACAGTGTGTCTAGTGACACACATAGGGTTAATGTTTCAAGGAAAAGTGTGGGAGGAGATAACAGGAAAGTAAGGAGGAGTGGCCTTATAAAAGAGGGGAGGAGCAAAAACAGAACAGTGTGCTGGGAAGGAGACACGAGGAGGCAGAATTTCTCTGCTCCTCAGACACAATGGCGGACGTTGAGGCGATTTTGGCACGGTTGCGGCAGGCGGCGGCGGCGAATGGATCCGACTGGCTTCGCAGCCAGGTCACAGCGATGCTGGGGGGAGAAGCAAGCCATGCAGGGGGTGGAGGTGAGCTGTCTGTGCGTGCGCGGAGATCGCGGCCTCCGGCGCGCTATTCACCTGGGCCAGGACATGGACAGGGTCGTCTGACACGGAGCCCAAGGGGGGAACAATCGGCACCGCCGGCCAAGAGGAGCCACACGGGTGATTCGGTGGGGCCCGGCCGGGTTACACGCCGCGGTCACGGAGCGGTGGGCGGGACCACGGGCCAACATGGCGCCACTTCCCCGCACACTGGCACTGCACGGAGGATTTCGAACAGCCCCTCAGTACCTCTGTACGAGTGTGAGCGGGTGGACAGAAGGGGGAGAACGGCGCCGAGAGCAGCAGCGTCCGGGTCGCGTGGATCGAGCGGCACCGCGGGTGGGCGGAGCTTACCGGGCGGGTGGGACGTGTCCCAAGATGGCGATGGAAACAGCGCCCAGGCTGGCCCGGTAGCTGGAAGTTCAGGGCAGCAGGGAGCAGCAGTGACTCGTTGCACGGTGCAGGCCTCACACCAGCGTGGGCTTCCGGCCTCCAGGAGGGCTTCTCCTGGGGGGCTACCTCTGACGCCAATCCCAGTGCAAGGGGAATAGTCCGAAGACGAGGTGTCCGATGAGGAAGATGGGCTACAGCAGCCGGAACCAGCAAGAGAGAGCAGCACAGCGGCTGTTGGGAGGAATCCTGGTCAGCCCGGTAAGTCTAGTGATAACTTTTCCTTTACCAATGCTTTGCAGGGCTTGCTGGGGGGGATAGCAACAACTGCAGGAGGGATGGTGACACCTTTGCAGAGCGGGGTGGGTCAGGTTACTGACCAACAACTGGCGAGTACTGCACCCGCCAGTTCGGGGTCAGGGGGACAGCTCCAGGAGCTATTGGAGGGTTTAAGGGCCCTGGTTGGTCGCTTTGGAGAGGGACCAGGGCAGGCTCCGCAAGGGGATGCACAAAGGGCGACAGGGGCTGCGGTTACAGAGGTGCCAGCTACCACAACGCCAGAGAAGGTGGCAGACAAGGAAACAGCAGGTGAGAAGGGGGCTGCAGGACTGATGTGGTTAGGCTGGCAGATGCTGCAAAATGTGAGATATATGTTTGTTTTGAAGGCCCGTTAGGGGCACACTTGAAACCTGAAGTGAGAGAAAAAATTCATAAAGGTGAGTACGTGGAAATTTTCTCCTTGTTGCCATTGGAAAAGTTTAACCTGGATAGGGTTAAACCCGACGATTCCAAGAAGGAGGATGAGGAGAAGAGGAGATATAGATTGATACCGCGGACGTTTGTGAATTGGTTGCAAGCGTTCGCTATCATGGCTAGTGTCATTGGCGAAAAGAACCCTGAACATTGTTCGGGGTTGTTTTGTTATATGGATGCTATAGGTGAGGCACATAGAGTGTACGGGGGAACTGCGTGGTTACGTTACGATGAGCAGTTTCGTCAACGCAGAGCGGTGCGTCCGGCTCTGCGTTGGGACCATAAGGATATTAGCCTATGGATGAAGCTGATGTCGTCGGCTAGGACCCCGCCTCAGTTATTTCAAGGGGGGGCCGGGGGTACTAACTCCTCAGGACTACCGGCCGGCAGAAAATGGGGGGTATGCTGGCAGTATAATGAAGGATCCTGTAAATTTGGGGGGTCCTGCAAATTCAAGCACGAGTGTTCAGGCTGTGGGGGAGCCCACACCCTGTCTCGGTGTTTCAAAAAAAAAAAAAAAAAGGTAAACGTACCGGGGAGTTTGCTCACAAGAGGGATGACGCCGGTGAAGGTGGAAAGGATGCAACCTTTCCTAAGTAAGTATCCGGATAGGAAAGCGGCGTTACTGATCACTGAGGGTTTTAGAGAGGGGTTCAAAATTCCATGTTCATTGGCGGTGGTTCCTCCAGTAGCACGGAATTTAAAATCTGCGTTGCAACACCCGGGGGTGGTGGGGGAGAAATTGGAAAAGGAAGTGGCTTTAGGAGGGATGGGGGGGCCATTTGAGGCAAAACCATTGAATGACTTGGTGGTGTCCCCTCTGGGGGTGGTGCCCAAGAAAGAGCCGAATAAGTTTCGGCTCATTCACCACTTATCATTTTCAAAAGGGGGTTCGGTTAACGATTTCATTGACCCGGACGTCTGCACCGTGTCATACACTTCGTTTGATGCGGCGGTTCGATGGGTCAGGCGCTATGGAAAAGGGACACTGATGGCAAAAGCTGATATTGAGGCAGCGTTTAGGCTGCTGCCAGTACACCCGGACAGTTTTTGGCTGCTGGGTTGCAAGTGGCAGGAACAATTTTATGTGGACAAATGCTTGCTTATGGGTTGCTCCATTTCCTGCGCCATGTTTGAAGTTTTCAGTTCCTTTTTGGAGTGGGTGGTAAGAGATTTGTCCGGCCTTGAATCTATGATACACTATTTAGATGATTTCCTATGCATAGGCCCACCGTCTTCCAGTGTGTGTGCGATTTTATTGTCAACGTTGTAACACACTGCAGAACGATTTGGTGTTCCCCTGGCTGCTGACAAAACTGAGGGCCCCACCACGGAGATTAGCTTTTTGGGCATTGTTATTGATTCAATGGCAATGGAATGTAGGTTACCGCAAGGAAAGTTACTGGATCTGCAGACGGAAATAAGGCGGGTCCATGGGATGAAAAAAAAAATACAGCTGAGGGATCTCCAATCTTTGCTTGGTAAGTTGAACTTTGCTTGTAGAATCATACCCATGGGTAGGGTTTTTTGCCGACGGCTGTCTGCAGCTACGGCTGGGGTAAAAGCACCGGCCCATTTCATTAGGCTTACTAAAGATCATCGTGAGGATTTAAAGGTATGGTATCAATTTTTGTCGGAATACAACGGGAGGTCAGTGTGGATGTCTGGTCCGGTAAGCAACTTCGATGTAGAATTAGTTACTGACGCGGCGGGATCTACTGGATATGGGGCGTTCTTTAAGGGTCAATGGAGTGCAGAACCATGGCCAAAATCCTGGGTTGAAGCAGGTTTCCTTCGTAACTTGGTACTATTGGAATTGTTTCCAGTAGTTCTGGCTGTGGAATTATGGGGCAAGGCTTGTCAGAATTTAAAGTTGCGGTTGAACTGTGATAATATGGGAGTGGTGCAGGTAGTCAATCGCTTGTCAGCGTCTTCTCAACCTGTCATAAGACTATTGCGACAGTTGGTATTACGGTGCTTGCAATTGAATATTTTTATATATGCTGTGCATATACCTGGGATTGAAAATACGCTGGCTGATTCACTGTCTCGCTTTCAGTGGGACAAGTTCAGGGAATTAGCTCCGGCTGCAGAGAAGGAAGGGATTCCTTGCCCGGGTTGGATCTGGGAGCTGGCATTGGAGTCATCGCAGGATGGATACAACAGTCTGTGAGTGAGTCCACATGGTCGGCCTATGTGAAGGTATGGGGTGAATGGTTGAGACTTGTACGGGAATCCGGAGCAAAGGATGACGGGGGAGAGTTGAGATTATTGGTCATTTATTTTGTGTCCAGGAATATGGAAAATGGGGTGGGGGTATCGTCTATTGGTAAGAAATTGGCGGCGCTGTCGTTTCTGTTTAAGTTACAGGGGATGGAGGATTGGACGAAGGAATTTTGGGTACGGCAGGCATTAAAAGGGTACCGGAAAGGGCACAAGAAAAAAGATAACCGTAGACCGGTCACTTTTGCCAACCTGTTGGCAATTTGTGATCAGCTAGGGTTGGTGTGCAGCTCAAGTTATGAATGTTTACTTTTTACAGCGGCTTTTTCGCTGGCGTTTTTTGGGGCGTTTCGGGTAGGGGAGTTGGTCAGCCCATCCAAAAAGGAAGCGGGGGGTATTTTGGTGCAAGACGTGCGGGCACGCACGGGAAGTGTGTGTTTACGGCTGAGGAGGTCGAAAACAGACCAATTGGGAAAGGGCATAGATGTGTGGCTGCATGCATTACCGGGATCGCCAGTATGTCCGGTGAGGACGGTTAATGAATTTGGGAAGATTAGACCGGTAGGTGAGGGTCCATTTTTATGTCATGAGAATGGTGCTTACCTTTCAAAGTTTCAATTTGTGGCGGTGTTTCGAAAATGCTTATCGATGATAGGTTTGGATGAGAAAGCATACGCCTCACACTCCTTCCGCATTGGGGCGGCCACAGAAGCTGCCAGATGCGGGTTGGATGAAGCAGCGGTGCGGAGGATCGGTAGATGGGAATCAAAGAGATTCCGTTCATACATTCGCCCTCAATTAGTAGTGGAATAATAAAAAAAAAAAAAAAAAAATAATAATATATATAAATAAATAAATAAATAAATGAAAAATAAATGAAACCTGTATGTTGTATAAGTTGGGTTTTCACATATAGGTAGTGGGTGTTTTTGGTCTGTTGCGTTGGTGATATCACCCTGCCTTGTTGTCTTTTCGTTTCAGATGGAGTGTCTCCACGCCTCGTCTGGATACTGGGACACTCCTACGTTTGTTGGGGGGCAAGGAGAGGTGATGCGAGACCAGATGGGCGCCAGTTAGGCATATCGAGAAGGGAGGCTTTTATCAAGTGGCTGGGGAGACCAGGAATGATGTGGGGCAGAGTGGTTTCAGAGGTGGAACGATTTGCCTGGCTAGATAGACCTCCGGATGTGTTGGTCATACACGCTGGAGGTAACGATTTGGGGGTGAGGACGGTCCGGGACCTGATAGAGGATGTAAAAGCAGATTTGTTGCACTTGCACACTAATTATCCGAACACTTTGTTACTATGGTCTGATATTGTGGCACGAACTTCGTGGCGCAATGCTAGGTCTGTGGTAAGGATTAACAAGGCTCGTATACATGTCAACAGGGTGGTGGGGAGGTTTTTGGTTCAACAAGGGGGCATGGTGATTCGGCACAGAGAGCTCGAGATAAATGTAGGCCTCTATTTGAGGAGGGATGGGGTCCACCTCACAGATGTGGGGACGGATCTTTGGACCATGGGTTTGCAGGAAGGAATAGAACGGGCCTTGAGGGTGTGGAGGGGCCCTTAAGGATAAGGTTTCATCCTTTCGGGCTGTGGCTGGTTTGTTGTTGTTGGTCGGTGACGGTAGCGGTAAATAAAAGGTTAAAAGGGGTGGGGGGTCAGCAATAGTATGGCCCCTCCTGTGTATTCCTGAAAGGAATACCGGTATGTTGCACTGCGGGAGGGGGTTGTCTCCGAGCGGTACAGCTGGAGGCCTTATCAGTTTTGAAACATGTTCCTGCAGTGCCCTCTTGTGGATATGTGGTAAACTGGGGTAGCTCCGTCATTGACCAACAGATTGTTTAAAACATGTTGTTTTATCTGAGTTTATATGTTATTCATATTGAAGTTAATATTGGAGGTAATTTTATACAGTTGTTTAATAAAAGGCTGTTATGGCCATTTATACTCCAGATGAAAGGTGTGGTCTCGTTATTTAAGTTGGTAAGAGGGTGGAGTATGGTGGCTAACAGTATGGGTAAAATTGGGGTACATCTGGACTACACTAGTCAAGTGAGGCCCGGAATGATGGAAAGAAGAGGAATAGTGCAGGGCCGGGCATGACAGTGTGTCTAGTGACACACATAGGGTTAATGTTTCAAGGAAAAGTGTGGGAGGAGATAACAGGAAAGTAAGGAGGAGTGGCCTTATAAAAGAGGGGAGGAGCAAAAACAGAACAGTGTGCTGGGAAGGAGACACGAGGAGGCAGAATTTCCCACCCTCCCTCCCTGTGTAATGTTGTTGGTGTTGTTAATGTGTGTGTTTATTTTTCAGGTTTGGAAGCATTTGGTCGTCATGACAGCTGGATGGTTGGCTGGTTTGTTGTTGTTGGTCGGTGACGGTAGCGGTAAATAAAAGGTTAAAAGGGGTGGGGGGTCAGCAATAGTATGGCCCCTCCTGTGTATTCCTGAAAGGAATACCGGTATGTTGCACTGCGGGAGGGGGTTGTCTCCGAGCGGTACAGCTGGAGGCCTTATCAGTTTTGAAACATGTTCCTGCAGTGCCCTCTTGTGGATATGTGGTAAACTGGGGTAGCTCCGTCATTGACCAACAGATTGTTTAAAACATGTTGTTTTATCTGAGTTTATATGTTATTCATATTGAAGTTAATATTGGAGGTAATTTTATACAGTTGTTTAATAAAAGGCTGTTATGGCCATTTATACTCCAGATGAAAGGTGTGGTCTCGTTATTTAAGTTGGTAAGAGGGTGGAGTATGGTGGCTAACAGTATGGGTAAAATTGGGGTACATCTGGACTACACTAGTCATGTTCCTAGTTACACTTTCATTTTCTTTTTAAATCAGCTGTGCAGTGTGTGTAAATGTGACTGTTCAGTCCAATAGGCACCAGATATAGACCAACTGCTCTCAGTAATCAGCATTTGGTGTCAGTCCTGGTCAGACACACCCCCTCTTCCCTGCAATACAAATCTTGTTAGAACACTTGTGATGAGGGGTGTGGCTGTTATTTGGCTCTGCCAGCACAGAGCACTGTAGTGTTAAGACGCAAAGCAAAATTTATCGTTAGAGAAAATGGTGTTTTAACCACTTCCAGACCGCCCCACGCAGATATACTGCGGCAGGGTGGTCCTCCTGGGCGAAATCACGTACCTATACGTGATTCCTAGTTCTGGGTCAGGGGTGCACACGCGCGTCGCCCCGCTTCCGCTGTGATTGGACACAGCGGAAGCCAATCAGTGTGTCCAGTGGACCAATGTTTGTCGGCACCCCGCGATCATTCCTGAGGGAGGCAGAACGGCGGTCTGCCTATGTAAACAAGGCAGACCGCCATTCTGTGAGAGGGGAAGATGGAGATCTTGTGTTTCTGCTAAACAGGAACACAGAAAAAATTGTATCTTTTAAAATTGTCACATTTTTTTTTATTATAGCGCAAAAAAATAAAAAGCACAGAGGTGATCAAATATCACCAAAAGAAAGCTCTATTTGTGGGAAAAAAAGGACATCACTTTTATTTGGGAACAGTGTTGCACGACCGCGCAATTGTCAGTTAAAGCAACGCAGTGCTGTATTGAAAAAAATGGCCTGGTCATGAAGGGGGTATAACCTTCCGGGGCTGAAAAGGTTAAAGCATTTTCAAGCAGGAATTAGTTAAAAAGTAAACATAAAATGGTGTGGGACATCAATTTTTTTAAATATATTTTAACCATAAATATGTGTAAACACCGCTGTAAGTCAGTCTCCCATCTCCGCCTCCACTAACACACTAGCCAGGTGCTGGCCCCGTCTATCACGGATTCCAATGAGCAAAAAGAGATCTGGTTGGCTGCACTTCTAGTAAAATCACCTTTATTTCAGCAAGTCCATAAACACAATACCAAAAACAGAGGGGAATAGCATAACCATCTAACGCATTTCACAGTCACTTAGCGCTTATGGACTTGCTGAAATAAAGGTGATTTTACTGGCCAACCAAATCTTTTTTGGCTCATATATTTTAAGGTCCAGTTTATGTTATTATTACATTTTAAAAGTAAAATTAAAGGCAAAACTTTTTTTTCAATTTGGATAGAGTAAGGGAGGGTTACTTCCATGGGGAGATTTACCTTCACTTCCTGTCCCATAGCCAAAACAGGAAGTGAGAGGCAATCCCTCCAAAATGATGGAATCCCTGATTGTCATCAGAACTAGTGTCTAAATTGGAAGATTTCTCCTCAGTTTCTGTTCTGATGTCAATCCAAAATTATTATTATTATTATTATTATTTTTTACTTTCACTCTCAGTGATAGTAATAAACAGGACAAATAGATAGGGTGGATCTCCCTAAGAGGGCCACAGACAGCAAAGAAAACTGGCAGGTGTTCTAATCCCCCTCCACTCTATCTGAAATTAAAACAAAAAGCTTTGTCTTTAGTTACACTTTAAGTTTGCATGTTTTTTTAGAAACTTGTTTTGCCATTTTTTTGTTTAATCAGTTCCAGACTTTGGACTTGCTACGCATGGCTAAAAAAGGTCATCATTGTTCATAAGACGTATGTGGCATGGACAGTCCTTCTGCTGGAGTTGCTGTGTACTCAGCAGTGTTAATTTCATCGACTAAAATATTTTCGTCGACTAAAATAATACTTTCCTGACAGACTCCATGGCAGCCTACGTGTGGGTTAACCCCGCCTCCTCTCCAATGCTATAGGACCCCATTCCCATAAATGAGTACTCACCACTAGCTACTGCGTTCCTTTTTTGTCCTCCTCCAACGGACCTACACAAGATGTTCGCGTCCGGTCGGATGGATCCAAGATCATGGCATACCTCTTGCGGTGCAGCTCAGGGCCCAACCATGGGCGGGCGAGTAGCGTTTAGAGGCTGAAGTTTACCCCTTTGGTGGAGGGATGGTCGCCTCTGTATGCTGAAACTTCTGGGCACATCAACGGCTGGCAAGGTCGGAGGCATAGTTTTTGTCTCCATGGTGTTTCTCTGTATAGTCTGTCTCCCCTTAGGTCTCCCCGGCTCTTGCTACGATCAAGGCGGTCGTTTTGGGACCTTTTTTCATGGCGGCTGGAGCGCTGGTGCGTTCCAGCTCGCCTCAGCACTTCCGGGTGCGGCCGTTCGCGCTGTTCGCACATGCGCAGTAGCCTCCTCGAGACCGAGGCTTGGCTCGCACATGCGTAGTGCGGCGGAATACTCGGCAAACCGCACATGCGCAGTACGATCGCCGTCCTACGGCGCAGGTGAGTGGTGGGCGGTGACGTCATGGGCGGGGAGCTTTAAATACCGCTCATAGACTCCCTCACAGTGGGAATTCCCTCACAGTGAACGGGAGTGGAGCGGTCTTCCCCATACCCAGCTCTGGTCATCTCTAGGTGAGTGCCTGCCTGTTTTTTGTGTACACTGTGTTGCTTTGAAAATTTAAAAAAAAAAAAAAGGGGGGGAAAAGAGAAAAGAATTTAACATAGTTAAATGCAAAATATATATTCTCTTTTTTAAATTAAAAAAAAAAAAAAAGAAAATAATAAAGGTGGGGAGAAATATCTTCCTTTATGAGTGTCAATGAACAAATATGAGGTGGTTTTTCTTTTTTGACATATGTTGCAAGTACACATATCTTTGTTTTGGGGCAGATGACTTTTCCTTACTGGTTCCTTGGCCCGTCCAGGCCATTTTCTTTCTGCAGACCAGCTGCATTGTGTTGCCCTTCATCTGGAAATCATGGATAATTCACCGCCTTTAAGTGGCCAGCCCTCTCGCACAAGGTATGTGCTTATGAGGGGAGGAGTGGAAAGTCAGTCGCATTGTAATGTGCGTTATCTGATGTTGGTCCCGCCATTTCCCCTTCCCTACTGTGTTTTTTCTTCCAGCCCTTCTAGATCGGACCCTCAGATCTTGGTCCAGAATGACAAAGACCTTGCCAGGCCACAACGCCAGTCTCCTTCAAGATCCAGACGAGACTCTGCATCTGGAAACCACCACCAGGGGAGATGCTCTCATTCCCCCCTCCAGACACCGCTCCCACCACCATGACAGCCGCTCTGATCGAAGAGCCTGCTGGGGATGTGGAACGCGAGTTCCGGAGGGCAAGTCACTCTGTGATCGGTGCTATGCCCGGGCGGTCAGGGAAAAAGAGACGGAGAACCAGCGTTTGGAATCTCTCGTTAAACGCGTGGTACAGCAATCCCTGAAAGAGTTGGATTCTCCCCACACGCTAAGTCAGTCTACCTCACTGATGAGGCCCGTGAAGACCCGGGCACTTCCCAGCCTTATGCGGCCTCTCTTGATTCCTCAGACGATGATCCTCAGGAAGAAGAGGAAATCGGAGGTTTTGACTTCAACATGGTATCACCATTAATTAAGGCAATCAAGGAGGCTCTCCAGTGGGAGGATCCCGCTACTCCCCCAGCTAAACAGAAGAAATTCTTCAAACACCTAGGAAAAGAACGCTTGAATTTCCCGCTCCTTTCGGAACTGAAAGATATTATAGATGAGGAATGGAGTAAGACGGACAGGAAGTCCTCTATGTCAAATAAAACCTCCAAATTATATCCCTTCAAGTCGAAAGAGGTGAAGTATCTGGAGAATGCTCCCCTCGTAGACGCTGCCTTAATGCGTCTGGCTAAACATGTCACACTTCCCCTAGAGATCCTTCAAGGATGGTCTTGAGAGAAGGATTGACCAGGACTTGAAGAGGATTTATGGGCTGGCCGGCACGGCCTGTAAACCAGCATTGGCTCTGGCAGCCATGTCGAAAGCCATGGAGGCTTGGACGGAGAATGTGGATTCCTTCCTTAAAGGAGTTTCGGAGGAGCTAGCAGGAAGTTCAGCAGCTGCAGAATTAAAGCTAGCGGCGGTCTTCTTGGGGGAGGCATACATTGATTTGATACGCCTGTTGGCGCGAATTATGCTGTCGTCGGTCACGGCCAAGCGGGCCTTATGGTTGCGTCCTTGGCTTGCTGACCCGGTTTCCAAACATGCCTGGTGTAAGATTCCCTTTGAGGGGTCTTCACTGTTTGGCAATAAACTCGACGATGCCATAACAAGTGCCACGGGTGGCAGGTCGGGCTTCCTTCCCCAAGATAGACGTATTCTTGGTCGGAAGTAACCTCAGTTCAGAAGACGTTCTCCGGAGCACTCTAGGGAAGCTCGCTCATACAAGCCCGGCAGGGACTTCAGGAAAAACTGGAGCAGAGGTCAGACATCCTTTCGCAAGTCCACCAAAGGCCAGACATCCAGTGGCCGTGAGCAGGCGAAGTCTTTTTGAGATTGCGCCAGCCCAGGCGGGTCAGGTAGGGGCACGGCTGCGCCTCTTCCAGCACGTCTGGGTGGCCTCGATCTCGGACTTTTGGGTAATTAAAACAGTCTCGACAGGTCACAGATGGACCTTCTCCAATACTCCTCCTCCCAGATTTGTCTCCACTCTTCTGCCCCAGTCGGAAGATCAAAAACAAGTGCTGCTGTCCTACGTAGACCTTTTGAAATCTCAAGGAGCAGCGGTACACGTCCCCAGGGACGAATGGTTTCAGGGGGTATACTCCCCTCTCTTCTTAGCTCGAAAAAAGAGTGGCTCTTGGCGCCCGGTCATAGACCTGACCTACCTGAACGAGTTTATAGAGCAGGGAAAATTCAAAATGGAAACTCTGTCGACCATTCAGCAAGCTATTCAGCCAGGCGGTTGGATGATTTCCATCGACTTGAAGGACGCTTATTTCCACATCCCAATAGAAAAGGAGTTTCACAAATATCTTCGTTTCCAAGTGGGACAGGATCATCTGCAGTTTATTTGCCTCCCCTTCGGGTTGACAACGTCCCCCCGGGTCTTTTCAAAAATCCTCTTAGCCACGGTAGCTCTCATACGGTTAAAGGGGGTGCGTCTTTACCACTACCTCGACGACCTCCTGGTACTATCGCAAAGCAGGGAGCAGCTGCTGGCCCACCAGGAACAGGTGATCTCCACCCTGTCCAGCTTTGGGTGGCTCCTGAATTTAGCAAAGAGTCACCTAATTCCAACTCAACGCCTAATATATCTAGGTGCTCAGTTCGACACCGTGAGAAGCACTATTTCCCTTCCACTACAGAAAATTCCGGTTGTTCGGGACAGAATTTCTCAGGCTTTGCATACCCCACAAAATATATAAATAAACGTGCCTGCGCTGAAAAAACAGATATATCCCAATAATTGGGAGGTGCATATATAGTGTAAAACTATACTACAAAATTTCAATATATATATATTAAAAAAAAAAATGCTAGTAATATATAAATTATAGAATGAATACAGTCCTTATAGAAAAGTATCCCATAAAGTGCAACATGCAAAAAAACAATATATATATATATATATATATGTAGTTATAAATATAAGATCAAAGTGCAAAATCAAGTGTCCACATTTAAAAAGTTCAATTCATTGATATCAACACATAAAGTGCAAATAAGTGGTGTCCACAAAAAACAGTGTTCCTCATGCTCCTCCTTAATGGTGTTCACAATCCAGCATGCTTCAGTGCTCTCCTGTGACCCCCCCACTTGTGCTTGCGCTCACCTCTGAGCGTGTGACACGGTAATTAAACGGTGTCTAAACACGCATTGGAGCCAGCCCTTGGGCTCATACAGGGTATGCTGGTATAAACTCCACCACTCTCAGATGTCATCAGGTCTCACATACAAGAAAGAAAAAGCTCCATAGTGTGATACAGTAGGGATTTATTTAAAATATATTAACACTTCCCTCCAGAAGGGTACTCACAGGATGTTGTCGCATGTTTCGTTTAAAACTCCCTCCTCTTCCCATTTGGCCATGTATAAGTTTGCCACGCTGGGGGCAAATTTGGCGCCCATAGCGACACCCTTTATCTGCAAATAAAATTTGTTGCCATACCAGAAGAAGTTGTGCCGCAAACAAAAATCTAAACACCTTAGGATAAATCCAATAAAATCTTCATCAATTGCATCTTCTTTCCTCAAAGCCCATATTTTTGTTTGCGGCAAGAGGAGGGAGTTTTAAACGAAACATGCGACAACATCTTATTATATAGGAGATTCATCGACGACCTGCTAATTATATGGAAAGGCAACATGGAGTCACTGATGTGTTTACTAGACTCCATGAACATCAATGATCTCAACATCTCATTGACTTGGGATGTGAATAGGGAGTGCATTCATTTTTTGGATCTAGAAATTTTTAACACTAGTGACGGTATTAGCACCAGATCATTTTTTAAAACAACAGACCGCAATTCTTACATCCCAACTACCAGCTGCCATTATAAGCCCTGGCTGGCGAATATACCCAGAGGCCAATTTACAAGGATGAGAAGAAATTGTACGAGAACTGAGGATTATGAGCTCCAATCCAACAAGCTAAGCAGCATGTTTCTGGATAAGGGATACCATAAGGATATGCTGGAGAGAGAAAAATGAGAAGTTGCATGCCCCGATAGAGAAAGTTTGTTAGAGGATAAGATCGACACCAGGGGGAATGACACTAACGAAGGTATCAGTATCGTTTTAGACTATTCCTTACAAAATAAAGAAGAACAGAGAATCATACGAAAATACTGGAATGTCTTGAAGCAGGATGTCCATCTTAAAGAGGTACTCCCAGAGAAACCTAGAATCATTTTCAAAAAAGCACCAAATTTACGAGACAAATTAGTTCACAATGTGGTAGAACCACCTCCCTCAAAACCTAAGATGTTCTGGGATCTTAAGGGCTTTTATGGCTGTGGTAGATGTTACAGTTGTGTGAGAGTTCCGGGTAATGATAAAAGAGTGAAGGATTTCTTTAACCCCAGAACTAATCAGTCTTACACTATCAGAGACTTCATATCCTGTGACACTATAGGGGTCGTGTATGCATTGAAATGCCCATGCAACTATATTTATGTGAGTCGTACCACAAGGGCCCTGAAAGATCGCTTGGAGGAGCATGTGAGGAACATACATAAAGGATCAGATAAACACCATCTATCCTTACATTTCAAAAAAAGTGCACAATCAAAGTACGGCTGGTATGAAATTTTGGGGAATTGAGGCTCCTAGACGCCATTGGAGAGGTTGTAATTTTGTGAGGGAAATCAGCAAACGAGAATCTTGGTGGATACACCAGCTGGGCTCCTTATCTCCTGGTGGGCTCAACAAGGAGTTTGATTTGAGATGTTTTCTTAGTAATTTTTAAATATATTTTACTATACCCCATATATATTCCCGCATCACAGATAATATAAGAATAAGTTGGTGTGTATTAATTTTGACTTGTAATTTTCTCAGTAATTTTTAATATACCCCATTATACCCCATATATATGTCTTGTAATTTTCTTAGTAATTTTTAATATACCCCATTATACCCCATATATATATGTCTTGTAATTTTCTTAGTAATTTTTAATATACCCCATTATACCCCATATATATGTCTTGTAATTTTCTCAGTGATTTTCAATATACCCCATTATACCCCATATATATGTCTTGTAATTTTCTCAGTAATTTTTAATATACCCCATTATACCCCATATATATGTCTTGTAATTTTCTTAGTAATTTTTAATATACCCCATTATACCCCATATATATGTCTTGTAATTTTCTTAGTAATTTTTAATATTCCCCATTATACCCCATATATATACCAGTATTACAGATGTATAGGAATAGGCTGGTATATCTCATCATGTATTATTGGATTATTCGGCATGGCTATGTGAATTTAGATTACAATATGTATAGATTTGGACTGTGAAATCATGGTGATGGAGGAATTACTAGTTCTGCCAGGATATGTATATTATCCTTTTTGATACACCATACACCATAGTCCTCTCTGTCTTACTATTGTGATGAAGACCCATTCTGGGCACCTTAATTAGGTTCATACTGTTTTAATTAATTTTAATATTCTATAGATTAATATTAGGCAGTTTTTTTATATTTTTACATTACTATTGATAGGTATATTCTATTACAAGTAGCCCCTCTGGTAGATGAGGACAATATTTTGTTTTTAATTAAATCATATAGGATTTAGATTCCTTGTTTTAACACTCGGTATGTGACTCCATATTGAGTATTATTTAAGTATGCATTAAAATTGGGATTGTATGCTGGGATCCGGTTTTTATTCTAATTTAATATTATTTATGTTCACTGTTTTCTTGGCGGCTTATTGAAGTATATAAAATTTTTTTTTTTATTTCTGCATATGATTTAATGATCTATGAGGTGCGGTGTGGCGTCATCTGAAGGGTGCAGCTCCGTCCTGGATTATTAATTAGGTAACATATACATAATAATGACAGTGATTAATGGTAATTATCACTGCTAGTTTTTGTTATAATTTTTCTTGTAGTTATCACAGCTGTTTAATAAAGGAGCATGGTGATGTAGCCTATGATTATAGGAGATGACGGTCCTAGGCAAAATGGCCGCCGTGTGCGGTTGTAGCCTAACACTAGAGATGTCGGCGGTCCTAGGCAAAATGGCCGCCGACAGGATATACTTATATCAATGTAGCCTATTACTAGAGCTGTCAGCGGTCCTAGGCAAAATGGCCACCGACAGCATATAAACACACACACAAAGCATCCATCCAATTAGATCCCCCAGAGGAAGGCACGTGATCCCTGTGCCGAATACGCGTCGGGGAGGGGTAGGACGGAGCTGTCAGCAACAGAGGTAGATGAGGAACGACACACCGCACGCCATACAAACGCTTGTTTTATATAAACACTCTCTGGAAAGATTGGTGCACTCATGCACCTACATATTGTGAGTACCCTTCTGGAGGGAAGTTTTAATATATTTTAAATAAATCCCTACTGTATCACACTATGGAGCTTTTTCTTTCTTGTATGTGAGACTATCTGATGACATCTGAGAGTGGTGGAGTTTATACCAGCATACCCTGTATGAGCCCAAGGGGTGGCTCCAATGCGTGTTTAGACACCGTTTAATTACCGTGTCATACGCTCAGAGGTGAGCGCAAGCACAAGTGGGGGGTCACAGGAGAGCACTGAAGCATGCTGGATTGTGAACACCATTAAGGAGGAGCATAAGGAACACTGTTTTTTGTGGACACCACTTACTTGCACTTTATGTGTTGATATCAATGAATTGAACTTTTTAAATGTGGACACTTGATTTTGCACTTTGATCTTATATTTATAACCACATATATATATTGTTTTTTTGCATGTTGCACTTTATGGGATACTTTTCTATAAGGATTGTATTCATTCTATAATTTATATATTACTAGCATTTTTTTTTTTTATATTGAAATTTTGTAGTATAGTTTTACACTATATATGCACCTCCCAACTATTGGGATATATCTGTTTTTTCAGCGCAGGCACGTTTATTTATATTTTTTGGTTTATGCACGCAATGAAACGTGGTTAGTGTTTGCAGCTTATCTATAATTGTTTCACTTCACAGAGGCATCAGTCCATCTTTGGCTCACAAGACCCCCACATAATTAGTCTTTGCATACCCCACACCTGAAAGCCTTTCAGTGCCTGGAGATCGTCGGCACGATGGTCTCCACGACTCCCATGGTCAAGTGGGCCTTGTGGAGATTACGTCCCTTCCAGTCGGGGTTCCTGCAGCAGTGGAGAACAGGGGACAAGAATCAAGTCATCCGCGTGACATCTTCAATGAGGAACAGCCTCTTTTGGTGGCTTCAACGCAAGAATCTCCTGGCATGTCACTCCATTGCCCCCATCTCCTGGATAACGGTCACGACCGATGCCAGCGGGACTGGTTGGGGAGCCCTCTGCGGTTTGAACCTCGCCCAGGGCAAATGGGATTCCTGCCTCCCAGTCCCAGGTTCGAACGTCCTGGAACTCAGAGCGGCCTGGTATGCACTACAGTCCTTCTCTCACCTGCTGAAAGGGAAGTCAGTGCTGTTAAGGATGGACAACACGACGGCCGTTGCCTACGTGAAGAGGCAAAGGGGTACCCGGAGTCCCACTCTCCTTCGGGAAGTCGAGCCCATCCTTTCATGGGCACAGAAGAACCTTTGCAATATCTCGGCAGTGTTTGTCCCAGGGGTCCAGAATACTCAAGCGGACTTCCTTTCACGCACCGAGCTGGACAACAACGAATGGTCCCTTCATATGGAGACATTCAGATGGGTCTCGTCACTAGGGATCAACCCCGAGGTAGATCTGTTCGCCTCCCGCCACAACTTCAAGCTGCAGAAATTTTACGCCAGAGGCCGTTGCAGTCAGGCTTTCGGGTCAGACGCACTGACGGATCTTTGGAGGTTCAGCAAGGCATATGCCTTCCCGCCGCTTCCAGTCATCCTGAGATTCCTGCAGAGGCTCCGTTCGGAAAAGCCGAAGTGTTGACAATAGCTCGAACAGGCCTTGGTTCCCTCTCCTTGTCCAACTCAGCTTCAGGGACCCGGTGCCTCTTCCTCTCAGACCAGACCTTCTTTCTCAGGGGTCAGTCCTGCACCCGTGTCCGGCAGTACTGAGACTGATGGTCTGGTTCTTGAGAGGGAGAGGCTCGCTTGGCTGCGCTCCTACAGTAATCTCAACCCTCATGAGTACAAGAAGATCTAGCACAAATAGAGTCTACAGTAGAATCTGGTCTAAATTTGTGGATTTTTACTCTTCTAGTGGCAGGTCTTTTAGACACCCGGGGGTGCAAGATGTACTCAGCTTCCTTCAAACAGTCTTAGAGCTACCATTATCCATCAGCTCGCTTAGGGTCCAGGTTTCTGCACTGTCTGCCTTCTCTGGGTCCTCTTGGGCAACTAATCCATTAATCCGGCAATTTTTTCGCGGAGCTTCAAGGCTCAAGCCCCAAAGGAAATCCAGATTCCCCAAATGGGACCTGCCACTTGTCCTCGGCTCAATCTCCGGATTCAGTACTACCGGGCCTTCCCCGCTCTCTATCAAGGACTTCTCAGCAAAATTTGTCTTTCTAGTAGCCGTCACATCGGCAAAAAGAGTCTCTGAGATTGGCTCTCTGGGTTGTGAAGAACCCTTCCTGACGTTTTTCCCGGACCGAGTAGTCCTCATCCCTATGCTGGGTTCTAACCCGAAAGTGTCCTCGGTGTTCCATGATAATAAGGAGATAGTCCTTCCTACGTTTAGGTCTCCGGGGTCCTCCGAGATTCATCCTCTGGATGTAGGGGAAGCAATTAAAGAATATCTGAGAGTGACTTCTCCCTTCAGACGTTCTGACCATTTGTTTATTTTACACTCGGGAAGCAATAAAGGGAAGAAAGCTTCGATTAGGACACTCGCTACTTATGTTGTACAAACTATTCAACAAGCATACAGGGCGAAGGGCTTGGCTCCTCCACAGTCGGTGACAGCTCACTCCACCAGGGCAATGACAGCTTCATGGGCGGCAGCTCGACACGTGGCCCCAGACACCATTTGCAAAGCGGCCTCGTGGGCCTCTATCAACACTTTCATGTCTCATTACTGTATTGAGCCTGCTTCATTGTCCTCTGTAAACTTTGGTTTGAGAATCCTATCGGTTGATAGGGCAAATTAAAATTATGTTTGATTCAGCATACCCACCCGTGTGGTCGGCTAGTTATTTCCCACACGTAGGTTGCCATGGAGTCTGTCAGGAAAAAGGAAAATTTATTATCAAATACTTACCGTAATTTTCCTTTCCTGATGGACTCCATGGCAGACGGAGTTCCCACCCATTGGTCAAAGAGTAGGCTAGTTACGGAACGCAGTAGCTAGTGGTGAGTACTCATTTATGGGAATGGGGTCCTATAGCATTGGAGAGGAGGCGGGGTTAACCCACACGTAGGCTGCCATGGAGTCCATCAGGAAAGGAAAATTACGGTAAGTATTTGATAATAAATTTTCCTTTATTTTAGTCAACTAAAGTACAACTAAAACGAAAACAATTCAGATGACTAAAATACGACCAAAACTAAAATGGCATTTTAGTCAAAAGACTAAAGTACCACTAAAACTAAAATGGCATTTTAGTCAAAAGACTATGACTAAAACTAAATTGAAATTTGACGTCAAAATGAACACTGCACTACCACATAAGAATACGCAGGGGGCATCTACTAAGTTGCTGATAGAAAAAAAGGAAGAAAAAGGCTGTTATTATTTTTATTTTTTTCTTAATATTTAACGTTAGTAATATATTCAGGTAATATGTGCAATGCCTTTTACAGCCAATAGTGTTTACAGTTTTTTATATTTTCAAGTTGTAGTTCTGCTTGTCAAAAAGCATTATTTTTGTTTGTTTATGAAACTTAGTTTTATTTATAAAGACGTTATATATCACAACGGCTACATCTGTGTATGTAGTGCATGTTCAAACCTTAATACCAGAAATAATAAACATGTTATTAGATTTTTACTCCAGGAGTATATAATGTTTGGCAATTCTAAAGAAATAATGCATTCAAATTGAACTAAACCCATTTGATTTTAGTTGACTAAAATACGACTAAAACTAAAATGGCATTTTAGTCAAAAGATTATAACTAAAACTAAATCGAAATTTGATGTCAAAATTAACACTGGTACTCAGAGAAGCTCTCTGCAGTTCCAGCTGCCAAAAAAAAGTGTGGCGTGCATTTGTATTCAGCCCCTTTACTCTGATATCCTTAAGTAAAGTCTAGTGGAACCAATTGCCTCCAGAAGTCACCTAATTAGTAAATTCCACCCGTGTGTAATTAAATCTTAGTATAAATACAGCTGTTCTGTGAAGCCCTCAGAGATTTGTTAGAGAACCTTAGTGAACAAACAGCATCATGAAGGCCAAGGAACACATCAGACAGGTCAGGTATAAAGTTGTGGCGAAAATTAAAGTAGGGTCAGGTTATAAAAAATATCCCAAGGTTTGAACATTTTACAAAGCACTGTTGTTCAATCCATCATCCGGAAATGTAAAGAATATGGCACAACTGCAAACCTACTAACACATGGCTGTCCACCTAAACTGACAGGCCGGGCAAGGAGATCATTAATCAGAGAAGCAGCCAAGAGGCCCATGGTAATTCTGGAGGAGCTGCAGAATTTATTCATGTGTTAGAATGGCCCAGTAAGTCCAGACCTAAATCCAATTGAGAATCTGTGGCAAGACTTGAAAATTGCTGTTCACAGATGCTCTCCATCCAATCTGACAGAGCTTGAGCTAAGTTGCAAAGAAGAATGGGCAAAAATGTCACTCTCTAGATGTGCAAAGCTGATAGAGACAACCCCAAAAAGACTTGCAGCTGTAATTGCAGCAAAAGTTGGTTCTACAAAGTATTGACTCAGGGGGGCTGAATACAAATTCACGCCACACTTTTCACATATTTAATTGTAAAAAAAATTGAAAACCATTTAACATTTTCCTTCCACTTCACAATTATGTGCAACTTTGTGTTGGTCTATCACATAAAATCCCAATAAAATACATTTACGTTTTTGGTTGTAACATGACAAAATGTGGACAATTTCAAGGGGTATGAATACTTTTTCAAGGCACTGTATATAGAAAGCTGGTTCCAGTAAAGTCCACTGCGGGGTTACCTAAAATACATTCCTGTGTCTTTTTTTGTTTAGGTATATGTTGCAACAAACAGAAAATATGATCTTACCACACTACACTTTCCCTTTAAATTTCCGCATTGTGTACTGTGGGAAGTTAAAATATGGTTTTCTGTCCAACAATGTATTCCATAATCTGCTTTTCGAGGAGATGTTTCTGAAATAACGGTAGCTGTTTGCCTTGCTTGTCTTGGCATGAGTGTTTGCGTTTTGTGTAGCTGATAAGTGGAGACACTGCTGACATCTTCGCTTTTCAAAATCCTGGCCGCTCAGAATCCTTTTGAAGATTAGGAGGCGCGATGATGCAATCACCTAATGAAAGAAGTTACAGCCTGCCATGCATTTACATATGTATGAGATAAAATATGGATTTTCTCTGTAGGGGAAGTGCTGACTGCTAGAGCCCTGACATCTGCTTCTGCCTCGGAAAAGCTACAAGATATTACAGATGGCTGAGAAATTTCCTGATGGAATGGCTAGTCGTGGTTAGTCACATTTAACTGGACTTCTGTAATGTTGAAAGGGATTGCAGGCTGACCGAACATAATTACAAGGGATTACGTAGCAGTTTTGTACATACTTTTTCTCTATTTTTATTATGGTTTAAAAAAAAAATTAATTGCATTTCACTTTTCTCTTTACACAGGAAATATAAAATATTGCATGTTAAGATTTTGTATTCTACTTCTGAGCCAGCAGATGGAGCCTAAGGCCCCTTTCACACTGGGGCGGTAGGGGGCGTCGGCAGTAAAACAGCGCTATTTTTAGACAACGCCTGCTCTACTCCATCCCTCCAATCTTAGGGGATCCCCTTCTGTTTTTTTTTTTTTTTTTAGCGGATAGGATTTAAGGTAGTGGGTGTAAACTGACACAAATTGTTTACAAATTGTTTACATCTGCCGTTCCATAGAGGTGAATAGAGGGTTGGATTGCATTGACCGTGTAAAAGGGGCCTGAGACCCCATACACACTATACAAATTTTGTTGTCCGATTTCCTTTAGATTTACCAAAACCATGTAGTATAAGGGCCTGCCTGATTGCATACAAATTGAAACTCTTAAGGTTACCTGCAGCACAATGCACCTGTGGCTTTCCTGCAGGTTAACAGCCCTTTGCCATAGAATTCTATAATATCTTGCAGGTGAAAAATCACCAAACCCGCAGGTAATTTCAGAAATCTTTGCCTCAGTGCAGGTAACCCGTAGGTGCGCTGCACCTGTGGATCAGTTTGAAAGCAGCCCAGTGTAGCTAGTGTACCAGTGTAGAGAATAGGTAATGTATGTCCATTGCTGTTTTATTTTAATGGAAAACTGACCTAAATCTTCATTTCTTCCTCAGGATTCCTGCAGGTATGGCTGGCGGCTGCTGCTGTGCCCCAGTGCGGCGATGGATGGCGGCTGTGGCTGTCCCCCAGGTGGGTATGGCTGGCGACTGCTGCTGTCCCCCAGGGTGGGTATGGCTGGTGGTGGCTGCTGCTGGTTGTCCCCCAGGGCGGGTTTGGCTGACAGCTGCTGCTGGCTGTCCCCCAGGGTGGGTATGGCTGGTGGTGGCTGCTGCTGGTTGTCCCCCAGGGCGGGTTTGGCTGACAGCTGCTGCTGGCTGTCCCCCAGGGTGGGTATGGCTGGCAGGTGCTGCTGGCTGTCCCCCATGGCAGTTATGGCTGGCGGCTGCTGCTGGTTGTCCTCCAGGGTGGGTATGGCTGACAGGTGCTGCCGGTTGTTCCCATAGGGCGGGTATGGCTGACAGGTGCCGCTGGCTGTCCCGCAGGGCAGGTATGTCTGGTGGCTGCTGTTCCAGGAGGTGGAGTGCATTTTTTATCACTCAACCTGTGACAGGAGCCGGCGCTATACAGGAAGCATTGACTCTGCTCTCTACTGCAGCCACTTGTTTCCTATACCGCCAGCTCCATTCTTCACACAGATGCTCTGGGATGGTGGGTCAGGAATCCACGATCTGGGCTTGCTGACCTGCCATACCAGAGCAGGAGGTGGCAGGCTACATCAGAGGGTGCAGCGGGACAGCGATTGGGCACTACTGTTATAAAGGCTAAACGTTTTTTTACCTTCATGCAGTCTCTGGGAAAGAAGTGGAAGGTTATGCAATGGCCAAGTCAATCACCTGACCTGAATCCGATTGAGCATGCATTTCACTTGCTGAAGACAAAACTGAAGGGAAAATGCCCCAAGAACAAGCAGGAACGGAAGACAGTTGCAGTAGAGGCCTGGCAGAGCATCACCAGGGATGAAACCCAGCGTCTGGTGATGTCTACGCGTTCCAGACTTCAGGCTGTAATTGACTGCAAAGGATTTGCAAACAAGTATTAAAAAGTGAAATTTTGATGGATGATTGTTAATCTGTCACATTACTTTTGATCCCTTAAAAAGTGGGAGGCACATATACAAACTGTTGTACTTCCTACACCGTTCACCTGATTTGGATGTAAATACCCTTGAATTAAAGCTGAAAGTCTGCAGTTAAAGCATATCTTGTTTGTTTCATTTCAAATCCATTGTGGTGGTGTATAGACCCAAAAAGATTAGAATTGTGTCGATGTCCCAATATTTATGGACCTGATTTTACAAAGCCATCCACAACATCGCCCCCAGGTACATCACCAACCTCATCTGCAGATATCTCCAAAATCGTTCCCTCCGCTCCTCCCAGGACCTCCTGCTCTCTAGCTCCCTTGTTACCTCCTCTCATGCTTGCCTTCAGGACTTCTCCAGAGCCTCTCCCATCCTCTGGAATTTCCTGCCCCGGTATATCCAATCAGCCCCTAACCTGTCCATCTTTAGGAGATCCCTGAAAACTCACTTATTCAGGAAAGCCTATCCCACACCCACCTAACAACTGTTCCCGAGCCACCCCCATCAAATCATTCCCTGCATCTATTACCTTTTGTACCACCACCCTCTCCCTTTAGAATGTAAGTTCTACGAGCAGGGCTCTCCTGTTCCTTCTGTATTGAACTGTAATGTAATTGTGCTGTCCCCCCTCTACATTGTAAAGCGCTGCGTAAACTGTTTGCGCTATATAAATCGTGAATAATAATAATCTAATGGCAGAAAATGTATTGCGTGGAAAAATTCTGAATTGAAGGTAAACATCGCATGAAAATCTGGTTTTGATATTTTAGTGGGTCCAGGATGAACTGGGCTCAGAAGATGTGTGTTAAATGATGCATGCCATCAGACTGAGGACATCTAGTGGCAGAAAAATGTACTGCATGGAAAAATTCTGAATGGAAGGTAAATACTGGGTCAAAATCTGGTTTTGCTATCTTACTTTTGAATGGACTATCCATTTTATCTAATTTGTTTAGCTTTAGATAGACAAAATAACTCTGGAAAATTATACGAGTGACACTCCAGCACATTGGGGGTTGTGTTGGCAGTACGCAGTGGCCCAGAGTTCAGGGGGACACTGACACATTACCCTCCATCAATTTGTAAACTGACAAGTTAAAGGTCGATCGGCATGCATTAGTGTACATCCAATTATCTTTTAAGACAATTTTTCTTTTTTAGCCAACATAAGAATTCACCTGGGGGGCTTCACATCTTTGATATTGTTAATAGACAAAATGAGAGTAGCAAGACGGAATTGGAGATGAGTATTATAAAAGACAGCATCACAAAGCACTTGACTTTTAGAGACAAATGCCCGGGGCGCAGACAGTGCTGCATAAATTAAATGTTGATTCTTTGTACTCCAGCACCGCATTAGGCAGCATGTAAGAGCTGAAAATGAATTATCTTGACATGAAGAGAACATTGAGGTTGCTGCTGACTAAAATATACAGAACATGCTGAAATGAAAATAAGGAATCATCTTTGAACATACATAGAGGAGAACGATGGCAGCTCATCTAAAGGAAAACTCAAAATGGACTTTCCACCTCAGTGGCCAGGACCCATGGGGGGGGGGGGGGGTAAAATAGACAAAATGTACCCTTTCTGACTTCTACCGACAGTGCCTAGGTGATGGTGATGTCAGCCTGCTCCTAGACAGATCTCGGAGAATGTTGAGCTGCTCAAATCTAATAAACAAAAATGATCCTGCATTGAGCTGCTGGGTCTTTTCATGAAATTTGGGCTTCTCAGCATTCCCAGGGTCCTTGCCTGCAGAAGGATGACTCCACCCTTGGAGTTACAGACTTAGGGCAAAAGGGAGTATTTTTTTTTACCCCACGGGTATTTTTTGCAGAAGTTTGGGGAGGGGATGGGAGGTGGAAAGTCTATTTTAAAGATGAAGTCCAGGTTTCCCTTCACTGCCCATCCATTAAGGGCGCACGGGTGCCTGCTCCCCTATCCATGTGTCCGGCCCCTTTCAGGACGCCGGGCGCATGAATTACAGTGGTGGGGTGTTTTTTTGAAGAACTGAGGCTCCAATAGGCTTCATAATAAGGGTGGACTCCGGACACAGAGTATTGCGCTCGGAGGCCACCCAGGTGTGTTAGAATAGCGAATCAATATTTACTATTCTCACACGGAATCGTCTCTCCGCCACTCTGGAAGTGCAGCTCGAGACATGTTTCCCCATTGGCCAAAAGGAAAAGCATTCTGATTGGTTGCCGAGGAGGAGGGAGGAGACAGAAGCCACTGAGCAGGGGAAGGAAAAGCTGCTTGTGATGCCCCTGGAAGCCTCCAGTGATTGCCCACCATGGATGAGGTTAGTGCACCAACCGACAAACCCAACCATGGGGGGGCGTTGGTGTGTGCATTGTTTGCGGCGCCCCCAGTCAAGCTGGCCCAAACAAACGTTTTCCATTACTACGTTACAAAGCTTCCTCTGATTGGCTGCAGTGGAGATTATAGCTCCATCCATCTGCCTCTCCACCTCAGCCAATGAGTAGAGACCTTGTATTCACTGATAAATATATGTAGCAGGCATGTTGTAATGCAATTTCTCCTTTTGGCCACAAGATGTCGACAGAGAGATGCTGACTTGTCCTTCCAGACAACTCAGAGAGACAAAGCACACTGGGAAAAGGGGGAGTTTCAGGAAATGCTGAGGTAAATGAGGAGAGAGAAGTGCTGAGGTGAGAGAGAAAAGAGAGAGAGAGAGAGAGAGAGAGAGAGACAGGTTTTTCCACACAGCACTAAAGAGAGAGTGCTGACAGAAGATCTGAGGAAGGCTGTCTGAGGAGAGTGAGGAGAGCAGTCTAAGGTACCAGCATCTGATTGAGGGGAGAGACACGCGCTGACAACAGGGACTGTGTGAGCCAAGAGAGGGAGAGAAAGCCACGTTTCTCTAGAGTTACCATGAGGAGAGGGGATAGAGGACAAGAATGGTGAGGTTACGGGACTGTGTGGTGGAACTCCACCTAAGAAAGAGAGGGCCACACTGTCTACCAGCATCTGAAAGAGAGAGAGCCATGCTTTTCCCGAGACTACTGCCAAGAGACTGAGGATAAAGGAACCAGGAACAGTGTCACCCACACGGTCCTCCACCGTTCAGCCCAGGGACCCTCCTTAGCAACTCAGCTCCATCTAGCCCAGTGGAGACAACCCACACCCCTCTTCGGGGATCATAAGACCCATCCAGGTGTCCTGTTGGCCATTGCCCCATCACCCTGCCATTTCAGCTACCAGCCATTCTGATCGGCCGACAGGAGGTGATCCAGTGCCTTACATTGCCAGGAGCCTGAACCACCATTTGGGACTTCCGTTGTCATCACCCAGAGGATTGGTGAGCGGGTGTAAACCCAACATCTTTCTTAGCACAGTACAGACACTGCATGCAGACACCTATACCCCTTTCTACTGTCAGAGGATGCTTGTTTTGAGCTGCCACTTTTAGCCATTCTGTTCTTACAAACCACTACCTAACAGGATTTCCTAGAGCAGTGATGGCGAACCTTGGCACCCCAGCTGTTTTTTTTTTTTTTTTTTTGTAAAATTTTTATTTTAAGAACATTTCAGTGAAAAAACTTTACGTAGAGTAAACATGTATAACAGAGCCCAGAGAAGGTTTACAATGACACATGCTGTTGCAACCGACCAAACCTTAGTTAAGATTAGTTCACAGTTTTTGTGGCCTTTAAACATCCTGTTGAGTCCAAACGCCCCCGGGGAGTAAGTCCCGTCCAATAACGGTCCTCCCTCATCCAAGGTATTGACTGCTCGGGTGGGTAAAGGGGGCACCCCCGCCGGCGGCTGCCCGAGAAGAGGGGGGCCGTCTGCCTCCAACAACCTCTCCCAGACCGCCAGACCGGCGGAAACACCCCCCCCAGATTCCCAGTTTCCGGAGTGTGAGACACGGCCCCCCCGCCCCAATAGGGTTTAGAGGAGCCGAGTCCCCCCTCCTGTGTTTGGCCACTGCTATCTTATTTCTGGTTGTTGCAGTGCATAATAAAGTTATTATCCAACCTATGGGCAGAGAGGTATTGTGTGCTTTATCAATCATAATTAGTAGTAAAAGAGAAGTGGAAGGGAGAGAGAGAAGGTTAGATAAAGAATTGAAGTGGGGGGGGGGGGGAGAGGTTAGGTAGGGAAGGTGGGGGGGGGGTAGGTGAGGAGCGTACTTTATGATCTGGAGGAGTCTCAGAGATCCACGCCGAACGGGCCTCGACCACGGCAGGTCCTTTCAGTGTTTGAGGTGTAGCTTGTTCACTATGTGATATTATTAACGTTAAGGTGGGATCTTAGGGAGGGTTCCGCCAGCTCTAGCAGGGCTATATCTAAACTGGAATTTTCATGGTCAGGTTCAGACATATAGTCTTTCCAGGGGGTCCATATAATTTCAAATCTTTCTACCTTCCCCCTACAGGTCGCTATCCAATGTTCGGCTTCTCTAATGTCATTCACTTTCTTAATCCAGTCTGTTTTTGAAGGGGCCTTGGTTTGTTTCCAATATATCGGGACAAGGTGTCTGGCTGCGTTTAAAAGGTGTGGCAATATGCATTTTTTGTATCTACTGATTGGCATCTGTGGAATATGCAGGAGGAAGTGTGCTGGGGACAAGGGGATGTCGAGATCTAAGATCTCTTTTATTAGGTTTTTGATTTCACTCCAATATGGTTGGATCAGTGAACATTCCCACCAAATATGGAGGAGTGTACCCCTTTGTCCACACCTCCTCCAGCATTGGTCTGACATCAAGGGGTAGATGCGAGCTAGGTCGGCCGGAACCCGGTACCATCGTGATAAAATTTTGTAATTAGTTTCTTGGGATTTGGATTCTATGGAGCTCGAGTGGGTGAGATGATATAGGTGCGTCAGTTGAGCTGGGGAGAGGTCCATCTTTAAGTCCTTTTCCCATGCCCGTATATAAGTTGGCCTAAGATTGTCGGTAACATTACTTAATAAACGGTACATTTCCGAGACCATGTGAGGAATTGGTTCTTCTTCTATGAAAAACTTTTCGAAGCTTGTGAGAGTGGAAAGGTCTCTAATTGATTTCCCATGTATCTCGAAGAAGTGGTGGAGTTGCCTATACCTCCAGAAATTTATTTTGGAGCCCCCGTGTCTCTTTTGTAGAGATTCAAAGTCCATTAGTTTACCTTTATGCATTAATTTCCCACAGCTGGCATTACCATCATCCAACCAAGGACCAAAGAAGGCCATTTGTTCACCTTGTGGGAACCAAAGGAACCCCCCCAATGGAGCTAGTGGTGACATAGGAGGGGACAGATTTAGAGCCGAGTTTAATTTGTCCCAAGTGGAGAGTGCGTGAAGCGTCAGGGGGGAAGTATCCTCCGACAGTCCCCTGCACTCTCTGGGTAGCCATGGGGCATAAGCCAGGTTCCTGCCCGCTAGCTACTTTTCCAAGGAGACCCAAAGCTTGGACTGGGTGTGGAAGCGCCAGCTGAGGATTCTCTGAAGGACTATGGCTCTATGATATTTCAAGATGTCAGGAATTCCCAGCCCCCCTTCAATTTGGATCATTTCAACACTCTCAAAGCTATTCTGGATTTCTGTGCGTTTCATACGAAACCCGATAGTATGCTGTTAATCTGGGAGAAAAACTTGTTCGGTAAGGGGATGGGAATCATTTGTAGGTAAAAAAGGATGCGGGGCAAAATGTTCATTTTTATTATATTGACACGTCCTATCCATGTAAAAGCGGTCTTAGTCCACTGTGAAAGGTCTTTCTTGATTATGTTAAGAAGGGGGGGGGGGAATTTGTGGCGTATAGGGTATCATAACTGTCTGTCATTTGTATTCCTAGATATCTGATTGAGGATTTGGCCCAGGTAAATGGGAAGGCGTTTTGTAAGTTACGTATCAGGGAGGGAGGCAAGTGAACAGGCAAAATTTCTGATTTAGAGAAATTAATTTTAAAATTTGATAATGACCCGAATTTGTTTAGTTCCTTCATCAGAATTGGCAACGAGATCAGGGGTTCTGATAGATGGAATAGAACATCATCTGCATATGCCGACAGTTTGTGTTCAGTTGTTCCAACCTTTAAGCCCTTTATGTCTGTGTTTGCTCTGACAGTGCATAATAACTGTTCAAGACTTAGAGCGAAGAGGAGAGGAGAAAGGGGGCACCCCTGTCTCGTGCCATTCCGAATCGGGAATTGGGAGGATAGGACTCCGTTCACTTTTACCTGTGCACAGGGAGTGGAATAAAGAGCTAGAATCGAGGATAGCATGGGTGTTTTAAGTCCTAGAGTCTCTAATACCATTTTTAGAAATGTCCAATCAACCCGATCGAAAGCCTTCTCGGCATCAGTAGAGAGAATTACATAAGGTTTTGGGTTTGGGCGAGTACGTGCCCAATGTATAAGTTGGATGGCTCTGACTGAGTTATCTCTTGCCTCCCTCCCTTTGATGAACCCCGTTTGGTCTGGGTGGACTACGTTAGGTATAAGGTTTCCAAGTCTATTTGCTAATACCTTCGCCATAATCTTAACATCCACATTAAGAAGGGATATGGGCCGGTAGCTTTGGGGTAGCATCGGGTCTTTGCCCTCTTTGGGTAGCACTGTTATGTGTGCTAGGAGCGCCCCAGTGGGGATAGGGTTCCCCTCCGCGATGGCATTGAAATATTTGCACATGTGGGGACTTAAAAGATGTAGGAATGTTTTATAATATGTCCCCGTGAAGCCATCCGGTCCTGGACTTTTCCCTTTGGGCAGGGATTTCACTGTTAACTCTATCTCCCCTGGTGATATTGGTAGTTCTAGTTCTGTGCATTGATCGTCATTTAAAGGCGGGACACCGGCTGAAGCCAAATAGTCTCGTATGGCTGTAGTTCTATTTGTCTGGGCGTCTAAAGGGTGGTCAGGGATCAGGTTGTAGAGTTGTGTATAATAGTCTTGAAATCCTGAAGCAACTCCAGAAGACTGAACCGAAATGTCTCCATTTGAGGAGCGTAGTTTTTGGACATAAGTCTGAGCTTGCTTCTTACGAAGAGCTCTAGTGAGCATGCGCCGACACTTATTTCCATGTTCATAATATTTGTGTGAAAGGCGTCTGGCTTGCTTGCGAGTCTGTCTATCTAGTAGACGTAGCAACAAGTTTCGTAGTTCAGTTAATCTCTGTAATGCCCCAGGGCTCCCATTTTGTTTATGTTTCAGTTCTGCTTCTTGTAGGGTGGTCAGTACTCTTGTGAAGTCTGCCTGGAGCATCTTTTTAAGTTTGGCCCCTAGGGATATTAGTTCCCCTCTGATTACGGCCTTATGGCCTTCCCAAACTATGCCTTCTTTGACATCACTAGTAGTATTTTCTCTAAAATAATTTGTGATGACCTCTGACACTTTAGCCTCCACCGCCGCATCATCTAGCAAATTTTCATTTAATCTCCACGTCCAGGCCCCACGAGAGCCGGACGGGAGTTTGAGAGTCACACCTACCGGTGCATGGTCCGACAGTGTGATGTTCCCAATGAATGCTGACTGTAGGAGCTCCAGTGCCGGCCGATCAACATATATATGGTCTATACGGGTATAGACATTGTGCACTGCTGAGAAATAGCTGAAGTCCCTCTCTACAGGGTGTAGGGTCCTCCAGCTATCAAGAAGCATATGTGATTGAAAGGACTTATGAAAATGTTTTAGAAAGGCATAAGAGTATGTGTGGCTAGTGTTGGAGGTGTCAATGGAAGGGTCTGGGCTGACATTGAAGTCTCCTCCAAGGACAACAAATCCTTCCTTAAACTCTGTCAAAAGTTCGAGGGCCTTATCTATGAAGGAAATTTGATTTGAGTTGGGAGCGTATATCGAAGCAAATGTGTATTTGCGCCCTGCTATGATACCTTTCAAGAAAATGTATCGACCTTGTGGATCTATTTTACTGTCTGAAAGTTGGAAAGGGCATGTTTTGTGGATCGCTATTGTAGTCCCTTTAGATTTAGAGGTAGGGGAAGTGCTGTGGAACCATTGATTATATAAATGGGTTGGAAGTCTAGGTAAGGAGAGGTGGGTAAAGTGGGTTTCCTGTAAGAAAACTATTTGTGCCTTCAGTTTTTTGAGTTCCCACCATAATTTGTTCCTCTTCCCAGGGGAGCATAAGCCTCTTATGTTATAGGATATTACCTTTAGCGTAGACATGATGGGTCGGGTGTTTGGACGTATGTCACACGGTCGAGCCCGTCCGACGCAGAGTCCCCAGCGATATATTGCTCCTGGGAAAAAAAGGGTGGGGTAGGGAGAGGATGGAGGAAGTCAGAAAAGTAAAGGGAAAGATAGCACAAAAAGATTACTGTTAAAACATACAAAACAGTACAACTTGTGAGTAACAGTGTTAATGAGAAAAACTTCTGCATGTGAGGTGTGAGGTCCATTCTAACAACGGAAGAGACCTCAGACCTTAGACTAATGTCCCAACTAGGGACAATACCCAACAAGGGGTGGCCTACGTGGGGAAACGTGAGCCTAAACATGGGGGGAGACATGGGGTGCCGTCTCCGTCCACCGCATGTTTTAAGTTGTGGTTTTGGATAGGGGGAGACATTCTGGGGGAATGAATACAGCCTTTCCTTATATGGGGCCTAGGTGAGATAGGTGAAACATTGATATAAGAAGGATGATTTTCGCGCGGGGTCGTCTGAGTCCCGGGCTTTGTCAGCAAAGGTCCCTCATTTGTTGATTGGAGATGGCGATCGACTTCACACACGGATAACTTGGTTCTAGGTTGGTTAAGCTGAGGGCTTGTGTTTGAATAGCCCGCTTTGCATATCAGATTGGTAGAGAGAGGGGAACATCTCAGAATGTGGGTATGGTTCCTTCATGGTAAATGTATAGGTAACCCAGAGACATCAAGGTATCACATGAAGACTGCAGCTTTAATCTTGGGTGGTGGAGGGCCCCACCGCAGGATCTTGATTCTGGTGTTGTCTGTCTCTTCTGCGGTTCTTGCGGGAGACTGTTGACCTTTGAGAGGGTAATTGAGTCCCAGGGGCATCAAATGGGTTCCTCCAATCCGGAAAGTCCACTGGATCTAAATCGAGAGTGGAAAGGAAATTTGGGAGGTCATCCTTATTGCGCAATGTAACTTGGCGTCCGTTTTTAGTCACTTGTAGGAAGAAGGGGAAGCCCCAGCGGTATGGCAGACCCGCCTCCTGGATGGCATTCAAGAGGGGACGCAGAGCTCTGCGTTGCATGAGGGTGCGCCTGGAGATATCTTGATAGAAAAATAAGTGCGTGCCGTCAAAATCATAGAATGGTTTACCACGCATTTTTTGCATAATGCGGTCTTTGAGGTTGTATTTGTGAAGTTTGCAAATTATGTCCCTAGGATTGTCCACATCTTGAGATGGAGGTCTTAAGGCTCTATGTGCTCTATCAATTTCTATTGGCGTAGTTGCTGATAGGCCCAGTATATCCCTAAAAATGTCTGTCAGTGTGGGAATAATATCCCTTGATGCTGTGGCTTCAGGCAGACCTCGGATCCTAATATTGGCTCTCCTGCTGCGATTTTCAGCGTCATCCATCTGGCAAAGCAAGTTTTCAATCTGCTGGCTTTGTACTTGACATTGGGATTGCAGCAGCGCAATAGTGGGGAGAACCTCCTCTAGTTTTTCTTCTACAGATTCCACTCTATTGCCCAGGTGTGTCGTGTACCCCAGCTGTTTTGAAACTACATTTCCCATGATGCTCAACTACACTGCAGAGTGCATGAGCATCATGGGAAATGTAGTTCCAAAACATCTGGGGTGCCAAGGTTCGCCATCACTGTCCTAGAGGATTACTGTCTCACTTTTGATTGATCAAACCTACTCTCTTTACAAAGGGCCCCAACATTTGCTAGCAGAAGACACTCGTACACTTCAACTCAGGACCTGTAACATTACAGAACTGTGCTTACTGTACCTCCTAACCCATTTCTTCTTTTTGTATTGTTACTTTCAATGATGTTTGTGGCCCAGAAGGAGCTGAGAAGTTGATAGATCTTCTCTCCTCCCTCTCAGTGTCTGTGTTGTGGGCGTATAGATTACTGCCCTTTTCTAAATTTACATTTGCTAAGTATTGAAGGTTGTCTTTTCTAATGTATTAATTATTTGCAGAAAGGTTTAATAGTGTTGTAAGCTTCCATATGCTTTAAACCGTGATAATATATTCAATTTGTTTATCACAACCAGGTGTGCCAGAAGGGCTTAGGTCATTCTTGGGGTTGAGGTGGAGATCAGAGAACCCAAATTTACCAAGCGGCTCCTTCGGGGGTGACGCTACATAAACAAGGCTTTCTGTGGATGGCTGAGAAGCACTCAGACCACTTGAAGACAAAGCCCTTTCTGACACTTTTTGTTTACATGAAAAAATTATTTTTTTTTGCAAGAATATTACTTTGAACCCCCAAACATTATATATTTTTTTAAAGCAAATGCCCTACAGATTAAAATGGTGGGTGCTTCATTTTTTTTTTTCACACAGTATTTGCGCAGCGATTTTTCAAGCGCATTTTTTGGGGAAAAAACACACTTTTTTTAATTTTAATGCACTAAAACACACTATATTGCCCAAATGTTTGATGAAATAAAAAAGATGATCTTAGGCCGAGTTCATGGATACCAAACATGACATTCTTTAAAATTGCGCACAAACGTGCAATGGCAACAAAATAAATACATTTTTAAAAGCCTTTAAAAGCCTTTACAGGTTACCACTTTAGATTTACAGAGGAGGTCTACTGCTAAAATTACTGCCCTCAATCTGACCTTCGCGGTGATACCTCACATGCATGGTGCAATTGCTGTTTACATTTGACGCCAGACCAACGCTTGCGTTCGCCTTAGCGCTAGAGCAGGGGGGGACAGGGGTGCTTTTTTTTTTTTTTTTTATTTATTTTTTTTGGCTTTTTTATCTTATTTTTAAACTGTTCCTTTCATTTTTTTTTAAATCATTTTTATTGTTATCTCAGGGAATGTAAATATCCCCTATGATAGCAATAGGTAGTGACAGGTACTCTTTTTTGAAAAAATTGGGGTCTATTAGACCCTAGATCTCTTCTCTGCCCTCAAAGCATCTGACCACACCAAGATCGGTGTGATAAAATGCTTTCCCAATTTCCCAATGGCGCTGTTTACATCCGGCGAAATCTAAGTCATAAAATGCTCGTAGCTTCCGGTTTCTTAGGCCATAGAGATGTTTGGAGCCACTCTGGTCTCTGATCAGCTCTATGGTCAGCTGGCTGAATCACCGGCTGCATTCTCAGGTTCCCTGTTGAGACAGGAGAGCCAGAGAAAAACACAGAAGACGGTGGGGGGGGGGGGCATTCCCTCCCACTGCTCGTAAAAGCAGTCTAGAGGCTAATTAGCCACTAGGATTGCTTTTACATGAAAGCCAACCGCTGGCTGAAAAGAATGATACCTAAACCTGCAGGCATCATTCTGGTATAACCACTCAAAGTCGTGAATGGCGTACCTGAAGACAAAAAAATGGTTAACAATAAAGCACAGTAAACAGTAAAGTATAAAAAATTGCATACCTGAAAAGCAAACATGATAAAACATAATAACAATAAAACATTGCAGAATAGAATACAGTAAAAAAGAGCAGAACAATAGAGAGAGAATAGAGAGAGAGAGAACAATAAAACGACAACTATTTTTTTTCATTTTATATTTTTTTTTTGTGTTTTTTACACTGTTTTTGTAACTGTAACTTTTATAACGGTAACCGGTTCCAGGTTCGGGTCTCTCAAAATGCGATGGCATCTTGGGAGACCCTGTGAAAGTGTGTCCTAGTCTGTGCAATGCTGTACCCTACGCTAATACTCAACTAGTGAATGGTAGCGTTCAAAACATTCACCAATGCAAAGACCAGGATTGTCAGGACAGGAGGGACAATAATAGCGGGTGTCACGCCTATATCCGCGCTTGCTGCAGACACAACATCTTTTTTGGGGGGGTTCGTTGGGTAGGGGTACTCGGGAGGACATAAAGAAAATGCCTCTCATGCAGCCGACTGCATTTGGTTGGGGATGTGAATGGGGGAAGTACGGGCGCTGCAGAAGTGGTGGGTTTCCAATTAGGATTGGCGAATGCAGCAGGAAGGGCATTATGGGCACGACGGGCCTGTGTTTGTCTTCTTGGTGGCAGCGGGACACTACTTGTGCTTGCCACCTCACCAGCTTGAACTGCACTTATGGGACTCGCCACGTCACCAAGTGTGTACTAGGCCGCTGGTGCTTGCCAGTTTACCAAAACGCTACCAAAAAAAACCTGTTAGCGATCGCAGGGATCATGCCTGACTCTGCGAACGCTGCAGCTTTGCGTTTAGTGTTTTGTAAGTGTCAGTGATCGATCGATACTGCACTTGGGTGGGCTGGGCTGGGCTGGGCCGGGCGGAGGGGCAAAACGCAGGTGCTAGCAGGTATCTGGGCTGATCCCGCTAACACTGCGTTTTTGGGAACCCTAAACTGCTGGGGACGCTAGATATTGATCCGTTCAGATACTATACCACTAAGTAAGGTGTACGGTACGTGTGTGGGTGTTAGCGCTACTGGCGCTAACCTGACGCTGCTTGGGGCTGGTGCTTACCAGTTCACCAAAATGCTACCAAAAAAACTGTTAGCGATCGCAGGGATCAGGCCTGACTCTGAGAACGCTGCAGTTATGCGTTAGTGTTTTGTAAGTGACAGTGATCGATCGATACTGCACTTGGGTGGGCTGGGCTGGGATGGGCGGAGGGGCAAAACGCAGGTGCTAGCAGGTATCTGGGCTGATCCCGCTAACACTGTGTTTTTGGGAACCCTAAACTGCTGGGGACGCTAGTATAGATCTGATCGGATCAGATATTGATGCGATCAGATACTATACCACTAAGGGAGGCGTATGCTGCGTGCGTGGGTGTTAGCGGTACTGGCGCTAATCTGACGCTGCCTGGGGGCGACGCATATCACCGCCTGGCGATCTGGGGGCTAAACCTTTATTCGGTAATAAACAGCGGGTGCCCTGACACTATAAAAAATAAACGAACTAACCAGCGTCACCCGTAACAGTTATACGGTGATCAGTGGGGAAAGGGTTAACTAGGGGGCAATCAAGGGGTTAAAACATTTATAAGATAGTATATGGGGGTCCCTGTCGCTATAAAACGCTGATGGCGAACCTAAATATTTACATCCCTAACTAGCATCACCAGTGACACTAATACAGCGATCAGAAAAATGATCGCTTAGCGACACTGGCGATGGGGGGTGATCAAGGGGTTAAAACTTTATTAGGGGGGTTAGGGGGGTACCCTAGATCTACAGGGGGCTAATACTAACTGCCCTACCACAGTAACTGTCACAAACTGACACCATGCAGTAATCAGAAAAAAACAAAAAAAACAAAAAAACTGTTTGGTGTCAGTGTGACAGGGGGGGGGAGGGGTGATTAGGGGGTGATTGGGGGGGGTAAAGGGGGGTGTTATGTGTGCCTGGCATGTTCTACTGTGATGTGTGTGTGTTGTGCACTCACATTGATGTCTTCTCTCCTCGGCGCCGGAACGGAAACTGCCGAGCCGAGGAGAGATGACATCACATCCCCTGCCTCTGTGTACTACACAGAGGCAGGGGAAGAATCTCATTGGCTGGGAGCAATCGCGAGGGGGGGGCCACGATCGGATGGCCTCCCCCTCATCTCTAATCGCTGCCAGACCAAAGGCGACCGCCTCAGGCACCGGGGGGGGTCCGATCGGACCCCCCGCCCACGGGAAGGCAATCACGTACCAGGTACGTGATTTTGCCTGCCCGTGCCATTCTGCTGACGTACATCAGCATGAGGCGGTCGTCAAGTGGTTAAATTGCACAGGAACCGCACCACATTTCTGTTTAATTCATATGCAAATCAGTGCAGTGTGGTCTGAGCCTAATCATTTTAAATGGGCTCAAATCGCACCGCATCACACCAAAGTTGTGCATTCACCAATTTTGGAACTACACTGCAACCAGATCACATGGTACTTTTGTACTATGCGATCCTGTTTGGACAAACACACTGCGTTTGGGGTATCGTTAAGGTTGGACTGACAGCTGCTGCATGTCTCAAGGGCAGTGCAATTTGAATGCGCGCGGATCACAGTGTAGCACCCTGGAGTTTAGGCAGGGTTGCTCCTAACAAATTTAGTAGTTATCCTGGTTGATTGCTAGAGATCCATTGATTTCTCCTTAAGTTTGGCCTTGTTGCACTTTTCTCTTCTACCACTAGGTGGCCGGGTACTTGGTGGTACTAGATACAAGAAGGGCAACGCAAGGTCAGATTATGGGTATATGGGGTATCTCAGCCAATGGGCAGGGGTTTTCTTGAATCCCTTGGCCTGCTGGGAGAGCCTAAATATTCGGATGAGGTCAGGTGATCTATGTTCTGTGCCACCTGGACAGCTGTCTGGGTGGATGTGTGTTGTATTGCCTGGGCTACTAGGCCGGAGATTGGCTGCTAGGCTGTCTGAGGGCCTATCCAGAATCAAGAGAGCAGCGTAGGGTTGGGATTGCGGCTTGCAATCCAACCAGAATTGACGGTTCTGCTGGCTGGAGAACCTGTCGTGGTCAGGGGTAGAGGGGAAGCTGTCGCCAGCAAGGGACCATCGGCCTAATTATCAGGGACCACAGTGAGTAACTAAAGCAAGTACCGGAGCAGTATTCTCACCAGACGGGGAGAATCAGGAAACTTCAGTGGGAAGCAAGCCAGGGACCCAGCCAGCGGAGGTGATGCTTGCAGAGCAGCCTTGTGTGTCAATCTAGGAACCGAGCAGGCAAGCGGGGGGTGAAGCTTGAGAGGTATCTAGAGTGCCAAGCTATGGACCCAGCAGAGAAGCGGGGTGACGTTTGAGGAAGATACCACTGTGAAGATTGAAAGAGCTCAAGGGATTCAGTGACAGTGAATAAGAGGGTCTAGTGAGAGACCGGCAGCTCAGTGGGCTGAAGAACTACAAGGAGTGATTGTAGTGAAAGTAAAAGGAACTGTTGAGCCTTGTGTTAGGAACTGTTAAAGACTGTTGCCATAGGAGACAGCATTCCTACACATGCAGATGTGGTGTCTTGCTGGATGCTTTTCCTTGCATGGCTGTCCTCCTACTGAAGTCTTGGAGTCTGCCAATTAAGTTTGCAACTACCTAAGGGTGTCCTGGCCCTAACCCTCTCTCCCCCAAAAAAGTTTGTCAAGAGAAATGAACTTTCATTTGCATTCAAGAAGTGTCTGGCGCCCAATTACTTTAACTACTCTGCAGCCATCATGGCTCACATCCCACTACATACAGAAGGATGTCAGCTGTCCTTGGCCCTGGAGCTTCTCTTTAGATCAAAGGAGGCCTGGGACCTTGCTATAACAGGGTTTCCCGAACCTAGGCTTATTTCTGTGATTACTCCATTTCTACAACATAAATAACATTTTAATGTGCACATGTATTAGCTCCTACCAGTTCTTGGGTACACTGGTTGGGCCCCACCTACTCTTATGGGGTACAAGTTTTGATGATTGGAGCTCAGTAGTTGGGACTGTGCAGTAGGAATCAGAGAACTGAAGATATGCCACCACTCTCCTCCATCTCATGGTTTAAAGCTGAACATCACCCTCTCAATCAACATGAACTATTTTTAATTCTTATGCTGCCAGCATTAGTAAATTGATAGAAGATCTGGCCAGTAACACACCCCTTGTATTAGAGTGCTCATGCTCTGGATGAAGGAGCACAGGGGGCACCTTTGGACAGCAACATTGTCAGTCGTGGGGGGGGGGGGGGGGGTTGTTAGATGTACTAGCAGATTTATATACACTAAAAAGTGATGCCAAAGTCTACTGGCTGGACTGATCCAGCCAAGACTTACTGGCTGATCACCAGATGAAAATAGAAGAAAGAAAGCCTAAAAAGAAAACAAATGTAGCAATCACATTTAAAAATTGGTGCAATATAATAAATGTTTGCTTTTGGGTTAAATACCACTTTAACAATGAATTAAAGTGATTGTAAACGACCACCTTAAACTGAACCCATTCAGTTTAAAATAGAAATGAATGGCAAAACATTTTTGTATAGATATTTAAAAAAATTATCAATACCTTTTTCCCTTTATTTATAAGTGATCACATTCCCTCTGTTCTCATCTACATAAGAGCTGGGGGGAGTAGAAGCAGCAGTACACTGAGCTTCCCAGTGAATGGCTGTGCAGCGGGGGTGGGGGCGTTTTAGGACAAGTCTGGTCATTGGAGGAGAGTATGCCGAGTTCCCAGCATAGCTATAGAACTGACCACAGTGTGTTCTCCTGCCTAGTGTGGTCAGTTTTTAATAGGAAAGCAGAGGGTCTGGCAGAAACACCAGGGATTTCACATAAAGGGAGCAATACAAAGAGAACAGGATACTTTCTCATACAAGTACATTGTATAGCAGGCACATTTCAGGGATATGAAGTGTTGGGGTAATAAACCCTTTAAATAGCGTTTTTAGTTTTTACTGCTCAGATACACTTAAAGCGGCATTCCGCCTGGGAAAAAAAAAATTAAAAGTCAGCAGCTACAAATACTGTAGCTGCTGACTTTTTATATAAGGACACTTACCTGTCCAGGGAGCCCGCGATGTCGGCACCCGAAGCCGACCTGTCCATTTCTGGGTGGAAATCCGCTTTCAGTTCCACTTCCCATTTTGAATAGGAAACGGTAAAACCCGTTTTATTCTTTGTCATCTGTGTCTGGTTCAAGAGATTTCCCTTCGCTTCCTGTCCTGTAGGCACAGCAGGAAGTGACAACAAATTTCTCCAAAGCTAAATAATTCTCCAGCCGTGCTAGCTGGCAGGGGTGCCTGGATCACAAGGTTAGCGGAAAAAATCTTTTGACAGGTAAGACAGCTCACAGATATGTAATTGTGCTATTTATTTTCATTTTCCTGGCACCCTGCTTTAAACCAATGTTAGGAAACTGACAGTCCTTTTTTATACCTTCATAAACGTATTTCCTTTATAGATCAGTCGCAGTGAGTGTGGCCTAAACTTTCCCAATTGGTCATTTATTCATCACTTACCAAAGTGTCTAAAAGATGTACTCCTGATGTTCTCATAGCAACCAATCAAATCATTGCTTTAATTTCCTACTTGAACTTCAAGAATGCAAGGAACAGTTTGATTGGCAGGTTATGGGCACAGATGCTTCAATAACCGAGCTAGTGTTCCAAATGGAATGTTGAAAAAGCAGTATATATATCTTTTATCTGCATATCCCATTTATACCCCTCTCACGCTGCAGACAACATACGTCTCCAAATAATTCATGCATTCAGAGATGACTGATGTTTAATGGATGAGATAGCACATGAAAACTCTCAGCGGGCATAATATTATCCCTATAATCACGGCCATTAATACATATCGATTTCAAATTCACAGTCTACACGCAAGGAGCAATCAGACGCCAATCAAGGAAGTTAAGCGTAAAAGGTAGACAAGAGGAAATATTGAACTTCAACTCGATTATAATGGACTGGTTATATGAATGTGTTATGCTGAGTTTTACAAATATTGAGCTGCTAAATCCCGTTAGTTGTCCGAGAGGAAGAATTTTAAAGAGCAACTATAGGAAGCAAGCGTCATGATTCAGCAAACTGCTAAAATAATCCAGCAAACAAACTGTGCTGTACTCAGAAAGTCTACTCAGATTTCCCTTGAAGGGTCAGTCCACCCAACACTGACATTTTGGTTTTGAGTGGGTGCTGGAAAGTTAAAGTACAACTCCAGGTTATAAAAAGTGTAAAAAAAAAAAAAATGAATTTACCTGTAAATAGTATTAACCTTCAATCCAGATCTGTCCCCTGCGAAAGTCAGCTCCTCCACTAGATGGCGATACGCTTCCATGTTGAATAGTGACCATAGTTGCATGATATTTCTTAGAGCAGGTTTTCTGACTGTGACCATGCCTGTGTAAAGTGTGTTGTGACCAGGGTGTATAAAAATGAATGATTTCTTTGAGCCTGGGTTCACACTAGCGCGATCTAGGAAATCGCATGTGATTCGCACCCGCACCGCAGGTGCCGATCACATGCGTTCTCTGAGCAATGCGAGTTCAGCCATACAGTTGTATGGCTGAACTTGCATTGGATTTGCACAGAAAATAGTGCAGGGACCTGTTTTTCCCCCGCACTAGAATCGAATCACATGGGTGTTCTCACCAAGCGATCCGATTGCTGTGCGAATTCACAGTTCACACTGCGATCTGTGAACTAAACTGGGGGTGACATCCGCAGCGGTTTGCACAAGGCAGTGCAAACTGTTTGCGGGAGAGGAGCGATGTGGGAACTGGCGCTGGAATTGCACTGCATCGCACTAGTGTGAACCCAGGGTGAAAAAAATGTTTAAAAATCTAAAATCTGATTTTTTTTATTTAAATCTGATTTTTTCGATTTTTATCAAATTTATTTTAATAAAATGCTTTTGAAGTAAAAGCTAGTTTTCTTTTTAAGATACATTAATAATTTAGTTTTTTCAGCATGAAATGGAGCTTAGTTATGTAGCATGAGACTGTATATTGTACAGTATTTTTAAATACATTTTTAGTAAACTCATTCAATGAATCCAAGCTGAGATAACATGCACTGCATTGATGCATTCACACAATTTCACAGTAATCATGAGATGAAACAAAATTCAGGAATATTCCATTATCCCCTTTTTTTTTTGCAAATCTATGTACACTATAAACTGTATGATTGAATCAGTTCTGATATCGCTGGAAGGAAACCTTCATTTTGTTTGCAAATACTAAAGATTCTAACTACCAGCAAGAATAAGTCCTTACATTTAAAGAGCACCTGTCATTTCAGATCCATCATGGAAGCACCTGTTAGAGGGCATCCACTCACCTGCTGCCGCCACATCCCTCAACTTGTTGTGTCACTGCCGCATCACCAGCCGACCCATTAAAGTGAATGGGACTGTCGGTGAGTCAATAGCGGGTCAGAGGAGGAGCTGTTGCGGGACAGAGTTGAGAGTTGCTCTTTAAAAATCATGACTTAAATCAAGCCTTTTTACTAGTGATTGAAATCATGATTTAAATTGTAATTTAACCAGGTGCTGGCCGGCTCACGCCGACATACGGTGACAAAGTAGTTCATTCCCGCAAATCGCTGTATGGGTATGTCTGTACCTTTAGGGTGATAGCAGGTGCACGCGGGGAACCCAAAGAGCGTGGCCAGTGGGCGCGATCACCGCCGGCCACACGAGATCACGTGCACAAGAGCATTAACAGGGATTTGTGTGTGTAAACACACAAATCCCTGTTCTGTCAGGAGAGGAGACATATCGTTTGTTCCTACTAAGTAGGAACAAACATATGTCTCCTCCTCCAGTCAGTCCTATCCCCTCACAGTTAGAACACAACTAGGGAACACACATTTAACCTCTTGATCGCCCCCTAGTGTTTACCCCTTCCCTGCCAGTGACATTTACACAGTAATCAGTACATTTTTATAGCAGTGATCGCTGTATAAATGTCAATGGTTCCAAAAATGTGTCAAAAGTGTCGGATCAGGGGCGTGGCTTAGCAATGGCCGAGTGAAGACGTGCTCTGGAGGAGCTCCCTGTCCAACCCGGCCTACACGGATCATACAACAGCTATTTGCTCCAGTGAACACGGTATGAGCAACCCCAAAAGATACAGGACGAGATCGACTTCCCGGGGAACCCACCACCGAACCAAACAACCGGGGATTTCTCACTTTTTCAGAGGTCAGGCCGACCTAACTCCCGGCGCCATAGCTGTCGCGCCACGTGAATCCCACATACCTCCATCCTGCACTGAAACCCAGATGGCTACTTCTGCACAACCCCCGACACCCTTACTTCTCACGGACACACCAGCCTTATTCTGCACGGAGATGGAGAGACACTCGGGCAGCCAGAACATCCTGGAAGATGACCTCCGTAGCATGCTCAAGGCTCTCCCCACAAGAGCAGACTTTGAGACCATGATCCTTAGGATAGAGGAGGCACACAGAAAAGACATCCAAGAGGTAAGGGATGATCTACACACAGTGGAGAATCGGGTCACCTCTGGAGAAACTAGATTATCCACCCTGGAAGAGAGGATGCTGGCAATGGAACACTCACAGCAGGCCCATCTCCTTGAAGCACAAGACATGCAGCTCCACCTGGAGGAATTGGAGGACCGTAGCCGCCGCAACAACCTGCGGTTGCGGGGAATACCAGAAGCCACAGGTCCGGAGGACTTGGCGGCGACGGCGGCGGCGATCTTCCAGGGTCTCCTAGACAATCCATCACCGCACCTGGAAATTGACAGGATCCACCGCACCCTGGGCCCTAAACCCACAGACCCTGCCAGGCCGCGAGATGTCCTATGTCGCATACACCGCTTTGCGCAAAAGGAGACCCTTCTTAGGAAAGCATGGGACCAGGGGGAGATTGAATTTGATGGAGCCCACATTCAAATACTACCTGACCTATCGAGGGTCACGCTACAGCGCCGAGCCATGCTAAAGCCCATCTTGGAGCTGGCAAGAAGACATGGATGCACGTACAGATGGGGATACCCACTTGCGGTGACCTTCCGCACAGACCGGGCCTACTTCACGCTACGCACCCCAGCAGATTTATCGGCTCTCTTCGACTTCATGGGGGCAGAACCGATCCAGGTCCCGAATTGGCTGTTGAGGATCCCGCGTCCGACCGGCCGATCAGGCCTAATCACGAGCAGAACCAACCCGACCACCCGCTCACAGAGACCCCGGGGAAGATCCCGCGCCAGACCAGATAATGGAGCACGTGAGTCCTGAAGGTACTGTAAAAGCTCATAAAAACAGTATCTACCATACACCTGCGCCATTTATCAGCTATTGCTGAGTTTTTGCTTTTTTAATTGGTTGGCTCTTGAACAGTTTGTGTTACTGCCCTATCCATGCGGTATGAGTGCCGCCAGCTGACCCATACACTTTACACTGTGACGGACTTTGTCCACCTTCCAGCCCCCATGGCATAGAATAACTCGATCCTGAGTCTGCCAGAGATGTTCTTGATACACCCTGATTGTCTCTGTTGGACACAGCAATAGACAACGCTAAGCTTGGAGACATCTCGCGGTGAACGGTGATGAGTAGTAAGCTAACGCACACTTTACCGCCCTGCCTCCCTTACATTGCCTGGACAGTTCTCTTTGCAGCTGGATTACCCAGGGATTGGATTCCCCCCCCCCCTCTCTCACCCTCATGATGAAACGATTGCAGCAAAGAGAGATAGCATCCTAGACATTCCCTACTAGGTTAGATGTTCGTTGGAGGCTACACTGGGAATGATATTCTAATGCAAGATCCTTTGCTGTAAACATTATGTTATTGGTCCCCTTATAGAGATCTGTGGACGCTCTGAAGAGCCACGAGGGCTCCCTGCAGGGGATTTGGGGGTGTGGGGAGGGGGAGGGGGGCTGGAGCTGAAGGGACGGGAGGTCTTAAACAGCAGTGATATTAAGTGTTATGGCACATGTAAGCTGAAGGTAGATGATAACTTAAAGCAAGTCACGGTAGGAGTATATTGGATAGACAAATGCTGTGTGGTGCACTGACTATAGTGGTTGTGCAGAGGGAACTTAGCTTAACGATCCCGCTTACTATGACCCCACTTGTAGTCATTGCATCGTTGGAATGTTGCCTGCAGCAACCACCAGTAAACAACACATAAAGGAGGGTTGCTGAAGCCCGTTAGCTGGGCTCTACCAATACCGCTACACCCTCGAAGGGCATGCTTGTTGGTTTTGTTTTTCTTGTAGCCAACCAGTAATGTAGTTCTTGGCGCAGTGTATGGTCCAATTTAGAATGTTTATTAACTGTTTGAAATGACTACAGTAAAGCTCATGTTGCCCAGAATGTATGCACATACATACCGCCACATATACAATATTAGGTCCTACACAAGAGACAAAATACGTTATGCTCAGAGTAACATCTTCAATTTAGATCCGAGGGCACGGGGAGGACATAGCCCTCCTTCCGAGGCTCTAGCTAGACACTTCCCCAATTAGGAAAACGCTGTCACCCAGGTAATTCTGGGGAGCATTGAAGTAAAAACTTCAGCTAAATAGTAAGTAATCACTCGTTGGATTGGGTGGACTGGGAGATTTACCTACACGACACCCCTTGCAACACTAGAGTGGTCTTTACCTTATCCTAAATTTCCTTCTCTTCTAGGCTACTAACTTTTCCTCCCTTGCATCTTTCCCCTTTCCTATTTTCTCTCCTTATACCTGTAACTTCCTCTCGCGAACATGGGGGTTCTTAATGTTGTCACCCTTAATGCAAAGGGACTTAACGTCCCGGAAAAGAGGAGAATGTTACTAAACGACATGAGACACATGAAAGCTGACATAGTATTAATTCAGGAGACGCAATTCAGAGAAAACAAGTTCCCAATATTAAAAAACAGGCACTACCCGACGGTATATCACTCCACCCACGTAGCCGGTAAATCCAGAGGAGTATCTACTCAGATATCCGCAACAGTACCGTGGACGCTAGTAGACAAAAAGACGGACCCGGCGGGCAGGTTCCTGTTTCTAAAGGGCCTGATAGGCAGCGCCAAAGTGACCATCGCAAACCTCTACATCCCAAATGAACACCAAGACACATTCATGAAACGACACTTAAAATTACTACAGAATTTCGCCGAGGGCCAATTGATCATAGGCGGAGACCTTAACATTCCTTTGATCCCGGTAGAGGATACCTCGACAGGCACATCCTCCACCTCACGAGGCACTCGCAGGGAAATGCTTTCGGCCCTCCATGCAGCACAGCTGATAGATACCTGGCGCCTTTTTCACCCTGGGGAACGTGACTACACCTTTTTCTCTCGCCCACACCAGGTATATTCGCGTATTGATTTCTTCCTAGTACCACACAACTAACTCAGGGCGGTTAAAGATACGGCCATCGGATCCATTACATGGTCCGACCACGCTCCGGTTTCCATGCAATATGACCTTACTGACTTTTTTAAAGGACAAAGAAAACCCTGGAGACTAAATGAAAGTCTTCTTCAAGACCCTGACATAGTTGCAGATATCACGAAAGAAATTTCACACTACTTTCACACCAACACTTCAGAGGACAGCGACGGTGGACTAATTTGGGAAGCACACAAAGCGGTGATTCGCGGAGTGCTTATTAAACATGGGGCAAGACTTAAAAAACAAAAAACAGCACAACTATCAACACTATTTGACAAACTCCATAAACTAGAATCCGCTCACAAAACAACACCGTCCAGAACACTGGGTAGTGAATTAGATACGATACGTATGCAAATAACAGACCTACTCCATTTTAAGGCTAAGGCGGCTCTTCAGATCTCCCGGAAAAAGATTTACGAGTCAGGCAACAAATGTAGCAGACTACTGGCCCAATCTCTAAAATCGCAGAACAATGCATCATACATTCCGCACATTAACTCTCCAACGGGACAAAGAGCTGCCCTACCCCAACAAATCACTCGAGAATTTAAGACGTACTACGACAACTTATACGATTTGAACGTAACACAACCTCCCCCAGAAAAAATCGCAGAATATATAGTAGACTCCAAAATGCCTTCGCTACCGACCGAGACGCGAGACCTACTAGACGAGCCCATAACATTGACAGATATACAAATGGCAATAAAAAATACAAAGCAAGGGAAAGCCCGGGTCCTGACGGACTTACGCTACAATATTACAAGACACTACTCCCATCATTAGGACAACATCTGACCAAACTCTTCAATGACCTAGGTAAAGGACAACTACTACACAATGACACGTTACTTGCCCAAATAACAGTTATTCATAAAGAAGATAAAGACCCAACCCAGTGCGATAGCTACCATCCAATATCCTTACTGAACACGGACCTTAAACTGTTCACAAAAATTTTGGCCACTAGATTACAACACATAACCAGCTTGATTCACCTGGATCAAGTAGGCTTCGTCCCAACTAGAGAAGCGAGGGACAATACTACTAAAGTCCTGAACTTACTTTATAATGCCACGGAAACAAGCACGCCAACGGTTTTCCTCAGTACAGATGCCGAAAAAGCATTCGACCGGGTAAACTGGTCGTTTATGCTTACCACGTTAAGACATATAGGCCTAGGGAATAATATGCTAAATTGGATCTCGGCGATATACACCGCACCAACTGCTAGAGTAAGGGTGAATGGCGTAATGTCAGACGTCTTCCAAATTTCGAATGGCACGCGTCAAGGTTGCTCGCTCTCACCCCTCCTTTTTGCATTATCATTGGAACCATTCCTTTGCCACATCAGACTGAACCCAGACATTACGGGAATTACCATAGACAATACTCAGTTTAAGATATCAGCATATGCAGACGATTTGATGTTTTCACTTACAAACCCGTCTATTTCCCTCCCAAATCTGCTAAAAGAATTCTCCGTATATGGGACACTGGCCTCCCTGAAAATAAACCTGTCCAAATCAGAGGCTATGAGTGTAGGAATTCCTTCATCACTACTCACTTCCCTTAAAGCCAGCTTTAAACTGAAATGGTCAGACAAAGCCCTAAAATATCTGGGCACTTACATTCCCCAAACAATATCGAAATTATATGAGTTTAATTTTCCACCACTCCTTACAAAAATAAAAACATTGCTAAATACATGGCAATCCGGCCTATATTCCTGGTTAGGACCTTCTAACAACCTAAAGATGTCTATATTACCCAAAATATTGTACCTAATGCAGGCCATACCGATACGTATGCCCCCCAGATTTTTCAATCAAATACAAACAATATTCACTGAATTTGTCTGGGCCAAGAAAAGACCCAGACTGCCCAACAAATTACTTGTGCTTCCCAAGGCCTATGGGGGCTTGGCACTACCCGACATACGCGCTTACCATCAAGCGGTACATTTGGGAAGACTCATAGACTGGCGTAGACATAGGGAGACCAAATTATGGACCCAATTAGAACAACCCCACACCAGAGTCCCGCTGGGAGGCACTCCGTGGTGTTACCGGAGTCTTCCAATAGAACTTAAACGACATCCTTTGATAGGCAACACAGCCCGAATTTGTGCCAAACTAATCTCTAAACCAAACATCTCATCTCGGAACTTGCCCCTCTTCCCAATTATAGGACACCCCCTTTTCACACCTGGTTTACAAAATAGAATTTTTCAGAAACTGAGGGAAACAGGTATACACATGGCTTCCCACTTTAGTTCGGGAGGATGCTGGAGTACATACGCGGAGCTCTCCAATCCATTAGGGATGTACCGTTTAGACTTCATGCGGACGCTTCAACTAGGACACTTTCTCCATTCCATCCCACCCCCCACCGACGTAGACCAAGGACTCACGACCTTAGAAGAACTATGTACTGACACGGGCATTTTACCACATACACTCTCACTGATGTACAATCTTCTGATTACACCCCCCCCGGATTACATACCCCCGGGTTTGACCAAATGGGAAGAGGAGCTAGAATGTAGTTTCAATACCACGCAGCGACAACGCATACTCCGCTTCACACATAAGTCGTCCATCTGTGCTAAAACACAGGAAACAAATTATAAAATACTCTCTAGGTGGTACAGAACCCCAGCACAGCTACATAAAATATTCCCTACTACATCTGAAACATGCTGGCGTTGTCAAAGGAACAAGGGAACTTTGTTACACATATTTTGGTCATGCCCCAAGCTCTCACGATTTTGGAGGGTAATACACGAGACTGTACAACTATTCACCGATACGATAATTACAAAAGACCCAGCATCCTTTTTACTACATGGCACTGATATTCCAGACAAGGTGTATAAACGCTCAGTCATACGACATCTGTTGGATGCAGCCAGAGCATGCATACCTCTATGCTGGAAATCCACCACACCACCGACTATAGACATGTGGCTGGGAAAGGTGGAAGACATAAGAAAAATGGAAGACCTGATCTACACAGCACAACATAGAGAAGAAGCATTCTCTAAGACCTGGCAATCATGGTCGATGTTTATATACTCGGCGGCAGGTCAATCTTTGCGAAGTTCAGACGTCACCCGGTGAGTGAGCGGGTGTACTCGCTGGGACGTCAGGACCCCATGAGCAGAGACATAGCATCTTAGGCACACGGACGGGTTAGCCCTACATGTTCGCGAGACCCACCCCCCTCCCTCCCTCCCCACCCCCTAATCCCACATTTTCTACATACTAACCCTTCTCTCTTCTACACTTTCCTTTCGCTCCCTTCCTTTCCATTCTGTTCTAGCATTCTTCTCTTTATTCTCCTTTTGATCTTAAATAAATAAAGAAAATAGAGGACCGGCGCAAAGGGAGTCAGCACTGATAGATGATACTTGGTTACTAGATCCCACAATTAAACACACTACAGACTCATAAGTTTTAATGCACTGTTATGGAATAACAGGTTAGATGTTGTTATATTACAATGAGATATGCAAGAATGTTTATCACTATACTGTATCTTGTGTGTTATCTGACGCATGTATTTCTGTATACCTGTTGGCCCATGTGGGCCGTGTTCTCCACTTAAATAAACAATTTAAAAGAAAAAAAAAAAGTGTCGGATCAGTCTGCCGCAATGTCGCAATACCGCAAAAAATTGCAGATCACCCCCATTACTAGTAAAAAAAATAATAATAATAAAAATGCCATTAAAATGCCATAAATCTTTCCCATAGTTTGTAGATGCTATAACTTTTGCGCAAACCAATCAATATACACTTATTGCGATTTTTTTTTCTTTTCCAATAGTTTTTATTGAAATTTTATACAGAACAAGTTTTCAAGGCAAAATATTGTTCGCATGAGATCAGCATTTCCGTATACAATATGTCTTAAGGTACTAGAAGTGTAAACAGTTATGTATACTCTATCAAAGGTGATTGTTGTGTCTCTTATCGCTTTAGGCCCCTTTCACACGATCGGACCGTTCAGGTCCGCCTGTCAGTTTTGACGGCGGACCTGAACGGGCGATCCATGTTAGTCTATGGAGCGTCGGATGTCAGCGGAGACATGTCCACTGACATCCGACCCCGCCCGATCCGCTAAAAGCAGACGGATGGCCCTACGTCCAGGTCCGTCGCTGGCGGATCGGATCGGGTGAGATCTGACGAAAACGGACATGCTGTCCGTTTTCGTCCGATCCCTCCATAGGCGGCAGCGGCGCCTGACAAGCCCCTCCCCGCTCAGTGAGCAGAGAGGGACCTGTCATCCAGCGGCTCAGCGGAGATCAACGGACTGATCTCCCGCTGAGCCGGCGGACTGAGGCGGGCTCCGTAGAAACGGAGTCCGCCTCGTGTGAAAGGGGTCTTATACTTCAACTTGATGAACTACATAATGAATCTGTAACATGTAACGAGTAACAAGGAAAAGTAACAGATAAAAAACAAGGAGGAAACAAAAAGAAAAAAAAAAACAAAAAAAAGGGGGGACCGGGTTATCTCTGTCTTGGGTGCCTGTCCTTTTTTTTGGCTTCATGAAGGATGAAGAGGAGGGCTCTGTACTATGTGACCTATATCCGCTTACTGGTTTCACATACAATATACTAGGGAAGAATAGAAAAACTTGCAAAGGGAAGGAAGGAAGAAGAGAGAAGAGAAGAGAAGGAAAAAAGAAAGGGGGGGGGGGGGAGTGCACCCCTGCTGTTCTCCACTTTGCTGTACTAACGGCTCATAAACCTTCAGACAGATATTTTATCCATGGTTCCCAGACCCCATCAAACATTGTTTGTTTATCCAGTACTATCGCTGAGAGGCATTCATTGATCATGATCCACGACAACTTAGCTTTCACCAAGTCGAAGGGGATCGTGGGCGCTCTCCAGGATCTAGCTACCGATATCCTGGATGCCGTAAAGATAAATGATATAAGTTTCTTTGCTTGTCCTGGAATATTGCGATTTTTTTTTAACCAAAAATATGTAGAAGAATATATATTGCCTAAACTGAGGAAGAAATTTGTTTTTTAAAAACATTTCTGGGGATATTTATTATAGCAAAAAGTAAAAAATATTGTTTTGTTTTCAAAATTGTCGCTCTTTTTTTGTTTATAGCGCAAAAAATAAAAACTGCAGAGGTGATCAAACGCCACCAAAAAAAGCTCTATTCGTGGAAAAAAAAGGACGTTAATTTTGTTTGGGTACAGCGTCGCACAACCGCGCAATTGTCAGTTAAAGCAACGCAGTTCCGTATTGCAAAAAATGGCCTGGTCATTAAGCAGCCAAATCTTCCGGTCTGTTAAATCGACTTGATTTAAATCAAATCCACCCTGGTTGTAACAGCCACTTGTAGGCACCTTTGGAAGTCTGTGTTTCAGGGTGACAACACAGGAGCACAACAGGGAGAGTAGTGTATCTGTGTTGTCACCCTATAACAGGAAGTGCCTGAGCAAAGACTTTCATTGCAGGATCATCAGATATAATTTTTTAATGAAAGCTACAGATTTAAAGATATCAATATATTTTTGGAAATTGCATTAACATGTTAAAGCTTATATGGGATTTTACTGATTTTGTTTGCATAAACACGCACATTTGGGCAATAAGGGTGGCCTTGGTTGTTTAAAAAAAACAAAAAAAACGTGCAGCGATATTTGAAAAACACCTCTTTTGCCGCGTAAACACGATCGGACTTCTCGTCGGAAAAAGCTATGGTGGTGTTTCCGATGGGATTCCGCTCAAGCTTGACTTGCATACAAATGGTCACACCAAATTCCGACCGCCAAAAACGCGGTGACGTACAACACGTACAACGGGACTAGAAAAGGGCAGTTCAATACGAAGTGCGCCACCCTTTGGGCTCCTTCTGCTAATCTCATGTTTATCTCGTGTTAGTAGAAGTTTGGTGAGAGACGATTCACACTTTTTAGACTCGTGCTTTTTCAGATCGTTTTACTGCTGTTCAGTTTGTACTTGTGGGTTTGTATCTGCTTTTCAGTGTGTGTAGACAGTTCGTATCTGTTTTTCAGTGTGTTCTTGTCCGCTCATTACTGATTTTCAGCTCGCTCTTCACAGGCCTTGCTGTACTTCAGTGCATTCTGTTAGTTCGTTTTGACCAGCCAACCATTTTGAAGCCATGTTGTGGGTACGTGCTCGTCGTAGACTTCATGCTGTGTGGGGGCTTGGTGTTGGGCTTCTAGCTTTGACCCAAGCCCAGTCCACGAACAGGGTGGGGAGGAGTTCATGGACCAAGAATTGGTTGCTCAAGCGTGACCAATTCTCTCATATGCCTTTGTTGCGGGAGATACAGGAGAATAACCCTGATGATTTCAGGAATTTTCTCCGGATGACGGACCCCATTTTTCACCGTTTGTTGGCTTTGCTGTCCCCTTATATCAGCAGGCAGGATACCTGCATGTGGCAAGCCTTCACTCCTGAACAGAGACTAGTCGCCACGTTGTGGTACTTGGCGACTGGGAGAAGCCTGCAGGACCTCAAATTCTCGACAGGCATCTCCCCCCAGGCTCTGGGGATCATTATCCCAGAGACCTGTTCTGCTATAATTCAGGTCCTGCAGAAGGACTATATTAAGGTAAGATTTCTCCTTTAACATCACATTCTGTGTATCTAATGTTTGCTAATGTATTGTATTTCTTTCATCATTCCCTAATTATTATGATTGCAATATACTGTGAATGTCCCCTTTGTCTTCATGCATGCTGGAATTTTTAAAAGTTTGTTTTTTGTCCTTCATGCATATTTGCCTTCACTAACCTCCCCAGCATGCTATCCTGGGCCCATACACACCCAGCCTAGTCACTTAACAATGTATTTTGTCAGCTCCATTGTAGTGCTTTACCCTAAACACCCCCTAAACTGTGTCCAAATGTTATTTCTGTCCTTAAATTCATGCAGAGTGCCAGAGGCTTTTTTTTGGGCCCAAAATTATTTGTAACCCTCCCTTCCCCCAACCGCTAAATCAACCGATACCAATCCTCTATCTGCTGACTTTGCCCAACCCATACACACTATACCTACCTCTTTTGTGTTCAGATTTATGGATGAATTCACCAAAGCATGTAGTGAAAGGGCCTGCCTGAATACTTTCAAATGGTACTGTTTAAAGTTATGTTCTCCTATTTTCTTGATAGGTAAATTGCAGAATGTAAAAATGTGCTTCAATTTATATTGATATATGTTTATATTTTTGTATTATAACACTTCTTACCTGTCCAGTGGGCTGCCGAAAGTGTAAGCAAGGAGGGGCTGGCCAAAGTAAAACACCTTATTTATGCATTCACCTCTCAATGAAGTGGAGAGGGTTACCTGTCCAAAACATACTCCCCCCCCACCTAAAATTTTTACATGGGCCATCAGAGGGAGGGGGGGGGGGGGATCTGGTAAGTGGACCTCAGATTTTTGCCTTTAAATACTCCTTATGTAGCGCACTACCCCCGAAGGAGCTGCAATTTGTGTGTTCTATCTGTAATTCACATTTGCCATCTAGCCCATCGCAGCCCATAGAAATAGAAAACAGTCCATATTGTAATTTTCTCTTGCTTTTATTGTTATAATGTGAACTGGGATAGGAGAAGGGTTTTCTGAGATGCTCTTACACTGCTTTGTAATTTTTTTTCTTTGCCAGTTTCATGCAAAGACTTAGAACAATGCGGACTATAAGAAATCACTCTGAATGATTTCTTCAGTGGGAAAGACGGAAGTAGATTTACTAGAGAATATATGGTAAAGAGCCACTCTGAATAACTTCTTCACCCGCATAACTTCTTAGAACAGTCTGTATCTCTATTTGTGATTGGAACTTTACCGCTACCTTTTTTTTGTTTACAAACGATTTTTATTATGTAAAAGGTCAAGGTATAAAACAATTACAATGATGGTACAGGTATGTATACAAATATCCTTAACAGTGAATGTTGTACAGGAAATAAAAAAGGATTATGGTTAGACAGATGAAATAATGCACAGTGTCATAATCAGGCCAGTCAATAGTATTGTCATGGAGGGAAGAAAGAAGGACAATTACGTATGTACTAAGAAGAGGAAGTGAAGAAAAAAAAAATAAAAACTTTTCTAAATCATAGAGGTGGTATCCCAGAGAGTCCATTTTTTTGATAAAGTGGCATAGAGTCATATAACATGTGGTGAATTCTTTCAGAAAGTTTGATGTTTGTCATGCGGTTGAGAATTTGTGTCCAGGGTACCGTAGTGAAGCGCCAATTGAAGGCTATGGTCCAATGAACGGAGCTGAGGAATGTGTGGATTAGCCTTGTGCTAGTCATTGGAATATCCTGTATAGGGGAAAATAGAAGACAGATTTGGGGTGTAAGAGAAATCTTTCTACCGGATATTTTTTCAATGATTATGCTAGCCTTATGCCAAGTGTTTTTTATATGGGGACAATCCCAAAAGATATGTAAAAGTGTACCCTGAGAGGGGCAACCCCTAAAGCAGAGTGGGGATAGTGAGGGATAAAATGAGTTAAGTTTAGCGGGGGTAAGATACCATCTATAGAGCAATTTTATGGCTGATTCTCTGATCGAGGTTGTTTTAGTACATTTATGGAGATTTGTAAAAATAGTATATACCGCTACCTTTTTACCACTACTTCCTGTCTATATGGTACTTCCAAGTTGAGCTAAAGAAGAGATTACTCTGAATAATTCCTCCCGCCTGACTGATTGGAATCCCGGGGCATTGTTGAACCCAAAGTCACAGCCCATCACCACCTGCTTCGCTGACTTGCGTACCAACATCCCTCAGCCTCTGGTAGTACCCTTCCCCTGGGCTTTCACTCACTTGATCGATAGTCCATGTTCCACTCACAAGCAATCGACTGCCCAGATGTAGTCCGCTTAGTTGCTACTTCTTCCATAAGTGTTTCTCTATACTTTCTCTCCAGTCTGGCATGCTCCCTTCCCCACAGGGGCGTTCAGCGACACCCGTGACTACATGCTGCCCGGTGTCATTAACTCCTCTCCTCCGCATGTCCCGGTCCCCCCCTTCCCCGCAGGGGAACCTCTCCTGCGGGCTCTCCCTTTCTCGAACTCCAACCACACTCCATCCTTTCCTGTCATGTGACCCCAGCTTTTATGAGAGTCCTGCCTCCTGCCAAACAAATTAATGATTGGCCAGAACTCACCTACAAGCTGCCTGTCACTCAGATCCCAAGTCCAACCTCTCTTCCAAAATCATTTCATTGAATGCAAGAGGAGGCATCTCTGGGTCCAAGCACAGGTGGCCACACCCTGCACTATACTGACACTCCCAGTTCCCGAAATAAACAACTATCATTTAAACTCAGAAAAGGTCACCTACATGAAAGTAGGTGCCCGCTACATACACCCCCCACTTAAATCACAACTGTCCCCAGTTGTGGGGAATGAATTTAGAGTACCTCCTTAGGTTTAAGGAGGAAAGAGATGGAATGGGGAAAAGGAAAATAAACTTGAAACAGGAATAACATCAATATCACTGTACACAATACCAACACAACATATTTTCTTATACAATTTACATGGCCTAACTGTAGGTCCCTACAGCTAACATTCCATACAAGCGGAACCAGAGCATTGCTCCCGAAGGAGGAATACTTTGCTTACCACAGGCCTTCATCTGTAAGAAAGACAGCCGTCACATCTTCAATTTACCTAAAAGAAGACACAAAAATATTTCTAACTACAACTACACATTACCAAACAGAGGGGGTTATTATCCACTATTGGGTAAACAATCAAATATACAAAATCTTTTCTTTTATGGCATGTATGTTTCTGTTAGGGTCATCACTCCCTCAAAAGGAGTCTAACAGACTTCCTGCAGAGCGCACCCTGAACAGACATGCTTAGCAAATGAATCCACCTGCCCATTGGCAACTAAACTTTCTGGTTGGCTCCTAAACAGGAGTCCTTGTAGAAGTACTTGTGGCCAAAGGGACTTAGCAGAGACAGCACATTCTAGTGTCCATAACTTTGTACTTGTCAGGCACCCTGAACGTGAGTCTCCTGCTAAACAGATTATTTTAAAACCCACCCTAACCCATCTGCCATCCTGCAGCCAATATGGGTACTGAAGTACACTTGTGACTACCCCTCCAGCAGTCCCGCTTACAAGTAATACCTTGGGTCAGGTAACCTTTTTCGATTGTCCCCTTGTCCTCTCACTGAGATAGAGTAACTGCCACCAACACTCTGTCTTTGTGAATTGCTCTCCCAAGTCTCCATTCATGGTAAATGTCTTTAAATCGGACCCAGACTTCACTATCAGGTGTCTGCTTGGGCCTAGGAACATGAAGATAGTCCCAAACAAGATCGTCTTCCCACGCTTCCAGGGAACTCTCAACGATCTCCATAATCCATTCAGGAACATAAGGATAATCTAGGCCCCACTCCTGAGCCACTTTCCTTTGAACTTCCCGCTGGAACCTTGAAAGTCTGGGTAAATCTTTAGCCTTTCCTCTGCCAGGCAAAACGCATGAGTCAGAAGCTCTGCTGACCCACTGTTGGTATGTGGCTGCCCTGGTAGGAAGGACAGTAGTTGAGATATTGAAAGGGGCTACTGGGGTTTTAGATGTGTTGAGTGATTTCTCTGACACTCCTGTAGAAGCTTCCACTGAGGTAGAACTCTCCAAGAAACATTCCTCCTCATCGCTAGACTCAGCCTCTTCAGGGGATGACCATTCAAATAGGTTGTCCATGGATCCATATTTCTCCAGGACTTGCAGTGACCCCCCAATCCACAGCCTGGCCTCTGCTTACCCTGTCCGGCTCACCCGAGGGATCCCCCTCCTGCTAACTAAGCTCCTTCCGGATGGGAACAGCAAAGGACTTATTACCAGCCGGCTCCTAAGGGGTTTCCTCCAAAGACTGTACACTAACTCCGGCAGTCCCTAGGTCCCCAGCCAGGCTACAGGCTCCCCCATTAGATCTTACCCGATCCTCCGGTGGCTCCAATTCAGCCGAATCAGACGGGAGCTCCTCCACTGCTGCAGTAGGCGATACGCGACCCTCTCCGGCCTTTCCGAATCACCTGTATCTGTGGCAGACAAAGTCCAGTTGTAGGACTGGCGATATAGTACCGGACTTCCTGTTGAATGGGTCCCAGTCGTGTTAGCTGAGCACTGCAATGCCCACACTGAGCCCAGGCGGCGACTCCAACCGTAGGCCTCCGACATCCGGGACACAACATGCAAAGTCTCTCAATTCCATCAATCACTCCTAGTGCCAGTCCTCCGGTGAGCTCTAAACAAACACCGATATCGATCATAACCCGGTCCTGCAACTCAGGTAACCGCTGCATGACGGGTGTACTTCCATCTTCCCCCGCCTGTTTCGGTCTGGCGCGTGGCACGCTGAATGCTGACAAACTTTTCCTCTGGGGCTTGGCTCCACCCCCCTCTTGTTGGTTCAGCGCGTGAGGAACTGTAGCTGCACATTTTCAAAGTCCTACCCAGCGACACCTGGTGGCAGGCACTATTATACTGCAGACTATCTTGGCAACAGTTACTGAAATGCAGACTCCGTTGCTATGGGAGATGGCTAGTGGTCAAATATGAATCAGAAATCTCGGTGGGACCTCCATGTAGCACACTACCCCCGAAGGAGCTGCAATTTGTGTGTTCTATCTGTAATTCACATTTGCCATCTAGCCCATCGCAGCCCATAGAAATAGAAAACAGTCTATATTGTAGTTTTCTCTTGCTTTTATTATTATAACGTGAACTGGGATAGGAGAAGGGTTTCTGAGATGCTCTTACACTGCTTTGTAATTTTTTTCCTTTGCCAGTTTCATGCAAAGACTTAGAACAATGCAGACTATAAGAAATCACTCTGAATGATTTCTTCAGTGGGAAAGACGGAAGTAGATTTACTAGAGAATATATGGTAAAGAACCACTCTGAATAACTTCTTCACCCGCATAACTTCTTAGAACAGTCTGTATCTCTATTTGTGATTGGAGCTTTACCACTACCTTTTTACCACTACTTCCCGTCTATATGGTACTTCCAAGTTGAGCTAAAGAAGAGATTACTCTGAATAATCCCGCCTGACTGATTGGAATCCCGGGGCATTGTTGAACCCAAAGTCACAGACCATCACCACCTGCTTCGCTGACTTGCGTACCAACATCCCTCAGCCTCTGGTAGTACCCTTCCCCTGGGCTTTCACTCACTTGATCGATAGTCCATGTTCCACTCACAAACAATCGACTGCCCAGATGTAGTCCGCTTAGTTGCTACTTCTTCCATAAGTGTTTCTCTGTACTTTCTCTCCAGTCTGGCATGCTCCCTTCCCCACAGGGGCGTTCAGCAACACCTGCGACTACATGCTGCCCGGTGTCATCAACTCCTCTCCTCTGCGTGTCCCGGCCCCCCCTTCCCCTTAGGGGGGCTCTGCTTGGCTCCCTGCAGCAGAACCTCTCCCTGCGGGCTCTCCCTTTCTCGAACTCCAACCACACTCCACCCTTTCCTGTCATGTGACCCCAGCTTTTATGAGAGTCCCGCCTCCTGCCAAACAAATTAATGATTGGCCAGAACTCAACTACAAGCTGCCTGTCACTCAGATCCCAAGTCCAACCTCTCTTCCAAAATCATTTCATTGAAAGCAAGAGGAGGCATCTCTGGGTCCAAGCACAGGTGGCCACACTCTGCACTATACTGACACTCCCAGTTCCCAAAATAAACAACCAGGCCTGATATAATAGTACAAGCCTGCCTAAATTTTACCTGAAACTTTACTTTATCATTTAAACCTAGAAAAGGTCACCTACATGAAAGTAGGTGTCCGCTACACTTAAAATCAATGTTATACTGATGTTGGCCAAGAATGTTTGTGTCTAATCTGCTTGTAATATTTATGTGCAAAATTAATATTTTTTTTCTTGTTTGACTCCACCGTTTCCTTCAGCGCCACAGGAATGGCAGACTGTGGCATCCTACTTTGCCGACCGTTGGGACTTTCCCAACTGTGGAGGGTCAATCGATGGGAAGCACGTCCACATCGTCCCACCACCCCATTCGGGGTCATACTATTATAATTACAAGGGGTTTAGTATTGTGTTGATGGCGGTGGTGTCGACGGCATATGAGTTTTTATATGTGGACGTGGAGAGGAATTGCCGGATGTCGGATGGTGGAGTATTTGTCGCGACCGAGTTCTACCGACGTTTCGAGAGTGGTGGCTTGGGATTGCCATCTCCGGAGGAGAACGTGGAAGGACTGCCATTTGTCCTCGTTGCAGATGAGGCATTCGGTCTGGGTGACCACGTGATCAGGCCATTCCCCCAGAGGACCCTCAACCAGGAGAAGAGGGTTTTTAATTACCAGCTGGCCAGAGCCAGAAGAATCGGGGAGAATGCATTTGGGATCCTGGCCAGCCGGTTCCGCCTATTTCAAACAGCCATAAATATGGGGGAATACAAACTAAACCATATCATTTTATGTTGCTGCCTCCTGCACAATTTAAAAAAAAAAACATAATGCAAGTTATGTTGCCTCCGTTGGGCCTGAGGCCGGACTTTCAGACACTCCAATGATGGCCCTGGAAGCCTGCCATCCTGGCTTGCCCCCCCCAAAGCGCCAGTGAAGTGTGACAAAAATATGTTGAATATGTTACAGGTAGGGGTCCATTGCTATGCCAGCATTTTGAATACATTTTATATTTTATCAGATCAAATCTTGAATTTAATTTACTGCTTGGGTTTATTTTTGCTGTCTCCTAGGTTCTCCTAGTGCACTTGTAGTGCCAAGTGGTTTTTCCATTAATAAATAACACCCATTGTCACTGTAAACACCAACTTAACACAAAAAATGGTATTGATCATTGAAAGAAGAAGCCACACATTGTTGAGTATAAAAGCTTTTACACATTTTCTTTTTTTCAAAGTTTTACCTTGAAATTTTTAAAAATAAAATTAAACAGCCATGTTTCCAAACATAACATACACCAAACTGGAACTTACAAAGTTCAACACTGCAAAAAAGAAGGCAATATCAGACATTTTATAGTGTGAAAAAGGTCTTGATCTTGCCTGCATCAGATGGGGTGATGTCACCCCTGTAAAAGCCAAATTTAGAAGATGCACACAAATTGTCAAATGGGGATTTCCTTTCTGAACCCATGCCTAATGTCAACATGTGCTATCTCCCATCATGGGGGATCAATGGACGTGTTTTGGGGGTGCAACCCCTTCCTCTCACCTATTAGAATTACGAGGAAGGGGTTGCAGCCACAAAATGCGTACATTGAAATCCCATGATGGCAGATAGAACATGTTGACATAATGTGTGCATCTTCCAAATTTGGCTTTTAAACTGTATAAAAACTTTAGATAAAATTTGTTATAAAAAAAATAAAACATTCCAGGAATCTTTTTAGGATTTAGATCCTCCCTAGTATATCAATCATATTTTTCAGTCTTTGTTCAATCACCTTGGTTTTTTCTTTGATAAGGTCCAAATCCTGACTACAAAACATGATTTCCTGGATAAGCAGTTGTGCACTGTCACTGGTGAAATGACTTGATTTTGGTACCACAACCTGAACATCACCTAAAAAAAAATGCACACCATGTATAAAAAATATGCAGGCATACATCTATTACCTGAAGCTGTGGTGTCAGACACTCACCTGTTGTGGTGCCAAATTCGAGTACTTCTTCCACCTCTCCTTCCTCCACCTCCTGAGGTACCACAATACTCTGCTCCCCTTGTTCATGAGGTGGGGGGTCCCTGGTGTCCTCCGACGGAGCGAGTCTTTTCTCCCCTATGAGAATGAAACAAAAGGTATACTTAGCACACAGATATTTGTGGACAGAAGTATGAATGTGAAACATTGCTTGGAAGTGGGGTACAATTGTCTGTTTGGGCAGAGTTCCAAGTTCCATGATTAATTCCCTTAACCAAGCTGGAATACTTACCTTTTTTGGACAAGTTTCACACATGTAGACACTTCAACTATACGCTGGAGCACCTGTGTGGGTTACCCTAAAAAATGTGCTCTGATGTCCCACACTAGTGCTCCAGAGTCCAGCTGCTGAGTGTCCTCTCCTTACATTACACTGAATCAAGTTTACAATTCATTGTAGTTTCAAACACATCTAGACAACAATGTCCTAAAATTATTTTTATACAAATTCTCATGACAAAATGTAGTTAACCCTGTATCTGGAAAAAACATCGTATTTAGTTGGCAAACGAACTATGTGGTAGCACTCTCGCCTAGCAGTAAGAAGGGTCGCTGGTTCGAATCCCAACCACGACACTACCTGCCTGGAGTTTGCATGTTCTCCCTGTGCCTGCATAGGTTTCCTCCGGGTACTCCGGTTTCCTCCCACACTCCGAAGACATGCTGGTAGGTTAATTGGATCCTGTCTAAATTGTCCCTAGTATGTATGAATGTGAGTTAGGGACCTTAGATTGTAAGCTCCTTGAGGGTAGGGACTGATGTGAATGTACAATGTATATGTAAAGCGCTGCGTAAATTGACAGCGCTATATAAGTACCTGAAATAAATAAATAATAATAATGTTTACTACGACCGATTACTGTGCCCATGAAAGTAGCCATTTTAAACTGTACAACAGTAAAGAAAAGCACATGGAGCAGCATGCAAGTAATAATAAGAATAGGAACACACGACAACTACTTACTTTTTAGAAGCACTTTCTTGATCCTTCTGTACTGATCCTGCTCCCTTAATTTGAGGTCCGACCAGCGTTTCTTCAATTGCTCCTTGGATCGTTGTACACCAAAATTACAGCGCAGACTCTTCACAACTTTAGTCATGATCTTGGCCTTTCCCACATTTGGGTTTAGGTACGGTCCATACTTCCCATCATAGTCGGCCCTCTTCAATATGTCCACCATCTCCACCATCTCTTCAAAGGACATATTTGAGGCCTTAAATCTTCTCCGGGATCGGGACTTTCTGGCTCTGGGCTTTCCTCCAGGTTACTGCTATTAATCACCTGCTGTGTCTCCGCCATGTCGTCGCCCACTGTGACAAAAGAGACGGAGCGGGGATTATTCTATAAAGAATGTCAGGGGCGAGCGAAGTGGGCGGAGTTTCACGCATGCGCAGTGTATATAAAGCGTAACACGCATGCGTCGTAAGTATGATCTGTGAGCGGAGGAAGGTGTAGCGGAAGCGCCAATCGTTATAACGAAGGTACAATTTTAATTTGGAGCATCAGTGGCCTATACTGCTTATAGATTGAGGCCTATATTGAGTCAAGATTAGGAGAGTTTAGCCTGACATTAGGGTTTGTCTTGTGTTGTGTCTTGCAGAGAAAATGGATCTATTCAATGACGAGGACTTTATGCCAATATTCATTGATATGTTCAGGGAGCTACCCTGTCTGTGGCAGGTAAACCACCCCGATTATAACAAAGAGGAAGGCTGCGCTGGATCAATTGGTGGAATTTGTGAAGCTGGTGATCCCCACGGCAGACATCCCCTATTTTAAATGCCCTAATTGGTGGCATGAGGAGCACTTGTAATAGGGAGCTCAAGAAGGTCCAGGATTCCCTGAGATCAGCAGCTGCTGCAGATGACATTTATGCACCCAGGCTGTGGTACTATGACAGACTGCATTTCCTGGCAGGCCAGACTGAACCCAGGCCAGCACTCTCCAGTCTTCCTTCCATGCTTCCTTCCCCCCCAGCTGAGGCTTCTGATGTCCAACCTGGGCCTTCCAGGCAGCAACATGGGGAGGAGGTATAGCATTGTTCAAAATATTTCTGGTTGTCACATTAATGATGTTAAATATATGCTAATTTTGATCACTAATTTCTGATTTCACAAAGTGTTTGACATATCAATAGACAGTAGTGGCCACAAATGATTGGGACAAGAATGAAAAATGCTGGGGTCAGAATGATAGGCTTTTCTATTTATTAACATTAAATTTGCAACAGTCATGACATGAAAATTGTGTGTGATTGATGAACCAAAAACTAAAAAGATGTTCCTTTTTCATACACAGGAAAGCCTCAGCCAGGCCGTGGAAAGTGGCAGCCAGGAGGTGGCCAGGCCCAGTAGCCTGCCAGAATTGCAGGTCTCTCCCCTCCGCCTTACACCCAAAAGTGGCAGGAAGAGGAGTAACGTAAAGGAGGCAGCAATTGGCCTATTTCTGAAGGCTACTGCAGCCCTGAGAACCCCCCACAGTGTTCAAAAGGACTTTGCATACATTACAGCATGCAAAATGCTGGAAATGGAGGAGGGCCAATGCCTCTTATGTGAGCAAGTGATGTTATAAGCCCTAAATAAGGGCTTGAGGGGCCAACTCAAAAGTCAAAGCCACATTTGTGAGTTGAATTATGGTCCTCCTCCTCCTCCTCCAGGTCCTCCTCCTCCTCCACCTCCTGCCACACCTCCAACACCACAGCCACAGCCTGAAAGGAAGCGTCCAAGGAAGACCAGAGAGTGATAGCCTGGGTTCTGTCTGGTCTGGCAAAAGATGCAGGCTGTGGTATGACCACAGCCTGGGGACAGATATGTAATTTGCTGCTGTTCCTGATCTCTTGTAGTTCTGGACCGGATTGTGCTCACTATTATAAGGACTCCTCAGGCCACCAATTTTGACTGTAAAATTATTAATGTCTGCCCTGGGGTACAAAGGCTTTGCAAATTTCACCAGTTTCTCCAGTGTTGCTTTCCTCTTTATTTTGTTATGACCCAGAATCAATGGATTTTTTTTTCAGAAATACTTGCCTTGATGTGTTTTACTTGATGTGTTTTACTTCAAAAAGGACAGTTTGTTTGTGAGTAGGCAGGTACATTTAAAAAGCACAATGTCAAATTAACAAGGGACACCAACCAACCTCCTTGAGATTTACAAATACAAGATAATAATGGTGTTGTGGAAACGTGACATACAAAAAACAAAAACAAAAAAATGGAGATCACTATAAAATAATTTAAAAAAAACAAAAAAAAACGAGATCTTGATTAAAAAACAAACAAAAATGGAGATCACTATGAAATAATTTTCAAATTAAATTAAAACAACATGAGATCTCGATTAAACAAATTAAAAAAACGGACTATAAAAATTAATTCTAAACATTATTATGGAGATCTGTCTTGAAAAACAAAAAAGATTATTCAGGAGATCAGGAGAAATAATAAAGAAATCAGTTTATGAGAAGTGTGTGCGAATATGAGCAGCAAAAAACTTAATTCTTCTAGCATTATAAAGAAGAAGAGAATGCGCTGCATTGAAAGATTTAAAAATTTGCAGTGTGACGAATGTGCCATCTCCATTACGAACGGTCGTTTTACCTGACTGAGTGGCTCCATTTCGTACTTGATTCTGAGCATGCATGGTTTTTTGTGCGTCGGAATTGCATACACACAAATGGAATTTCCAGTAGAAACTTGTTCCGTCGGGAAAATTGAGAACATGCACTCAATCTTTTGCTGGCGGAAATTCGGCCAGCAAAATTCCGATGGATCATACACACGATCCCATTTTCTGACCAAAAGCTCGCATCGGTCTTTTGCTGGCCGAATTTCCAATCACGTGCATGCAGCATTTGGCTACAAAAGAAAAAAAAAATCCCACTTTGTTCATAAATTCTCCAACTGCTGCAAAATGGCAGTTGAGAGGAGTTGCAGACAAGCATTGAAAGATGGCAGTTTGATGGCAAGAACATTCATTAAAATACCCTTACATACTGTATATACATAGGTCTCTCTTTCTTCCTAATTCCAGAAATCCCTGAATGAAGGCAGAGGTGATTTTTCAAGAGACGTAAACGAAAAGCTCCAGGGTTAATTATAAAAAATGATGAATCACTCAATCAGCGTGGCAGATGCCAGCGCCGCTTCTCTGGTATTCCCCATTTCTCTTGCTCTGATTAGTGTTACTCTCTGCCTGTAGTTCAATGAACATTTTAGAGATCGGTTTAATGTAGCAGCCAGGGTACCTACCAATAACACGGACATGCATCCTTCTGCACAGGAACAGGCTAAACACATATATTACATTATTGGAGCTCGTCTTATAACTATATAATGCTTTTGGGTAAATTTTATTTTAATTTAATTTTGACAGCTTGTTTTTAAGTCAATGTTTTATATCCAGGTTGTAAAACCATTACACAGAGGAAACCGTACTACTGAGTGTACATTAAAGTGATTGTAAAGTCTTGTTTTTTTTCAATAAAAATAAAAAACATGTTACACTTACCTGCTCTGTTGTGGATTTCCACAGAGCAGCCCAGATCCTGCTATTCTCAGATCCCTCTTCGGCTCCCCTGGCCCCTCCCTCCTGTCGAGTGCCCTCACAGCAAGGAGCTTGCTATGGGGCACCCAAGCCGAGTCACAGCTCCTTGTGTCCATTCAGACATGAAGCTCCAGCCCGGCCCCACCCCCTTTCTCTCCTGATTGGCTTACTGACTTTGACTGACAGCAATGGGAGCCAATGGCACGGCTGCTGGATCTCAACCATTCAGTTAGGAGAGTCTCGGACAGCCGAGACATTCGTGAACATCGCTGGACAGAAGGCTCAGGCAGTGGTGTATCATCCATGTGTGCAAGGTGTTCTCTGTCAGTGTTGCCAACCTACGAGACTGAAATTTACTGACACGACACCCACAATTTACTGGCACAGGCAAGCTTTTACTGGCATTTCCAAAAGTTACAAAATTACAGTTTTTGGTGCAAATTTTAGTGTTTTGGCTACAAACAAGTAAAATATGCAATTTGCAAAGCCACCCTTTAAGCCACGGACAATATTTAGCACAATCTAAGCCACGCCCACAATTTGCCACAGCACATGAAGCACGCCACATTTTTTTAGCAATGCCTAGGGCCGGTGGCGTACCAAGGGGGGTGTGGGGGGGGGGCGACTGCCCTGGGTGACACACATGGGGGGGTGTCAGGCACTGCCCAGGGACCCCAAGTGCATATGGGGCCCCTGCACTTTCCCCGTCATTGCATCTTTGTAAAGATATCTGTAAACAGACAGGCTCTCCTGGCGACCCAACTGGTCCCCTCACACTGTAACGATTCACTTACAGTGTGAGGGGACCAGTTGGGTCGCAAGGTACGAGCAAGCCTATATGCTGACAGGTCTGCAGAAGACCTGCATGGCATCAGCGATCTGCTGATTGCTGGTCCAATGCTTTACAGGCTCCTGCGACAAAAGATAATAAATGCATATTTTTAACCTGCAAAAAAATGTCCATTTATTTTTTTTTTTTCTGAAAAGGTGAACTTATCCTTTATGGCTCCATTCACTCTTGTACGACACCAAAGTCGTGTGACTTTGGAATGCAAATTTAGTGCAACTTTGAAGCAACTTTGGATTGTTGTGACTTGGATGTGACTTTTGTCCTTCTGCAAAGTTAGACCCACTATTGCATGTAAAACATTCAGGTATGACTTTCCTGCAACTTTTGAGGGTTACCATTGAAGTCTATGGACCTCAAATTGCATCAAATTTGGACCAAAATAGTGCATGAACTACTTTGAAGTCGCTGCAACTTTAAGTTGAACATATATGAATGGTTATCATTGGAAAACATGGGGTATGGCTTGTGATGTGACTTTGATCTCCAAAGTCACACAAGTGTGAACGGGGTGTAATGCAAATTTTAATCAGCTTGACAAGTGGAACTGGGAGTTTTCATTTCATGTAAACTGGTTAATTTTTCTGGGAAGTCAGATTTGCCTAGATCACTCTACTCATCCCTATCTGTCATATAAACAAACACCTTTCCTTGTCACATAAAGTAAATCGTATCTGTCTGACTGGGCAATGCATCAGGCCATCCTATCAGGAGAGGGATTAGCGACACTTATTTTTTAGAAATGCATCCCATATAGCTCTGGTTCTTTTTCAATTTGATTTCAGGCTTGAGTTTGTTCTCCACCAAAAAATTGATGGAAAGCAGTAACCAGTCTCACTGAAACCTCATTACTTAGCACAGCAACGAGAAATGGAATCCATTAATCATTCTCTCTGTCAGCCTTTTGAATCAGGCTTGTTAAATATCAAATATGCAAATCATCTAGCAGAGTGTGACTATTGGTTAGAAGTTGGATGGTGGATGTGCCCTAAGTTACGTGTCTACAATATTGATATGAAAGGCATGTTTACCCAGCTCCTAAATGTTCCTTATTTAGAGTGACTGTATCTATTTTAGAACCAAATCCATCTGCCCCACTTTCTTCCTCTGTTGTCCCTCTATCTGGTCTCTATAAAAAAATGTTCAACTACCACAATGTTACACGACATTATACCTTTCATCCAACTTATGCATGACCAGATAAGTTTAGAGCTCACCTTGTTAAGCTAAATTTCCCAATAATAATCACACTACTCGTATGTGGAGTTAAAATGGCTGACACGGCCTTTTATTAAACAAGCTTTTAACAAACATTACATATTCCAGTTAAACTTGGTTGCAGGTCCTTGACAGTACCATATTACTACCAACTTTGTGTCTGTGGCACCATTTAGCACGGTTACACCCCCAGCCGCTAAGCACAGCCTCAGGGACTAACCCAGCCGACCTCAAAATGTTTGAAACCTTGCCTTTGCCTTGTCTAAAGTTACTAAAAGAGGGTGCAATGCAAGCAACCAGCACACATAGACTACAGCTTGGGTCACTAGACACACTCGGGTATAAAGATAGAGGTACAAGGAGTTAATGCAGTGGGAAGTTCCCAGTGGTTTCTCTAACAGCCTGTTGTTAAGCGTGTACATGTGACAGGTGAAATAGCCTCTTGCAGGCGGAGTTATTGTTGGAACTCTCTCCGTGAGCAGGTCCATCTCCCATAGCAGCGGGAGCAGATCAGCAATGCAGAGGTTTTCAGCCTGTGCACAGGTTTGGAAGAGGAAGAGGTGTACTGTGCATGGCGGAACCCCATACCGTTACTGGGTGTTAAGTAGCGGTGATACGCCGGACAGATGGAGAGGGCAAGGGCTCTGCGTGTCCCTCCTAAATGCACAAGAAACCATGGTGATGCTTAGTATATCAAGATAATTTACTAGAATTTGAGCCTGGCTCAAGTAAAGATACCCCATGTGTAGTGTGGTGACCCTGTACAAAGTGTCTAGTGTAGCCTAGAAGAATCCACCCCAGAATAGGCCTTCCATGTGACCCTTGATTAGCACCTAAATGAGGAGGGTAAACATGGAGGAAAACATGCAGCTTAGCATGGATGGAGGAATCTGTTAGAAGAAATCCACAACTGTATGACCAGCTTAAGTGCCATGGGCATTTGGAATGAGGGCGCCAACCTTTTTATGTCAGAACTTAATAAAAGCAATTGTTTAACAAAGAAAATTATTTCATCTTAGGGATTCTGTGACTCTATGATTTTGTTAAAGACCAGCAAGGATGCAGTACAAGACAAGGTCACTTGTAAGGGTTTAAAGGTAAGGGATCTCTTCAGGGTTAAGTTAAAGTGCATCTACACCCAAAACTTTTTGGGTGAAGGATTACTCCTGTCAGGTTTTTATTATTGTTTTTGCTCCCTCTGGGGTATTTCACCCCTCTATTTGTCCTGGTGACAGAAAGTGATGGAAAATCCAAAACTCTACAGTTGCCAACAAAATGGTAGTGAAGAAAAATCTTCCATTTGGAACCCTGGTGACAACTTTCCAAGAAAGGAATTCCCGTTTATCTTCCCTTTCTCTTTCTTGTGTCTCCAGGACAGGAAGTGAAGGGAAATCTTCAGGACAGAAAACAGACAATGAGGTTGATTTGCTAAAACTGGAGAGTGCAAAATCCGGTGCAGCTCTGCATAGAAACCAATCAGCTTCAAGGTTTTATTGTCAAAGCTTAATTGAACAAACTGAAGCTGATTGGCTACCATGCAGAGCTTCACCAGATTTTGCACTCTCCAGTTTTAGTAAATCAACCCCAGTGTGACCCTATGAAGTTTCGTGGAGCACTGCTCCAAGCACCCATTCAACCTGATCCGGTGACCGTCTGCTTTCAGGTTCCGGCATCTGAAATGCCCATCTCTGCCTGCTTCACGAAGTTTGAATCAGAGATGCCGCACTCCTTAACAACCCATGTACTGAAATAATTGATGGAAAGCAGCCCCAGCCTAGGCTCCTCCCAGGCTACACACTCTGACACTTTCCCCACTTCCACAGGGATTAGTCATAGAGGCCTCTATGACTAAGCCCAGTTGGCGGGACAAAACAATCTGGGAGGAGCCTAGACTGAGACTACTTTCTATCCATTGTCTCAATACATAGAGCATAGGCTGTCCAGCAGTGTAACATTTCCAATTCACACTTGGGACATAGGCAGTATTTCCATTCTTCTTTACAGGTACAAATTTCTTAAGGTATAAGGCATATAGTAAAGTATATAATAAGGTATATAAATTTAATACACTCCCTAGCCCTCAAGTGCAGTTGAGGAGGTGAAATACCTTCTCTCACACTTCAGAGATTTTCACTGTCCAGCCCTGGCTTTACAGAAAAATCATCTCAGCCAGGGACCTCTTCCTAATGCTCGCTGCAACCCCATTCATTCCTATCAATGATCTGTACTTGTGATGGCTCAGCTGTCCAACGGAGTGCGAGTCATCCAATAAGAATAAATGGGTCTGCAGAACACATATGCACTAGGAAGAGGACCCTGTCTGGGACAGTTTGTTTGCAAAGGAAAATATGCAACAGACACAAAATACACTGCCCTATTTCAAAGAAAAAGAAATTGTATTTTTCTCTGATTTGATGTTGGAGATTTACCCTCACTTCCTGTCTGTTGAACAAAAAAAGGGAAGTAAAGCTGGTCTAAATTTGTCCAATTCAGCATGGAACAACCAAATTTCAATCAATGTGTGGTCGTCCCTGCTTGACAGACGTCAATCGTTTGATTGTCAGTTAAACAGTCAATCAACCGTATATGGGCAGCTTAAGGATTATCTCTCCAATGGAGTCTCAAATAACCTTAAAACCCTACAAGGGTGCTAACCTTTCTAAAAAAATTGTTTTGTTTGGCACTTTATTGGTACAAGCAGCATGTATATTTTAAGAGGTAGGACTTAACCCTTCAAAAATACACTAAAACCTTCATGAGTGATCAAAACATGGATGCGCAATAAAAGGAAACTCGCTCCTTCCACATGTCTGCTCCATTATATATTTTTTTATCATGTCTTCTGACAAGCCAGGCCAAGCAAGTGTTGAGCGCTTTTTAAGAGTGTGTCAAGCTGGTGGTGATTGACATCTTTGCGGATTACTAAAGACCGCTCCTGATCTTTTCATCCTTTCATCACTTTCACCGCGGTGCGTGTAAGGATAAAAAAAAATTATATAAAAAGTTGTCAGAAGTCCTGACTCAGCGGCTGAAGCACAAACATAATCTGCAGGGTTATACTTGATTGCCGATCCTTTTATCTTCTCATAATTGAAATTCTAATTAGCTGTTAAAATGTAAATGAAGCAAGCAGGTTTTCAGAAGATGGGATTACATCCATGAAAGACAAAGACATTCTCACATAAAAGGGTAACACGCGCCACTTGTAATCTGTAAGTGTTTGATCGTGAATTATAGATCCAAGATTCTGCCTTGGTGACTGATAAGTGATGGTGGAGCAAGGTCTTCCAGTGTCCAGTGGTGCCACAGTGCATCTCCCTCCACTCTGATGTTTTATCCAGTTCTATATTTCTGTATGTACGTAAGTGTAGGGTGGTATTGTTTGTCACGTCCTCTATGTCCCCCATTAACTCGTAGGGCGCCAAGTGTGGGTCACATAGAAGGCCTACCCCGTGGTGGGTTCTTAAGGCAATGAATAAGGTTACTCAACCCAGCACAGGGGTAACAACTTGCCCGAAGACGTGCTCACCAATGCCCGGGACCAGACAAAGGCAACAGTCATGTGGAGTCAAACGTTAAGGCAGTCCCTCAACTCAGAGATGAGCCACTTCTGTGTAGTGTTATATTGTATGTGGAGTTCTTCACAAATCTTGTCCCTGGTCCTACACACTTGAACAGGTGTATCTGTTGCATTAGAAGGGACGCACAGAGCCTATGCCCACTCCACCAGGCAGCATTTCTCTGTTACCTCACTCCCAGTAACACAATGAGGTCCCGCCGAGCGCATAGCATGGACCTCATGCGTGCTCCACTCAACTCTTCACACGCAGAGAACCGGAGCAGCAGAGTACAACAAAGGTAAGTATCAGTGGATGGGTGGGATTTCAAGAGAATCCACCATTGTTAAGTGATTCTCTTTAGAAATACACTGTTACAAGTGAAAAACAGAGAAAATACAGATATACAGTATGCTCTCATCCTTCCTTTCTGCTACTAGTGCATGTATTCCATCTGTCAGACTGATTTGAAAATTCTGCTGGTGGGATCAGAAAACATGCAATTATAACATTTGTGATATGTGTATCTATTGTAACAGTGCAAGGCCCTGCCACTGTAAAAATTGTTGTAAAGAGGACACAGGGTTTGCACATATGCAGAGTACGGGACTTCAGTGTAATAGTTCTGAGTGTAGAACACTGTTTTTATAGCTTTCTCCGGGTTTTGGTATTCCCGGGTTGGGCTCTGGAGTTTGGAGATTTTAAAGTGTTTTGGGAGGGAGGAAATTTTCTTACAATGATAGTCTTCATAGGCATAGTTCAGTGCTTTTATCAGGAGACAGTTGTGTACTCCATCTAGGAGACAGGTGTACTCCCATTAGGAGAGGTGATTTACTCAGGAGACAGTGCTCCATGTTGGAGAGATCCCTTACCCACAGGACAGGAAGAGTTGGGATAACTGAGCGAGTATGAAGGACTGGGAGAGTTGAGGCGACTAGGTAAATCCAGGGGACTGAGAGAGTCTGTGAGTCTTGATGGAGTGAGAGAGCCCGGGGTACCAGGAGATCCCATATTGAGAGGCCAGGGAGTGGGCCCATGCAGCTGGATGATGTAACTAAAGACCTGGAGAGCCTAAAAGAGCTGAGTCTAAAGGATCCTAATGAAGAGAAAGTCAGGTGGCTTGACATTTTCTTTACCCATTTTGAAAATCCCCTGCATGGGCAACAATTTTTTGTGAAGTTTACTTTTGTTTGCTTTTTAATATATATTTATATAAAAATAAAAACTGTATTTTTGCCTGCTATTCTTTTTCTTTAATAATACACACAACTTATTTTGTGAAGCCGTCTTGCCATTAGAGAACCCATCCATGTGTACAGTGGCCTGGAATACACAAGAGGTTAATGCTAAGCCATTTGATAGGACTCTCTTACAGTAAAAGCATAATATGGACATTTATGACTCTTAAGCTAATTTGGGCAGTTCTTGTGGTCCTTAATCCTGTTCCTCGGCTCTTCACTCTCCAACTCATCGCTGTGACCAGGCCTGCAGAAACAATTACACGCTAACTGGCTGTAATATGTTTTTCAGATGCACCCTGGGGAAAAGAGTTAACAAGAGGGAACATAATATGGCTTTTGTGAAGAGCAAAATGGAGGGTATAATTCACCTCCAGAGTCTTCAATGTGACCTCAGACGGCTATCCTGGAAATCTCGGAATTATAAATCCCAAGCCATATTACATTTCAATTTTCCTAGGATTTTTAAATATCATATTGTCAGATTTAGTCAAGGGAAACAGACGGTTTTGTCCTGTTTATTGCAGAAGTGAATTAAAACCCAGCTCTAAATCTTTCCAAATTTTCTGTTAGCAATTGATTTTGTAAGGCAGGATGGTGAAACTGTTTTAAACAGTATTTGCCTTTTTTTTTGTTCTGCTATGCTGCTGTGGGTTTCTGAAATGGAAGTCTTAACAAAATATGGGAATTAGCACAAATATGGAATGTTGGGCCTATAATGCTACTAAACTGTCAGGCTTAAAGCCTATGCACTTTGTTATATACTTTCCAGGTGTCTCCAGGCTGGTCATGTGACACGCAGGGTCCCCTTTGCCTATTCTTCCAGTTGTTGGTGGTCCTGGATGATACAGAGAGTGGTTCTGACATGATGACATCAGTGCCATTTTCTTTATCATTTTATCATTACCCAGGGCCCCTTAGGGGCAGGTCCATGACACCCTGTACTTACAGTATGTCCTCAGTCCTTCCCTTTGAAAGATGCTGGGCATCATTAACCACTTGACCTCTGGAAGATTTACCCCCTTCATGACCAGGTTATTTTTTGTGATACGGGCCTGTGTTACATTAATTGACAATTGCGCAGACATGCAAAGCTGTACCCAAATGAAATATATATTCTTTTTTCCCACAAATAAATCTTTTGGTGGTATTTGATCACCACTGTGATTTTTATTTTCTGCGCTATAAACAAAAAAAGTCTGACAATAAGAAAGTAGAAAGTAAAAACATTTTTTACTTTCTGCTATAAAACAATAAAAGAATTTTAAAAATCAAATTTCTTCATCAGTTTAGGCCAATATGTATTCTGCTACATATTTTTGGTAAAAATAAAAACCCCAAAAGTGTATACTGATTGGTTTGCGCAAAAGTTATAGCGTCAACAAACTATGGGATTTATACTGGAATATTTATTTATTTTTTAAAATGGTAATGGTAATGGTGGCAATAAGCGACTTATAGCTGGAATGTGATTTTGCGGTGAACAATCTGACACTAATGCTGCGTACACACGAGTGGACTTTACGGCAGACTTTGCCCAGAGGACTTTTTGATGGACTTTATGACGGACTTTTGAATGAACGGACTTGCCTACACACAATCCACCAAAGTCCGTCGAATTCGTACGTGATGACGTAAGACCGGACTAAAACAAGGAAGTTCATAGCCAATAGCTGCTCTAGCGTGGGTTTTTGTCCGTCGAACTATCATACAGACGAGCGGACTTTTCGACCGGACTCGAATTCGACGGAAAGATTTAAAACTTGTTTCAAATCTAAGTCCGTCCAACTTTTGAGAAAACAAAGTCCGCTGGAGCCCACACATGATCGAATTGTCCGACGAAATCCCGTCCGCCGGGCAAAGTCTGCCATAAAGTCCAATCGTGTGTACGCGGCATTACTGACACTTTTGACACTTTATGGGAACCAGTGACACTAATACAGTGATCAGTACTAAAAATATGCACTGTCACAATACTAATGACACTGGCTGGGAAGGGGTTAAACATCTAGGGCAATCAAAGGGTTAACTGTGCTCCTAACCAGTGTTTTTGTGTGTGCTGTTTTTTTTTTTTTACTAAGGGAAGTGATGGATTTTCTTCCCTGCAGGGACACAAAATCCATCTCTTCTCCCCTGTCAGAACGGAGCTCAGCCTTGTCTAAGTAGGCAGAGCTCAGTTCTGTGTCTCTACCCGACCACTGGTGGGTGTCGGCGGACATCCAGTGCCCACCACTCGCAGATCGGCTTCTGCTGTGAATAATCACAATAATAATCAAAAATGGCGTGCCGGCGTCACGCGTGCACATCCCTTATGCGGAAGTGCAGAATCACGTATAAATACTTGATCCTGTGCAGGAGGGCTGCCCTGTAGCAGTGTATCTGCTATGGGGTGGTAAGGAAGTGGTTAAACCCAGTAGACTAAGGACATCCTGTGGTGGAAAGGCTTCCTGCAGGGGACAGCTCAGGATTGTAGGTAAATATCGCAGCCTGTGCTGCTTTTTTATGTTAAAGTGAAACTTTACTCAGAAAATTAAGTTTTGCGACATAACTTCATGCTGGCCTCTTTTGCAGGTAGAGCTATGTAAAACATTAAAAATAAGTGACTATACAGTTTAAAATCCAGTAATACACTGTCTCACCCTGCTCTGCACATGCTCAGTAAACTAAGGAGATATTTCTAGGCACCGTGCTGAAAATCAGTGCTACTAGAGGCCGATCTGCTTACAGCCTAAAGATTTACTGCTGCTCAGAGGCCCTGGGCTTCAGTAAAATAGCAACCTCTGGCAAGAAGAATCAGGAGCAATGCTGTAGGCAATTTACAGCACATACTAATTTTGGTAGCATAACTATTAATGCATGTTCCTTGCTCAGGAACATTTGTTTTTTTTTATCAAGTTGTTATGGGTAAAGTAATCTGCTAGGAGACTTCCTGCTTATTTCAAAAGATTTTTGAGCTGGGCTTTAATCAATAAATGGGACAAGCATTAGGTATAACATGATGGATGAATACAGTACATGACTGATAGTCCTGTATTGTGCAAGATAACGACAGAGTGCCGCCACCAGTGCCATAAAGAAGAAGCTTCAAGGGACCGGTGGCAGAGCATGGTGGAAGCCTCCTGGAGCAAGGGATAAGCTTATTATTAAAACCTACTGCTCTACCCCTAGACTTGGATGTAAACCCTCACATATACCCAATAATGTGAACAGCCTCAGATGATACACAGGGAAGAAACAAATCCTCCTACATAAGTTCTACATGTATATCTGCTGTCTTCTGCTTTATATAGTGTTTAGAAAGTGCAGATCGTGTTAGAATTTTCTCTTCCTGATTCACCTGTGGGTGTGGATTCTTTGCTTACACTGGGAGACAGCTGATTGGAGGAAAGGCACACAGCCCCTCTCCACATTGGCAGAGACTTGCAGAGCTGTGCTGTGAATAGACCAGCTCTCTGCTAATCTATTTGTATCACCCACCCCACACAAAATTCAGCCTGGTTTTATTTTAGTTGACAGAGAACTTGTCAGAAGTTATCATGCTGATAACAGAAGAACGGAGCAGGAGAAAGCCATGGGACTCAGGACTTTGAAGAGAGATAAGAAAACACTGCAGATATATGTGCCCAGCTCAAATTTCATAAATGGCGTTTATAACCACTTTAAAGCCCAACTTGAACTTGGAAATGTATCCCTTGCAGTTGGGCTCTGCCCAGCTGCTGAAACATGTCACAGCGCTAAGGCAGGTTAAAAAAAGGTATTTAAACTGATTTTTTACAGCAGGTAGAAGGTGAGAGGGAATGTTTTTGGATTATTTATAGTTAGCCATTACTACCATTGTAATGAGAGTGTAACCCTTGCAATGTGGGGGGGCCCCACTAAAACGTATATATAGAAAAAAAATCAGCGTATATTTAAGTACATTGTCCACTTTAATATATCACTAAAGGGCAAGCTCATTCATGTTTCATAATTTTGGCTTTAAATTCTTTAGAAACAATCATTATTGTTAATTTTTTTATTGTTGTCTGCTGATTAAGCCCCTAGTTTTTTTCAGCCAAGGTAAAATAAGACATTTCCCGCGCCTGCAGACTAATCTCTGACAAGCTGTCAATCAGACGGAGAGCGATGTACAAATTACACGCCTGCTAATTCAGTCAATATCTCATTAATCACTCTGCCCCTTCTTCTAATGTCAGGCTTCTTCTGGGATTGTAATGTTTATTTAATTTGTTCAGCCCGACAAATACTCTGGATAGTATGTTTGATAATTGCCTTTTTACGCTGTTTAGCTTATTTCATGTATTGTAAAACCCTTTGCTCGTTGGTCTTGCATTCGTGTGTATCAGCCACCACTATCAACTTACAAGCTGCAGCAGCTGGAAGATATACCTAAAAATGATAGATTGGCATTATCTATTTTTCTACACTCTGCAATATGTGGATGACATATGTATAAAAGAATTTCAGCCCTGTTATGCCGCATACACACGATCGGAATTTCCATCAGAAAAAACTTGGATTGGTTTTTCCGACGGAATTCCGCTCAAGCTTGCCTTGCATACACACGGTCACACAAAAGTTCTCTTAACTTTCGACAGTCAAGAATGCGTTGACGTACAACACTACGATGAGCTGAGAAAATTAAGTTCAATGCTTTCGAGCATGATTCAAATTGTTTCCGAGCATGTGTGATTTTTTGCACACCCGAATTGCATACAGATAGGAACTTTTCCCGACCGAAAAATAGAGAATCTGCTCTCAATCTTTTGCTGGCTGGCATTCTGCCAGCAAAAGACCAATGGAGCATACACTCAGTCGCATTTTCTGACAAAAAGCTCTCATCAGAGTTTTGCTGGCAGCATTTCTGATCGCGTGTACGCGGCATAAGACTGTATACTTCTGTAGGCGAAAAAACTAAATATTTCCACCACAAGGTGGCAGTGTATTACCCTCATTTTCCATAATTTATTTGAAATAGGCTAAAATAAATTGATTGTAAGAAGAAAAAAAAAAAATCTTCATTCTATTTTTATTATATCTGCACTGACTATACACAAGTGGATCAAAAAGAAAGCTCAAATCACTTTGATCATGAAATTGAAACAGTGAGTACTCATTATCAAAATAGCAGGAAGCTTTCAAATGTTATTACTGACATGGATTATTTTACAGAAAAAATAATTCATATAAAAATAGCTATAGTAACACAGCAACCTAATAATAATAATTGTCAGATTACTTGTTGGACATGGTTTTGTCTACATATCAGTATGGCTGGGAGGTGTGTGGTCAGTGACCAGCCTCTCTTTTGCTTTGGTCAGTGTTGGCCACACTTCACAGCTGGGTGATGTGGTCCAACGTTATAGTTAATTCTTTGGGCAGAGCTACCCTGTAAAACAGTGGTTCTCAACTCCAGTCCTCAGGACCCACCAACAGGCCAGATTTTAATTATTACCTTGGAGAGATGCAGACTACAATACTGCAATCACTGAGCAGCAAATGATAACACCTGTGATGTATTTCAGTTATCTTGCAAACCTGGCCTGTTAGTGGGTCCTGAGGACAGGAGTTGAGAACCACTGCTGTAAAAGAACATTTTATACTTACCTTTCTAGCGGGTGGTGAGTTGCCTTCCCAACCCTTACCCTAATGCTAAGTTAAGCCATTAACACTTAAACTTAACCCTTTGATAGACCTTAAAAGATAACCCTTAAGCCTTGTACACACGGTACGATTGTTGGCCAACCGAGCGGCTGATTTTTGTCAAAAGGGCGTGTGCCAGGATCTTGTCTTGCATACTAACGGTTCACAATTGTCGTGCCACAAAAACGAACATACATACTGACATACTCTGAGGAATTTCAGCTCTTGAGCACCACCCTTTGGGCCCCTTCTGCTAATTTTGATTTTGGTGAACATTGATTCTGAGCATGCATGTTTGTACATTCGACTTTTGTGTGACAGATTTGTGTACTGACCATACGGAAATCTGACGTCAAACTGTTGTCTGCCGAAAATTTACTAGCCTGCCATCCAACATTTGTTGGCTTTAACCACTTCAGCCCCGGAAGGATTTACCCCCTTCCTGACTAGAGCACTTTTTGCGATTCGGCACTGCGTTGGTTTAACTGACAATTGCGCAGTCGTGTGACATTGCACCCATGCGCCGTAGACATCGGTGTTTGTCTTTTGGAAATATCTCCTAAACTATGTAGGTTTAGGAGATATTTCTTACACCTACAGGTAAACCTTAATCTAGGCTTACCTCTAGGTAAAAGTGGTCTGTAAGGTTTTACAACCACTTTAAAGTAACATTAAGCTCTGGTTTAAAAAATTTGATTCACGTATGTACTCCTATGCTGAAAAGTCCCATCTATTGCTCTCAGCTTATTTCAAAGCTCCAAATTCCCCTTTCCTGGCACCAACATGGCAGAAGACATGTGGTAGTATGCTGCCATTATTGGTGCCAGGAAAGGAAAATTATAGGAAAGTATTTGATACAATTTTCTGTTTTTAGCTGCTGTGATCTGACTTCCTGTTACAGGGTAGCTACATTTGTTCTCCATGGTCCCACTGTATGTAAAAACGTAGCCAACCTCTCTTTCAGGCCCCCATAGACCAGGGAAGATGACATTTTTAGTGTGCATAGAGCAGTGATCACAACTAACATGCACTGCGCTCAAACATCAAACAGAAGTGAGGGGGGAATTGAGAAGTTCATGAACTCACAGAGGACATTACAAGGAGGCAGAAAAACACAGTAAGAGACAACTTCATGAAAAGTAGATTTCAGGACCATTATGTAGTGATTGTGTAGGGACAAGGCTGGCCCAAGACATTGTGCTGCCTGGGTCCAAGAATGAAACTCTGCCCCCCCAAAAAAAAAATCACACCTATCCAGCAAAGAGACATTTCCTTAAAGCAAGGAGATGTTTCCATAAAGCAAAGAGAAAAGAGACATCCCCAAATAGTAAAGAGGCAGCCCAGTCCAGATGAGACATCCCCATATATTCAGCAAGGAGACATTTCCATAAATTCAGCAAAGGGACATTACCATAAAGCAAAGAGACATCCCCATATAGTAAAGGGACAGCCCAATCCAGCAAAGAGACATCCCCATATATTCAGTAAAGCGACATCCCCATATATTCAGCAAAGAGACATGCCCCCCTCCAGCAAAGAAACATGCCCCCTCCAGCAAAGAGACATACCCACTCCAGCAAAGAGACATCCTCATTCCAGCAAAGAGACATGCCCCCTCCAGCAAAGAGACATACCCACTCCAGCAAAGAGACATCCTCAGTCCAGCAAAGAGACATGCCCCCTCCAGCAAAGAGACATGCCCCCCTCCAGCAAAGAGACATACCCCCTCCAGCAAAGAGACATGCCCAATCCAACAAAGAGACATGCCCAATCCAACAAAGAGACATGCCTCCTCCAGCAAAGAGACATGCCTCCTCCAGCAAAGAGACATCCTCAGTCCAGCACAGAGACATGCCCCCTCCAGCAAAGAGACATACCCCCTCCAGCAAAGAGACATGCCCCCTCCAGCAAAGAGACATACCCCCTCCAGCAAATAGGCATGCCCAAAAACATCAGCTCAGCTCACAGGTATATGAATTTTGCAACACCACAAAAGCTCCCCCATTCCTCTTTACCGCCACCGACCAACTACTCTCTGGTCCAGGCTCAGTGATGCAACATGCGGTGATAGCAGCGCTGCAGTGGTGGCGGGTGCTCCTGCTTTTAAAGCCTGTGCTGTTCCAGGACCGGGAGAGCTGCTCTACCCCCCGCCCGCCCCCCAGCAGTACAAGCTGTACTGCTGGGGAGCGGAGCAGGACGGAGCTGGGAAGCGGAGCATGACGCAAGGATGACACTGCACGCTAGAAAGAGGAAGCCTCGGGTCCTCTGGCAGTGTGTCCCTGCTGCAGCCCCTCTTAAAGTGCTGCCTGAGTCCCATGGACCCAACGAGACCCATGGTAGGTCTGGCCCTGTGTAAGGATGATTTTTGGAGAATAAGGATATTGTATAATGCCACTTTACTAAAGAAAATAGAAGAAGGAGGGAGAGAAGCAGTGGGTGGTCCTTGTACCTCCAAATCACAACACATAGGGGTCCAAGGGAGGCAGCTGTGACTTAGTTCTTGCCAAGATGTCCAGACATCACTCTCCAGGCACCTTACTTATTGGACAGCCACTCCTTTGCTGAGTCTAACCACATGCCCGACTTAGGACTACTCTCCAAAGAGAAGGTTATGTGGGGAAGCGCAGCATGGTGCAGTGACAGTAAACACTCAGAGTCCAGTCGCAGGGAACAGAACTTGTATTAAAGTTAAAGTTTGCAATTCACAGCAAGCCTGGGGAAGAGGCACCTGGCCGAGAACACTCACAGGATATGACAGCATTGTGTACTTTAGTAGAGCAGGTCTCAGATGTGCCGACAGCATCTGTTTCGAGGGGAGGAATGCGGCCTGGCCGGTCCGTACCCAAATGGGGAGACTTCCAGAAAAGGTGGCATATCCCTATCCTTTCCCTACTAGTCAGGAACCTCTCCCTACTGCTGTTCACTGTCCCTGACAGACTAGTAACCTGTCCCTACACTACCCATATGCTAAAAGTGGGCCGAGCCTGGGAGTCAGGATCTTTAATAGACTCTGCCTGACCCAAGATGGCCACCAGAGTCACATGGTGCAACAGCATCCAACCAGAAAACTTCCCCAGTGACCCAGGGAACCATAGCAGTACCATATTCTTCTTGACTTCCTCTGCCTTTGCAATGCCGCTGCAGTTGAGTGCCACCTGCAGTGAAAACAGTAGACTGCATCTGCCTACACACCCTTGCCAAACTTTGTCAAACAGGGACTCACCTCAGCAGAAGCTAATTGGTCTAAAATTTGGTTCTAAAAAAATCTTGCTATATAATTGACTGAGTCAGGACTGCTTTCTTTAATCAAAACTGGAGTTTCACTTTAAAGCTGAAATCCAGGCAGATATAAAACATATGAAAATGAATGCAGCTTCGTATTCATTACTACATCATTAATATATTTTTTTAATGCAAGAGTAAAAGTAAAGCAGTATAAGTAAACTTGGTGTCAGCCTTTTGCAGTCCCTATACATCATAGCTCAAATTTGTGGCAGGGAGAAGCAACACAAGGAGCCAATCAGTTGTGCCGTAGTGCAAGGAACATGCGGATAGTAGGAGAGAGCATTGAGATGAGTTCATTTGTCTGCTGCTTCTTATTTCTCTGTCCATTCCTAGGCTGGGGAAAGGGACATGACCTGTCTTTGTTGGTTAACCACAGCAGAGCAAAATCAAGCCTCTTTCAATGCCAGACAGGGTTATGCTGTGTGTCAGAGCTGTGCAGATCTCAGGACTGGATGGACAGAAATACAAATTCTTTGGCAGCTAAAACAGATCTCTTATATGTATTTTATCTGTGTATTTAGTTGCTTGTCTAGAGTTCCGCTTTAAGATAACAGCCCTGTAAAGCAATCAGAGCCTTCTAACATTTAAATTAATACTTGAGGTCAGCCCCCAGTGGACACATCCTGTTATAATTTGTTTTACATTCAGACTCTGACACACATTTTACACTTTTCTGTAATTAATCTCACCCCAAGCATTACACCGCTGACCTGCACTTTAAGTGCAACGCGTATAGAAAAGAGCGAAGCTTTTCCATGTTTTTCAATTCATCGAGGACACCCATTCACGAATTCCTTGGCACACGTCTAGGAGAGTTTGCCAGAGCTCAGATTAATTACTTAGACGGTTTCTTGCCATTGAGGACAAACAGCGCAATACGCATAATGCTTTCCGGGCTGATTTATGTCAGATCCATTGGTGTTACACCTTTTTATGTGATTTACCGCATGTCTGCAAGTCTGCGACCTATCAGTTAAATTAAATGTGAAAAAGGAAATGGAAAATGCAATATTTTAATTCTTCATAATTTCCCATTACGACAGTCTTGGATGGAGCAGATCTGTTTTATGTTACTTATGTATATTGAAAATGATGCTTGTTACTAGAGTCACGCTCACTTATTCTTCTGCATTAATCCTTCTTTTATGGTTTGTGGTTTCTTTTTTAGCAAAGAGCCCTTAAACTTAAAGTTAAGTCGTTTAAATGTCTAATAAAATAAAACATTTTACCATAATAAACGTGTTAAGGTACTAAAAGGTACGAAGCGTATTCCAGTCTAAAGCGGAATGGTAGGCAGTCCCTGCTGTTATGTGCAAGTATGACCAGGCTGGCCCTATACTCTTAGGGTTCGTTTAGACTTGCAGATGAGGGGCATTAAATAGACGTGGTCGAGACACGTTTCTAGTGGTCCCCAACTGTCCCCTTAAGCTGCCAAGCACAGTCCTGATATTTTCCTCTAATGCGTTTGGCAGGCAGTTTTGCCGGCAAATTCTACCTATTCAACAGGTCGCAACGTGTTGATGCACCATTTATGGAGTTAAAACAGGCAGTGAAAAGGCATCATATTAGACATGTGCAGAACAAAAAAGTTTGTTTTGTTTCGATTCGGTATTTACATGAATTTGTTTAGTTGCATCGTTTTGTTTGTTTTTGGAATTCGTTTTGTTTATTCAAATTCAAATCGATTTGAATTTTCCGAATTCAGAAAATTAAAATCAATCCAAATTATATTTTAATTGCATTAAAATTTGAATCGAATTCCATCCGACTTGCATTCGAATCTAATTCTATTCTAAATCAAATTTATTCTATTCAAAATTCAAATTTTGGAAGATCATTATATTCTTTCTGTTCTATTCAATTCTTTTATTTTCTGTTCTATTCTTTTCTTTTTTATTATATTATATTCTTTTATATTATATTCAAATTAAAATGTATTCTATTTGAAATTCAAGTTTCGGAAAACAGTTATATTGTTATCTGCTTTCAATTCTATTCTTTTCTTTTATTTATTCTATTCTATTCTTTTTTATTCTATTCTTTTCTATTCTATTCAAATTTCAATTTAGTCTATTCAAATTTCAGAAGAAGGTTATATTCTTTCTATTTTATTCTATTATATTCTTTTTTTTCTTTTCTATTCTTTTCTAGTGTATTCAAATTTCAATTTATTCTATTTGAAATTAGAATTTTCAAAGATAGACATATTCTTTCTTTTGTATTCTATTTTTTAGTCTATTCTATTCCTTTATTTTCTATTCTTTTATTCTGTAATATGTTCTGTTTTACTCTATTCTATTCTATTCTTTTATTTTCTATTCTATTCTATTCTATTCCTTTATTTTCTATTCTATTTTATACTCTTCGGAAATTCAAATCCGAATTCGATTCAAAAACTATTCGAATTCGAATCTTGTCCAAAATTTTGTTTCATTATTTTGGATTCGTTTAAATTCGTTACTATTGTAATTCGGAAATTCGGATACATCAGAATTTCAGATTAACAGGAAATTTGCCTGATTTTCAATTCAGAAAGAAACAAACTGCACATGTCTACATTATATTGCCTTCTCACCCCCTGTCAAAAGTCTTTGAAAAGTAATATGAATGCAGGTCGTTTTTCAGATTTGTGCCAATTAAGCCACACATTTAAACGTTAGCCTTCATTTTCTCTAGTTTATAACTTGATTCTATCAATCCCCTCATGTTCAACAGCATCAATAGAGGCATCTGCAACTGACAGCTATTGTATTCTGACAGCCAGAGCCTGCAGCTGTCAGAAAACCCAAACACTGCCTGCATCTAATTGGATGCAGGCGCTGTTTAGCTGGCAATTTCCCACCAAGCTGATTTTCAGATCAAAGGATGTTGGGTGAAGTGGTAGCAAAAGAGCCACCCAGGGCTTGAATTTTGGACAGTTCATCAGAAACCAGTTAAAACTTGCTCTGTGTATGGCCGTCCTAAGGGATGATTCACACTAGAACGTGGTGCAGTAAAGCATTCAAAATGCACTGCCTTTGCAATCTGCTGTGGGTGCCAAAACATTGTTAATTGCACCCAAATGCACTGCACTTGTACCATGCGATTTGGTGTTGCATGTTTTTCAAAAGTAGTGCATGCACTACTTTTTGTGCGTTCCAATGTAATTTGCAGCCTATTTAAATGAATGGGCTGCCAAATCGCATTGCAGGGGAATGCACAGGAATCCCGCAGGAACGAAGATCGCGTTCCTGTTCAATTCTGGTGTGAACCGGCCCTTACAAATACACTTTGTTACTAAAAGTCTTGGGACACCTGCCTTTACACACACATGAACTTTAATGGCATCCCAGTCTTAGTCTGTAGGGTTCAATATTGAGTGGGCCCACCCTTTGCAGCTATAACAGCTTCAACTCTTCTGGGAAGGTTGTCCTTAAGGTTTAGGAGTGTGTCTATGGGAATGTTTGACCATTCTTCCAGAAGCGCATTTGTGAGGTTGGGCACTGATGTGGATGAGAAGGCCTGGATCGCAGCCTCCACTCCATTTCATCCCAAAGGTGTTGTATCGGGTTGAGGTCAGGACTCTGTAGGCCAGTCATATTCCTCCACCCCAAACTCGCTCATCCATGTCTTTATGGACCTTGCTTTGCGCACTGGCATGCAGTCATATTCGAACAGGAAGGGGCCATCCTCAAACTGTTCCCACAAAGTTGAGAGCATGAAATTGTCCAAAATGTCTTGGTATGCTGACGCCTTAAGACTTCCTTCACTGGAACTAAGGGGCCAAGCCCAACCCCTGAAAAACAACCCCACACCATAATCCCCCCTCCACCAAATGATTTGGGCCAGTGTACAAAGCAAGGTCCATAAAGACATGGATGAGCAAGTTTGGGGTGGAGGAACTTGACTGACCTGCACAGAGTCCAGACCTCAACCCTATAGCACACCTTTAGGATGAATTAGAGCAAAGACTACGAGCCAGGCCTTCTTGTCCACATTATTGCCTGACCTCACAAATGCGCTTCTGGAAGAATGGTCAAACATTTCCATAGACACACTCCTAAACCTTGTGGGCAGCCTTTCCAGAGGAGTTGAAGCTGTTATAGCTGCAAAGGCTGGGCCAACTCAATATTGAACCCTACGGACTAAGACTGGGATGCCACTAAAGTTCATGTGCGTGTAAAGGCAGACGTCCTAATACTTTTGGTAATATAGTGTATGTCCAAGAGTCAAGTAAAGTCAAGAGATGCTGGACCAAGGATTTGGAAAGGCGAGTAAAACTTAATGAGTGAACCAATACATTACTGAGCCTACACTAGGGAATCCTAATGAAATCAACAAAAAGAGTGCCAGACAGTCATCTTAAGAGTCAATAAATGCTTTATTGTCATAATTGTAAAATTCAGACCACAGAAAGATGAACGTTTATCTTCTTGTGGTCTGAACTTTATTGACAATAAAACATTTATGGGCTCTTAAGATGACTGACTGGCACTCTCTTTTTAATTTGATTTAGTTTTACACATAATGGCAGACTTACCTTTGTCTCTTCTCTTCTCCTGACAACTTTGTGATCTCGGTTGCTGCTTCATTATTATTATTATTATTAACAATTTATATAGCGCCAACAGTTTACGCAGCACTTTCCAATGTAGAGGGGGGACAGCACAATTACAGTACAGTTCAATACAGAAGGGACAGGAGGGCCCTGCTCGTAGAGTTTACATTCTAAAAGGAGGGGTTGATGGTACAAAAGGTAATAGATGCGGGGAATGATTTGATGAGGTTGTTAGATGGGTGTGGGATAGGCTTTCCTGAATAAGCAAGTTTTCAGGGATCTCCTAAAGGTGGACAGGTTAGGGGCTGATCGGATATACAGGGGCAGGGAATTCCAGAGGATGGGAGAGGCCCTGGAGAAGTCTTGAAGACGAGCATGAGAGGAGGTAACAAGGGAGCTAGAGAGCAAGGGGTCCTGGGAGGAGCGGAGGGGGCGATTTGGGCGATATCTGCAGATGAGGCTGGTGATGTAGCTGGCGGCGATGTTGTGGATGGCCTTGTATGTTGTGGTTAGAATTTTGAATTTTATATGGTGGGGTAGGGGAAGCCAGTGAAGGGACTGGCAGAGAGGAGCAGCAGTCACGGATCGGTTAGTGAGGTGTATTGGTCTAGCAGCAGCATTCATAATAGACTGAAGGGAGGATAGCCTGCGTAAGGGTAGGCCATTAAGGAGAGAGTTGCAGTAGTCAAGGTGGGAAATAATCAAGGATTGAATAAGTTGCTTTGTGGTGTCATTAGTCAGTAAGGGTCGAATTCCGGAGATGTTGTGGAGGTTAAAGTGGCAGGATTTAGCCAGGGATGTGGGGCCTGAAGGAAAGGTCAGAGTCAAGGATAACACCCAGCACCCTGGCATGTGTGGAGGGACCAATGGTTGTGCTGTTGATCTTAATGGTAAAGTCATGGGCTGGATTGAGTTTGAGAAAGTGGTGTGACATCCATACCGAGATGTCATTCAGTAAGTTTGAGATCCATGAGGAGATCAAGGGGGTGAGTTGAGGAGTGGAGAGATAGATCTGGGTGGCATCGGTGTAGAGGTTGTATTGGAAGCCATAGAAGGTTATCAACTGGCCCAGAGAACAGGTATAGAGCGAGAATAGGAGGGGCCCAAGGACAGAGCCTTGGGGTACACCAACAGAGAGAGGTAGAGGAGATGGAGTTGTAAGTGACACTGAAAGTGCACTGAGATAGGTAGGAGTAGAACCAGGATAAAGAAGATTCACAGAGGCCAAGGGAGTGTAGTTTGATGAGGAGGAGCAGGTGGTCAACTGTGCCGAAGGCAGCAGAGAGGTCTAAGAGTATGAGTATGGAGTAATGGCCATTGGTTTTAGCAGTTAGTAGGTCATTGGTGAGTTTTAGTAGTTCAGTTTCAGTAGAAAGTTGTGGACGGAAGCCAGGCTGTAGGGGGTCGAGAAGGTTGTTGTCCGTGAGGTAGCGACTCATTTGGTCATGGACAGGGCGTTCGATGAGCTTGGAGGCAAATGGGAGGGGTGGGGTCTAGTGAGGGTTTTTTTAAGTATGGGGTAATCAGTGCATGTTTGAGCAGGGAAGGAAAGGTGCCGGAGGAGAGGGAGAGGTTGAAGATGTGGGTTAGGGAGTTTAGGATAGAGTGGGAAGGTGGTAAATGTGAAAATGTGAGGGAACAGGGTCCAGGGGACAGGTGGTGAGGGGGGCTATGGAGAGGAGTTTATCAACTTCATCGGTGGTAACTGGGCAGAAGGAGGAGAGTATTGAGTGTGGTGTTGGACCTGATGTGTTGGGTAGGGGAGGACGTTATATGTTGGATATTTCCTTGTGAATGGTGTCGATTTTGCTTTTGAAATGGTTGGCAATCTGTTGAGTGGTAAACAAGTTGGTGGGTGGGGGCAGTGGGGGGAGAAGTAAGGAATTAAGGGTAGAAAAGAGTTGAACAGGTTTGGATGAGATGGTTTTGATGAGAGTGTTGTAGTAGGTTTATTTAGCAGTGTGGAGGCAGGAGTTGTATTTGAGAAGGGTAGATTTGTAGAGGGTAAAGTCTTGCAGGGACTTAGATTTACGCCATGCTCACTCAAGAGCACGGGTGCGTCTCTTGAGACTTCTGGTGTCATCTGTTTGCCAGGGTTGTGGCAGATGGGGCCTGGTTCTGCGTGTAGAAAGAGGAGCAATTACGTCTAGGGAGGATGACAGCGTGTTGTTGTAGATGGAAGTGGTTAGGTCTGGGCAGGACAGGGGTGCAATTTTGTGGTAAAGGCCATCAGTAGGAGAATGAAGAAGGCAAGGGTTGAGGTTGTGAAGGTTTCTGTGGGTAGTGGTTTGTGGGTTGGCAGCATGGGAGGTAGGAGACGAGGAGAGGATGAAACGGATAAGGTTGTGATCAGAGAGAGGAAAAGGGGTGTTAGAGAGGTTGCAGGGAGTGCAGCGATGGGAGAATACAAGGTCGAGAGTATTGCCGTTGGAATGAGTTGTGGTTTGTGTCCATTGTGTTAGGTTAAAAGAGGAGGTTAGGTTGAGCAGTTGAGAAGTGGTTGCACTATTAACATTGATTGGAATGTTAAAGTCACCTAGGATGATGGCAGGTACTTCAGAGGAGAGAAAGTAGGGTAGCCATGCAGAGAAGTCATCCAGAAAGCGTGACACTGGTCCAGGAGGCCGATAAATGACTGCAACCCTCAGACAAGCTGGAGAGAAAAGACAAATCCTGTGCACTTCGAAAGAGCAGGGGGAAAGAGAGAGAGGTGTGGGAAGAACCTGGAAGGTGCATTGTGGGGAGAGGAGAAGTCCAACACCACCTTCTGTTCGTCCACTGGGTATGGTGGAGTGAGTCCAGAGGAGGCCACTGTGGGACAGGGCAGCTGGAGAGGTAGTGTTGAATTCCTGGAGCCAGGTTTCGGTAATAGCAAATACATTAAGGGATTTGGAGAGGAAAAGGTCATTGACAGAAGCTAGTTTGTTGAAGACCGAGCGGGCATTCCAGAGGGCACATGAAAGAGGGGGGCTGACTTGAGGAATCAGGGGAATTGGGGTGAGAAGGTGGGCATAACGACTACTGTTGGAGAAGGTAGACAGCCAATTTTGGGGGTGGGAATTGGGTGTGGGAGGGCCGGGGTTTTGGTGCGATGTCCCCAGACATTAGGAGTAGTAGGAAGGTGAGGGTGGTAAGGCAGGAGTGGGATTTACAGGAGGGCAGTGTAGTGGAAGTGGTGATACTGTGTGGGCTTAGAATGAGCAGGAGGTGATAAGTGCAGTAATATTGAGTGGACAGAAGAGAGGGAGATATGTAAAGGTTGGGGGTTGGGGGGGGGTAAAGACATGAGAGTTTGAGGAGAGAGGACGTTATAGCAAAGATTAGTGTGAGCATGATGGAGGGTGGGGAGATGGGAATAGAAGGAAGACTGAGGAAAGTTAGAGGATGAAGGGAAACTTTGTGTAAAATAGGTGTGGAACACTAATGTCTGTACTTACTTTTTTGTAGCAGTGCCTTAGTGGAAGTGCCCGTGTACAAGGGCCAAACACTTGTCGCCGGAGTGACACTTTGTGCAAGGAGTGTCCAGCCCAAACCCTCACCAGCCATCCCAAGAAATGAACTACATTTATACAGAGATGGTGTGGGGGGAAGATTCACAATTATTTAATTAGGAGCGGATAAAACCAGGCTTGTGGGTGGGTGGGGTTTACAACTGGCCTGGACAGAATGCAATGCAAGAGGGGGCAACAGGATAAGGTTAAATGTTTGATCTTCTTGTCCAAGGCAGCATAATACAAAATAAGTGACACTTTCAAAAATAAACAAGCAAGTATAGACAGCAGATTTAAATTCTTAGTAAGGCAGAATTAGAGTTCAGTTAGGCAATGTAATCCAGTGTATAAGAGGAGTGGAGTCTTTGCAGTTACCAGAGGGTATGAAGAGTCAGGTGGGAAATCGCAGACAGGTAGAGTGGCTTTGTGTTGCAGGGATTTTCTATGCAGTTACCTGAAAGTAGAGCAGAGAAGGCATGGTCTTGTTGTTAGAGGAAGTGCTCGTGTACAAGTGCCAAACACTTGTCGCTGAAGTGACACTTTGCACAAGGAGTGGCCAGCCCAAACCCTCGCCAACCATCCCAAGAAATGAACTACATTTATACAGAGATGGTGTGGGGGGAAGATAGCTTCATCCCTCTCTTCCCCACTGCTACCTTTTTCTTCACTTCTTCTGCTCTCTTCAGCCACTGGTAAGCCACTTATGATATAACTTTTGTGCCCTGGAGTTACATAGTCCCGGAACTCTGTTCATCTTCCTCTGCTTTATCCAAAGCTAAAAAACTTTTTTGGCTGGAGTTAGGCCCCTTTCACACGGGACGGACCCCGCCAGCGGATCCAGTTGCTCAGCAGGGGATTTCTCTGCTGATCCCCGCTGAGCAAGCGGATGATAGGTCCGTGTAGAGCGGACACTGCCCCCTGTCATTCTACCTGTCAGACGGATGGGGAACGGATCAGATGGGGAAAGTGGACAGAATCAGGTTGGATGTCGGAGGGTGTCAGCGGCATCCATCGCTCCATAGAGAGCAAAGGAGGTTCTGATCGAGTCCACTTGAAAAACGGACAGGCTGATTCAATTGAAACAGTCGTGTGAAAGGGGTCTAAGTCAGGCCATACATGGGTCGAATTCCAAATGATTTTTCTTTCGAAAATTAGAAAATTTGTGTATTTTGTGATCCTATAGTGCCGCCATTGATTCTGAAAATCGACCAACCAAAGCCTTCAATTTTACTTCATGTTGATGCAGAAAATAATTTTCGTGGCAGGGAATCTTCTTTTTTTTCCAGGTCACAGCTCATGCCTTTTTTTTTTTCGATTATATTTCTCGCATGATTCTCCCATCATTGATTAGAAATTTGTTTGTTTTTCAAAACATTTCCAACATGGCCAAAACATTTCGAACACTCAAATTCAAGGGTCACACGAAAACCGGTTATTGCTGCGACCCACAAAATTAGAACGAAAATACTTAGTTACGATTTTCTAAAGAAAATTATTTCAGAATTCAACTCATGTATGGCCGGCTTTAGTCTTTACTTGAACTAGAGCTGCACGATTCTGGCCAAAATGAGAATCACAATTTTTTTGCTTAGAATAAAAAGATCACAATTCTCTCACAATTCTCGCAACGTAAAATCTTTCACATTATACAAAAAAAATTGGGCTAATTTTACTGGTTAGTTTTTTTTTTTTATTCATTAAAGTCATTTTTTTCCAAAAAAATTTCATTTGAAAGACTGCTGCGCAAATACAGTGTGATATAAAATATTGCAACAACCACCATTTTATTCTCTAGGGTCTCTACTAAAAAAATATATATAATGTTTGGGGATTCTAAGTAATTTTCTAGCAAAAAAAAATGATTTTAACTTGAAACCAACAAATGTCATAAAAAGATTTAGTGTTTAAGTGGTTAAACTTTCCTCACTTACACAAGAAGTCTATTCCATTGACAAATTGTTACAATGTTTATACTTAGTTCCACTGCTAAAGAATGTTGTGATGCTTGGCTGACTGCCCGTTTTTTTTTCTTCCTTTTTTTTGAAGGCTGTGGCTTCAGAAGAGCAGAGAGAATTCTTTCCATAGCAAGAATCGTGAAACACTTTTGTCAAGATCGCAACGGGGAAAAAAAATTGCGATAACTATTCTTGACGATTAATTGTGCAGCTCTAATTTGAACTGTGTGAGACTTTATCAGGGCAAGGAGCTGATTTTCTGATGAGACTGGCCATCTGCTGGTGATTGCTAAAATGCAAGAGTGATGTATATGGCCACTTTCACACTGGAGCCTCCGCTAAGCTGAATCTGCTTGCTCAGCAGGGATCCCTCCGCTGATCCCTGCTGAGCAGGTGGAAGACAGGATCGTTACTGCTCCACTATGCAGAGCAGACTCGGACACAGTCCCACTCTCCTCTATGGGGCAATCGGATGGAAACAGCATAGTTGCCAACAGTCCCGATTTTCCCGCGACAATCCCGATTTTGGGACCCTCGTCCCGATTGGAAGCTGTCCTGAATCGGGATTTCCATCAGGAAAATCGAGAATGTTGTTTTTTTAATTTTTGGAGCAGCTGGCTCCAGCAAAATGGCCGCCGCAAGATCTTCCCCCTAGTGTTCAGTGGAGAGAGAAAGGGGGCTTGATCCGTGCACGGGTCGGCCCCTCCCCTCTCCACTGAACACACGGCGCCGGTGTCTTGCCGAGAAAGTTCCCCAGCTATTCAGCTCGGCTATTTCCGCCGGCTCGTACTGCGCAAGCGCTGCACCTGCGCAGTACAGGGGGGTCCTTACTTGCCGAGGGGGACTTTCTCGGCAGAACACTGGCCGCTCCTGGACGTGTGGTGGGGGGCGTTATGGGAGGGGAGGGTCTGCACTGGCACTGGCACTGATGGAGGGGGTGGTCTGCACTGAGGGGGGTCTGCACTAATGGGGGGGTCTGCACTAATAGAGGGGGGTCTGCACTAATAGAAGGGGGTCTGCACTGAGGGGGGTCTGCACTAATAAAGGGGGTCTGCACTAATAGAGGGGGGTCTGCACTAATAGAGGGGGGTCTGCACTGAGGGGGTTCTGCACTAATAGAAGGGGGCTGCACTGAGGGGGGTCTGCACTAATAGAGGGGGGCTGCACTGAGGGGGGCTGCACTAATAGAGGGGGGTCTGCACTAATAGAGGGGGAGGCTGCACTGAGGGGGGTCTGCACTAATAGAGGGGGGCTGCACTGAGGGGGGTCTGCACTAATAGAGGGGGGTCTGCAATGAGGGGGTCTGCACTGATGGAGGGGGGTCTGCACTGATGGAGGGGGGTCTGCACTGAGGGGGTCTGTACTGATGGAGGGGGGTCTGCACTGAGGGGGTCTATACTGACTCTGCTGGGGGGCACCTGATGCGAGGACAGACTCTGCTGGGGGCACCTAATGCAAGGAGGGACTCTGCTGGGGGCACCTGATATGAGGACAGACTCTGCTGGGGACACCTGATGCAAGGACAGACTCTGCTGGGGACCCCTGATGCGTAAACCACGCCCATTTTTGCCACAGCGCGCTTCTCGCGCCGCACTTGTATTTTTTATTGCTAAGCCACGCCTAAAAATGAATGCCCCGTCCCCTAGTTATTGTACAGCTCCGCCTACAGCCAAAAAAGTGTCCCACATCTTTTTTTTTGCAATGTTGGCAACTATGAAATAGACCCCTGTCCATTTCCATCTGATGTCATCCGATCTGATCCGCTGGGCGGATGGGGCGGATGGGGAATAGGACCACCATCTGACAGGATCGGATGGTGGTGGGTATCAGCAGATTTGTCCCCTAAAATCCACCTCTCCATAGAAGACAGTGGAGGGTCCAATCAGGTCCACCTGAAAAACTAACAGGCAGACCCGATCGAACACCTCGTGTGAAAGGGGCCTATTATCTCATATTGATTAGAGTCAAAGAGGCCTTATTGCCGGTTTGTTAATTTCATCAACAATATGGACATTTAACTTCTTGAATGCATGTTATTTACCTGTAAAAGCCACCCTTGTGTAGAAATCTAAAAGCCCAAGACTGCTGCTGGGTGTCGCCATCTTGGATTATGTCAACAGTCCCAGTAGACTCAGAGCTATTACTCAAGTGACACTCTATAGCAGGGGTCTTCAAACTATGGCCCTCCAGTTGTTCAGGAACTACAATTTCCATCATGCTTAGTCATGTCTGTAAATGTCAACTTTTTACAATGCCTCATGTGTAGTAGCTGAAGGGCCGTAGTTTGGAGATTCCTGCTCTATAGTATTGCCCTTTACCCCCCCCCCCCCCCCAACAGCATATAAAAAGTTATGAAGATGAAGTCCAAGTTTGGGGTGATGCAGGGTTCACCCCCAACTCTAGCTCTTTGTTCTTTGGCGAATGGGCAATCTAAATGGCCTGTTCACCTGCCTCCTGCACCAAACCTCTGGCTGTGCAGGAAGTCATTCACTAATGGCAGTAGTACTACCAACACTAATGAATGACAGCTTCCCACTCAGGGTTGCGGGTGCTAGGATGCCAGAGGCTGCAGCCATACTAATAACCAATGACACATCCATTCAGCTGAATGTAAACAGTGGGACTGGGGATGCTACCTGACCAAATATGGCCATCTCACTGGGGATGTGTCATTGGTTATAAACATACAATGCAGCGCGAGTTCAGTGACCTACATCAAACATAAATTATCTAATGTAAATAAGTCCATATAAAAAGGTGAAACGGATGGCAGTGACCAAATTTCCTGGCCAGCCAGGTTGCATGCTCAGATAAGGCCTGGTTTCATTTTGGGGTGGGGGGGACAAACTGTTTTTTCTTTTTGTTTGGTGTGTGGTATCCTATTAAAATGCATTTGTCTCCTGGATAAGGTATAGATGATGTTGAAAGGAATCCCCAGCTGCTTGCTTACAAACAGAAGGAAGCAACAGGGAAAAGCTATTTACTGACAATTTAAATGGCAATTTTTAAATTGTAAATGTTGCAGCTTTAGGGCATCTCTCAAAGATTATTATTTGAAGAAATTGTGCATGTTTAAAGTGGAAGTTCAGGCAAAACCTAACTAACGCTAAACTTGATCTCTGCCACATTCTAAACCTAATCTATCTAACCCTGTAAAGAAAAACAATCACTATATTTACTTGTTCTGCACCTGATCCTGTCCAGTCCCAGCATCAGCTGTCAGTGGTGGCTTCAGTGTGGAGGTGGGTGCAGGAGAGGCAACAATGGAAGCCCCATCGTAAGCCTATGGGTGACGTCACTTGCCAGGCATTTCACAGCCGTTGTTGGTCTTCTCCTGTACAGAGCTTCCACCGCTGGAAACCATACCGGATTGACTGCAGAATATGTAAGTAAAGAAATTTTTTTCTTTACAGGATTAGATAGATTAGGTTTAGAATGTGGCAGAGAGCAGGTTTAGAGTTAGTTTTTGCCTGGATTTACACTTTAATGTTGTGCTCTAAACCTTTTTAAAAGTGCTGCTGAACGATAATTATAAAAAAAACTTTTTTGCATTGGTACATGTCCCCCTGACAGTGCTGAGCCTCCTATGCCCTGTTCTTGACAATCCCTTGTCTATAGGCTTCATGTACACGGGGCGTTTTTACTATCTCTCCTGAACGACTTAACTTGACAGATAGCAACCAACGTTTAAAATGCAAGATTCATCCCTTATAGTCTTCAGTAGGGTTCGGGCAATGTTCACAATAACATAACCATTTTTAATTGTTCAGGGAATCAAACCCAGGCACATTCGGCTCATCACTAACAGAGTAAATAGGACAATCCTAAAAAGGAGTAAAAGGATGGAGAGGGCTTAGCTACGCAACTGACTCTTCCAAAAGTAGTCAAATATTCTAGCAAATTTTACGTTTTTTTTTTTGTTAGGATGCATAGTCCATAAATGGGTGGGTCTTTCGTCTCCCCATGTGATGGATTTATTTTAGTTAATAAATGTTGGAGGAGAAAATATCTTTGTATGCAGACGATACTATGCTATTTCTCGAAGATGTCTCCTCCTTACTGGCTGCACTGCAAATCATATATGTGTTCAGCTCCACCTCCTACCCTGGGATTAAGGTTATTTGAGACAAGTCTTTCCTGTTTCCCTCGCATCCCTCACATTCCAGCCCTCCAACGAACACTCCTCTGTCCTGGGTCGATAGGTTTAAATATTTAGGAATACACATAGGAGTCTCAATATCTTCTTATTTTGATTCAAATTTACTCCCCTTGCTGAAATCATTCACACATAGATGTACAGCCTTGAGTTCACTTCCACTCACCCCTGTGGGTAGAGTGAACCTAGTTAGAATCATTTTTTCTCCCTAATTTTCTCTACTCGTTTAGGAATTCCCCGGTGCTTCTCCCAGCATCTTTCTTTAGCAAACTTGAAGCTATCATTACGTCCTTTGGTTATGGAAAGTCCCCCGCCTGGCACTAACTACCTTACAACTGCCTGTTACCCAGGGTAGCCTGTCTCTCCCAAACTTTCAGATCTACTATTGTTCTTGTAACAGTGAGGCGGTGGTTTTCTCAACCCTGAGACAACCCAGCAGCAACTCTCAAGGTCGCTATTATGGGCTTATATGCCCATAATTTGATGTTTCGGGGGTGAGATCCACCCTGGAATCACAGGACTGATGCGTACTACCATAGCTGTTTGGCACAGAGCTAGAGTAGTGTACTGTTCCCCAAAAACCTTCTCTCCACAGGTCCCTCCAAGGGGTAACCCGACTCTTCCACACCTGCGAAGTGTACCTGATTCCCAGATATGGGCATGTAGGGGCATAGTGGGTGTGAAACATATAGTGGCTGATGGTAGAATGTGCACATTCTCGGACCTAAAAGCCTCTTATCACCTTCCCAACTGGATGCTCTTTAGATACTTCCAACTAAGGCACGCATACCACCAGCAGTGTCCAACTTCACTCACCCTGGAGTCGGATCCTGTGGAGCGCTTATTAACCATCCAGATCCTAAATGCACCTCTATCCTCGTTAAATCTGCACCTCCTGCACTAGACTTTCCTCAAATGGCAGCAAGATATCCCTGCTCTGACTGAGGAAGATTGAAAAGATTGTCTGTCTTCCTTTGTCACAACCATGGTTTCAGCCAGGGACCATTTTATACAGCTTAAATTCTTACACGGGGTCTACTATACGCCACCTCTCCCTCCTCCTAAGGGTTCTCTCATCCGCAGAGAGATGCATGAAGCCCAAGTGCATGGGTTCATCTTCACAGACCAATCGGTGCCAGGAGGCATGGGAGGTGTGGGAGGCAAGGGTGGGACTGCAAAGTTTGGAGACAAATGTACAGGAGGCTTCCGCAAGTGCTTCTTAAAAGGGAGTCTTTCTCTGAGTCTGGATTCAATGCGGATGGCAAAAGTGATCAACCTCTCCAGCTCAGTGGGTATATCTCGGGCTGCTATCTCCACGAGGGCCTCATTGTTCCAAGCAACCTCTGCTGCCAGAGTACGGAATTCAATGGCGTAATCGGCAACAGTTCTCGTACTCTGTTTGATGGACATGAGGCACTTGGCAGCAGAAGCGGTGTGTGCGGGAACATCAAATACCCATTTAAAAGAAGTCACAAACTCAGGGTAACTCAAGACAACAGGTTTTTGCGTCTCCCATAGAGGATTTGCCCAGGCCAAGGCTCTCTCAGAAAGCAAAGATATCACGAAACCTACTTTTCTTCTGTCTGTGGGAAACGCCTGGGGCAGCATCTCAAAGTATATCTTAACCTGGTTGAGAAACTCTCTGCATTGGACTGGATCGCCCCCAAATTACTATAGAAGCGGAGCAGAACCAGACATACCTCTTATAAAGGTAATACTCGAGGCGGGTGCCTGCACAGAGATTGGAGCAGAAGCAGGGATGGCCTGCAACACAGTTTGTACCGGAGCAGCCACAGTGGGAGATTCCAGGTGAGTCATGCGACTCAGGAGCGTTTGTAACACCATGGCAAACTAATCCATGCGGTGATCCTGGTCATCCAATCTGGAAAAAATATTACCAACAAGTGGATTCACTGCATCTTCTGAATTCATGGCCTTCGCCTACTGTCAGGAACCATGAATCAAACTGAGACAGAAGTACAGCTAAATCACAATAATAATTTAATAATAATAAAAAGGTAAACAGAGAAAACGTAGTTCAGGAAACAGAACAGATAGTTAAACAAGCCAAAACGTCAGGGAGCCAGAGATGAGCGTAGTAGAACAGCAAGCAGGATCTGAAGCCAAAAGCAATGTCAGCCAAGCAAGTCTTTAACATGACCACAGGAGAGCGTCTCTAGAGATGTGACCAAGGCGAAGGCAGAGATCATCTGGCCTGGATGGCTTAAGTAGGCAGGACTGACGAGCAGGATATCATCAACAGGTGAGACACTGTGGAGAGATAGGATCTGGCATTTAGCCGACAGCTGAGCGGCCAGCTTTGAGAAAGAAGGGCTGAGCCCAGCCCTGACATAATGCAGCTGAGAACAGAAGGAATGTGATCATTTATAAAAGAGGGGAAAAAGGTATTTATAATTTTTTTTTTTTATATCTATACACAAATGTTTTGCCTTCCATTTCTATTTCTAAAACATTGCAAGCAAGCATTTTAAAAACTTGAATTTTCTGTGCTTTTACCTGCAAAAGTTTTTAAGTCAAATCCCAAAATAAAAACATAGGAAACCTTCCTACATTTATAGAATCAATTCCCTATAAAGGTAAATTCTGGATTGACAGAGATCCACACAGGACTGTGTGTTAAATGGAGACATCCCCACCATCCAATCATAGGACATTACATCTGTATAGAAGTTATGCACTACCAGGGCTCACCAGGAGGTGTAGCTGCAAGTGAAATGATCCAAGGCTCCTAATAATGCTCCAAAGCTGCAGAAAGGAAAGAACCTTTTGTGAAATTTCATGTAGATTTTCAAATCATAAAAACCCCATGAGCTTCTTTATTATATGAGGTTCAGTTGATGGTGGCCCTTCAGCCATGGGGAACCGAACCATGAAGCTACATGCAACAACATTGATAGGCTCCGCTGGGATTAGTTCCCTGCTTGCTTTACACTGAGGCACGAGACTGAAGAAAAATGCAGGTGACACACACAGCGCTCATTCAATTATTAATGACACTCCGCGTTCTGCTCTCCCTTTGTTTCTGCACAGACACCTTGAGGAATTTTATGCTCAGCTTAGTCACAGATGGGTCAAAATAATTATGCAATAATTAAGGCCACAGCAATGCCAAAGGGAGACCGGCTGTTCATGCAACATGCCAGATTCCCAAAGCCCGAAAAGCAGAATAATATCTTCTAAAATCAGCACAATATTCAAGGCTGTTCATTGAAGAGAAAAAATGATGACGGCTATGCACTCAGCATTCAAGTCTGGGCTTTTTTCTGGGCACAATCATTCAGAATCAGTTCTTTTGTTGTTATAGTGGCCATTTCTTCCAACTTTCTGATATAACAAAGTGGGGTGGGTTTTAGTATAAAAACATTTAGGCCAAAAAAAGATGACAACTTTGGTAATGCAGACCACAAACAATAAGAGCTGCATATGCATTTACTTGCATTAGCGATTTTTTAAACATTTTTAAATCTTTTCATGTATTTTTTTACTAATGCCCCGTACACACGGTCGGATTTTCCGATGGAAAATGTCCGATTGGAGCGTGTTGTCGGAAATTCCGACCGTGTGTGGGCTCCATCGGACATTTTCCATCGGATTTTCCGACACACAAAGTTGGAGAGCAGGAGATAAAATTTTCCGACAACAAAATCCGTTGTCGGAAATTCCGATCGTGTGTACACAAATCCGACGGACAAAGTGCTACGCATGCTCAGAATAAATAAAGAGATGAAAGCTATTGGCCACTGCCCCGTTTATAGTCCCGACGTATGTGTTTTACGTCACCGCGTTTAGAACGATCGGATTTTCCGACAACTTTGTGCGACCGTGTGTAGACAAAACAAGTTTGAGCCAACATCCGTCGGAAAAAATCCTAGGATTTTGTTGTCGGAATGTCCGAACAAAGTCCGACCGTGTGTACGCCCTATAAGTTGTTTTTACATGCATTTGCGTGCATTCATATGTGTTTGCAGTGTGTTTACATGCATTTGCAGTGTGCTCCAGTGCAGAAAAATGCAGCATGCTGTACTTTTCTAAACGCACATGTAGTGAGGTCCCGGGACCCCTAAGGCCTAATGGTGACCTCCAGGGTTAGGGACAGCCAACATCCTTCTATGTTGATTGGGTTAGAAGGCATAGTGGGTGTGATGCAAGGTGGATTCATGGGCGCCAGACACTTCTTGAATGCAAAGAGATTTATTGTCTCTTGAACAGAACTGTGGGAGAGGGTTGGGGCCAGGACACCCTTAAGTAGTTGCAATGTTAATTAGCAGACTCCGAGACTTCTATAGGCAGACAGCCATGCAGGGAAAGGCATCCAGCCAGACGCCACTTCTGCATGAGTAAGATTGCTGTCTCCTATGGCAAACAATCTTGAACAGTTTCTAACAAATGTTGTAATGAACTCCTTCACTGCTTCTACGATCTCCTATTGTAGATCTTCACTCAACTGAGCTCCCAGTCTATCATTTAGACCTATTGATCCACTGCCACTAGATCTCGTGAGCTCTTCCAAGCTTCTCACTGAGTATCTGCCTCAAGTGTCACCCCCGCATCTCTGCTGGGTCCCTAGCTTGGCATTCACAGATATTTTTCAAGCTTCTCCCCTTTGGCCCCCTTGGTCTCTGGCTTGGTGCACAATAATGCTCTACAAGCGTCACTTCCACTGGCTGGGTCTCTGGCTTGACATCGGCTGAAGTTTCCCAATTCTTCACCGTCCGCGGCTGGTGAAAATACTGCTCTGGTACTTGCTTCAGTTACTCACAGTGGCCCCTGGTAATAAGGTGGGTGGCCCCTTAGTGGCGACAGCTTCCCCTCTACGTCCGACCACGACAGGTTCTCCGGCCGCCTGAACCATCACTTCTGGTTGGACTGCAAGCTGCAATCCCAACCCTACACTGCTTTCTTGCTTCTGGATAGGCCCTCAGACAGCCTAGCAGGCAGATGTCCCCGGGATAGGCCTCAGGTCCCTGGCCTAGCAGCCTGGGCAATGCAACACACGTCCACCCAGACAGCCGTCCAGGTGGCACAGAACACTGATCACCTGACCCAACCCAAATAAATAGGCTCTCCCAGCAGGCCAAGGAATCCAAGAAAATCCCTGCCCATTGGCTGAGACACCCCATTCATTCCTAATCTGTCCTTGCAATGCCCTTGTCTTATCTAATGTCACCAGGTACCTGGCCACCTAGTGACAGAGGAGAGAAGTGCAGCAATTCGAGAATTAGGGTGAAATCATTTGACCTCCTAGCAATTGGCCAAGGCAACTGCCGCCTGGCAACTAAATTTAACAGCATCCCTGCCTAACATCAGGGTGCTACATCCATAAAAGCACTGCAATGGTGTAAAACTAGGCTCATTGAAATACATTCATTTGTCTTGCATATGCGTTTGTACTGCATTTATACTTTGATTAAAAATGCACCCGACTGCATCTGGTGTAAACGAGCCCTTAAAGTAGAACTTTAGCCAAAACATTTTTTTTTCATTTTGGATAGAACACGGAAAGGTTATAACCCCTGTCAGATTTTTTTTCGCCATCTGTGTCCTTTTGCAGAGATTTCCCTTCACTTCATGTTCCATAGCTAAACAGGAAGTGGGAAGAAAACCCACAAGGAATTCCTTGGGGACCCCCATGCAGAGGCGGCTCTAGACTTTGTGAGGCCTTAGGCAAAACATAGACATGAGGCCCCACTAACTCCCATAATGGGAAAAATAATATAGGTGATAAAAATTAACTGTATAAATGCATATATTAACAGCCTTAAATCCTACGAACTCACAGTTTCTATAATTTTCTCTGACCAATTATTCTTTATTCAAATATCATTAAACATAGGATATCTCTCATATACACACACACACACACACACAACCACACACACACACACTTACTCATTATCCTCGGTGCTGTCTCTTAAATGTGAAATAAATTTGTCAACAAGGCCAACAGGGCCTAGGCCAACAGGGCCTGGGCCCTGTTGGCCTAGGCCAAGACACAGCACTGAGACAGGGTACAGACCATAAGACAGACAGGGCACTGGGGACAGACAGTGAGACAGACAGGGTACTGGGGACAGACCGTGAGACAGACAGGGTACTGGGGACAGACCGTGAGACAGTGAGGGTACTGGGGACAGACTGTGAGACAGAGAGGGTACTGGGAACAGACCGTGAGACAGAGAGGGTACTGGGGACAGACCGTGAGACAGAGAGGGTACTGGGGACAGACCGTGAGACAGAGAGGGTACTGGGGACAGACCATGAGACAGAGAGGGTACTGGGGACAGACCGTGAGACAGACCGGGTGCTGGGGACAGACTGTGAGACAGATAGGGTACTGGGGACAGACCGTGAGACAGAGAGGGTACTGGGGACAGACCGTGAGACAGAGAGGGTACTGGGGACAGACCGTGAGACAGAGAGGGTACTGGGGACAGACCGTGAGACAGACCGGGTGCTGGGGACAGACCGTGAGACAGACAGGGTACTGGGGACAGACCGTGAGACAGACAGGGTACTGGGGACAGACCGTAAGAAAGACCGGGTGCTGGGGACAGACCGTGAGACAGACAGGGTGCTGGGGACAGACCATAAGACAGACAGGGTACTGGGGACAGACAGGGTACTGGGGACAGACAGGGTACTGGGGATAGACAGGGTACTGGGGACAGACAGGGTACTGGGGATAGACAGGGTACTGGGGACAGACCGTGAGACAGACAGTGTGCTGGGGACAGACCGTGAGACAGACAGGGTGCTGTGGACAGACCATGAGACAGACAGGGTGCTGGGGACAGACCGTGAGACAGAGAGGGTGCTGGAGACAGACCGTGAGACAGACAGGGTGCTGGGGACAGACCGTAAGACAGACAGGGTGCTGGGGACAGACCGTGAGACAGACAGGGTGCTGGGGACAGACCGTGAGACAGACAGGGTGCTGGGGACAGACCGTGAAACAGACAGGGTGCTGGGGGCAGACCGTGAAACAGACAGGGTGCTGGGGACAGACCGTGAAACAGACAGGGTGCTGGGGACAGACCGTGAGACAGACAGGGTGCTGGGGACAGACCGTGAGACAGACAGGGTGCTGTGGACAGACCGTGAGACAGACAGGGTGCTGGGGACAGACCGTGAGACAGAGAGGGTGCTGGAGACAGACCGTGAGACAGACAGGGTGCTGGGGACAGACCGTGAAACAGACAGGGTGCTGGGGACAGACCGTGAGACAGACAGGGTGCTGGGGACAGACCGTGAGACAGACAGGGTGCTGGGGACAGACCGTGAGACAGATAGGGTGCTGGGGACAGACCGTGCGACAGACAGGGTGCTGGGGACAGACCGTGAAACAGACAGTGTGCTGGGGACAGACCGTGAGACAGACAGGGTGCTGGGGACAGACAGTAAGACAGACAGGGTACTGGGGACAGACAGGGTACTGGGGACAGACAGGGTACTGGGGATAGACAGGGTACTGGGGACAGACAGGGTACTGGGGATAGACAGGGTGCTGGGGACAGATCGTGAGACAGACAGGGTGCTGGGGACAGACCGTGAGACAGACAGGGTGCTGGGGACAGACCGTAAGACAGACAGGGTACTGGGGACAGACAGGGTACTGGGGATAGACAGGGTACTGGGGACAGACAGGGTACTGGGGATAGACAGGGTGCTGGGGACAGACCATGAGACAGACAGGGTGCTGGGGACAGACCGTGAGACAGACAGGGTGCTGGGGACAGACCGTGAGACAGACAGGGTGCTGGGGACAGACCGTGAGACAGACAGGGTGCTGGGGACAGACCGTGAGACAGACAGGGTGCTGGGGACAGACCGTGAGACAGACCGGGTGCTGGGGACAGACCGTGAGACAGACAGGGTGCTGGGGACAGACCGTGAGACAGACAGGGTGCTGGGGACAGACCGTGAGACAGACAGGGTGCTGGGGACAGACCGTGAGACAGACAGGGTACTGGGGACCGACCGTGAGACAGACAGGGTACTGGGGACAGACCGTGAGACAGACAGGGTACTGGGGACAGACAGGGTACTGGGCACAGACAGGGTACTGGGGATAGACAGGGTGCTGGGGATAGACAGGGTGCTGGGGACAGACCGTGAGACAGGGTGCTGGGGACAGACCGTGAGACAGACAGGGTGCTGGGGACAGACCGTGAAACAGACAGGGTGCTGGGGACAGACCGTGAGACAGACAGGGTACTGGGGATAGATAGGGTACTGGGGACAGACAGGGTATTGGGGGCAGACAGGGTACTGGGGAGTGGGGATAGACAGGGTAAAGACCATGACCATGAGACCATAGAAGACAGGGTAACGTACAGACAGCATTTAGTAGAGATGTGAGTGTACAGTACACTATACCTGCTCCTCGGTCCCCTATCCTTCTAAAGGCAGCATGAGAAGCTAGACAGGTGATGTTTCTTTAAGCTCCCTGCAGTGCCTTGCAAAAGTATTAACCCCTCCTTGCATTTTTAGTGTTTTGTTGCCTCACAACCTGGAATTAACATGGATTGTTTGAGGATTTACATCATTTAATTTACAGAACATGCCCACAACTTTGAAGATGTTTTTTTTTTTTTATTGTGAAGCAAACAACAAATAGGACAAAATAACAGAAAAAGTCAATGTGCATAACTATTAAACGCCCCCTAAAGTCAATACTTTGTAGAGCCACCTTTTGCGGCTATCACAGCTCCAAGTCAATTTGGATAAGTCTCTATGAGCTTGCCAAATCTTACCACTGGGATTTTTGCCCATTCCTCCTTGCAAAACCATTCCAGCTCCTTCAAGTTGGATGGTTAGCGCTTGTGAACAGCAATCTTTAAGTTTGACCACAGATTTTCTATTGGATTTAGGTCTGGGCTTGGACTAGGCCATTCCAACACATTTACATATTTCTTCTTAAACCACTCAAGTGTTGCTTTAGCAGTGAGTTTGGGGTCATTGTCCTGCTGGAAGTTGAACCTCCGTCCTAGCCTCAAATCACACAGAGAGTGGTACAGGTTTTGTTCAAGAATATCCCTGTATTTAGCACCATCCATCTTTCCCCCAACTCTCACCAGTTTCCCAGTCCCGACTGCTGAAAAACATCCCCCACAGCATGATGCTGCCACCACCATGTTTCACTGTGGGGATGGTGTTCTTTGGGTGATGTGATGTGTTGGGTTTGCGCCAGACATAGCCTTTTCTTTGATGGCCAAAAAGTTAAATTTTAGTCTCATCAGGCCAGAGCACCTTCCTCCATACATTTTGGGAGTCTCCCACATGCCTTTTCGCAAACTCAAAATGTGCCATTTTGTTTTTTGCTGAAAGTAATGACTTTCTTCTGGCCTCTCTGCCATAAAGCCCAACTCTATGGAGCGTACGGCTTATTGTCGTCCTGTGTACAGATACTCCAGTCTCTGCTGTGGAACTCCTCAGATCCTCCAGGGTTACCTTAGGTCTCTGTGCTGCCTCTCTGATTAATGCCCTCCTTGCCCGGTCTGTGAGTTTTGGTGTGCAGCCGTCTCTTGGCAGGTTTGCTATTGTGTGCCATGTTATTTCCATTTGGTTATGATAGATTTGATGGTGCTACTAGGGATCATCAAAGATTTGGATATTTTTTTATAACCTAACCCTGACTTGTACTTCTCACCAACATTGTCCCTTACTTGTTTGGAGAGTTCCTTGGTCTTCATGGCAGTGTTTGGTTAGTGGTGCCTCTTGCTTAGGTGTTGCAGCCTCTGGGGCCTTTCAAAAAGGTGTGTATATGTAATGAGAGATCATGTGACACTTAGATTGCACACAGGTGGACATCATTTCACTAATTATGTGACTTCTGAAGGTAATTGGTTGCACCAGAGCTTTTTTATGGGCTTCATAACAAAGGGGTGAATGCATACGCACATGCCAATTATCATTTTTTTATTTCTGTAAAATAGTTTTATGTATGTATTTTTCTAATTTTACTTCACCAACTTAGACTATTGTGTTCTGATCTATCACATATAATTCAGATTAAAAAAACATTGAACTAAAGGCTGCAATGTAACAAAATAGGTAAAAAGCAAAGGGGGGGGGGGGGGTGGCCTGGAGAGCAATGGTGTAGGACACAAATAGTGTGAGCTCCGCTGTCCTAGAATCCTAGTTACAATCCTGACCGAATCCTATACATCCTATGCCCTACCTTGCACCCGGGGATCCCTCCTGCCTCCTCTGCTGATTTTGGAGCATATCAGCCCGCCAGAGCACCGCACGAAGCCGCTGTGGCATGGACCTCTGGATCGGCATTGGCCCTAGGAAAGGCCGCGGCTTCGGCCTAGTTCCCGGAGTGGCGGCCATCTTGCTGCACCCGGCAGAGTCTGAAATACAATCCACGGGCCTCCCGGACGGCTGGAAACTCGCCCCTTTTCTGTAAGACCCCCCGGACTACCCGAGGCTGCTGCAGAGGTACTTTTTATATACAGTCTTTGCCCTGGGACGGGCCGTGGCTTCTGCCTGTGTTCAGGAGCGACGGCCATCCTGCTCCACCTGGCGGCGGTCTTGGGGAGATATCCTGGCCTTTCTGAGTGTCCTGTGCCCCAGCCCCTCCTAAAACGATCTCTGGGCTGCCTATGACTGCTGTCCAGGTCCACGTACATCCAGCTTCGGCTTTGGGGACGAAGCAAGACTTAAGCCTAACTCCCGGAGCCGCGACCTTTTGGCGATACTTGGAGATGGCCTGGCTGCCAGCAGAGAGGGAACATGTCCCCGCCGAAAAGGAATTCCGAGGCTGTGTATAAATTGGCAAATATCGCCATCAAGACCCGCAGGCCAAAAATGGTGAGGGCACGTGTTCAGCGGTGGACCATCAGGGTGCAGACACAGCTAAGGTCCTGGATGCCATTGCGACGCTGCAGGAGACGCTCACTGCCAAAATAGATGGGGTCAAGATCGATATCTCTCTGCTGCGCCAAGACCTATCTAAGGTAAAGGATAGGGTTACCGAAGCTGAGACACGCATCGGAGCAGGGGAGGACATTCTGCACCCCCTGAGACACACCACGGAGGACATGCAGCGCCAGATTCAGCAGCTACACGCTCACCAAGATGATATGGAGAATCGTCTGAGATGCTGCAACCTCCAGTTTATCGGTTTACCCGAGAAGGCTGAAGGCACCAACCCCGCTGAATACCTGGAATCCCTCCTGATTCAACACTTTGGAAGAGAGGCCTTTTCTATGTGGAATGGGCGCATCGCATCCCAGCAAAGCCTCCTCCTGTGGGAGCCCCCCCCCAGAATTTTTATTGCCAAGTTTCTTAATTTTAGAGATAGAGATAAAATCCTTCGGCTAACCAGAGAGAAAGGCAACATCGCCCTGGGTAACGGCCATGTCGCAGTGTTTTCCGACTTCCCTAACGAAGTCCAAAGAAAGCGAGCACAGTTCCAAGATGTCAAGAGGCGGCTCAGGGCGGTGCACCTTAAATATGCCATGTTGTTCCCGGCCAGACTGAGAGTGGAGGAGGATGGCAGAGCCATATTTTTTGAGGACCCGAAGGCGGCAGTACACTGGCTGGATCAACGCGGACGTCCGGATGGGTGAACGGGTATGCAACATGATACTGTGAGAACTGTCACTATTGCTATTTGTTGGCAGGCCCCTTCTTTCTTCTAATTGTCCCCTCCACTGTGAGGGGTACTCCCAATTCACCATTTGCTTCTTTCTACTCCCCCCCATCTTTATAACACACGCATTACTGAATGTGAGAGCGGAGATTCCCCCCTATTGAAGTCAGGGGGCCAGATCCTTGTACTCCCCTTGGGGGGGTGTTTGTTTTTTTTTAACCCTGGACACTCGGCTTTGGGCCTGGAGCTATTTGGACCATAGAGCTTATCACCCTGTGCATCTCATTGCCCTCACAGCATATACATGGGGTCACCGTGAGGTGGAGGCCCCAGAACTCTGAAACATCAGGATGACTGATCATTCTTGCAGCGAGAGCCTTACTCGGATGGAGAAAGAGACAAAGGTTATGATTCGTGCTCTAACCTTGCTTCACTCAGTGAATAATCGCCCCCATCATGTTTGCAACCCCCTTTTTTTTTCTTTTTCTTTCTATTTTGTACTTTTTTGCTCATTATATTCTAAGTGTTGTACCTCCAGCTAATGTTGCTGGCTGGAAGATGATCTATATAAAGGTTGCATGGGAATGCATGCTTCTGCCAAGTTGGGGAGGCGAGAAGCTGGGAGGGAAGGAAAATGCTGGATCTTCTGATCAGAGCATTGCGAATGTTAGCACTGTTGTGCACATGTTCTTTACTTGGAATGTTTTTAAACAAGCACTTATTACATATGCAATATGTTGGTTTACTTGCAGGATGGGTGTGTTGCCTTGGTTTGAGAAGGAGAGACTGCCCTGCCGATCCACATGCGATATATGTGCACATGAACACCATGGCAGACATTAAATTTATGCATATTTAATTTCGATGTTGCAATATGTATCTGACCTTCTGTGGCTATATGTACCCGATTGACTTGTAAAATGTGTTTTATAATAATAAAGTTGTTTTTTTCCAAGTGAAAAAAAAAAAAAATGGGGGGGGGGGCTGTGAATACTTTTGCAAGGCACTATAAACACAGTTAGGTCCATATATATTTGGACACAGGCACAATTTTCATACTTTTGGCTCTGTATGCCACCAGAATAAAAATAAAACAAAACAATCTAAATGAATGTGAAGCACAGACTTTCAGCTTTAATTCAAGGGGTTGAACATAAATATCAAGCACAAATTTTAGGAACTGCAACCATTTTTATACACAGTCCCCCCCAGGAGTTCAAATGTAATTGGACAAATGAATATAATCATAAATAAAATGTTCATTTTTAATATTTTGTTAAGAATCCTTTACTGGCAATGACTGCCTGAAGTCTGGAACCCATGGACATTACCAAAGACAGGGTTTTCTTCTTTCTAAAGCTTTGCCAGGCTCTAACTGCAGTTCTGTTCAGTTTTTCTTTATTTGTGCGTCTTCCTGTCATTAGTTTTGCCATCAGCAAGTGAAATGCATGCTCAATTGGGTTGAGATCAGGTGATTGACTCAGCCATTGCAGAATATTCCACTTCTTTTCCCTCAACAGCTCCTGGGTTGCTTTTGCAGTGTGTTTTGAAACATTGTCCATCTGTACTGTGAAGAGCCGTCCAATCAACTTTGCTGCATTTGGCTGAATCTGGGCTGACAGTATATCTCTAAACACTGCAGAATTCATCCGGCTGCTTCTGTCTTCTGTCACATCATCAATAAACACCAATGACCCAGTGCCACTGGAAGCCATGCATGCCCATGCCATCACACTACCTCCACCATTTTTTTTAGATGTCGTTGTGTGCTTTGGATCATGAGCTGTTCCAAGCAAACTCCATGCTTTTTTCTTCCAGTCATACTGGTAAAGATTAATCTTATTTTCATCCGTCCAAAGAATGCTTTTCCAGAACTGGTCTGGCTTTTTTAGAGGTTTTTTGGCAACGTCTAATCTGGCTTTTCTATTCTTCAGGCTTATGAATGGTTTTCACCTTGTGGTGAACCCTCTGTATTTGCTCTTGTGAAGTTTTCTCTTGATTGTAGACTTTGACAATGATACGCCCACCTCCTGGAGTGTCCTTCACTTGTCTGGATGTTGTGAATGGGTTTTTCTTTACCATAAAGAGGATCCTGCAATCATCCACCACTGTTGTCTTCCATTGACACACCAGGCCTTTTATGTTGCCGAGCTTACCAGCGTGTTCTTCTTTCCTCAGAATGTACCAAACTTTTGATTTGGCCACTCCTAATGTTGCTGCTATTTCTCTGATGGATTTGTTTACTTTTTGAAGCCTTACAATGGCCTGTTTCACTTGCATGGACAGCTTCTTTTAAAGCATGATGTAGGTTCACAGCAATAGATTCCAAATGCAAATACCACACTTAGAATCAACTGCAGACCTTTTACCTGCTTAACTGATGAAGAAATAACGAAGGAGTAGCCCCATACCTGGCCATGAAACAGCCTTTGATTCAAATGTCCAATTACTTTTGGTTTCTTAAAAAAGGGGGGTGGCTAATCTTAAGAGCTGTAATTCCTAAACCCTTCCTACAATTTGGATAAACCTGAGAGAGTGTACTTTCAGATCATATCTATATATAACTATAGCTAGAATATGTTTTGGTAAATACCGTATTTATCGGCGTATAACACGCACTTTTTTCCCCTTAAAATAAGGGAAAAATCGTGGGTGCGTGTTATACGCCGATCCCCGCTATTTTGTGATCTGTCGGAGCGATCCCTGCGATCGCCGCCGACATTCACATAGCTTGTATTTTTAAACATGGCGCCGCGGAGTTCGGAGGGACTCGGGGGCGCTTGTTCAGCTGAACGAGCGCCGCCGAGGACACAGTGACTGGGCGGAGCCGAGATACACATAGCCGAGGGTTCTCGGCTTTTCTCGGCGCCGTTCACAGTCACGCCCAGTCCTGCCATTGGACCTCTGTTATGTCCATCATAGGGACTGGGCGTGACTGTGAACGGCGCCAAGAATAGCCGAGAACCCTCGGATATGTGTATCTCGGCTCCGCCCAGTCACTGTGTCCTCGGCGGCGCTCGTTCAGCTGAACGAGCGCCCCCGAGTCCCTCCGAACTCCGCGGCGCCATGTTTAAAAATACAAACTAAACGTTTGTATGTCGGCGGCGACAAGGCTGCACGGACCACTGGGGACAAGGCTGCACTGGGGCAAAGCTGAACTGGGGCAAAGCTGCACTGGGGACAAGGCTGCACTGGGGCAAAGCTGCACTGGGGACAAGGCTGCACTGGGGCAAAGCTGCACTGGGGACAAGGCTGCACTGGGGCAAAGCTGCACTGACAAGGCTGCACTGGACACTGGGGAAAGGCTGCAGATGAACACTGATGAGGCTGCATTGATGGGCATTTAAATGTAAGTTTTTTTTCCTTAAACTTCCCTCCTAAAAGTTTTTTTCCTTAAAATTCCCTCCTAAACTTGGGGTGCGTGTTATACGCCGGCGCGTGTTATACGCCGATAAATACGGTACATGAAAAAAACTAAAATTGTGCCTGTGTCCAAATATATATGGACCTAACTGTATGTTTAGCACTAGGAAATACTTTTTGAAAGAAAAAAAGTGCATTTTATATACAACTATATAGATCAGCCCTAAATGAGGGAAAAATGAGGAGGAAAGAGGGACAGAGGGACTTTTTTTTCCGAATCAGGGACAGTCCCTCGAAATCAAGGAAAGTTGGGAGCTATGGCTACTGTGTGCTGGCTGGTGGACGGCCCCTCGCCAGAACACACCGGTCAGCGGCTGATTGGATGCTTCCATCACCAAGTAGAATCAAGGTTTCTCCTTTCCAAAGTCCCCACTATAGCTCTACACAGCCAGGCACGCTCCCAGATGGCACATATTTTTTCTAGATTTCCACCACTACTCACAAATGCTGTATCACCTTGCATGGTGCTTCAGCCCTGCAAAGGGCCCTTTAGGTCAATACTACAGAAGACTACAGTTTCATTATAATAACTTGTATTCTCTCAGTGTTCTAGTGAGGAAAGTTGTAGTGTCTGCATCACTTTAGAAGTAGTTAACCGTTCAGGAGTATTTCAATTAAAATGAAATTCCTGTTGCAATGGATGCCTAAAACTTGACTTATAAACTAGCATATTAGTTCAGACTTTTGAGCCTATCACACAGGCAGGAAATTACATTTCTGGGGGCTTTCTATACATCAACAGTGTACAGAATGCCTCCAGCTTGCCATAAAAATGAAAAGGCAACTTTTTTTTTCTTTTTCTTTTTTTTTTTTCTTTTTATTGAAATTTGCATAATAAAGTTACAAACGTTAAAACAGAGTCAACAGTCAGCAATACAATACACCAGCACTCGTGAATAATGCAGCTCCAGACTGAAAAGGTAACTTTAAATAACATTAAATTACAAAATAGCTTGTGTAGCATATTTGTATGCACTATTTTTCTTTTAATTACAGTAGTTGTAACCTCTGAAATGGAAAATGAATAACGCACATCCATTTATAGTGCGAGTTTGCCTCAACCCAATGCGCACATTGCAAACTTTCACTTTTTAATTTCTACTTTAATCAACCTAAATGTGTACAATGCCTGGATAATAATCACAAGTATCAGGATTGATCATTGTGATTGACCTCCTGGCTCCACGGCCACGCCTGGGTTCCTTCGTCAAGATACAGCTTCCTCCACTCTGGAACTAGGAACCAGGTATTAATAGCTGAGAACTGCACCCAAGAACTAGATGACATTAGCTTAGGTGCAAACTGGAACTGACTTTATTGTAAATTCACACAGAATATGTATCACACAAGATCAGGTAATAGCTTGATCACATTATCCTAAACAATGCAAACTGTCAACAGGAATTTCATTAGGACATGTAAGGAACAGCCAACATAAACATAAACAGTAAGCTAATTAACAACTAGTCACCTAGACAAGCCTAGGTGACTCAGGTCAGTGCCGACCCAGACTGTTTGGCACCAGTATTCAAGAAGACCCAGGGCCGTTCACATCATATTAACCAGCTTTCTTTTCACACCCACCTTCTTACTGATTTTCAAGTTGGCAGAGACAATCAAAGCTTCCTTGACTGTTAAATGTGGTGATATCATCTTGCATTATATAACAGGACATCTTCTGAATGCTTGTAGCTCCCTCAAATGCCAGGGCCCATAGTCAGTTGGTAAGAGGCTACCCTCCAGTCCCCTCCAAAAGCCCCTGTCCTAGTTGGGTCTGTCACATGCACCATTTCTTGTAACAGGCCTAAAACTGAAATACCGGAGTAAAAAAAGGAGACATGGTAAAGAGCTAGGTAATATATCATATACACACAGTATATGAATGTCATTATTTTAACTAATGTTCCCTTAACCACTTCAGCCCCGGAAGGATTTACCCCCTTCCTGACCAGAGCACTTTTTACAATTTGGCACTGCGTCGCTTTAACTGCTAATTGCGTGGCCATGCAATGCAGTACCCAAATGAAATTTGCGTCCTTTTCTTCCCACAAATAGAGCTTTCTTTTGATGGTATTTGATCACCTCTGCCGGTTTTATTTTTTGCGCTATACACGGAAAAAGACCGAAAATTTTGAAAAAAAATGATATTTTCTACTTTTTGTTCTAAAAAAAATCCAATAAACTCAATTTTAGTCATACATTTAGGTCAAAATGTATTCGGCCACATGTCTTTGGTAAAAAAAATGTCAATAAGTGTATATTTATTGGTTTGCGCAAAAGTTATAGCGCCTACAAACTAGGGTACATTTTCTGGAATTTACACAGCCTTTAATTTATGACTGCCTATGTCGTTTCTTGAGGTGCTAAAATGGCAGGGCAGTACAAAACTCCCACAAGTGACCCCATTTTGGAAAGTAGACACCCCAAGGAAATTGCTGAGAGGCATGTTGAGCCCATTGAATATTCATTTTTTTTGTCCCAAGTGATTGAATAATGACAACAAAAAAAAAAAAATTACAAAAAGTTGTCACTAAATGATTTATTGATTTATTGATTAAAATGCCCAGATGGCATAAAACCCCCCCAAATGACCCCATTTTGGAAAGTAGACACCCCAAGCTATTTGCTTTGAGGCATGTTGAGTCCATGGAATATTTTATATTTTGACACAAGTTGCGGGAATGTGACAATTTTTTTTTTTTTGCACAAAGTTGTCACTAAATGATATATTGCTCACACAGGCCATGGGCATATGTGGAATTGCACCCCAAAATACATTTAGCTGCTTCTCCTGAGTATGGGGATACCACATGTGTGGGACTTTTTAGGAGCCTAGCAGCGTACAGGGCCCCGAAAACCAATCACCGCCTTCAGGATTTCTAAGGGTGTAAATTTTTGATTTCACTCTTCACTGCCTATCACAGTTTCGGAGGCCATGGAATGCCCAGGTGGCACAAACCCCCCCCAAATGACCCCATTTTGGAAAGTAGACACCCCAAGCTATTTGCTGAGAGGCATGGTGAGTATTTTGCAGCTCTCATTTGTTTTTGAAAATGAAGAAAGACAAGAAAAAAATTTTTTTTTTTCTTTTTTCAATTTTCAAAACTTTGTGACAAAAAGTGAGGTCTGCAAAATACTCACTATACCTCTCAGCAAATAGCTTGGGGTGTCTACTTTCCAAAATGGGGTCATTTGGGGGGGTTTTTTGCCACCTGGGCATTCCATGACCTCCGAAACTGTGATAGGCAGTGAAGAGTGAAATCAAAAATTTACCCCCTTAGAAAGCCTGAAGGCGGTGCTTGGTTTTCGGGGTCCCGTACGCGGCTAGGCTCCCAAAATGTCTCACACATGTGGTATCCCCGTACTCAGGAGAAGCAACAGAATGTATTTTGGGGTGTAATTTCACATATTCCCATGGCATGTTTGAGCAATATATCATTTAGTGACAACTTTGTGCAAAAAAAAAAAAAAAGAAATTGTCTCTTTCCCGCAACTTGTGTCACAATATAAAATATTCCATGGACTCGACATGCCTCTCAGCAAATAGCTTGGGGTGTCTACTTTCCAAAATGGGGTCATTTGGGGGGGTTTTGAACTGTCCTGGCATTTTATGCACAACATTTAGAAGCTTATGTCACACATCACCCACTCTTCTAACCACTTGAAGACAAAGCCCTTTCTGACACTTTTTGATTACATGAAAAAATTATTTTTTTTTGCAAGAAAATTACTTTGAACCCCCAAACATTATATATTTTTTAAAGCAAATGCCCTACAGATTTAAATGGTGGGTGTTTCATTTTTTTTTTCAAACAGTATTTGCACAGCGATTTTTCAAAAGCATTTTTTGGGGAAAAAACACACTTTTTTACATTTTAATGCACTGAAACACACTATATTGCCCAAATGTTTGATGAAATAAAAAAGATGATCTTAGGCCGAGTACATGGATACCAAACATGACATGCTTTAAAATTGCGCACAAACGTGCAGTAGCGACAAACTAAATACATGTTTAAAAGCCTTTAAAAGCCTTTAAAAGCCTTTACAGGTTACCACTTTAGATTTACAGAGGAGGTCTATGTAGTGATCGGGTATATTAATATATATTGGGTGATTATAATGATGATGTAAGTACTCTTCCGCAGCAACCCAATTCTTCCAGAGAGATGCACTTTATTGACTTCCAACACAGAACAAAGTCCAAAGTCCACAGATGACAAAGAAATCCGACAGAGGAGATATAATTCAGAACCCCATGTCTTAGGTCCGAGTGTGCATACACAGACAAGCCTCACTCATACACAGACGAGCCTCACTCCCCCAAACCTATAGACTGAATGCCGTGTTATATTCACTAAATATTGAATGGCTGAACAATTTGATTGACCGTTTCAATTTAGGACTTTGCAGTACTGGTGCTAACCTGACGCTGCCTGGGGCTGGTGCTTGCCAGTTCACCATAACGCTACCAAAAAATCTGTTAGCGATCGCAGGGATCAGGCCTGACTCTGCGAACGCTGCAGTTATGCGTTTACTGTTTTGTAAGTGACAGTGATCGATCGATACTGCACTTGGGTGGGCTGGGCCGGGCCAGGCGGAGGGGCAAAACGCAGGTGCTAGCAGGTATCTGGGCTAATCCCGCTAACACTGCGTTTTTGGGAACCCTAAACTGCTGGGGACGCTAGTATAGATCTGTTCGGATCAGATATTGATCCGTACAGATACTATGCCACTAAGGGAGGCGTATGCTGCGTGCGTGGGTGTTAACGCTACTGGCGCTAATCTGACACTGCCTGGGGCGACGCATATCACCACCGGGCGATCAGGGGGCTAAACTTTTATTCGGTAATAAATGGCGGGTGCCCTGGCACTATAAAAAATAAACGAACTAACCAGCGTCAACCGTAACAGTTATACGGTGATCAGTGGTGAAAGGGTTAACTAGGGGGCAATCAAGGGGTTAAAACCTTTATTAGATAGTATATTGGGGTCCCTGTCGCTATAAAACGCTGACGGCGAACCTAAATATTTACGTCCCTAACTAGCGTCACCAGCGACACTAATACAGCGATCAGAAAAATGATCGCTTAGCGACACTGGTGACGGGGGGTGATCAAGGGGTTAAAACTTTATTAGGGGGGTATCCTAGACCTACAGGGGGCTAACACTCACTGACCTAACACTTCTAACTGTCACAAACTGACACCATGCAGTAATCAGAAAAAAAAAAAAAAAAAACACTGCTTGGTGTCAGTTTGACAGGGGAGGAGGGGTGATTGGGGGGGATCGGGGGGGGATCGGAGGTGTAAAGTATGCCTGGCATGTTCTACTGTGTGTGTGTGTGTATGTTTTGTGCACTCACTTGCCTTCTCTGCTTGGCGCCGGAACGGAAACTGCCGAGCCGAGGAGAGATGACATCACATCCTCTGCCTGTGTGTACTATACAGAGGCAGAGGATGTTTCTCATTGGCTGGGAGCGATCGCGAGGGGGGGGCCACGATCGGATGGCCTCCCCCTCATCACGGAACGCTCCCAGACAAAAGCCGACCGCCGCTGGCACCGGGGGGGGGGGTCCGATCGGACCCCCCGCCCGCTGGAAGGCAATCACGTACCAGGTACGTGATTTTGCCTGCCCGTGCCGCTCTGTTCACGTATATATGCATGAGGCGGTCGGCAAGTGGTTAAAGCCGAGTTCCATATATTATAGCTATTTTATCTGCCAAATTGATTGTATTTCTGCCCATCCAGTCATTTACACAGCTTTCTCTAGCAGTGGAGAAGACCTGATGTTTTTTCTCTGCTTCAGTTTCACTTTCACTTACAACTCCCCCACTGTGAATGAACAGTAATGCCCCATACACACGGTCGGATTTTCAGACGGAAAATGTTCGATGGGAGCTTGTTGTCAGAAATTCCGACCGTGTGTAGGCTCCATCGGACATTTTCCATCGGAATTTTCCGTCACACAAAATTTGAGATCTGGATCTCAAATTTTCCGACAACAAAATCCGTTGTCGTAAATTCCGATCGTGTGTACACAATTCCGATGCACAAAGTTCCACGCATGCTTGGTATCAAGCAGAGGAGCTGCACTGGCTATTGAACTTCATTTTTCTCGGCTCGTCGTACGTGTTGTACGTCACCACGTTCTTGTTGTTCGTAATTTCCAACAAGATTTGTGTCACCGTGTGTATGCAAGACAAGTTTGAGCCAACATCCATCGGAAAAAAACATGGATTTTGTTGTCAGAATGTCCGATCGTGTGTACGCGGCATAAGAGCTCTTTTATACAGGTGGCCATAGGGCGGTAAAAACAGGTGGCTGAGCTGTGGGTTAGCTACCCCTCAGCACCCACCTGAATTCAAACATTGTAGCCTGGCAGTGCTGTACACATCCTGAAGCTGATGCATTTTTAACTTGGGTTGCAGAGCTTCACAGGCAGCACCAACAGCAAAACGCTCCCATTGAGATCAATGGGCTGCACTGCAATTGCAAGTCGAAGACTTGGCTCTCAGATGGGACATGGTCCCACAATGTAAAATTTAAAAAAAAAAGACACTGAAGACCTCAACTGAAATTGCACTGCAGCACACATGATTGTCTGCTTCTCCCTCTTTCTGAGCTCTGCTAACTGTAAAGTAGACTGCAAGAAGCTGGTACCAAGTCAAATTCAGGTACTTACATGGCTTGCATTTTAAATCTGATTTGATGATGTATTAATGAATCCAGAGCTTTTATATCTGTCAGGAGTTCAATTGTTTTTTGGTATCAGAGCAAAGCAGTGCCATTTGGGCTGTGTTTTTGTCTCCTGCGTCCCCACAAAATAAAAGAAAGTTTGATCAGATTAGTAGGGAGTGGGCTCTATGTTCCCCAGTGAATGCTAGTATTAAACACACAACAATAGTAGCACAGGTCTAAGCCTGTTTTTTTGCCAATCAAAAGCAGAGCTGATGTCATCTTCTGACTCAGTGACAGGGACCTGTCCCCTGGTGTCATCCAGTGTTTTTTTTAACCTCATCAGCATCTCCTCGCCGAATCTGGACTCACTGTTGCTCCAGTGTCATCACATTCTGCATTCTACAGAAAGAAAAAGGATGACATCAGAGTCTGGCTGAGAAAGGTCATCTTAGAGCAGGGCATGGGATTGTCAATGAGCTCTGTGTGAAGTCTGTGTAGAAATGTTACACTGCTATTTAGTGCTTTACACAGCTGCAATCAAATTTGAGAAAACCCTACTATACAATGCCTTAAAAAAGTATTCATATGCCTTGAAATTTTTCACATTTTGTCATGTTACAACCAAAAACATAAATGTATTTTATTGGGATTTTATGTGATAGACCAAAACAAAGTGGAAGGAAAATGATAAATTGTTTTCAAAATGTTTTACAACTAAATATCTGAAAAGTGTGGTGTGCATTTGTATTTACCCCTCTTTACACTGATACCCTTAAAGCGGAGTTCCAATTTAAAAAAAAAAAATCGGACACTTACCTGTCCCAGGGTCCAGCGATGCGGAAGCCCAACTCGTCTCCCCCTCCTCCCTGTGGCGCCAGCATTGTCACTGTGGGTGAAGGCTGTGGCACATACTGCGCATGCACAAGCCGAGCTGCGTGCTGTGACTGGCCGGGCAATCATCTGGGACCTATGACGTGTCCCAGATGATTGCCGAGAGAGAGGGGGGAGAGGAGATCTTCCTTCCGGCGTCACGGGTGCGCCAGGAGGAAATGGGAGGTTGAACCCTCCAAAAAGAGGATTTCCGCCCCCCCCCAAAAAAATGACATGCCAAATGTGGCATGTCAGGGGGTCACCTTCCCTTAAAGTGTAAGTTTCATTTTTGGGTGGAACTCCGCTTTAACTAAAATCTAGTGGAACCAATTGCATTCAGAAGTCACCTAATTAGTAAATAGAGTCCACCTGTGTGTAATTTAATCTCAGTATAAATACAGCTCTTCTGTGAAGCCCTCAGAGGTTTGTTAGAGAACCTTAGTGAACAAACCACATCATGAAGGCCAAGGAACACACCAGACAGGTCAGGTATAAAGTTGTGGAGAAGTTTAAAGCAGGGTTGGGTTATAAAAAATATCCCAGGCTTTAAACATCTTAGGAAGCAGTGTTCAATCTATCATCCAAAAATGGAAAGAGTATGGCACAACTGCAAACCCACAAAACATGGCCGTCCACCTAAACTGACTACTGGCAAAGAGAGCATTAACCAGAGAAGCAGCCCAGAGGCCCATGGTAACTCTGGAGGAGCTGCAGAGATCCACAGCTCAGGTGGGAGAATCTGTCCACAGGACAACTATTAGTTGTGCACTCCACAAATCTGGCCTTTATGGAAGAGTGGCAAGAAGAAAGCCATTGTTTAAAGAAAGCCAAAGAATTCACCTTTGCAGTTTGCGAGAAGCCATGTTGGGGACACAGCAAACATGTGGAAGAAAGTGCTCTGGTCAGATGAGACCAAAATTGAACTTTTTGGCCTAAAAGAAAAACACTATGTGTGGGGGAAAACTAACACTGCACATCACCCTGAACACACGATCCCCACCGTGATGCACAGTGGTGGCAGCATCATGCTCATCATTTCTTACACACGGAATAGGCATACTTGTAACTACACCCCAAAACACATTCTGCTACTCGTGCTGAGTATGGCAGTACCACATGTGTGAGACATTTCTACAGCCTAGCCACATAGAGAGGAGCAACATCCAAGGAGTACCTTCCACCATTATCTACTTTAAGACTAGGCCCTAATCCGCCACATTTTGTTCCCAAGTAAAAAATCAGTATTTTTGCTAAAAAAATTACTTTGAACCCCCCAAACATTATAGATTTTTGTAGCAGAGGCCCTAGAGAATAAAATGGTGGGTTTTGCAAATGTTTATGTCACATGGTACTTGCGTAGCAGTTTTTTAAACGCAATTTTACACACGAACGCATGAATAAATTTTAATGAATTTCAATGCACACAGAGACAATATAATACCCCAATTTTTTGTAAATATAAAATATGGTGTTGCTCTGGGTAAATAGATACCAAACATATCACACTTTAAAAATGCACTTGTGAATTGGCGCCAAACTTTGGTATTTAAAAATCTCAATTGGTGACGCTTTATAAGCCTTTATTAGTTACTAGTATAGTGTTACACAGGAGTTCTGGTGGTAGAATTATTGCTCTTGCTCTGACCTTTGCAACGATACCTCACATGTGTGGTGCGATCGCTGTTTATGTATGCGTAAGGGATCAACATGTGCATTTACCTTTGCACGTAAACACAGGGGTGGGGGTGCTTTAAATGTTTTATTTATTTATTGGTGGGACACTGGTACACTGAGAGATGTTTTTGTTTGTACACTATGATAGATGTTGATGTCACAATGGAACACTATTGAACAATTGCAGATGTTTTGTACACTGGTACAGATGTGATGGGGCACTGTGACAGATTGCGGGGTGAATGTACTATCCCCTAATATTTGATCCTAGAAGAAAAGAGCCTTAAAGTGTAAGTTCACATATTCACAGAAAATGAAAAGGTGACCTGACAACCTACACCCTCCCTGCCCTAGTCTCCGCTGCACTTACCTCCATGGGTGATGAGCTGTCAGTGCCCACACATCCGGTGCAGTGGTTCAGGGATTTGAAAGCCCCACACTTCTTCCCCATCCTTCTTTAGGGCTTTCGGGATGGATCAGAGCAATTCCGGTTGGTCATATGCTGGCACATGACCACTTTGACCAATCACAATACCTCTAATCTTTCCCAGAAACCGTAAGGAAAGATGGGAAAGAAGAGGAGGGATTTCAAATCCCCAGACTGCTGCCCTGGCTGCATGGGCAGTGACAGCTCATCATCCATGGTGGTAAGTAAAGCTGGGACTAGGGATAGTGAGAAAATGGTGAGCTTATAGTATAAGAACATTCGACCAGAAGAGGTAAAGAACATTTAAAAACAAACAAAAGATTTCCCAGCACACTTACCAGCTAACCTGAAAAAGAACCAAACTGACCCTGCCTAACATTGATCCAAAAAAGACAAAATTTAGGTGCCGCTCAGGTAGAGAGGAAAAGTACAACTATGCCGCTGTGAGTTCAGGCAGGGACAGGGAGCTTGTCCTAGCTCCAAGATGCAGCGATGTTAAAGGAAAATATCCATAAGTTGCACATCATTAAGTAGACCCATGTACATGAAGTGAGATGAATGGAAGCCTCAGCCCAGACTCCAGCGAGTCCTTCCAACTCGGCTGATCACAGAACTGGGTAAAGGGCCAATCACAGCGTGCCCTTTACCACGTGATCAGCTGTCAGTCAATGACAGCTGGTCACTGAAGTAAACAAGCTGGTAATCGGCTTGTTTTCTCCTCACAATCAGCATTAGGAGAGAAGCAGAAAGCTGGTAACCGGCTTCCGACATCGGTCCCTGCCTTGGTGCCCACCAGTACAGCTAATCAATGCCTATCAGTGCCCACCAGTGCCACCTATCAGTGCCCACTAGTGCTGCCAATCAGTGCCTACCAGTGCCACCTATGAGTGTCCATGAGTGCTGCCAATCAGTGCTTCACCATCAGTGTTACTTGTCAGTGCTATCAGTGCTGCCTACCATTGCCCATGAGTGCCACCTCTTAGTGCCCATCAGTGCCACCTCTCAGTGCCCATCAGTGCCGCCTATCAGAGCCCATTAGTGCCACCTATCAGTGCAGTCTCATCAGTACCTCCTCATCAGAGCCCACCAGTGGCACCTCAGTGTCACCTCATCAGTCCCCATTAGTGCAGCTTCATCAGTGCCCATCTATCAGTGCCACCTCATCAGTGCTGCCTCATCAGTGCCCCTCAGTGCAGCCTCATCAACGCACATTAGTGAAGGAGAAAAATTACATGTTTGCAAAATTTTATAATAAACTACGAAATGTTTTTTTTTTTTTTAATTAAACTAAACTAAACCCAGGACTCTGCATTTACTATATCTGGTCTCCCACAGTACACAGAACATAGAAATGAAACTATTTTAGTAAATGTAAAGTGCTAAATACCTTTTCTCATGAGCAGCATAAAGCAGTCTTGTGTATCAGTGTCCAGCTGAGTACTGGTTAAAGCTTGTAGGAGGAGTTTTCCTTCTCCTCTGACTGTCCTATGAGGCTGTATGACCCCTGATCCTCTGTCTGGACAGTGCTGATTGGCCCTGTGCTGATAACATGCACCCTCCCAAAAAAAAAAAAAAAAACTGTCTCGCAATACACACCAAACTAAGCATGTGCAGAGTGCCCCCAAAGCTCTCTACTAACAGCATATGGATTGGGGACAGGGGTAGAAGGGGAGGATCAGACAAGACATGATCAAACAGCCTTTTTACACAATGTGCAGGATCAACCCCTTGAGTTTCACAGTGACAATAACAAGCATACTTTACTGCATATACAGACTGATTTTACTGTTGTGGGTTTATTAACACTTTAAGGCTGTTTTCTCTTAGGATCAAATGTTAGGAAATGTTACATTCACCTTGCGAAAGGTAGCAAGTAGAAGCTGACATTTCACGCATTTTGCAAACAATAAAGGCATTATTAGTGACTTTTACATGAATGTTGAGACATTTGAACTGCAAATTTTTATTATAAATAGACCCCTAAGCTATGTTGGTGCAATGCGGTGTCAAATAATCCCAACTTGGCATTCCAACCTACAGAGTAGCAACATACTGGCCTGTATTGTGTTCTGTTGTGCTGCCAACAGATGGCGCATGCACCATTTTTTTTTTTTGGCAGTGCACCGCACATCTGTTTTTTGGCAAGGCACACACCAATTTTCTGCAGTGCACTGAAAGACATGTTCGTCACCAAGAAGGTACATTGGGGTGATATTCAAATACATGGCACCACATTGCACCAACGCATGTAATGTGCATTGCGGTAAAGTGCACGCATCACCACTATGACATGGTGTGAACGGGCCCATAGTGTAACGCTTCCAGGTATTTATTACCTCTCCCAGAATGCAATAGGGATGGTGAGAGCCCCTCATAATGAGCACAACAAGTGTGCAGACCCAGAAAAACTGAACATCTCACTAATGTAGACCCTAAAAGCCACCTATAGACACAATCTCAATGTACTCAATGGTACATTCAGCAAAATCTGTCTTTAGTTACAATTACATATATTTGCTCATTTTTGCTCATTTACATATTTGCTCCATTTTAACTACAAAATAAGTATTGTTTGAGCTGATTCATTAAATTGCAACTCCAGCTAAAAAAATGCTACTTCTTTGGAAGGGTAGAGTGGGGAAGAGTTCAATCGCCCGGTGGATATTCCCTGTCTTTATCCTATTTACATCAATACCCCTCCTGATTTTAAGAGAAGTCTTTTTCACACGCTAGGTTATTTTTGAAAAAGTAAAAATATACTGCTCCCATAATGGTTAAACTCGACTTACTTGTAAAACTTAATTTCTTGGAGGTTTTGCAGAACATAATAAAATCCTTTTTACTGATTAATGTAAAAATGTACCATCGATGAGATTACAAAGTACAAAGAGTTGGAATCTCTGCAGATCCACCTTTTCATGTGTACTGTAAAGAAGAAAATACTCTTACATAGCGACCTTTGTTGAGAAACCACAACCTTTTCCTTCAATGCAGAAATGTAGAAAGGTGTCCTCAAACTTTTCTCTAATTCTTTTTTTGATTCATTTTAGTTTTTAATTCATTTTTAACCTCCCTGACGGTATTCCCAAGTGTGGCTTGGGGTGGATTTTCAGTACCACAAGCGGTAACCCCCGAGCCACACTAGGGATCGCATCGCAGGATCCAGGAAGAGGTTACTTACCTTGTCCCCTGGATCCTGCGATGTCCTCCCCGCTCTGTGTGCGAGCCGTCCTCCGCCGGATCTATTACAGTGCCGGGCTCCATTCCCTGCGAGCGTTGCAACACACGGGGACGGAAAACGGCGCCAAATTCAAAATGTAAAAAGCACAATACATATACAGTACACTGTAATCTTACAGATTACATTACTGTATCAGTTTATTTCACCTCCCCTTTGTCCCTAGTGGTTTCTCCAGTGTCCTGCATGCAGTTTTATATTACAAATACTGTTCTTTCTGCCTGGAAACTGGAGATTGTCCATAGCAACCAAAAAGTGTCCCTTTACGTCAAAAGTGGTTTTAGACCAGATAGAAAACAGCGATAGTAAATTAGAATCACTTGCAGAATTGAGCGATAGTGATTGGTGGGGAGATCCGTCATCAAACACTGAAAGTAATGACAGCGACAATTCTGCAACTGAGCAAATTTCAGTGTTTTTGATTTGATTACATTATTGAATAATTTTTATTATTATTATATTATTATTTGTTATAATTATTTATAGTTATTTATTATATTATAATATATGATTTCGTGTTTCAAACTTTATCATACCCGGGATGTCTACTAGACTCTTGTTTGGACAGATTTAAGTGAGTTATTCCTAAGAATTACAGGCCTACAATATAAAACACCAAATTTCTATGCAAAATAATTGTACCACTTTCAGCATCAAAAATCTGACATAATCATACAGACAGGGAGGTTAATTACTTTTTTTTTAATTGTACTGTAATTCTAATTCTAAACTTTTCTCAAATTCTAGCCTTCTCTTCAATCTTGCACAGTTGTAAAGACTCCACTGCTCTACTGAAATTGCCTAATCTGATTTCACTGCACCCTGTGAGCTTCTCACAGTGTGCATTAAAAGCAGCAGCTAGTCAGATAGAGCAGCCTTTTTCAACCAAGGTGCCTCCTGGGTTCTTTAGGGGTGCCTTGGCAAAATGCCTAAAAATTGCCCAAAAATTACAAGCCGGTGGGTGGATCAAGCCTGCCTTTTTTTATATTATTACACAAAGCCACAGGTTTTCATTGTGCAACATTACAACCTGTGCAGACCAGCTGCCAGCATCCTAGCAACTGCTGATGTCTGGGGATGTGCTGAGGTTGATAAGGAGGGCATCTGCACATCACCCTTGTTTGACCCCCTGTCCCTCTCTGTCAGCACTAGGGGCCACGGTAGCTGGGGGGGGGGGAACTGAGGGAGAAGAAATGTTGAAATACTAGTCAGTACCAGAGTACAAAAGTGTATTTGCTTTGGAAGAATAAACCTTCAATGTTGGGTGTTTTGCGCACATGGATGTTGCTGTGTTTTGTAAATCTAGTAGTTTAGTCTATTACATTTTAGTATGGGGTGCCTTAAGATTTTCTTAGAATTTTAAGGCTCGGTTCACACTGGAACTGGATCGCAAAGGAGCGCTGTGTGTCCCTGTTCCCCGTTTCAGGGACGATTCAGGGTCGATTCTATGCCTGAATTCAACCCTGAAACCGAGCCAAAGATGCACAGTGCGATCCGTAGCCACAATGGAGATATGTGAACCGGTTCCATAGGGAGCCAGTCACATGCTCCTGCTATGTGAATTGGAAACCTGCATCTAATTCGCATAGGTGTGAACCTAAAGGGGGTCTTGACTACAAAAAAGTTTAGAAAAACTGAGATCAGCAACCCTGCCTTGCACATGAGGATAACTAAGGTCTGCCCACTACCCAGAACATTGGGAGGTGGAGGTGCTCTGTGTCAGCAGAGCTGAGTAACAGTCACACCCCTCCTAACAAGTGCCATCACACAGACTTGTATTGCAAGAAAGGGCAAGGTCTGTTACTGAGTGCTGATTACTGAGAGCACTGAGTGTAATTCTGAGGCACACTGCACTGCACTGCACAGCTTCTGTAATAAGAAAGTAGTACAGTGTCTGTCTGACTCACTATTGCTGTGATTTTATTTGGTCTTTAATTACTTTCAACTGAACTTTTCACTCCAAAATGAAGAGGAAAGGATAGGACAGGTTGAATACAGTTCTGAGGTGTAGTGTTTGCAATTTGTATCATAAAAAAAATCAATTTAATAGATATTCTAATAAAAACAATGACAGTTTGGATTATCCTAATTCCAATCATTTTGGTTGAACTCGATAAATCGTAAATAGTGTGTAGAGAAAAAAAAACTGTCCCAAAGTTGATGTGTATGGCCATAATTAGGGAGGTTGCAAGAGATGCGCATACCTCCCAACATTCTGAAATGGCAAAGGGGACATCTGTTAGCACAAAACATTTACAATACACCCCTGTCATGCCCTCCATTGATCAAGACAAGGAACAAAAAACTGTTGTTTATTCTGACAAGTGGCCCTCTACCGTTACATCTGCTTGATACTGGCTTTTTAAAATACCAAATGAAATAGTTTAGCAGTTGGATGAAAAGTTTGGCACAGTATAACACCTTGGTTAGATAAATAATAGAACGTATTCTTGTAGAGGTATTTATATCTTAGTCCAAAAAAGAAAGACAACTGAAAAAGAAAGAAGGAAATTAGTTCTAAAAGAGGAACATTTGGGAGCTATAGATGTGTCCAGGGCTGGATATACCTTAATGCCGTGTACACACGGTCGGCTACAAAAGTCCGTCAGCCCGTCCGACAGACTTTCGACGGACTTTTGGCAGACTTGCGGCGGACTTTCTAACGAACGGACTTAACTACATACGATCACACAAAAGTCAGATGGATTCGTACGTGATGACGTACGTCCGGACTAAAATAAGGACGTTGATAGCCAGTAGCCAATAGCTGCCCTAGCGTGGGTTTTTTAGTGCATCGGACTAGTATACAGACAAGCGGATTTCTGAGTCCGGCGGAGTTACAATGTAAAGATTTGAAGCATGTTCCAAATCTAAAGTTCATCAGATTTGCGACTGGAAAGTCTGCTGAAGGTCCGGTGAAGCCCACACACGATCGGATTGTCCGCCGGCTTTGGTCCGTCGGACCAGTCCGGTCAAAAAGTCTGACCGTGTGTACGTGACATTAGGCACAATAGGCTTGTACTTATAGCCATTAGAACAAAAGATGAAGTTTTTCCTTGTAAGGTTATCGGCTACACAATTTTTCCCATTATCAAAAGAAATACAGGTATTTGCTATGCCATGCACATCGTTGATTGGATTAAGGTGACTGAGTTACCCATGGGACTATAAATGCTGGATATGTTTCTGACATTTATAGAGCTGAGGAAGCAACTTGGTTGAGTGGTGAAACATTTTCAGCATTACAAGGCAAGTCCAGATGAATGTGATTAACTGTCAGGACCTAGGTCACCTGCTGGTGGCACTGTGCTTCTCAGAAGGGAAGTTTGTAGTTCCAGATTGTCCACCAACGGGTGTCTCCCAGCAACCAGCAGATTGCACTAATCAGCTCCACATGGTGCTGGCTGCTGGGATGGTATTTAAGCCCTTTTTTGCTGTTACACGTTGCTCTAGTGTTTTGCTTACTGCCAGATACTGCTAGCTATTATCTTGTTCCTGATCTTTGAGGCTGGGTTCACACTGTCTTGGGCTGCGGCTTGCAGCAGGGGTCCGTCGCGTTCCTGTACTCAGTTTCAGGGATGAATCAGGCCCCAATTTTTGCCTGAATTTGGCTTCGAAACCAAATACGCACAGGACCCTTGTGCAATGCGCCCTGCAGCCACCCCAGAGCTGTGCTAACTGGCTCTATTGAGAGCTAGTCACAGGCTCCTGTCATGTGAATTGGATGCAGTGAAACAGCTGCATCCAATTCACATTAGTGTTAACACAGCCTGATGGGGCTCTCTGCTTAGTACCTTTACGCTGAACCCTGCTGCCTTGTTCCTACTCCCTCTTCTGATTTTCTGATCAGGGGTTTCTGATCCCAGTTTTGGTTACCACTTCCTATATGTTCCCTGTACCTCCAGTTTTACCTTTGTAGCACCCTCTAGTTAGGTAGGTGCTAGAGTGAGGATTTTTCTAGCAGAGTAGGAAAATGTAGGCCATCCTAGCTGGTGGCTAGGCCTGTTTGTTTTCATTCTGGGCTGGGAGTGGCTCAGGGTAGAGCTGGATGACTCACAGGTAACATCACTGTCACCTCCCTCTTCTTTCTAGAAGGTGCTAGAAAGAGGAGGAAAGGAGAGGTGGAGCTGCCTGGGGTATTTTGAGGAGCCTTGACCAATCCCCAACTTGGATTGGCAGGGGGCAGCCCTCCTTAAATACCCAGGGTCAGCCCAGCTCGGGAGGAGTTGTCGGGTCTACAGGTAGCTCCCCAGTTGGGGAGTGACCTTAGGCCAGGGCTCGGGTGCAGCTAGGGGGAGAAGAGATCCTGGAAGAGAGGCACATGAGAGAGCAAGGAGAGGACAGCGCAAGAGAACATTGTTAAAGACTCCAGGGAGGACAACTGTTCGTAGCCAGGAAGGGCTGGTGAATGAAGCACAGTCGGGAAGACTGAGGAGGCACACCTGAGAGAGCTGAGAGTGTGCAGTTTGAGATGAGTGCAGAACCAGAACAGTGGACTGTGGGAAGGGCAGTGGAAAAAGGCAGCTGCAGTCAGGAGGGCTGGCAGAACCTGAAGAGGGTTTACTGGGATCAGTAGCTGAGTTTGTGAACAGTTAGCACCAGAACTATTTCTACACTACAGGGGCCCAGGGCCCTTGCCCACAAAAGGCAATTCACTGAGGTCTGGCTGAGTTAGTGCTAGGCCTAACCATGTGGTGCCAGCTGGTCTGGGTATCTGCAGCAAGTGAAGTGCTAGAGGAGTAATGGTCTGCAGCAAGTGAAGTGCTGAAGGATAAAGGAAAAGAGGTTTTAAGCAAGAGTTGTGCTGGAGAGAAGACTAGAGTGTATATACAGGCGTGTATGTAGAAGTCCCAAGCAAGTTGCATTGAATCTTTTCGGGGCATCCCTTAATCCCCCATCCCCATCCAAGTTCAATCCCCTCAATAAAAAAAAAAAAAAGCATACCTTATGGACTGTTCAATGACTCTGAGTGCCTGAGAGTTAAATGCTGGGCTGGGCAGGGTGACAGGTGAACCACAATATTCAGCAACTCCTATGGGGGCATGGCTACACCTTGCTTTCCTGTGTTCCCCATTTGTACATAATTAGTTTGAGTTAGGATTTCAGTTATTCTGTTTTGTTTAGTCACTGGTTTTTTGGTTCACTTAAATCTTTATATTTGCTGGTGATTGGATGTCCTTTGTTTTACTAATAGCAAATTCAATTTAATATATATATATATATATATATATATACAGTGGGAAAAAAAGTATTTAGTCAGCCACCAATTGTGCAAGTTCTCCCACTTAAAAAGATGAGAGAGGCCTGTAATTGTCATCATAGGTATACCTCAACTATGAGAGGCAAAATGTGGAAACAAATCCAGACAATCACATTGACTGATTTTTGAAAGAATTTATTTGCAAATGATGGTGGAAAATAAGTATTTGGTCAATATCAAAAGTTCATCTCAATACTTTGTTATATATCCTTTGTTGGCAATGACAGAGGTCAAACGTTTTCTGTAAGTCTTCACAAGGTTGTCACACACTGTTGCTGGTATGTTGGCCCATTCCTCCATGCAGATCTCCTCTAGAGCAGTGATGTTTTGGGGCTGTCGCTGGGCAACACAGACTTTTAACTCCCTCCAAAGGTTTTCTATGGGGTTGAGATCTGGAAACTGGCTAGGACACTCCATGACCTTGAAATGCTTCTTATGAAGCCACTCCTTCGTTGCCCAGGTGGTGTGTTTGGGATCATTGTCATGCTGAAAGACCCAGCCACGTTTCATCTTCAATGCCCTTGCTGATGGGAGGAGGTTTGCACTCAAAATCTCATGATACATGGCCCCATTCATTCTTTCATGTATATGGATCAGTCGTCCTGTTCCCTTTGGAGAGAAACAGCCCCAAAGCATGATGTTGCCACCCCCATGCTTCACAGTAGGTATGGTGTTCTTTGGTTGCAACTCAGCATTCTCTCTCCTCCAAACACGACAAGTTGTGTTTCTACCAAACAGTTGTACTTTGGTTTAATCTGACCATATGACATTCTCCCAGTCCTCTTCTGGATCATCCAAATGCTCTCTAGCAAACCTCATACGGCCTGGACATGTACTGGCTTAAGCAGGGGGACACGTCTGGCACTGCAGGATCTGAATCCCTGGCGGCGTAGTGTGTTACTGATGGTAGCCTTTGTTATGTTGGTCCCAGCTCTCTGCAGGTCATTCACTAGGTCCCCTCGTGTGGTTCTGGGATTTTTGCTCACCGTTCTTGTGATCATTTTGACCCCACAGGGTGAGATCTTGCGTGGAGCTCCAGATCGAGGGAGAATATCAGTGGTCTTGTATGTCTTCCATTTTCTAATTATTGCTCCCACAGTTGATTTCTTCACACCAAGCTGCTTGCCTATTGCAGATTTAGTCTTCCCAGCCTGGTGCAAGTCTACAATTTTGTTTCTGGTGTCCTTCAACAGCTCTTCGGTCTTCACCATAGTGGAGTTTGGAGTGTGACTGTTTGAGGTTCTGGACAGGTGTCTTTTATACTGATAACAAGTTCAAACAGGTGCCATTAATACAGGTAATGAGTGGAGGACAGAGAAGCCTCTTAAAGAAGAAGATACAGGTCTGTGAGAGCCAGAAATCTTGCTTGTTTGTAGGTGACCAAATACTTATTTTCCACCATAATTTGCAAATAAATTCTTTAAAAAATCAGACAATGTGATTGTCTGGATTTGTTTCCACATTTTGTCTCTCATAGTTGAGGTTTACCTATGATGACAATTACAGGCCTCTCTCATCTTTTTAAGTGGGAGAACTTGCACAATTGGTGGCTGACTAAATACTTTTTTGCCCCACTGAATATATATAATCAAGAGATTATTATACATTTTGAAATAGGGGTCTAGTAGAGCACTCTCAAGCATTAAAAAGCATTTAAAACTCTACACCAAATTCCCCAACAGGGCAACATTGATCATTTTCAAAAATTAGCCCAAGCAGAGGAAGCTTTTCATTGTTGCAACAGCTTTTATTGTCCCCATCATGCCTTTTTTGGCTACTAGCCAATCCAGTGTGACAGGACAGTACATTACACCCTAATCACCTCTATTACCACTACAGACAGAAACTACTCTTCTCTGAGATAACGAGACTTCCCTAATTATCTTATAATTGGTTATTCAGGTTCTAAGTGCCCAATAATTAATGTGCCGTTGTGACAAAACTGTAACATTTCCTCCTTATTTCTTCTTACTTTTGCGGCAGTGACGTGTAAGCTTAATTCATATTAATTAATAAATGCAAATTCGTGGCTAGGTGAAAAAAAAGTGTACAGTTTTCACCAGGTGCCAAAAAAAATGAGAATAAATGAATAGTATGAATTTAAATGCAAGAAAATATGAAAGGCTTAGAGTAAACCAACAAACTGACATTATTGCACTGGAGATCAAGGATATGCTTTTGTGTGATGTAGGTTCTGGAATTCCAAGACTGACTGAACAGAATTACAGTTGTTTTGGCAGGTAAGACATCTGTACATATTTCATGTTTTCATCTGGAATTCAGCTTTAAATAGAGCCGCTCCTCATACACCTGTCTTTTAAAGTCCAGTATAAGTTCCATTTACCTATAAAGTCAAATCTATAAAGTGAAATAGTCTTACTAGCACAGTGTGCTGTTCCTGCTCCAGCTGTACTCAGGTGCAGCCATTCCAGGCTGTTCAAACTGTGCGCATGCACAGTGCGCAGTCTCTTTTTTTATGTGAGTTCAGCTTTCAGGTATTTGTGGAAAGGCCCCTCAATAGCTACATCTGTAATTGGTGGATGTGCACCTTTTATAGCAGGAAGAGTTCTTCCGGAAGGTGAGCTTACACTTTGAACAAAGTTTTGGTTTACTTGTAAAGAGCTAACAAGTTATAAGGGTTATTCAATGAAAGCTTATTCAAAGCAAGGTTTGTAAGTAAGGGTTGAATCTGCTATGCCTAAAGGGTCCAGTGATAGAAATCTGGTCATGCCTATAGATTTAGTGGTTAACTATGAATATATGAAAAATGACAACTATTTTGCTAGAAATAGGAAGGGCAGACTGCAGTTTTGACATAACACACTTTGAAACTTTTAAACTTCTGGAATAAAAGTTTTGCTAAAAAAGAAATTTTAGTTTACCCGTAAATCCTTTTTTGGGAGTACAATATACACATTATTCAAGACTTTGGGGTTGATTTACTAAAGGCAAATAAACTGTGTACTTTGGAGATGCACTTGCACTTGCTTTCCCTAGAGCTTAGTGAATGTGGTGAAGCTTCACATTGTAAATACCCAATCAGATGCAAGGAAAATTTTAAAAAAATGCGTTTTTGCTTGTGCATGATTGGATGATGGAAATTAGCAGAGCTTCATTGCATTCACTAAGCTCTGGGGAAAATGAGTGCAACTGCATTTGCAACATGCACAGTCTATTTGCCTTTAGTAAATCAACCCCCATGGGTTATATTCTGCCACCTTCCGGTGAGCACACTAGTAAACAAAGCTGTTAAAACAGCCCATATAACCCCTCCCATTTTGGCAAACAATAAGAGGATATGCCAGGACAGAGAAGAGGGTGTCCTGTGTTATGTATTTTGCTCCTGTACTCCAAGGAAAGGACAGGTAAGTCAAAAGTCCATATTTCCTAATCATACAATACAGGGCACAGGCTTCCAATTATCAAGACCATGGGACATCCCCATGCAATACAACTAAAGGCCCAAAATAAATAAGGGAATCAGATCAGATTCCCAAACTCCAAGAGCAGATTGAAGCACCTTGAAGCTGAAACTGACAATACAGCAGAACAGAGAAGAGGATGCCCTGTGTTATGTACTGTACTCCAAGGAATCTTATAGGTCAAAAATCTGTCTGTCTTTCTTAATCATAAAATACAGGACACATGCTTCCATTAATCAAGACCATAGGACATCCACAAACAATACAACTAAGTGTTCAAAATAAGGGAATCTGATTCCCAAACCCAAGCAGCAGCTTGAAATATCTTAAGGCTGAAGCCGGCATCAGCAGAGGCCTGAACATTCACCTGGTAAAACTAAACAAATGTATGAACAGATGTCTAGGTGACAGCCCTGCTAATTTGAGTAACAAACATTCAAGAAGTACCAACTGAACAAGTTGAGGACACACCTTTGCAGGAGCCTGCAGGCAGGACAAAAAAGGAGATCTGAGTTTCAAATAGAAGCAGTGGTTAACGGGTAAACTTGTGCTGCGCATGCCACATATGCAAAAGTATAAAGAAATCTGCTTAGGATGCTTTGGTGCTGGGAAATGAAAAGGCAAGAGGATATCTTATTTAAGGTAGAAGAAGGAAACCACCTTGGGGAGTAAGAAAACCAATATGTTCCTGTGAACAACAGGAAAGGGTTCATTACAAGATAAGGCCGCTAATTCTGAAACCTGAGAAAATTTGTGGTTGAGGCTGTTGGACGATGGTACCGTAACAATTAAGATACACGGATGTGTAAAAAATAGATTTTATTAAATTAACATGAACATATTAAAACATACATATTTCTAAAAATATATCTGTCTGTTCAATCAAAAAGGGTACAACTGAAAAGAATAGCAATACCAGTTCACCCTGTGTCAGTTAAATTGGCCTGCTCGCAAAGGCCAACAGCCTCAACCACAAATTTTCCCATTTCGATAAGGACGTAGATACACCTTTTTACTATTATCTAATTTTTGGCACTTCCATTTAACAATTCTGAGACCTGTCTTGCTGACATGTATTGTGGAAAAACCCACCATACTCTTTTGCGCTAATAAGCGCCCATTTCGTCTAATGGTATAATGCATGTTACCTAACCCATGCTTCCCACATTTCCCCAGTAAACAGAAATTATCACCATCATAGCTCCATCGCCCCTTCATCTGCCCTCATCTCTTCCTGGGAGCCAACTTTTATTCATATAAACAACAGAGCCTCATGGTTTCACAATCGACCAATCAAGCACAGGCATTCCCTCAAGCAGGAGGGGTTATACAACAACCAATGAACAATGACTAGGGGAGTCCTATGGGCGTGTCTGGGCGGGGACAGCGTGTACCATCTCCTGCCCCCTGTCTCTGTAAGCTATCTTCAGCTAGAAACAGGAAGCTTGAGATCATGAACTCCGCCCCTGACCACAATGACTCAAAGACTCCCGTTTTTACCGTTTGTTCGTGAATCCTTATTCTGCTTTGTTCAGAGAACAAAGCATACCCGGACTATACTACCATTTCTGCTGATGGGAGATTATCTGCAGGTGTACGCCATGGCACCCCAAATATGTTGATCAGGCATACAGGGGTCACACGAGCGCACATTCCCTAAACCGATAATGTCTTTGCAGAGCGAACACATCCCCCCCAGACGATCGTTCTGTGCATCGCACAGGGGCTCTTCGCCAGAGGACATATTCCGACTCTGCAAACACTTCTCTCCAACCTTAGGAAGTTTTCCACTACCAAACGGATCTTAACCAGCGTCAGTCTGCCCCAGTCAGTTCTTTAGAGCGGGCTGCGGGAGTACTAACACTGGGAGACACTATGACAATACATATTAAATACATCTTCATAAAATTTCCACAACAGTTCCTCCTCTTGTCATATGCTCCCATGTGTCTCTCGATGAATCTTGATCTTCTTCTTACACCTGGAAATGAATCAATCCTTACAGTCCATATGAGTCCATAAAAAGGAAAACACGGCTTGACATGTAGACTCTGTTCTTCAGGAGAGATGACTTAGAGGAGGACATGAAGGCCGGTCAGTCTTGGATCCTCTGTGTCTTGTACTTGGGTTGGGCTTCAGGGCATCATCATCTGCTCGGGCTCTGTTCAATCATCCAATCAGGCAACAGTAGCACCTCATCACGGCATATAGAAGGAGTAGAAACAAAAACAACATGAGTATATATATATATATATATATATATATATATATATATATATATATATATACCCCTACTTCCTTCAACTATGATCCGCTGCAAAATAAAAAATTAAATCCCCAAAGATTCCCAGACCCTTATTAAAAGGACTTCAACCTTCACTAGCTATAGCTCTGGCTTTGCCTTGCAGGGATCTAAACCTTATTCATATGGGCTTGAACTTTGTCACTAGTATCCCTGATACAGATATAACAATCTTTACCTATGAATTCACAGAAATACACAGATAATCAAGGGCCATCTTTTAATAAAAAGGTCTTGATTTGCCGTTATTTCTGTGGGAACTTCCTTGTAGCTTCAACAGCTACATTAAACATCCCATCCTCAATGAATGAGAAATTGTTCAATCATTTCATAAGCTTAAGCTCCCACCGAGTACAAGCAGGAAACCATACCCAGACCTGGTCGAGGTTGGTGAACAATTTCCTTCTAGCCGTCCCTTCCATTCTTACCTTTTCTCGCACCATTAGATCCTCATGATCGGCCGCGACAAAAGATGCTGGGATGAGTTTCACCAGCACAAATAAACCTCTTGCATTAGGAGAATTACCTTATAAGCTGTAGATCTGCATTAATACCAAACTAAAGTTGAAGCACACTTGTAGGCTACCTAGTTGTCCCGATACCAAAGCTGGCAAGAACCAGAGCTATTGTTAAAATTATAATTAATTTTACCCTCTAGAAATGTATCATTAAATTCTATTGACAAGTGTCTGTTTGGATTTTACTAGTTTGTCAAAACTCCTCATACCAATATGAACATCACATATAGCATGTACTGCCGTCATCGCTGGGGAACTAGAGCTCAGTGGAGACTCAGAGTAGACCCAGCTATGTGTGCTGTTCGCTTTCTTAGCTAGTTGGAAAATACACTTTAAAAATATGAATAAACAAAGATACTCATCATCCTTTGGTGTAGTTGAGCAGCTTCTTGCAGTGGCTGGTGTGGATCCAGTTGTCTCTTCCCTCAAGCTTCTTTACAATGACCCAGTCACCTGGTTGGAAAGAATTTAAACCGGTTATTGTGTCAGGGTCCAGGAGGGACTCATGAACCCTGTGGTGGACCTTTTGAAGTTCATGTTATAGTGACTGCACCCACCCCATCAGCTGAGAATGGCGACAGCTGCTGAGGAAAGTACAACTCAGTTTTTGGTTGACCTCCAAACAAACCTAACTCAATGACTGTGCTCACTGCGTGGCTTTCCATCTGGGGTGTAATACCTGGAAACATTGACAAAAAGGTTTTTAGCATCTGGGATGGGAGCCTCCTTCACCAGACTGCTGCTTGCTGATTCAAATTCCATCAAAGAAAGACAGTCGTCCTACTAGGTCACAAACTTGGCTAGAATTAGAGCGGTATTATTGGTTTGAAAATTGTCATTATCACCACTATCATCCCGCCTTTTCTTCCTCATTACAAACTGGAGGAAGACTAATGCCCCGTACACACGGTCGGACTTTGTTCGGACATTCCGACAACAAAATCCTAGGATTTTTTCCGACGGATGTTGGCTCAAACTTGTCTTGCATACACACGGTCACACAAAGTTGTCGGAAAATCCGATCGTTTTAAACGCGGTGACGTAAAACATGTACGTCGGGACTATAAACGGGGCAGTGGCCAATAGCTTTCATCTCTTTATTTATTCTGAGCATGCGTGGCACTTTGTCCGTCGGATTTGTGTACACACGATCGGAATTTCCGACAACGGATTTTGTTGTCGGAAAATTTTATCTCCTGCTCTCCAACTTTGTGTGTCGGAAAATCCGATGGAAAATGTCCGATGGAGCCCACACACGGTCGGAATTTCCGACAACACGCTCCAATCGGACATTTTCCATCTGAAAATCCGACCGTGTGTACGGGGCATTAGGGTTTAGAATGGTGCAGAAAAGAAAAACAATGAAACAGTGAAATAGCCTATGATACTTTTACCTTCTTAGGCGTGTGTATTTATACATGTGTACAGCTATCTACATACACCAGCTTTCTATGTACATACACTTTCAGAAACTCCTTGGACCTGAAAAGATACTTATAAACAAAAGTTATTACTCTATCCTTCATATTTAACCTGCAAAGAATGGTAAACAATACAACATTTGTGTACATTGGTAAATTGTCACTGACATTCCTCAAAACCGACAACAACAAAACCCTATGTAACCCTTACTTTCACGTTCCTACTAAAATACAACACCCGCGACACGTAAGAGGGCTATCACGGTAGGTTCCAACATATTCTTGTTACTACATACAAACAATGAGAGGACTAAAACATGAGACAAACATATAGATACAAATGTGGGGGAGATATTTCATAGTTCCCAAAACAAAAATGAAAAAACAAAACAACCAGACGGAATGCCACCTTCACTCTTTTAGCGATAGAAAAAATACAATAGGAAAGACACTAGAGCATCTAAAAATTTTGCTTGGACCAGCCACACAAAGTTCAAAAACAGGCAAGAGGGCAATGATAATTTTAACCACACAAACGTGTACTACACATCCAACAACTCACTCATCATTACAGATTTCTGAAGCCACAGCTGAACTACTTCCAAGGTATTTTTATTCTGGGATCTCGTACCTCCAGACATCAAAAGTACCTTCCAAAGGATATCACCTTACTGTACTCTCTGACCATATCTGCCAATCTTTAAGGGGTCTAATGGCCTTAGCCCCATACCCAGATTTCATGTATTGTGCAGCTGTCTGACTGGGGTGCATGGACGACCCATTGCCATGATGATTCAAATCGCTTTTTTGGCGAACTCTGCGTCTAGAGAACCCTGCGCTTTAATTTCAGAGTGGTTATTGTTTGCGCCTTTATCACTATAACTGGCCCCCGCTTTCCGATTATCATACACGGCCTGAGCGGGGCTGCTAGCGTACTACTCCTCACGTTTATGCTAATACAATCGCGAACTGGAATTCCGACTATTATACACAGCCCGATCGGTCTCATGATATACCGCCTTCTAAACGTGTTTGTCCGACAACTACAAAACACCATAAAATCTTTCACTATTCAAAACAATCTTATGGCTTCTATCTGTACCTAGATATTACAGCAATAACCTGGATGCCCCCTGTTTGCTCTCTACCCAAAACTGTATTACAGTATAAAACAACTGGAATTAAACTTAAAAATCAAACATACTTCCAAACACGCGTCAAAAGACCCCAAGCTTCTCCCACCAACTTCCTGTTGCACACCTGCAAAGAACTTCCTGTTGTACATCACATCTTGTAAAGAACTTCCTGGTTTATTTAATATTAATGAACAGGAAGAGGGAGGGGGAGGTGAAGTCTAGTTTCATATTATGTCTATCAAGACATTAAAAAAATCTATGGCGAAACAAAAGCCAAAAACTGAGACTCCTGCAAAAAGATGGCTCAAGGAGGTCAACCGAAGCCTTTCTTTTCTACTGCAGGCTATACAATACAAACCTCAGCTAAAGCGATAAAACCCAAAACAATTAAAAATAACACACACACCACTAAAAGTACAAAAACTCAGTTAAAGTTAGTAAATTCAGTGCAAAGTAGAGATTTTCATTTAAAAGGAAGTGAAAAGATGGTGGCTCAGAACGCATGGCTACATACACACACAAAGGAAAACAAATAAAATCCTTAAACTGCGCCTCTACAAACAAAAATCACCTTTTTAAACCTGGCCCAAAAGCAGAGCAATTCCACCCATAACACAAAATAAAGCAGACACGAACTGGTAGTTGCAACAAACGAACGTCAAGCCACAGCCGCATGGTGAAAATGGCCGATGAAAGCTGAGCTGCATGGCAGACAGCAAAATGACCGACAACAAAAGGACCACATGGGAGACAGCAAAATGGCCGACGACAAAAGGGCCACACTAAAACACCAACACATTAAATGCAGTTGCTGATCCCGCCAAAACCAGCACAAACCAAGATTTCTTCACTAGAAACATAAACTTCTCCCCACAAAATTACACATTTGAGACACCACATGAACACTTACAAACATTTTAGACTATATACTACTAGAGGACCTTAGCCAACCAAACAACACAGGGTCTCCAATCAAACAACAATGTTACATAGAACACAAAATAACACAGCTCAAACATACACTCTTGTTCCCAAATAAAGTTCATATACTTACTCTGGCATCCGCTTCCATAGGAACAAAACATTTTAGAAATACCCAGTGATGCTTGCATGCATGATCTTTTCATCTCAAAACAAAAAGAGCTCCCCCCATGCTATTGTCCACAGGGAGTAGCCAACAGTCCCTATTGTAAGTGATAGGACAGCCATGCCTGGCCACCCTTCCCCCTCATGGCCACTTGAATATGCGGCAGGCATTTTCAAAAGCAACTTAAAGACAAACCCTTTACTTTAAAATATTTTCACACTTATGGGGACATGTGTATTGGTCCCATACAAAGGTAATAATCACAATTCATACATTTCTATTTCTCGTACACATCACAAACTTATTAGACAACATACGGTTACTTACGCATAACAAACATACAATAAAAATCCCAGCATTATACCAAAAGACGAAAAATGTGTTCTTTTGCAAAGAAGAACCTTCCTAACGCATCAGACAGCCTACTGATCCGATTGTGAAGGAGCTGCTGTTCACTCCTAAGGTCCTAGCTCGCCATCTTAACTGTCGTGGATAAACCCACCATACTCTTTTGCACTAATAAGCACCCGTTTCGTCTAATGGTATAATGCATGTTACCTAACCCACGTCTCCCGCATTTCCCCAGTAAACAGACATAATCGCCATCTTAGCTCCATCGCTCCTTCATCTGCCCTCATCTCTTCCTGGGAGCCAAATTTTATTCATATAAACAATAGAGCCTCATGATTTCACAATCGACCAATCAAGCGCAGGCATTCCCTCAAACAGGAGGGGTTATACAGCAACTAATGAACAATGACTAGGGGAGTCCTATGGGCGTGTCTGGGCGATCGTTCTGCGTATCGCACAGGGGACCTTCGCCGGTAGACATATCCCCACTCTGCAAACACTTCTCTCCAACCTCAGGAAGTTTTCCACTACCAAACGGATCTCAACCAGTGTCAGTCTGCGCCAGTCAGCTCTTTAGAGCAGGCTGCGGGAGTACTAACACTGGGAGACACTATGACAATACATATTAAATATATCTTCATAAAATTTCCACACCGCATGATAGCCATGAGAAAAAACTATTGACGAATAAGGTCGGCCTAAGGGAAATGTCAAGAGCGGGCCCAAAGGGAGGCTTTTGTATCGCTGACACGACCAGATGAAGATCCCATGGTGAGACGCTATGTGGGCTGCCCACTGAAGGCTTTTAGCAGCAGCCACAGGTCTCTGACAGAGAATAGCCAAGGCTGAAACTTGACCCTTCAGGGTGATCAGGGCCAAGTGCCAATCTAGCATTTTTATGCAAACATATTCACTTCTGGGATCCCCAAACAGTGACAGATGTCTCAGAACATTTTGGGGTGAACAGATCATTCCAGGTGCTAATGACTGAGGAAGTCTGCCTATTAATTTTCTACCCTGAGAATGTGGACTGTGGACAAGGCTGGAATGTGACTATGTTGCTTCTGATGCCACCATGATAACTGATATAAGCCATGGGTGTGCCGTTGTCTGACTGACCTCTTATTGGTCATGCTGGAAACTGGTCAGTCCAACACATAATAGAAAATTCTGAAAGCAGGCAATTTTGTCACAGGCACCTTTCTTATTACTAGGTAAAGCCTGGCACACAAAACCTTTAAGCTCCGGACAGAGCCGCTGTACTAACTATCCGAAATTAGTACAGTGATCTCCCCTGCTGAGCTGTTGTGTTCTGACAGGGAGACGGCCCCTCGCCAGAACACTCTGATCAGCGCTCTCCGCCATTGGCTGAGGGTGCTGATTGGGAGCTGGTTGGCTGCTGGTTTTACAGACAGACTTCTATACACACAGGCCGAATGTTGGCCGTTTTTATTGAACCGGCCAATGTATCCCGACATTCTCCCATGTGTACGGGGCTTAAGAATGTGCATTTTCCATCCGAGACTTCCCTAGTAATGTTTTCTAAATTCTCCAGTCGTGGGGGGCGTGGCCTAGCGCATGGAGCTGTATGACACACATCAAGCAGCTCCCGGTCCCGACGATCTCCACGAGGCTGTAACTCCACCACAGCGATCCACCCCATCCCCACCCTCACTGCATAGCTGCCACAGCCACTCTCAAGCATCCCTGAACTCAGGTGATGGATGGGACATGGAATCGCAGATGTGATCCCTCCACACATACATGCGATCCCTCCCAACCAAATCTGACTTTGAGCACTATGTCTCCCGCATGGAGATGGCCTACAGACAGGAGATCACAGAGCTCAAGAGGGACATAGGGGTCCGCATGGAGGATATAGAGAGCACCACTGAAGGCATATGCACTACCTTACAATCCCATGAAGAAACCCTGAATTCCCACACTGTCTTACTACAACAGCTCATGTACCACCACAATGACATTGAGAACCATAATAGAAGAAACAATATTAGAATCTGTGGTATCCCAGAAACAATTGAGCACAAAGACCTGGCAGGGGCTGTAACTGTCATTTTTAACCAGTTACTCCAACAACCCAAAGACACCCACATTGCATTGGATAGAGTGCATAGGACCTCGGGCCCGCGGAACCCTGACTCCTCTTTCATCCATGACACCCTCTCTGCAGAGTCCATTTTTACAAGATCAAAGAAACCATCATGCAAGCCGCTAGCACACAAAACTCCATCAGATTGAATGACACTCCCGTCATGCTGCTCCCAGACCTCTCCCGCCAAACACTGGCCATGAGATGCTCTCTGAAACCCCTTACATCACTCCTGCAGGAGAAGCAAATCAAATACCAATGGAGGTTTCCATTTCAACTGTGAGTTCACCATGAAGGCAAGACGGCCCTCTTCCGCACTTTAGGGGACTTACCTTAGTTCCTAAGCACCCCGGAGCTGCCACAAGTCTCACTGCCAGATTGGACTCTCCCAACTATTACCCCTGGCCTCCCATATAACCCACAATGGCGGAAGTCCGACAAGCAGAAGCGCCCTAGATCTACCTCCCAAAAACCACCTGATGACTGACATTTTCCTGAGTCCAAGACTATGAAAATCATTCCCCTGGAGCTGAGCTTGTTCCTTCAACTCCAACTTAGAGCTACTGCCTTACAACCAAGTTACTTGGACTGATAGTCCAGAACCACCTGCCTGAGGTGCACTCTGATTTTGTTGCTTTTTCAGTGCAATCTCACCCGGCTTTGTTTTTCCCTTTTTTTTAAATTAATTAATGTATTTATTTATTTTTTATTGTTGCCGTAGTTTTCACCACCTTATATTAACTGTTATTACCCAGGAGTGAAGATAAGGGGTGTGGGGCGGTAAAAGTTGGGGGAAATATGCCTTTTGATTTTTCTTTTTATTATTACTATTTTTTCTGTTAAGCCATAAGGTTACAAAGGTAATGCTTTCTTCTCACACTGAGCTCAGCTTGAGTCTATTTGAACTGAAGACCTCCTGCCCCCCCCCCCCCCCCCCACCTTTAGCTCTGCAAATACATCCCGCATAAGTGTGATTCTTATGGGCCTCTCTGGGTACTCCCATATCACAGTGTGGAAGAAAGGCAGGTATACCACGCAATATATATATTATATAGACACATGGTTAAAGTGATGTGTGATTGTTGTTACTAGCTTCAAATTAACATTTTTTCCTCGTGGACCCCGGGACCGGGAGGCACTCCGTGTGCTTACCACGTTTAACCCCACTTAGGACCGATAGTGCTTATTCATGCACTGTACTGTTATTAGCATGTTTTTTCTATTAGCTTTATCATTTTATTTTATTGTAGATTTCATCTTGCCAGTGGCCTCACACTTCTCTTCTTTACTTGTCTCCAGCAGTGGTTCCTATCGCCCAACCCTCTGATGCATCACGTTCCTACGCACTGGGCATGGTTACCACCCATCTTTCCTGATTTCATCCTCTCTACTCTTTCTACCTCATTCTATCCCACTAAGTGGGAAGCACTGAAATGTGTGCTCCGAGGGGTCTTCGTTCCCGTCTAAAAAAAGCCAGATCTGCCGATATCACCAAACTATTATCTTCCATCCACACCTTAGAACTAGCACACAAGAAGGACCTCAATCCCGCCACCTTTGTGGACCTCTCCAACGCCCGCAGAGAGTTACTCCGCATCTTGGATGCAAACTCCCTCATAGCTAGGGGCAAAGGACAGAACCGACACTATATCCTGGCAAACAAATGTGGGCAACACCTTGCTAGAGTTCTTCATCCCCGTCCCCCACGCCATCCAATACCACACATCTGCACCAATGACCAACAAAAAATTAAAACCCCCCCCCGAGTATCGCAGATGCTTTCCAGCGATATTACTCCCAACTCTATAACCTCCCCACAATGACAGGACAGAATCGCAAAGATGGTGCACAACACCCTAACATAGAAAACTACATCTCAGAGACGGCTTTACCGCAAATAGATTCCTCTGACTCTGCGGACTTAGACAAACCCCTGACAGTGTCAGACTTTTTACTTGTCATCAAAGGACTGAAATATGGTAAGTGTCCAGGGCCAGATGGCTTCTCCCCTAGATTCTATAAATCATTTGCCCCATCCCTAGCCCCACTTCTTACGGTAGCATTCAATTATATAGATGACTCCCACCCGCCCTCTAGAGACCTTCTATCTGCCAATATTTCGGTCATACCCAAACTAGGAAAAGACCCCTCTCAATGCAGTAGTTACAGGCCAATCTCCCTTCTTAACCTAGACATTAAACTTTTGGCAAAAAGTTTAGCAAACCGCCTCTCCCCCCTCCTACCCTCCATCATACACAATGACCACGTGGGTTTTGTCCCTGGCCAAGAGGCCAGGGACAATACCACTAAAACAATCCACCTCATCTCCTACATCCGTCGACACAATCTAAAGGCCTGCATCCTTTCCTTTGATGCCGAGAAGGCATTTGACCGGGTCAATTGGCAGTTTATATGCCTTTTACTGGAACAGATAGGCCTTGGCCCCACATTTGTGTCCAAGGTAATGGCACTGTACTCCCGACCTGCGGCCTCTGTCCTGGTCAATGGCTCCTCGTCCCCCTCGTACCAAATCTCAAACGGATCTCGTCAGGGATGTCCTTTATCCCCCCTACTTTTTGCACTGGTGATAGAACACCTTGCAACAGCCATTAGACAAAATAATAATATAGTGGGGATACAGACACCGTCTTCCGCTCACAAACTCTCGCTGTAGGCAGACGATCTCCTAGTTTATGTCCAACAACCCCACACGTCCCTGCCTTCTTTGATGCAGGAATTCCATAGATTTGGAGAACTTAGTAATTTTAAACTTAACATGTCCAAGACAGAGGCCCTTAAAATATCTTTATCGCCCACCACCCTTACCCAGGTACAAACCAATTTTCCATTCCAGTGGGGTACCAAGGGCATCTCCTACTTTGGGATCACAATCCCATCCAACTTATCTGATCTCTACAGCCTCAACTATCTCCCCTTACTGTCCCGACTCCAGAAGGAACTAGATACATGGAACGCGACACCACTACCCTGGTTTGGCCGCATAAACACACTCAAAATGGACACCCTACCCAAATTCCTTATTCCAGACAGTCCCTATAAATGTCCCAAAACAATTCTTCAACTTCCTCAGATCCATAGCCATATGTTTCATCTGGAACCAAGGGATGTTCCGTATCCGCCATACCTTATTGACATACCCCAAAATACGAGGTGGAGCAGGTCTCCCAGACTTTGAACTGTACCACAGGGCTGCCATACTCTCCAGGATTCTGGAATGGTTTCCCCTACCTTTCCCTAAGGCTTCCACCATGATAGAACAAGATCTCTCCACCCCATGACCTCCGGGCTTTACTATGGGGATACAGACAAAAACTATTCCTCCTATCAAACTCTTCCCCCTCTAACAATTGCAGCACTACACCTATTGTACAAAAAGGGACCGTCGTCGTTATTATCCACGGATCCCTCACCACTTACATCACTATTTGACCACCATTATATTGGTTCCAATATGGTGGGCCCATATCTTCGTTCTACATGGCCTATAGCAAGCTCATTTGTACACCCTACCCTGAGCACACCCATTGTACCAGGAGCACAAGGTAACTGGCTTACAGCTCTCCGCATATCCTCCTTCTGTTCGGACCTATTCTCCTCATCCCAAATACATAGGCCCTTGACAGGCTACGAACAGCTGTGCTCTCTCTCAGAAACACCCAAACATCTACATTCTACCATTTATAAATTACAACAGGTGGGCCACGGACCTAGGAAAGGATCTCTCTCTAGTGGACTGGCAAAAGTCTTTCCACTTCACGCATAAATCCTCCATCTCTTGTTACATACAATAGAAGAACTTTTAACTTTTAATCACTGCATAGAATTTTCCCCTCTACCCCCACTTCGTGTTGGAGGTGCGGTGACACAGAGGGAAGTTATCTCCACATATGGTGGGAATGCAGAGCCATCCAACCCCTCTGGTCCCAGGTTTTCACCATTTACAGTAGCCTTCACGATAGACCAACGACACCCACTCCAGAGGTTGCTCTATTGTCTATGCTCTTTTATGATTTTTCCTATCGGCGGCCAGGCAACTTATAACCCTTTTTTGGAAAACCACAACCACCCCTCCCCTGTCTTCCTGGGTTTCGGTGGTCAATGACATCATGCGTATGGAAGAGATGATAGCCCTAGACGATGATACCTTTGATAAATTCAAAACTCTATGGCTCATTGGATTGAATACTCTACCTCTGATGCCTTGAAAACCCTATTGACCCCCCTCCACTGAAATAGCCACGTCCTGTGCCCCTGACCCTACGGGATGCTGCACTAAGGTCTGCTCACCCCCTTACTCCCCTCCCCCCTTTCTACTTCCCAGCCTTCTGACTTCTCCCCCCCTTTACCTTCTTTATTCTTTCTCCCCTCAACTTTACGCTATATTGGCTTAGACCTGGTAGTTCTTATTCCTATTCTCCACCAGATGATCTGCAATACAAGATGAGCTAACCCGACCCATACTAGCTTACGGTTGTATACATAGATTTCATCGGTTTATGATCAAAAATATATCTACTATGCAGACTGTTTTGTACTACCTCATGTATTGAACATCCAGCTGTAATGCATATTGTATTGTTTTTCCCTGTTAAACACAATAAAAATATATTTGACTCTAAATTCTCCAGTTGTTCCCTGTTGAATCCTTTACAGACATTGCTTAAAGACTGTCACGACAAACACGTTAATGACAGAATTATGCATGCCTAAAATGATATAAGAGCCAGGTGATAATTTTGATACAGGGAGTCCACCAAACCATCTACACAGTACAGCAAGGCTACTGGGAAGAGCTAAAATTTTTGTAGTATTGAGGGATCAGTCAGGATTGATCTGAGGTGGTGCGCCACGTGCTTGGCTCAAACTACTAGGGTCAAGTAGATTGCACTTGGTTGCAGGACAGAGCTAGACAAAATGAAATAGGCTTTAACCTCTTGTCCACTGGGTTTTTGAAGACTGGGACCTCCCCAATTGGAGCTGTCAGGGATCTGTTGGCAGGAAAAAGCTTGATCCACCACTGGATCTTTTTATTTTCTGTTTTAAGTCTCCTCAACTAGGTACTGTTGAGCAAATCTTTTTGGAGGAGTATACACGGGAAGGATGTGCACTTGCTCTAGATCTGAGGGAAATCTTTGAAATGAGGGGAAGCTCCGCTGATTTCTATCATCCAATCATTGTCAAGTAAAAATGCTGTTTTTTTAATTTTCCTTGCATGTGATTGAGTATTCTTTGCAAAGTGAATCTTTAGCTAATTTACTAAGCTCTGGACCAATGTTAATTTTGACGTCAAATTTCGATTTAGTCATAGTTAGTCTTTTGAATAAAATGCCATTTTCGTTTTAGTCGTATTTTAGTCATCTGAATTGTTTTAGTTATAGTCGTATTTTAGTCGACTAAAATCTCCAGTACATTTTAGTCGACTAAAATCTAATGGGTTTAGTTCAATTTTAAAGTATCATTTCTTTAGCATTGCCAAAAATTATATACTCCTGGAGTAAAAATCTAATAGCATGTTATTATTTATGATATTAAGGTTTGAACAGACACAGCTTTAGGCCTCTTTCACTCGGACAATCCGTTCAGGTCCGCCTGTCAGTTTTTTAGGCGGACCTGAACAGACGCTCCATAGACCGCTGACATCTGACCCGCTCCGATCCGAAAAAGTGTGACGGAGGAAAAACCTACTTTTCCATCTGTCTGCGGATCGGATCGGGTGACGGCGGACTCTACAGCCCGTCTTCACCCGATCCCTCATAGGGGAGAGCGGCGCTCTGACAGGTCCATCCCTGCACAGTCTGCAGAGACGGACCTGTCATCTGCCTCCTCGGCGGAGATCGGCAGAGATCGACGGAGCGATCCCCCACTGAGCAGAGCGGGCTCCGTACACGGACACGTCAGTGTGAAGGAGCCCTTAGCCATTGTGATATATTGCGTCTTTATAAATAAAACTAAGTTTCATAAACAAATAAAAATATTGTTTTTTGACAAGTAGAAATACAACTTGAAAATATAAAAAAACCCCAAAAAACTGTAAGCTCTATTGGGTGTAATGCCACTGCACATATTACCTGAATATATTACCAACATTACATATGATGAAAAAAAATAAGAAAAACCTTTTTTCTTAATTTTTTTTCTTTCAGCAGCTTAGTAGATGCCCCCTACATATTCTTATGTGGTAGTGCAGTGTTAATTTTGTCGTCTAACTTCAATTTAGTTTTAGTCATAGTCTTTTGACTCAAAATGCATTTTAGTTTTATTCGTATTTTCGTCTTTTGACTAAAATGACATTTTAGTCATATTTTAGTCATCTGAATTGTTTTAGTTTTAGTCGTATTTTAGTAGACTAAAATAGTATTAATTTAGTCAACAAAAATATTTTAGTCGACGAAATTAACACTGCTCTGGACACAGTATATTTGCTTTTAGTAAATCAACCCCTTTGTCTGCAGACAGTCTTTGTTCAGAATATCCTGTACAAGTAGGTGACCCAGAAACTAATTTAGGAAGAGACCCCATACAGATGACCTTAGGTCCAGAAGGTGGGGATGACTCTAACTTCAAGCAGGAGCATACCTCATCCTCCAGAACCTTACTAGTTTCTTAAAACTTGGGAGAGTTCAAGGGTCACTGCCCATCCAGGGGCGGATCCAGAGTCTAGTCTCGGGAGGGGCACTGCCAGAAAATACCTTTTTTGCCGGCAATTTATTGGGGAAACGGCTGGTGTTGGCGCTTCAATCATCACGGCACCATGGTTATTATGGTGTCAGGATGATTGAAGCGCATTTCTATTCTTACATTGTAATATAAAATGAAGTAGTTCAACTCACCATAATGCAAAATCAGTGGGAGCCCCGAGTGTGTCACTTTCCACGTCGCCTGCCACCAAATGCGGATTGCCACTTGTCACGTCACCCGTCACCAGATGCGGATTGTCACTTGCCACGTCACCTGCCACACGCTGCGAATTGTCACTTGCCACGTCACCTGCCACCAAATGCGGATTGTCACTTGCCACGTCACCTACCACACATTGTGGATTGTCACTTGCCACGTCACCTGCCATAGGCTGTGGATTGTCACTTGCCACGTCACCTGTCACCAGATGTGGATTGTCACTTGCCACGTCACCTGCCACACGTTGTGGATTGTCACTTGCCACGTCACCTGCCACACGTTGTGGATTGTCACTTGCCACGTCACCTGCCACACGTTGTGGATTGTCACTTGCCACGTCACCTGCCACACGTTGTGGATTGTCACTTGCCATGTCACCTGCCACATGTTGCGGATTGTCACTTGCCACATGTTGCGAATTGTCACTTGTCACGTCTGTCACCAGATGCGGATTGTCACCTGCTGTGTCACTTTCCTGCTAAGGTGGTCTCTTGCTGCGTCCCAGAGTCAGGCAGCAGATTACCAGTCAGTCAGCAGAGAGATGATGTAATCTCTCTGCTGCCAACAGCTGCCTTCACAGTGAGGGTGGAACTGCAGGGATGCAGGCAGGCACAGGGTGGTGAGAAATGATGTCATCTCTCTGCTCCCCTGCCCGCTGGCTCCCTGATTGGCCAGCAGCCCGCTCACACACTGAGCCTCCCAGCTACCCCCCTCTCTCACCCGCCCACTCACCGACTGAGCCGCCCGCACTCTCACCAGCGGTGCTGCCCGCACTGTCGCCCGCACTGTCACCTGGGGAGCCGCCCGCACTGTCACCCGCATTCTCGGAGGGAGCAATTGTCCCGTTGCCCCCCTGGATCCGCCCCGTGCTCATCAGGGTTCTCAGATTCAGAGGATGCACCTTCTGCTTCCTCATCTTCCCGTCTTCATTTTCCTTGGAAAGTAATACTGCTGCACTGGACCAGTTGGACAATAACTTGGCATGCTGACTGGCAACACTAGCGCCTTGTGCACTCCACGGTCTCTATCAATGCAACCATAGAGGCTGAAATTTCCTCTCTAGAAATAAGGAAGGGGGGGGTACCTTAGAAAATAAGGGAAGACTCTGAGGTGTGGAGACTGAAGTCCGAAGTACCAGAAAATAAACCTATATAACCTTATCATCGCCCTGTGTACAATGTGTGTTTGCCTGCGACCCCATTCCCATTTACCTTGTGCCTGATGTCTGTTATGAGTGTGAAGGGATTCTTTAACAAATTTGTTGCTGTGGAGCAGAAGGGTGCAATTGTCCTATGTCTCACGAGTGAAAGATGCTGCATAACCCAGTGAAATCTGATGTGGAGACCTAGGCCACAATTTGGAGTAGGATAGTGCTGGAGATTTGTCTGTAGGAGAGTATGCACTCAAGATGGAGCCCAGAACTTGAAGAGGGTTGAGAAATCATCTACAAGGGCGAGACTGTGCATACTGAGCAGGCCACTGCATGTTTGAATGCTTCACAGGGAATGCGACAAAATCTCTTTAGTTGTGAAGAGAGTGTTGCACATTCTGCCATGGCAACAGACCATTTAAAGTGCTCCTGCCATATAAAGCTCACACCACCTGCCCCTATGTGGCCAAGGCAGGGACCCTAGAAATGGAGAAGGACTGGATGAGAGGGTATTTTGGGGGCAATGACCCCACAGGGGAAGGGGCAAGGTCCTGCACTCACTACTCTGGGTACTGGCTCCTTTGCAGCAGAAAAACTCAGCAGGAGGGAACTCCCTGCTTCACCCAGAAGGGCATACCCCTCCTCTATGGAGATGGTCTTCAGGGACTAGATCACACTGGTGTGGATCGCCAGCACCCTGGACCTGTAGAACATTCTGCAGCTAACTGCACCTCGTTGTATTGTTGTACAACAAGTGTGCGACAAACGCAGAGTCCTGTGCCAGTGACAAAGTTACAGGCATCATCCATACGTTGAGGTCCAGGTAAGGTTTCCCGAGGGACTGACAAGGGGTCACCAATCCAGTAGCTTCAAGAATAAATTGCAGTAACTCTAGAATCAGCTTGATGGAGAAACAATTTTTCTGTTTAAAGAACAGTGCATTTTCTCCAAACTTCCAGGTAGAAATTCAAATTACAAGCTGGAAACCTGCTCTCAGTAGAGAGAGGTCATCCATCACCTCAGGACACTAGCAAAAAACTGAGGATTTCTACAGGGGTTTAAATGGGTTGAAATGGGTTGTGGAAGCCTGTGTTCTGTATGATACAATTAAGAAAAAATAATGTTGAGGTTTTGTATGTAAATGTTATTAAAGAAAACTGCTGTGGAGAAAAAAACAGTACCAAAATAGTGCAAAATGTGGTGTTTATTTACTATAAAAACCATTTAGAGGTCGATAATTTGTATATTATTATTATCAAACAAAGCAACCTATCTGGTAACAATGTAATGTATTTAAATGTTAAATTGGAATTGTAATTTTTTTTTTTTAATAACCCAATTGAATAAAAATGGCAGTTACAAAAACATAAACAAAATCTAGCTATGATCTATGAAAAATGAAACAGAATATTTGATTTATATCTGTGGATTAACAACTGTCCTAGTCTATAAAAATTATTTTATGCACTAGTTACAGTATTGTTTTAATGTCAACTTAGTTGACTATTAATTGTTTCTTGAGCCTCGAAGAAACACTGCTGTCATAAAACAAAATTCAATTTGGCAATACAAGCTTTTTTTTTCATTCCTACTTTTTGCTAGTAAATAGACATTTAAATCCTAACAACTTTTGAGCAATGTTTTACCTAAACCTATTTTCATGTGAAAACACATTACATTTTTGCTAGCTGTTTTGTATCCTTCAGTGCTGTAGGATATAACTTTTAAGATGAAGCAATTTCAGTAACTTGTTTATTAATTCATATGGTTTAATATGGTTAAATATGATAAGACCTATAAAGGCTTTTTGTATATCTTATTACAAATTCATTGGCATTTATATAGATTTTGCTCCCCTTTGCAGCTAAAACAGCATCCACTCTTCCGGAGGATTTAAGAGTATGTGTGTGTGGGAACTTGTGCCCATTCAGCCAAAAGGGCATCTGTGAGGTCATTTACTGATGTTGGCAGAGAAGACCTTATTAAAGCATTCCAATTCATCCCTAAGGTGTTCAGTGGAGTTGAGGTCAGGGCTCTGTGTAGTCCACTCAAGTTCCTCCAACACAAACTTATCAAACCATGTCTTTATGGAGCTGGTTTTCTACACAGGGGCACGGTCCTGCTGAAACAGAAAAAAGAGTCCTTTTCAACTATTGCCACAAGGTCAGGATCACAAATTTTTAGAGCTGAAATAAAAAAATTCTCTATATCTTTAGTGATCTAAATTACCTGTAATGAAGGATGTTCCATTTTACGCAGGCAGCTGGTTCCTGTGGAAATCTTCATTGCAGGGATGCGCCATCTTCTTCTTGCTCCCGAACTTCCGGTGCTGTGGGGGTTAATAGCTTTGGATCTTCTGTAAACCTGCCATGAAAAATTTCCTGAGGAGGACCCACCCCTCCATCAATAAAGGAGGAGGGAGAAGAGGGCAGCTCCTTGTTGGAAAGGCCTATGACCCGGATTCCGATGTGGACATACTGGTAAGTGGAATATATTTTATGGTATATGATATAAGTGGTATATTTTATGTTTTAAACCCCAAGTATATGGGTGAGGGAATCTAGTCAGTTGTTTTTTTTTTCATTCAGCTGGCTGGAGAGGCAGAGTCACTGACATCTTCCAGTGGCTTGCGAAAGTATTCGGCCCCTTGAACTTTTCAACCTTTTGCCACATTTCAGGCTTCAAACATAAAGATATAAAATTTTTATTTTTTGTGAAGAATCACCAACAAGTGGGACACAATTGTGAAGTGGAACGAAATCTTTTGGATTTTTGAAACTTTTTTAACTAATAAAAAAATGCGTTAATACTTTGTAGAGCCACCTTTTGCTGCGATTACAGCTGCAAGTCGCTTGGGGTATGTCTCTATCAGTTTTGCACATCGAGAGAATGAAATTCTTGCCCATTGTTCCTTGCAAAACAGCTCGAGCTCAGTGAGGTTGGATGGAGAGCGTTTGTGAACAGCAGTTTTCAGCTCTTTCCACAGATTCTCGATTGGATTCAGGTCTGGACTTTGACTTGGCCATTCTAACACCTGGATACGTTTATTTGTGAACCATTCCTTTGTAGATTTTGCTGTATGTTTGGGATCATTGTCTTGTTGGAAGATAAATCTCCGTCCCAGTTTCAGGTCTTTTGCAGACTCCAACAGGTTTTCATCCAGAATGGTCCTGTATTTGGCTGCATCCATCTTCCCCTCAATTTTAACCATCTTCCCTGTCCCTGCTGAAGAAAAGCAGGCCCAAACCATGATGCTGCCACCACCATGTTTGACAGTGGGGATAGTGTGTTGAGTGTGATGAGCTGTGTTGCTTTTACGCCAAACATATCGTTTTGCATTGTGGCCAAAAAGTGCGATTTTGGTTTCATAGGACCAGAGCACCTTCTTCCATATGTTTGGTGTGTCTCCCAGGTAGCTTGTGGCAAACTTTAGACGAGACTTTTTATGGATATCTTTGAGAAATGGCTTTCTTCTTGCCACTCTTCCATAAAGGCCAGATTTGTGCAGTGTACGACTGATTGTTGTCCTATGGACAGACTCTCCCACCTCAGCTGTAGTTCTCTGCAGTTCATTTAGAGTGATCATGGGCCTCTTGGCTGCATCTCTGATCAGTCTTCTCCTTGTCTGAGCTGAAAGTTTAGAGGGACAGCCAGGTCTTGGTAGATTTGCAGTGGTCTGATACTCCTTCCATTTCAAAATGATCGCTTGCACAGTGCTCCTTGGGATGTTTAAAGCTTGGGAAATCTTTTTGTATCCAAATCGGGGTTTAAACTTCTCCACAACAGTATTACGGACCTGCCTGGTGTGTTCCTTGGCCTTCATGATGCTCTCTGCGCTTTCAACAGAACCCTGAGACTATCACAGAGCAGGTGCATTTATACAGAGACTTGATTACACACAGGTGGATTCTATTTATCACCATCAGTCATTTAGGACAACATTGGATCATTCAGAGATCCTCACTGAACTTCTGGAGTATGTTTGCTGCACTGAAAGTAAAGGGGCCGAATAATTTTGCACGCACCACTTTTCAGTTTTTTAATTGCTAAAAAAGTTTAAAATATCCAATAGATTTCGTTCCACTTCACAATTTGTGTCCCACTTGTTGGTGATTCTTCACAAAAAATTAAAATTTTATATCTTTATGTTTGAAGCCTGAAATGTGGCAAAAGGTTGAAAAGTTCAAGGCCCCTTTCACACATGCGGACCGTATGTCCGTATTTCATCCATCCGTTTTCGGATGAAATACGGACATACATGCATCCCTATGGGATAGCGGGTGTCAGCGGATGTACATCCGCTAACACCCGATGTCGTCCGCCTCCGCTCTCGTCCGATTCTGCGGACGGAAGAAAATCCTATTTTTCTATCCGTCTGCAGAGCGGATCGGAGGAACACGGACAGACGGTCCGTGTTCCTCCGATCCCCCATAGGGGAGAGCGGAGATCTGACAGGGCGGTCCCTGCACAGTGTGCGGGTCCCGCCCTGTCATCTGCCTGCTCAGCTGGGGAAAGCGGAGCGATCCCCGCTGAGCAGCGGATAAACACGGGGCGGATCAACACGGATCCGTCCCGTGTGAAAGGGGCCTAAGGGGGCCGAATACTTTCGCAAGCCACTGTTCTGTTCTGTGGAAATGCCACTATCAAGTCTGGTATCACTGCCTGGACAGAGAGTGGGATGAGACAAGTTGTCATCCTATATGTCGGTGAGAGGCCACTAGCCGTACTCTCTACACCAGGGGTCCTCAAACTTTTTAGACAGGGGGCCAGTTCACGGTCCCTCAGACTGTTGGGGGGCCGCACTATAGTTTAAAAAAATATGAACTAATTCCTATGCACACATATTATTTGTAGTGCAAAAAAAAAACAGGAAAAAACAGTACAATATTTAAAATAAAGAACAATTGTAATCAATATGAACTTATCAGTATTTCACAGACTCCCCTCATTACAGAACCACTCCCAATCACAGACCCCCCCTCCCCATCACAGACTCACCCCATAACAAAGCCCCCACATGACAGATCCCCCCATCACAAAGCCCCCCAACACAAACTCCTCTCCATCACAAAGCCCCACATAAGATTCCCCCCATAACAGGCTCCCCCATATCACATACTTCCCCCATCACAGATACCCCCATAACAGACGCCCCATCACAGACTTTCCCCATAACAGACTCCGCCATCACAGATCCCCCCATATCACAGATCCCCCCCATCACAGATCCCCCCCATCATAGACTCCCCCATCACAGACTCCCCCATCACAGATCCACCCATATCAGTCCCCCCCATAGCACAGACTCCCCCATCACAGATCCCCCCATATCACAGATCCCCCCATAACAGACTCCGCCATCACAGATTCCCCCCACAACAGACTCCCCCATCACAGACCCCCCATAACAGATTCCGCCATCACAGATCCCCCCATAACAGACTCCCCATCACAGATCCCCCCATATCACAGATTCCCCCATATCACAGATCCCCCATATCACAGATCCCCCCATATCACAGATCCCCCATATCACAGACTCCCCCATCACAGATTCCCCCATATCACAGACTCCCCCATATCACAGATCCCCCATATCACAGATCTCCCCATCACAGACGCCCCCATATCACAGATTCCCCCATATCACAGACTCCCCCATATCACAGACTCCCCCATCACAGATCCCCCCATATCACAGATCCCCATCACAGACTCCCCCATATCACAGATCCCCCATATCACAGATCTCCCCATCACAGACTCCCCCATATCACAGATTCCCCCATATCACAGACTCCCCCATATCACAGACTCCCCCATCACAGATCCCCCCATATCACAGATCCCCATCAGACTCCCCCCATATCACAGATCCCCCATCACAGATCCCCCATATCACAGATCCCCCATCACAGATCCCCCCATATCACAGATCCCCCCATATCACAGATCCCCCATCACAGATCCCCCATCACAGATCCCCCCATATCACAGATCCCCCATCACAGACTCCCCCCATATCACAGACTCCCCCATCACAGACTCCCCTCATCGATATTACACTGCCACCCCTTCTATAATATCACAGCACTCCCACTCCCCTCTGTTACCTGTATCACACAAGACACGAAGCATGGTAGGTCCGGACAAAGGGCGGGACTTTGCAAGTGAAAGGCAGGTGATTGATTCCTGGGACCGCCCTGATGCCTAGTAACCAATCACCTGCTTCTTAACACAAAAGGTCCTTTGTCCAGACCTGTCATGTTTCCCGTCCTGTGTGATAAAAGTAGCAGAGGGCAGGGGGAGTGCTGCGATGTTAAAGGGGCAGTCCGCGGGCCGGATAAAAAATGCTGGAGGGCCGGATTCGGCCCACGGGCCGTAGTTTGAGGACCCCTGCTCTACACATTATAAAAAGGAACAGCATTGCTGCTTGGGACATTGTTGAAATTTAAACCCGGGTTTGTGAGACTTACATTTGAGCGCTCCAATGTCGGATTTGGGCCCCAATGCACTGGTAAATGGAAGAGAGTTTGCCAAAGACCAATCAGACCACTATTTTTAGCATTTCCTCTTAGTCAGAACTCCCTTTAGTGTAGAGAGTATGGGTAAAGTCACTAGTCTGCTTGCTATTTACTGAGTCACACATTAAATTGTAACTGTTTCCATGTACTTGTGAAAGCGTTTATTGCTAAAGTGTTTTATTCCATCCTTTTTGGATGGTTAATTGTTTTACTGTGTTTTGCCCAGCTAAATATTTTCTTCTCAGCCTTGGTGTGTCAGATGGTGTAGCATTTCTAGGAAGTTCATTGATATCTAGAGTCAGGGGACCCAAACATCTGCGGCCACAGGGTCATGTGTCTTCATCAGGGGTATGAAGACACGTGACCCTGTGTCGAACACGCATAGGGGAGGGGCCAGGACAGAGCACGGAGCCATTCACTTCGCTGTGATGCGATGCACATTTTACCCCCTCTGACAGATAATATTGGAGGCTACTGCTAGATTGGTGCACTTACGCACCCCGAATTTGTGAGTACCCCATTGTGGGGAGTTCTTTTACTTCAATAAATCTTTTTAAAACGATATCACACTATCTATTTTTTTCTTTTATTTTTACTTGTGGAGCTGCTGCTGAGACTGTGTACCTGGATACCATCACTGAGCCGTGGGATGGCTCCTAAGCGTGTTTAGACTTAGTATCACAGCTAGGTCACACGCTCTGAGGTGAAAGGCTGTCCCGGGGGGTCACTGGATGACCCTGGAGCATGGTTTTCTGAGCACTAAGCACTAAGAAAATTACAAGCATGTTGGATTTTCTCTATGGTCAATTTTTATGGACTCCTTGTATACATTTTCAACATTAATATATTAGATTCACTGATCACGTGTTATACTGTTTTTGGATTAGATATTTACACTTATGCCCTGTACACACGGTCGGACTTTGTTCGGACATTCCGACAACAAAATCCTTGGATTTTTTCCGACGGATGTTGGCTCAAACTTGTTTTGCCTACACACGGTCGCACAAAGTTGTCGGAATTTCCAATCGACAACCAAGCGGTCACGTACACCACGTACGACGAGACTAGAAAAGGCCGGTTCAGAACCAAGCGCGGCACCCTTTGGGCTCCTTTTGCTAATCTCGTGTTAGTAAAGGTTTGGTGAGAGACGATTCGCGCTTTTTCAGACTCATGGCTTTCAGATCGTTTTCTGACGTTCAGTTTGTGCTTGTGGGTTTGTATCTGCTCTTCAGTGCGTGCAGTCAGTTCGTATCAGAGTTTTCTGTGCGATCTTGTCCGCTCGTTGCTGTTTTTCCGGTCGCTCTTCACAGGCCTTGCTGTTCTTCAGTGCGTTCTGTTACTTCGTTCTGAGCAGCCGACCGTTTTCTAGCCATGTTTCGGATGCGTACTCCTCGTACAGTTCGTGCTGTGCGGGGGCTTGGTGTTGGGGTCCTGACCTTGACACAAGTCCAGTCCATGAACAGGGTGGGGAGGAGTTCATGGACCAAGAATTGGTTGCTTCAGCGTGACCAGTTCTGTCATATGCCTTTGCTCCGTGAGATCCGTGAGAATAATCTTGATGATTTCAGGAACTTTCTCAGGATGACGGACCCCGTATTTCACCGTTTGTTGGCTTCGCTGACCCCCTATATCAGCAGGCAGGATACCTGCATGAGGCAAGCCATCACTCCGGAGCAGAGGTTGGTCGCTACCTTGCGGTATTTGGCCACAGGGAGAAGTCTGCAGGACCTCAAGTTCTCGACAGGCATCTCCCCCCAGGCTCTTCTTTGTGGACATTTACTGCTTGTGTTTGTTTGAGCTGACCCTGACAGAAATGTGTGGAGTCCAGAAAATGTCGTGATTGTGTAACCTTATACAAAGCACTGTTGGCTGTTATTTACTAAATGCAAAGACACTTTTCACTACAAGTGCACTTGCAACTGCACTGAAACTGCACTTGTAGTGCAAAGAGGATTTGCCCTTAGGAAATTACCCCCATTTTCTCATAAAACAACAATTACATCACCCCAAAAGTGTTGTAGCGTTGAGACAATAATCCACACATTCTTGATGAACAATCTTTTTAATACCTGCACATCACATGTGCATTTACCAAAGGTTTTTCTGACAAACCAACATGTTTCTTGTATAACAATTTTTGTGGTGTCATTATCCAAAATCAAAATGTCCATTTTATAGAAAACAGGCCTGTGTAAAACCCACAAGAAAGACACAAATCTTGATCTTACAAAGTTCACATTTGGTAGAACTAGAAGGCAATATCAGACATGAGTATTTAGGAACTGTGTTTGATATTGCGTTCAGATGGGGGGAAATCACCCCTGGAAAAGCCAAATTTGGAAGATGCACACAAATTTCCCAATGTCAACATGTGCTACCTGCCATCACGGGGGATGAAGGGACGTGTTTTTGGGGAGAAAGCCCTTCCTCACCGCTACTTTATTATTGAGGAAGGGGTTGCACCCCCAAAACGCGTCCATTGATCTCCCGTGATGGCAGATAGCACATGTTGACACACTGTGTGCATCCTCCAAATTTGGCTTTGGGAAAAATCACAAAAACATTTCGCACATTGTAGCAGACAAAAGAAGAAAGTGATTTTGAGGGGCTTTAAACTCGCCCCAAAACATCAATGATGTTTTTATATTTTGGAATAACATCATTGATGTTTTGCTTGATGTTTTCCAATTGTAAATTACACCCCATGATCTCCCCGATCAGGATCTGGGCACTTTCGGATGTGAAAGGATCTTCCTCCACAACCTCACGATCACCTAAAAAGAGAGGAACCCAAAATAAATTATGTCTAAAAAAAATGCCGCCATCCATCTCTTATCGGAGCCTGTGGTCGCAGACACTCACCTGTTGTGGTGACTACTTCCACCACGTCTTCTTCCTCCTGCTCATCTTGTGTTGGTGGGATTTCCCCTTCTTTCAGAGGGGGGGGGGCTCTGGTCTCCTCGGATGAGGGGTGTCCTCCGAGTCTTTTCTCCCCTATGTAAAACAAAAATGGTATAATTAGCACACAGATATTTAATGTCAGAACTATAAAGATGAAACATTGCTTGGAAGTGGGGTACAATTGTCTATTTTAGCAGAGTTCCAAGATGTAGCTTTTTTAGTGTCCTTTGTCAACCTGCAATACTTTACCTGTTTTGTACAAGCTTCACAGATGGAGACCCCCCTATAGTATACACTGGAGCACCTGTGTGGCCCCCCTAATAAAAAGGGTGTTCTGGGGTCCCACACTAGTGCTCCAGTGTACAGATGTGAAAACAGCTGCTGAGTGTCCTCTCCTTACACACAATCTAGTTTGCATTTCATTCTAGTAACCAAGCCATCTACACAACTCAATTCTTTGAAGACAAGTATAGGGCGTCAAAATGGTGGCCAAATGCCTATGGGCTAAACAATGGTATTTTATAGTCCGAAAAAAAAAATGTGTGATCCGAACGAATAATGTGCCCATGAACATGAAAGTTGCCATTTTAAACTGTACAACAGTTCCTAAAAGCACATGGAGCAGCACGAACGTAATAAACACAAGAACAATAGGAACACAGCACAACTACTTACTTTTTTGCAGCACTCTCCGGATCTTTCTGTACTGCTCATGTTCTCGTAATTTCAGGTCCGACCACCGCTTCCTGAGCTGATCTTTCGATCGTTGTACCCCGAATTTCCGGTGCAGACTCCTGACCACTTTCGCCATGATCTTGGCCTTTCGGACATTGTGGTTGGGGTAAGGCCCATACTTTCCATCATAGTCGGCCTTCTTCAGGATGTCCACCATTTCCAACAGCTCCCCAAAGGACATATTTGAGTCCTTTAATCTCCTTCTGGATCGGGACGTTTCAGGCTCCGGCCTTTCCTCCTCCTCCTCCCCCTTGCTGTAATTAGCACGATCCTGCTGTCTATCCGCCATGTGCTCTTCCTCCACTGCGCCGAACAAAAAAGGGGTGGGGAATAGAATAGAACGAACGTCAGGGGCGGGCGGAGTTATACGCATGCGCAGTGTGTATAAATCGTAACGCACGCGTCTTACGTACGATCTGTGAGCGGAGGAAGGAGCATCGGAGACGCCGATCGTGCTAACGAAGGTAGGATCTAAACTTGGGCCTATACTGCTTCGAAATGGAAGCCTATATTGTAACAAGATTAGGGGAGTTTGGCCTTACATTAGGGTTTGTCTTGTGTTGTGTCTTGCAGAGAAAATGGATGGGTTCAACGACCACAATTTCCTGCCCCTGTTCATTGACAAGTACAGGGAGCTGCCCTGTCTGTGGCAAGTCAGACACCCCCACTATAATCACAAACAGAAGAGGCAGGCAGCGCTGGAGAAACTGCTGGAGTTGGTGAAGCCGGTGGTCCCCACAGCAACCATCTCCTATTTAAAAGCTAAAATTGGTGGCCTGAGGAGCACGTATCTTAGGGAGCGCAAGAAGGTCACAGATTCCCAGAGGTCCGGAGCTGCAGCAGATGACGTTTATGTCCCCAGGCTGTGGTACTATGAGAGACTGCGATTTCTGTCAGACCACACTGAAGTCAGGGAATCCCTCTCTACTCTTCCTTCCACGCTTCCTTCCACACCAGCTGAGGCTTCTGATGTCCAACCTGGGCCTTCCAGCCAGGAAGAAGTGGAGGAGCCGAGCTGGAGTCAGGTATAGCATTCTTCTACAGATTTCTGGGCAATAAATAAATGATGTTTACTAGATGTTATTATTGATCACTAATTGCTGCTTGAAAGTGTTTTACATATCAATAGACAGTAGTGGGCACCCAAAATTGGGACAAGAATGCAAAATGCTGAGCTCAGAAGGATAGTCTGTTATATTTGTTAACATTGAATTTGCAGCAGTCAGGAGGTGAAAATTGTGTGTGATTGATGAAAACAATACTAAAACTATGTCCCTTTTTCATACACAGGAAGACCTCAGCCAGGAGGAGGCTGTGGAATGTGGCAGTCAGGAGGAGGCGGGGATTAGTGGCAGCCAGGAGGAGGTGGGGCTAAGTGTCAGCCAAGAGAAGCCTGGGACAAGTCGCAGCCTGACTGAGTCTCAGGTTCCTCCCCTCCGCCTTCCATACAAAAGGGCCAGGAAGGCCACTCCCAGTCCTGTGCAGGATTCAGCATACAGGCTAATCCAGGAGGCTTCGGCGTCCCTCCGAGCCTTCCCCAGTCCTGAAGAGGCCTTTGCCTGCATGGCTGCCACCAAATTGCAGGGCATGCAGGAGGGCCAACGCAAGATCTCGGAGGACCTGATTTATAAAGTCCTTCGTAAGGGGGAGAGTGGGGAACTGACACCCAAGACGGATGTCATGGAGAGGGACGATCCTCCTCCTCCTCCTCCTCCTGCTGCCACAACTCCACCACCACAGCCAAAGCCTGTAAGGAAGCGTGGAAAGAAGACCAAAGAGTGATTGCCCTGGGTTCAGTCTGGTCTGACAGAAGATGCAGTCTCTCGTATGACCACAGCCTGGGGACATAGATGTCATCTGCTGCTTTCCAGATCTCTGGGACTTCTGGACCAGACTGCACTCCCTTATGATATGGACTCCTCAGGCCACCAATTTTGCTTTTAAATAATTGATGTCTGCCCTGGGGGTCCAAGGCTTCGCCCACTTCTGCAGTTTCTCCAGCGTTGCCTCCCTCTTTGTTTATAGTTGTGACCCCTTAATAAAATATTTTTAGGTAAATTCTACTCTCCTGTGTGTGTTTTCATCCAAAAAGGACAGTTTGTTGGTGAGTATTCAGGTACATTTCTAAAGTACAATGTGAAATTAACAAGGGACAACAACACCAAACAATCTCCTACAGATTAAATAGAACAACATATCAATGGTGTTGTGGGAACTTGTCACAAAAAACACACAAACATTTTCGGGAATACAAATCAAAATCACCAAAAGAAAAAGAGAAACACAAAAAAAGATTCTACATTAAAGTAAAAAAAAAATAATAAATAAATATGTTGTCAGATGTGAGAAATCAAAATATATTGAGGGAATCCCGATAAATAGTAACGAAAAAAGTTTGTGAGAAGTGTGTGTGAATATTATAAAGAAGAAGAGAGTGCGCTGTATTAAACCATTTTGAACATTGCAGCGTGACGAAAGTGCTTTATCCATTACGAACGCTAAGTTTACCAGAACGAGCTGTCCCGTGTCGGAATTTCTTCTGAGCATGCGTGGCACTTTGTGCGTCGGAACAGGCCACACACGGTCGGAATTGACGCGATCGGATTTTGTTGTCGGAAAATTTTATCTCCTGCTGTCCAACTTTGTGTGTCGGAAAATCCGATGGAAAATGTCCGATGGCGCCCACACACGGTCGGAATTTCCGACAACACGCTCCGATCGGACATTTTCCATCGGAAAATCCGACCGTGTGTACGGGGCATTATTGTGTGGCACTTGGCACTTTCTTTGCATTTTGCACATATCACATGTATTATGATATATAATTTGCACGTCGCACTTTTGTCTCATTTAAGTAGATGCATTCTGTGATTCACTATGTACATTGGCACCAGCTGAACATTTGATATTTTGCTCTGATGTCACTGTATTTAGCATACCATTTTACACGTTGAACTTTATAATCCATTGACTTATTCTTTGAATATTTATTGCTCTAATTGGATTATTTTTGCACTCAGGCTGGAAAGGCTACTTATATAGTATTTTCAGCAAATCATATACATATCATACATATATTTACACCTTAGCGCAGCGTATCTTTTATATATATAGTAACGCACGGTATATGAAACGTGTTCTACGCAGGCAGCTAGGTGTTCTCCATACTTGAGGCATTACATCATTGTGGCTCACAAGGTTTTTTCTTTATTTATTTCTTTGTTTATAATGTTTGGAGACTTCTGGTTTTGTGCATACTCCAACTAGAGTGACTTGCAGCTTAAATTGGACGTCTTCACTTCCTCCCCATAAGCATGGGGAGGGGCAGGGAAAGTGCTGTACGTGGTCAACGTACAAGCTCACTTTAAAGTAAATCCTACTAAATTTTAAACTATTAACCATAAACACATTGCTAAAGAGCAAAGACTGAAAGTTGCCCCCATTACCTTTATTAGTCAGCAATGCCTCTTCTATTCCCCTCTCTGATTTAGATTTACTTACTTCACTGGGCCCTGACTTTTCCTATATCGATTTCTAAGTTCCACCAACAGGTCTAGTGAGAGTATGTTTACTGTCATTGGGGCAGTCTCATTGGATGTTGGACCTGCTGAATTTTGATCCATGTATGGGCAGGCTGGTTGCACACAAGTTGATCTATCAGTTGACTTGTGTACAACCAGCCTGTTGGAAAATTTTCTCTTGCGTAAAAGCGCAAGTTTCACTTTTTTAACTTCAAAGCCAAACTCCGGTTATAAGAACTTTTCTTTAAATATTTCCCTCGATAACCACAATCCTCTCATTACACCAAACGCTTTTGATAACCAAGTTATTATACTATATAAGTTACAGAGACCTCATCACTGAGCTGTACTTAGCATGAGCAGGAGGCAGAGCTGTGGGAGGAACCAAGCAGGTTTTCCACTACAGTCCGCCTGCAGAAAACTACAGGAGGGGGCGGAGCCAAGACCAGTCACCCTGCACAAGGAGAGAGAGCAGCAGTGACTGGTCTTCATTACAGGACACTCCTGCTCAAAGGCAAAGTACAGGAATTGTTTCATGATGGAATATTGCACAGCCCTGGAGGAAATACACAAAGAAAACCAATATTCAAGAATAGACATGCCTCTTGTACTTTAGCAATATTTGCTTAGCCCGGAGTTTAGCTTTAAGATTTTGAACCTAACGAAGACTGCAAGATTGCTGGTTTGCTTGCCGTTGTTCTACAAGCCCAAAGTTTTGTACAATTACTGTGATCCAGGTTATAGTGTAATGATTTAAGACACATGAATGGATCCAGATGCGTGCTCTGGCCATGATATAATTTAGCCTGACGTGAAAGAGTCATCCATCTGTTTTTCGGCTGGTCAGAAGAAGGCTGTAATGGGACGTTACAGCTAAACCTTTACGTAGTTTTCCTATTTATTGCTGATTACATTAAAATTTGAGTAAAGCCTCTATCTCTCTCCAGCCCATTTCAGGCAGCAGATGTTAAAGTCAGCTCAGAGTCAAGTCTGCCTGGAAGCGCATTCGTCCTTCTGTGCTCGCTGCCCGCTAACGATGCACACGGCACGCGAGTCACATTTAGTAATGTGCTGCCGGATGCAATTATACTGGATTAGCAGAAATTAAAAAAGAAGCAAATTAAAACACTGAAACAAAAATTTAATAAATAACATAAACATAAAGGGCACAGAGAAATTAATCGCAATAAAAAAAATAAGGACAAACCTGGGGCAAACATTGCAATTAAAGGAAAAACAAAGACTTGTGCAATTCACAAAAGGGAGAAATGTGTGTAAACCAAACAGAAAATGACAGAAAATGACACACAATTCTGGCATTTGTCATGTGCAGCTGGCTGTCCTGCTCACTAGTTCCACATGCTTGCCGGTGTCCTCATTTTTAGAATGGCCATGTGAAACCAAGCTGAAAAACCTGCAGACCAAGTGCTTCATAGTATAGCCCCTTGTAGCTCTTAGAATTAATCTGGCTTTATTGCATAATATTAAATCACAATTAAACTTTCACTTTAAATCAGCTAAATACATTCTAGATGCATCAAAACAAAAAGTTGCAAAGTTTTACAGTTTGCTTTCTTTGGACATCAGACACAGACTAAATAGAAAAGCCTGTCCACTGTTAGCATGTTGCAGAAAAAATATCCTTGCTCTCTATGTGTAAGCAGTGGTCTCCCTGCAGAAGTCCAACACACCCTCTTGCTGAGTCAGAACTGTAGCTCTCCAATCAACATGGAGAATGAGGAGCCATAGAAGTAGCACCTGAGAACCCCCTTCTCTCTTCCTTCTCATGTGCCAAGGTATCCCAGACTGAGATCTACTGGCAGAGCTGTTTTTAGACATCATACTGCCCTAGCCACACCTAAATGTTGATGCCCCTTTGTGGAAGCTCCATCCCTTGTGATGATTTCCATACAGACCACCAAACAAGAGAAAGAAGAGATGGTTTCCTCCTAAACTATAGTAAGTCTGACTCCTCTAAACATCCCTATAGTTCAGGGGTCTCCAAGTTTTCTAAGCAAAGGTTAAGTTTACTGTTCTTCCGGCTTGGGAAAGGGGGAGGGTAGGGGCAGACTGTGGCCAATGGGAGTAGTCCATGCACCATTACTGGTTTTATTGGGAAGAATTGTGCCCTATTGTTGGTGTCAGTTGAAGGAATAGCGCCCATTATTGGTGTCAGTTGGAAGAGTAGTGCCCCATCATTGGTGTCAGTTGAAGGAATAGTGCCCCATTCTTGGTATCAGTGGGAGTAATAGTGTCCCATTCTTGGTATCAGTGGAAGGTATAGTACCCCATTGATGGTGTTAGTGGGAGGAATGATGGCCCATCATTGGTGTCACTTGGAGGAATAGTACCCCAAAGGCCGGATACAGGCAAGAAAATTGCAACATCTGGCCCCTGGGCCGCAATTTGGAGACCGCTCCTACAGTTCACTTGCTAATAGGTAGACATGTTCACAGCCAAAAAATTCATTCATTTTCATTTCAATTTTTTTTTTTTTCTCGTTTTTCAGGTCATTCGTTATGATCACAATTCGTAAATTCGTACATTCGTAAATTCGTACATTCGAAAATTCGTACATTCGTTCATTTGTACATTCGTGAATTCGTACATTCTTACATTCGTACATTCGTAAAATCGTACATTTGTTAATTAGAAAATTCGGAAATTTGTAAATTCGAAATTTGAAAATCCAAAAACCCGAAAATTCGAAAATCTGAAATAGTAACTAACTATTAAATTATAGGTATTGTAATTTTCTTTCAAATTTGACTGTCAGTGAACGTAACAAATACAAATTTATCTGAAGTTACGAATTATCCAAAACGAATGCTGCATCTAAACAGATAGAACGGAACAAATTAATAAGAAATAATAATAATAAAACGTTTTTATTATTATTATTGTTATTTATTATTATTAATTCATTACGTTCTATACGTTGGATACGGCATTCGTTATTTCGCATCATTAATAACTTTGGATAAATTTGTATGTGTTACGTTCACTAACAGCCAAACTTGAAAGGAATTTATAATACCTATAATTTAATAGTTACTAGTAATAGTTAAGTTATTATTAGTCAATTATTATTTCAGATTTCCGAATTTACAAATATACGAATTCACTAATTTACTAATGTGCGAATGTACGAATTTACGAATGTATGAATGTACATTCGTAAATTACGAATGTACGAATTTGCGAATGTATGAATTTACAAATGTACAAACTTTTCGAATTTACGAATATTCGGAAAAATTCGTTTAAACGGGTTTTCCTTAATTCGGATATTTCCGAATTAACGAATTTGTCGAAATTCGTTAAAAAACGAATTCGGAACAAAACGAATTGCACATGCCTACTAATAGGTGTCCAGAAAAATTAGTCAAAATAAGGAAGAAAAAAATAAGGTTTGTAACTGTCAATGCTTGGTGATGCCCCCTCTATCCCCATTGCCCCAGGCACTGACCCACATGTGTCATTGAGGTAAGCACAACCCTGACCACTGGTGTTGGGCATACAATATTTGTATTGTTTAGTTATCATAATTGTTGACAAGCTTATTAACAAGGTGGCCATTCCATAGAAAAGTTTAAAAACGGTCAACAACCACTAGTCCTGAAGAAGATAAACATCTTATGTATTAGAAATACTCACAAGTGCGCATCCCTCTACAAATTAGAAAAAACTCAGTGCTTCAGTGAAAATAATATACAACCATGATTAGTGAATTACTAATTAAATAATTCATAAACACATTGCTAATCTTCTTAACCACTTAACGACTGCCCACCGCAGATATACTGTGGCAGGGCGGCCACTCTGTGCCAGGTCACATACCTAGTAAGTGATCTGACACTTCCGGGTCTGGGGTGTGACTGCACGCCATCAGCGACACGCTCCTGCTGTGAACTAGGCAGATTGTCATTTTGTCAGAAGGGAAGGCATTGATCCTGTGTTTCTACAAAGCAGGAACACGGATCTTTGCCTTCCCCTTGTCAAAGCATCTCCCTCACAGTGAGTAAGCACAACCTAGGCACACACTTAACCCTTTGACTGCCCCTGATGTTAACCCCTTTCCAGCCATTAGTACAGTGACAGTGCATATGTTTAGCACTGACCACTATATTAGTGTCACTGGTCCCCAAAAAGTGTCAAAAGTGTCAGTTATGTGTCCTAATTGTCCGCAGTCCTGCTATAAGTCGCTGCTATAAGTCGCTAATCGTTGTCATACTAGTAAAAAATAAATAAATAAATAGAAATATCCCATAGTTTGTAGATGCTGTAACTTTTGCACAAACCAATCAATATATGCTTATTGGGATTTTTTTTTTACCAAAAACATGTAGCAGAATACACATTGGCCTAAACTGATGAAGAAATTTGATTTTTTTACATTTTTTTATTGGGTATTTTTTATAGCAGAAAGTAAAACATATTGTTTTTTTTTCAAAATTGTTGGTCTTTTTTTGTTTATAGTGCAAAAAATAAAAAACACAAAGGTGATCAAATACCACCAAAAGAAAGCTCTATTTGTGGGATTTTTTTTTATTTGGGTACAGTGTCGCAGGACGTATTGCAAAAAATGGCGTGGTCATTAAGGGGGTAAACCTTCTGGAGGTCTAGTGGTTGATTCATAAACATCATCCCGATGATATAAAAAGTCCCTAAATAAATAGCCCAATCTTAAAGTGAACATCCAGGTGATTTGTGAGTGCCTAGACAAACTATACTGCGTGAAGGCGCTCACAGATGTGCAATCCCCACATGGACTTCTCTTGCCAGAAATGTGTGATCTCAGATTATAGAGATCTAACTCGCTCCAAAAATTATAGCCACAAATTATTCTCCATAGGTTTAGCATGCTCTGAGCCTCTGTTCCCAGTAGATGCCTATTACACGTTGGGTTGAGCCACATCTGTGATGTCATCACGCACGAGTCTGTGGCGAGGGCCGCGATCATGTTTGTTGATTGTTTGTTACTGCTTTTTATAAACTTCTGACATGCAAGTACAATACCTTTTGAATAAATTATAGTTTTTAACACTACACTATGAAGTCTTTTTATCTTCCACCTATGGCCCTTTCCACACGGGGCAGGTCCGTTTTGACGGACTCCATTGGTCAGCGGGGATCGCTCTATTGATGCCCGCTGAGCAGGCGGATGAGACCTGTCAGAGTCCTGCTCTCCTCTATGGGGAAATTGGATGAAAACAGATCACCTGTCCATTTTCATCCTATCACATCCGATCCGCCAGATGGATGGAAAATAGGACCACCATCCATCTGGATTTGGCAGACCGGATCAGACAGCGGATGTCAGCAGACATGTCACCGCCGACATCCGCTGCTCTATAGGGGTGAATGGATGGTGGTCCGATTAGGTCCACCTGAAAAATGGACAGGCGGACCTGATCAGACAGCCCTTGTGAAGTGGGCCTATGTGCATGAGATTATTGGAGAGTCAGCATTCGTATGCTTCATTTAAATTCAGTCGATATATCCTGGGGTAACAACAGAGCCTGTATGAAGGGATCATTTATGAGTTGCTAAACTTATTGGGAATATTGGGTCTCCCTTTAGTCTTCTTACTCCCACCTTTTCATCTGTATATTCCCCAGGTTTTCCTGCACCACACTCCAGGCTCCCCCCCTGCAAAGAATGTATAATATATTTAGCCAACATGTTACTTATGCAGAATCCATTCCAGCTCCAGCACCTTGACCATCCTCCTCGGCTGTTGGCTGCCTGAAAAAAGCGCTGCCCTCTGCACTTTAAAAGCGCTGCCCCCTGTATTTTACACTGCGGGGCGGCCGCTGCACTGACACTATCTCCAACAGATATCACTCCACAAAAAACTCCAATTAATAGAGTGGGCAGCGCCGCGCCGGCCGGATCTACACTACAGAGGAGGAAGCCGGCCAAGCCAGCCATCGCATTGGGGGTGAGGGAGGGTCTGACAGTGACAGACTCAGACTTCTTCAGTACCAAAAAAAGTCAGCAGCGGCTGTAGACCCTGCAAGGACCGCTATCAGACACCTTGCCGATCCCCGGATTTCACTTCTGTGAGCATCTTCACGCAGTGTCCTTAAGACCCCTTTCACACTGGAGGCGTTTTTCAGGCTAAAAATAGTGCCTGTAAAGCGCCTGAAAAAAGCCTCAGCTGCATTCCCAGTGTGAAAACCAGAGTGCACACTGGGGCACTGCGTTGGCAGGGCATCACAAAAAGTCCTGCAAGCAGCTTCTTTGCAGCGCTGTAGGAGCGGTGAATACACCGTTCCTAAAGCGCCCCTGCCCATTGAAATCAATGGACAGCACCGCCGAACCGTCGGCAAACCGCCGCTGCAGTGGCGTTTTGCGGGCGGATTTAATCCTTTTTCGACCGCTAGCGGGGTAGCGGGGGTTAAGACCGCCCCGCTAGTGGACGAATAGCACCGCTAGAATGAAGGTAAAGCGGCACTAAAAATATCGCTGCTTTAACGCCGACTCCCCGCCACCGGCAGTGTGAAAGCACTCTTAGGCACTCACAATCACCTGGATATTCACTTTAAGATTGGACTATTTATTTTGGGGCTTTATATATCTTTGGGATAATGTTTATGAATGAGAAGATTAGCAATGTGTGTGTTTATGAATTATTTATTTATACACACTAATTAAATTATTACATGTGTTGTGAAGCATTAAGAGTATTTTTGCATTTTTAATTCACTAATCATGATTGTATATTATTCATTTTCACTGAAGCACTGAGTATTTATAATTAATGGAGGAGGGAAGCGCACTTGTGGGTTTTTCTAATTTGTGCATGAGTCTTGTTTTCAGGCTTACAAGGACGGCACTCTCTTTTCTGTTTTGTTTTTGTTTTTGTTTTGTTTTTTTGCTTTAATTGAGATAAGCGCGGGGTTCCACTTGGGATATACATCTTCTGTATTGTTCTCTTCCTTAATTCCAGCTCTTATTGTTTCTGGGTGGCAGTCTTGGATTGATTTCATATTCTGCTAACTGCAGAAGTTTAAAAAAAAAACAAAACTGCCCTTGCAGTGGGAGTAAAGCTGGGTATACACTAGTAGAATTTTGAAGGAAAATTTGTAATCCTTAGCACATTCGAATGTCATTCAAATGCAGTTTGAGATTTTGTTTGCTTTTAACATTTGTTTTTGAAATTAACCACTTCAGCCCCGGAAGGATTTACCCCCTTCCTGACCAGAGCACTTTTTACAATTTGGCACTGCGTCGCTTTAACTGCTAATTGCGCGGTCATGCAATGCTGTACCCAAATGAAATTTGCGTCCTTTTCTTCCCACAAATAGAGCTTTCTTTTGATGGTATTTGATCACCTCTTTTTTGCGCTATAAACGGAAAAAGACCGAAAATTTTGAAAAAAAATGATATTTTCTACTTTTTGTTATTAAAAAAATCCAATAAACTCAATTTTAGTCATACATTTAGGCCAAAATGTATTCAGCCACATGTCTTTGGTAAAAAAAAATGTACAAAAAGTTGTCACTAAATGATATATTGCTCACACAAGCCATGGGCATATGTGGAATTGCACCCAAAAATACATTTAGCTGCTTCTCCTGAGTACGGGGATACCACATGTGTGGGACTTTTTGGGAGCCTAGCCGCATACGGGGCCCCGAAAACCAATCACCGCCTTCAGGATTTCTAAAGGCGTACATTTTTGATTTCACTCCTCACTACCTATCACAGTTTTGAAGGCCATAAAATGCCCAGATGGCACAAAACCCCCCCAAATGACCCCATTTTGGAAAGTAGACACCCCAAGCTATTTGCTGAGAGGCATGTTGAGTCCGTGGAATATTTTATATTTTGACACAAGTTGCAGGAAAGTGACAAATTTTTTTTTTTTTTGCACAAAGTTGTCACTAAATGATATATTGCTCACACGGGCCATTGGCATATGTGGAATTACACCCCAAAATACATTTAGCTGCTTCTCCTGAGTACGGGGATACCACATGTGTGGGTCTTTTTGGGAGCCTAGCCGCGTACGGGGCCCCAAAAACCAATCACCGCCATCAGGATTTCTAAGGGTGTAAATTTTTGATTTCACTCTTCACTGCCTATCACAGTTTCGGAGGCCATGGAATGCCCAGGTGGCACAACCCCCCCCCCCCCCAAATGACCCCATTTTGGAAAGTAGACACCCCAAGCTATTTGCTGAGAGGCATGGTGAGTATTTTGCAGCTCTCATTTGTTTTTGAAAATGAAGAAAGACAAGAAAAAAAATTTCTTTTTACTTTTTTCAATTTTCAAAACTTTGTGACAAAAAGTGAGGTCTGCAAAATACTCACTATACCTCTCAGCAAATAGCTTGGGGTGTCTACTTTACAAAATAGGGTAATTTGGGGGGGTTTTGTGCCACCTGGGCATTCCACGGCCTCCGAAACTGTGATAGGCAGTGAAGAGTGAAATCAAAAATTTACGCCCTTAGAAAGCATGAAGGCGGTGCTTGGTTTTCGAGGTCCCGTACGCGGCTAGGCTCCCAAAAAGTATCACACATGTGATTATCCCCGTACTCAGGAGAAGCAACAGAATGTATTTTGGGGTGTAATGTCACATATTCCCATGGCATGTTTGAGCAATATATCATTTAGTGACAACTTTGTGCAAAAAAAAAAAAAAATTGTCTCTTTCCCGCAAAGTGTGTCACAATATAAAATATTCCATGAACTCGACATGCCTCTCAGCAAATAGCATGGGGTGTCTACTTTCCAAAATGGGGTCATTTGGGGGGGGGTTGAACTGTCCTGGCATTTTATGCACAACATTTAGAAGCTTATGTCACACATCACCCACTCTTCTAACCACTTGAAGACAAAGACCTTCTGACACTTTTCGTTTACATGTAAAAATTATTTTTTTTTGCAAGAAAATTACTTTGAACCCCCAAACATTATATATTTTTTTAAAGCAAATGCCCTACAGATTAAAATGGTGGGTGTTTCATTTTTTTTTTTTCACACAGTATTTGCGCAGCGATTTTTCAAACGCATTTTGGGGGGAAAAAACACACTTTTTTACATTTTAATGCACTAAAACACACTATATTGCCCAAATGTTTGATGAAATAAAAAAGATGATCTTAGGCCGAGTACATGGATACCAAACATGACATGCTTTAAAATTGCACACAAACGTGCAGTGGCAACAAAATAAATAAATTTTTAAAAGCCTTTACAGGTTACCACTTTAGATTTACAGTGGAGGTCTACTGCTAAAATTACTGCCCTCGATATGACCTTCGTGGTGATACCTCACATGCATGGTGCAATTGCTGTTTACATTTGACGCCAGACCGACGCTTGCGTTCGCCTTAGCGCGAGAGCAGGGGGGGACAGGGGTGCTTTTTTTTTTTTTTTTTTCTTTATTATTTTTTTGCTTTTTTATCTTATTTTTAAACTGTTCCTTTCATTTTTTTTTTAATCATTTTTATTGTTATCTCAGGGAATGTAAATATCCCCTATGCTAGCAATAGATAGTGACAGGTACTCTTTTTTGAAAAAAAATTGGGGTCTATTAGACCCTAGATCTCTCCTCTGCCCTCAAAGCATCTGACCACACCAAGATCGGTGTGATAAAATGCTTTCCCAATTTCCCAATGGCGCTGTTTACATCCGGCGAAATCTAAGTCATGAAATGCTCGTAGCTTCCGGTTTCTTAGGCCATAGAGATGTTTGGAGCCACTCTGGTCTCTGATCAGCTCTATGGTCAGCTGGCTGAATCACCGGCTGCATTCTCAGGTTCCCTGTTGAGACAGGAGAGCCAGAGAAAAACACAGAAGACGGTGGGGGGGGGGCATTCCCTCCCACTGCTTGTAAAAGCAGTCTAGAGGCTAATTAGCCGCTAGGATTGCTTTTACATGAAAGCCGACCGCTGGCTGAAAAGAATGATACCAAGATGATACCTAAACCTGCAGGCATCATTCTGGTATAACCACTCAAAGTCGTGAATTGCGTACCTGAAGACAAAATGATGGTTAACAATAAAGCACAGTAAACAGTAAAGTATAAAAAATTGCATACCTGAAAAGCAAACATGATAAAACATAATAACAATAAAACATTGCAGAATAGAATACAGTAAAAAAGAGCAGAACAATAGAGAGAGAATAGAGAGAGAGAGAACAATAAAACGACAACTATTTTTTTTTATTTTATATATTTTTTTGTTTTTTTTTTTAAAACTTTTTTTTGTAACTAACTTTTATAACTGTAACCGGTTCTAGGTTCGGGTCTCTCAAAATGCGATGGCATCTTGGGAGACCCTGTGAAAGTGTGCCTAGTCTGTGCAATGCTGTACCCTACGCTAATACTCAACTAGTGAATGGTAGCGTTTAAAACATTCACCAATGCAAAGACCAGGATTGTCAGGACAGGAGGGACAATAATAGCGGGTGTCACGCCTATATCCGCGCTTGCTGCAGACACAACATCTTTTTTGGGGGGGTTCGTTGGGTAGGGGTACTCGGGAGGACATGAAGAAAATAACTCTCATGCAGCCGACTGCATTTGGTTGGGGATGTGAATGGGGGAAGTACGGGCGCTGCAGAAGTGGTGGGTTCCCAATTAGGATTGGCGAATGCAGCAGGAAGGGCATTATGGGTGGCAGCGGGACACTACTTGCCACCTCACCAGCTTGAACTGCACTTATGGGACTCGCCACGTCACCAAGTGTTACTGCAGTGCTGGTTTGACTACGACCGGGGTGTACTAGGCCGCTGGTGCTTGCCAGTTCACCAAAACGCTACCAAAAAAACTGTTAGCGATCGCAGGGATCAGGCCTGACTCTGCGAACGCTGCAGTTAGGTTTTTAGTGTTTTGTAAGTGACAGTGATCGATCGATACTGCACTTGGGTGGGCTGGGCTGGGCCGGGCGGAGGGGCAAAATGCAGGTGCTAGCAGGTATCTGGGCTGATCCCGCTAACACTGCGTTTTTGGGAACCCTAAACTGCTGGGGACGCTAGTATAGATCTGATTGGATCAGATATTGATCCGTTCAGATACTATACCACTAAGGGAGGCGAATGGTGCGTGCGTGGGTGTTATTGCTACTGGCGCTAACTTGACGCTGTCTGGAGCGACGCATATCACCGCCGGGCGATAAGGGGGCTAAACCTTTATTCAGTAATAAACGGTGGGTGCCCTGACACTATAAAAAATAAACTAACTAACCAGCGTCACCCGTAACGGTTATACGGTGATCAGTGGTGAAAGAGTTAACTAGGAGGCAATCAAGGGGTTAAAACATTTATTAGGTAGTATATGGGGGTCCCTGTCGCTGACGGCAAACCTAAATATTTACCTCCCTAACTAGCGTCACCAGTGACACTAATACATGGCTGGGAGCGATCGGGAGGGGGGGCCACGAATGGATGGCCTCCCCCTCACCTCCGATCGCCGGGGGACAAATGCCGACCGCCTCGGGCACCGGGAGGGGGTCCGATCGGACCCCCCGCCCGCGGGAGGCAGATCACGTAGAGGTATGTGATTCTGCCTGCCCGTGCCATTCTGCCGACGTACATCGTCGTGAGGCGGTCGGCAAGTGGTTAATGGACTGCACCAACTGAAAGCGCCATATATTGTTAGAAATTCGCACATTTTCCATCCTGCTCCTTTGAATTTTCTTGTCACTGCGTTTGAAAACAAACGTCGATTTGACCCTACTGTTCTTACGACAAAAAATACTTCTAGTGTATACAAATCTTGAAGCGTTTGTTACCCCAACACTTTATGTTCCTGATATGTGTCTGCTGTACCATGTGCTTGTATGAGAAAGTATCCTGTTCTCTGTATTGCTTCCTTTGTGTGAAATCCCTGCAAGTCCCTTTGCTTTCCTATTAAAAACTGACCACACCATGCAAGAGAACACAGCGTGGTCAGTTCTCTAGCTATGCTGACACGCCCCCGCTGCACAGCCATTCACTGGGAAGTGTATTGCTGTTTCTCCTCCCCCCCAGCTCTTATGCAGCTGAGAACAGGGGGGAATGTGATCGTTTATCGTTTTATAAAAAAGGGAAAAAGGTATTTATAATGTTTATTTTTATCTCTATACAAAAATGTTTTGCCTTTCATTTCTATTTTAGACTGAATGGGTTGTTTACAAGGTGATTGTTTACAGTCACCTTATGGTAAGTATTACACCTTATTCCTCATCCCCTAGAGTTGACGAGCATTTAAAGGAGTTGTAAAGTCTCCAGGTTTTTCACCTTAATGCATTCTATGCATTAAGGTGAAAAACCTTCTGTGCTGCAGCAGCCCCCCTGAGCCCCCCTTTTTCTTACCTGTACTCGATCGTTCCAGCGATGAGAAAGAGCCCAGCAGCTTCAGCTGTCTCGGGTCCTCATTGGATAGATTGATAGCAACAGGAGTCATTGGCTTCCACTGCTGTCAATCAAATCCAGTGACACTGGAGCCGGAGGCAGCACTGTAAATGGACAAAGCAGCAGGACTCAGGAGCTTGCCTGTATGAGTGCCCCCATGGAAAGCGGGTCTCCGTGGGGTCACTCAAGAAGAGGAGGAGCCAGGAGCGCCCAGAAAAGGAGGATCGGGGTAACTCTTTGCAAAACCCTTGTTTGTTATTTAAAAAAAAAAAAGGGCCTTTACAATCACTTTAAGCTCTGCAGTGTGGGAAGGGAGCACTACAAGTGTAATTTTTTTTTTTTTTTGCAATTCCCAGAGTTGGCAATTATGGATGGCATTGTCCTCCTAAGAGCAGTATGAGCAGTGTTAATGAGCGCATTTATAGACGTTCCGTCAGTGTGATGTAAATGAACGGGCTGTTGATCTCGGTGTCACAGATGACACTTTGATGAAGTACATTAGGTCCGAGGTGAGAGCCACATCGCACAGGATTCTGCTGGCTGCATATTGATCAGGAAAGCCGCTCTGTTATTGACAGCTTGATTTGTATTTTGTATCAAGAATCATCCTCATTACATGTCGTCTTCTGAGAGTTCTGCTCACTTTGTCTTATTTATTGAATTCTTCTGGTAACGAAGCACAAACCTGCTAATTAATGGGAAAATGCTTTCCATTCTGTATTATGTATTGTGATACACTGGAGCAATTTTCAGACACTTTTAAGATCAACTTGTATTTCTCAGAGAAGTCAACCTAGTGAGAAGCTTGATAGTAGGGTAAAATAGCTGTAAAGTAGGTGGGGCTAATTTAAATAAGGGGTGTGGCTACACTGAATAAAGAGACTCACTTCATTATATAAACGCTCCAACACTTACACAAAGGGATTGATTTACTGAAACTGGAGTGTGCAAAACTGGTGCAGCTCTGCATAGAAACCAATCAGCTTTCAGTTTTAAAGTGTAACTCCACATCTGGGTGATCTATGTACATTGAAAGTATTTTATCAAACTTTGTTGCAGATTCCTACCTTTTGTTATTCTGAGGAAATCACGGTTTGTTTCTCTGTGCCCCTGTGCTGAGTGATCCTAATGGGAGTGGTTTCATAATTCTCAATCAGCTGCTTCACCTGCAGGGCTCTAATGAGGGAAATTGCTGGGTCTGCATCCCTTTAGACATGATTTTCTATTGGGAGTATCTCATCAAAAATGAAATTTTTGGTGCAAGGGGTGCCAAAAATCTGACTTGTATCTTAGTGCAGACTTCTGAGAAAATCATCACACAAGCATGAAATTATGTTTCTTGGGGTCGTTCTGTAAACATTCTGTATACAGAACACCTCCAGGCAGCCATATTGCATTGCATTCTACAGAAAATGACAGAGCTGCAGATTGAAAAGGAAAGGTAATTTTTAATAACATCGAATTACAATATGACTTGTGTCGCAATTGTATATGCTATAATTTTTTTTTGTATTATTTGCTTTTTTTTCCCCTTTAATTGAACAAGCTGACGTTAGAAGCTGATTGGCTACCATGAACAGCTGCATCAGATTTTGCACTCTCCAGTTTTAGTAAATCAACCCCGAAGATTTCCCCATACAGACAATTATTTAATACCAACATCTCTGAAGTGCAGGGCTAACCAAATCCTTTCATTTACAGAATAAATGTTCAGGACTCTACCTTTGCCAACAGCTTCATAGAGACACTACCACAGCAAAACCACATCTGCAAAAACACAATCAGTACCGTAGTTACACTGCTAGAAACTAATCTACATGATGACATTTTTGCAGTGACACCGTCAGAAACACATCTGCAAGATACAATCCATTCCATAGTGACACCACCAGAAACATGTCTACAAAGAATCATTTAGTTCCCAGGCCCAGTGACATTGCCAGAAACACATCTTCAAAGATACAATCCATTCTGTAGTTACACCACTAGAAACAAGTCTGCAGAGAATAAATCATTTCTGCGGGGACACAGAGATACAATCAATACACACACCCTAAATCATTGACGTCAGCAAGGAAGATGAGCCCCAAATCAGTGGTGTCAGTCCAAAATCAATGGTGTGGAGGAAAAAAATGGGTCCCTAATCACTGGTGTCAGTGGGACAATAAATGAGCCCAAAATCATTATGGTACATAGAAAAGAGAGAGCTCCTAATCATAGATGTCAGTGCGGAAAAGGAGCCCCTAATCATTGGTGTTAGTGGGGTAAAGGAGCTACTAATCATTGGTGTTAGTGGGGTAAAGGAGCTACTAATCATTGGTGTTAGTGGGGAAAATAATCCCCTAAATCACTGGTGTCAGGAAGAAAAATGAACTCCTAATCAATGGTTTCAGTGGGGAAAATGAGCCCAAATCATGGGTATCAGTAGGAAAAATCATCCCTAATCAGGTAAAAAAATAAGCCCCAGTCATTAATATCAGGAAGAAAAATGAGCCCCAATCATTGATGTCAGTAGGATAAAAAGGATGCAAAATAAGCCCTAATCAATGTTGTCAGTGTGGAAAATGAGCCCCAAATTATTAGTGTTAGTGGGGAAAATGTACTCCAAATCATAAATGCCAGTAACATAAATCCAATTCTGGGGTGTCAATGGGAAAAACAAGTTCTAATCAGTGCGTAAAACACACACTAAATCAGTGGTGTCAGTGGGATAAAATAAGCCCCAATCATTGATGTCAGTGGGGAAAATTGACCCCCATCTGGTATTAGTGGGATAAAATAAGCCCCAATGATTGGTGACTGTGGGATAAAATAAGCCCCAATGATTGGTGACTGTGGGATAAAATGAGCCCCAATGATTGGTGACAATGGGATAAAATGAGCCCCAATGATTGGTGTCAATGGAGAAAGTGAGCCCTAAATAACTGGTGTCATTTCAATACTCTACTGTCTATTGACCTCCAAAACCTCGCAAGATTTACATGCAGCCTCGGCACCCTAAAATAAAATCACATAGGTGTACCTTTTTACAGCAACATAACATAGCTGGATTACATTCCTGCTTTTGTGATTGGCTCCCTGGTTTTCACACACACATATGTGATCTGATCATGTGACTACAGCAGGCAGACCCCCTTAGCACCCAGGAACCTAGAACTAGAATGTCTCTATTTGCAGGACAGATTCAGGTTAAAATCTGCAATGATGCTTACTAACAACCTTTCAATGTATATATAACAGATCTATAGAGTTAAAAAAAAAAATAATCTGAAAGAATGTGAAAAGTGCATACATACACATGGAGTATGGAGCATACATACATACCATACATACAGTCACTCCAGGGTATGGAGGAGCATGTGACCTCTTCCCATGATGCAGTGCCCAGGTCTAGCGGCCAATCACTAGGCCTGAACACTGTCTCATGACAGAGGGGGTCATCGCACCTGTAAGCTCCATCGCCATCCAACACTGGCATTTTGCGGTTAGCATACACAAAGAAAAGATCAGGCAGTGGATCAATATATATGGGGTCAGGGTCTTTAAAGAGTCCCTGTCCAGTGCCAGCCAAAGACATGGTGCTGCCTGGGACCAAGAATGAAATGCTGCCCCCCCAAAAAATAAAAAAATCACGCCCACCAAAAGGCCCCCTCATTCATTATTTTATATCATGAAAACTAAAATTAAATTTATCAGAAAAGCAAATTTACATGCAATAGCACCTTGTCCATATGCAAAATTACATGACATACCATACCGCTTTACCATCGTTTTAGCGGCACTTTTCGGCTGCTAGCGGGGCGCTTTTAACCCCCGCTAGCGGCCGATGAAGGGGTTAATAGACGCTCAAAAAAGTCCTGTCAGCCGCATCTTTGAGGCGCTGTAGGAGCGGTGAATACACCGCTCCTAAGCCCCCCTGCCCATTGAAATCAATGGGCAGCGCCTCCGAACCACCGGCAAAGTGCCGCTGCAGCGGCGCTTTACCGGTGGTTTTAACCCTTCCTCGGTCACTAGCGGGGGTTAAGAGCACCCCGCTAGCGGCCAAAAATCGCTGCAAAAATGACGGTAAAGCACCACAACGCCTCAGTGTGAAAGTAGCCTTACCTTACTGACAATATGATCTATTAATTAACTCACCTTGTTTTTTGGATAGGTAGAGTCGGAGGTTCCCCAGGCTCAGCTCACACTCTGTCACAGCCGGGCACAGCCGCACAGGCAGCTCTTCTCAGCCCTTCCTTCCCTCACGGTGGTGATGGAAGAGGTGGGCGGAGCAATTGATTGGCGCGGAGGCTGAGCGCTGTAAATGCTGGGGCGGCCGCGGCCTCTGACGTCACTGGTTGCTAGGTGCCGGGCGGCAGGCGATTCTAACAACCAGTGCAGGAGACAGCGCACAGTGATCAGCACAGCCAACCAGCATCCGCTCTGCTTGGAGTCCTGAGAGTCTTGCTGACTGATGACCCGGGATTCCTGGCGGTAACTTCTTGCCGGCCTGGCTGCCGCGGCCGCCCCTGTTAAATGCCGCCTGGAGCCATGGTCCTATTGGGTCCCATGGTAGGGCCGGCCCTGACCCTGTCTGTGTCACTTTGCCATGTACAGTATGTATAAGCTGACAGTGTCTCAATTTTGTATCTAAAGCCAAACAATTTTTTTTCAGTTTCGATGGAGTAGGGAAGAGTTAGAACACCTGTCAGGTTTTTATTGATGTCTAAGTCCCTGCTACAGAGATTCATCTTTTTAATTTCCCTGCAGAGTATTGTCACTGGGACTGAAAGAGAGTAAAAAGCCAACATTTTAAAGTTGAACTCCAACCTTCCCTTCAGTCTTGCAGTTGTACTTGCTCCTCTTTTGCTTACTCTGATTTCACTGCACACTGTGAGCTTCTCACAATGTTCATTGGAAGCTGCAGCAAATCAGATAGAGCCCATCTCATTTCCTGGCTGGAGGACATCCAGCATCATCCAGCACTTTCCTCCCTGGTTCGCCCCTTTCATTATTATATTTCTGTTGTTTAACTCATGGATTACATGGATTACATACAGGCATTACTTGGGGTAGTCTGCGTACCAATGTAACCTGCCTGGGATTGTCCACTCCTCCAGACTGACATCTACCCATCTGAACATTTTGATATTTGCATAACTACTCCCAAGAGCTAGCCCACTGTTTGGATCAGCATCAGCTTTTGAGAGGAGTGCCGTTATGTTCATTATTCTATGTATAACACCCTACTGGCTCCTCCCACTAGCTGTGATCTGCCTGCATTGCATAGCAAAGCACAGAGGCCCAGTGATGTTTAATATAAGGTATGTAATGAAAACAGAAATACATTATTAGCATGCTGATGAGGTGCAAAAGGGAAAACCAGGGAAGGCAAAATATAAACTTCAGCTTTAAACCTTCCCTACTCTATCCAAAATAAAATAAATGATTTTGGCTTTGAATGCACTTTAAACTATAACAAGGATTACTGGTTATAATGATTTATAAGGACTCTACATAGGTAATGAATCTAGTTCAACCAATTAAAAAAAAAAAAAAGTTGTACAATACCATATACACAATCAGTGACGGCTGGTGGTCACTTATTTTGGGGGGGAGGCAAACAGTGCACCCACAGCCACCCCCCAGGGTCCAGTCAGTGGGGTCCGGAGCATTTACCCCATCTATGGCAGGCATCACGGGCAACGAGCATCAAGGGCGGCGGGTATCATGGGTGGCGGGCATCACAGGCAGCTTCCCCTTGCCCTGCTCGGCGGCTTCGTCTCCTCCCACCTCCTCGGTGGCCAATCGGAACACTTCTCCTTTCAGACAATCGGGAAACGGGCCTCATACCCGCTTCCTGATTGGCAGAGAAGAGATTCAGTGTAAAAATAGCGGATATTCATTCGCTATTGTCACACAACTGGATGGGCTTGGTTCGCAGAGCCCTGCGCCCCGAGCCCACCCTGTTTTGAAGCCTTTTAGAGCCTCTGGCTTTAATCATGTGTTTCAGCCCCCCATTGGAATTCAAGCATCTGGCGTCAGAAGGGCTGCCCCTGTACACAATCCTATACGCATAGTTTATCCAGAGGAAGGTGAAACCCCAGCAAAGCATGATCCAATTTGCTCCAGCAAGGGAAAAAAAACTCCTTCCTGATCTCCGAAGAGGCAATCGGATATTCCCTGGATCAACTTTACCTATAAATTTTAGTACTCAGTTATATTTATGTACATTTAGGAAAATAATCTCTCAGCATAAAATAGTGATCTGACTGAAAATATCAATCAACATCATTATTTCAAACAGCTGTGTTATAGCTTAGTGAATTCAGAGTATTCCCTGCAGCGCTGGTGAAGGCATTCAGTGCACTAAACATTGGCTGAGCAGTCATGCAGGATGTGACAGGGCCGGTAAATGAGGTAAAGCTTCAGTTTGCAAATAATACCCAATCACATGCAAGGAAAATGAAAAAAAAAATGCATTTTTGCTTGCACATGATTGGATGATGGAAGTTAACAGAGCTTCCCCTTATTTACTAAGCTCTGGAGCAACTGCTCTTGCAAAGTGTTTTTCTGCACTGGATGAAACAATTGCTTTCGATGTGCCCCATTTGAACTGCAGCCCACAGGTAGGCACTGCATGTCATCACACAGCAGCACAACGCACCACACTGCTGTGCCGTGCCATGAAAAGAAATTCACTTTGTGCACTTCAAATAAACTTAACAAAAAAAGAAATGAAACTATAAGGGGATTTACTGAAACTGGAGCACGCAGAATCTGGTGCAGCTCTACATAGAAACCAAACAGCTTCTATAGTAGGTTTTATTATCAAAGCTTAATTGAACAAGCTGCAGCTGAATTGGCAGCTGCGACCGTGTCCGAAACATATTATTTGGATACCTGAATCTGAAATGATACAAACCTTGTGCAGTGTGTGTGTACTGCAGCGCTCAGACTGGGAAAGGGAGAACCAAAATAAGGAGCCAGTCAGTTGTGCTGCAGTACTCATGTGCTAACAAGAGATAAGCTGATAGAAGAAGAGAGCAAACAGAAGATAATCTAATCAGTCTGCAGGTCTCCTGTTCTGCCAGAGAGGGCTGTGCGGCAGACAGTGTACACCTCAGACCAAGTAAGAAAAATTAGCTGCACACCAACATCTGTCCAACAGGTTTATTGAAAGACTGCCACCAGGACTAAAAAAAATGGACCAAAGGGTGATGACGTTTTGTACATACATTGTTCTTCTTCAAAACCCAAAGGAAGAATGACCTACCAAACCTCTAAGTAGAGGAGACTCCCATCCCACATAGGTGTAGGGTGATGTGATCAGCTCCCCCCTTATCACACCTGTGTGGGGTGGGATTGTCCTCTACTTAGAGGTTTGGTAGGTCAGTCTTTTTTTGGATTTTGAAGAAGCACAATGTATGTGTGAAACGTTGTCACCCCTTTGTCTGCTGTTTCAGTTCTGGTGGCAGTTTTTCAATAAACCTGTTGGACGGAAGTTGATGTGCAGCTAATTTTTCTCACTTGGTCTACATGTTCCCGGTTGTAAGCCGTGGCTAGCACCAAGCACTTTATTTTTGGTGGATTATTGTACTCACCTGGAGCAGCGATCTGTCTCATTTCTCCAGTGTACATCTCAGGACTAACAAAACTCGTTTGGTAGGTAAGATAGGCCGTAGATGTAAATTTTATTTCCTGCAGCCACGGGTTGCAGGAAAGAAAATTGATCGATTTCCGGAATCCCTCTCGCAGTGCTATCGTGTCCTGCCGGCGGGGGAGCCGTCCCTGCTGGCAGAACGCAGTGATTACTGCTAGCAGCTATAGCCGCCGGCAGTAATTACATGAAAACAATCTGACAGGCTGGTTGTACTGAAGTCGCTTGATAATTATGGAGAGACTTGAAGTCGCTCGATAAGTCGACTTCAATACAACCAGCTTGCCCTTAGATGGATCGAACCTAGGCCAGTCCCTGCTGAACCGACCGAGATTCAAACCACCTATGGCCAGCTTGAAAGCGCTCTCATATAGAGTGTACTTCATCTTTGTATTTAGCTGATTCCCTTAAATTCAGCTTAAAAAAGGCACTGAATGAAGCCACCACATCTAAGGACTAGTAAGCTGCAATAGATTACATTTTTGTTCTCGGGTTTAGATACACTTTAAGCATTTCCTCCCAGACAAGCCATGTCTTTCCTTTTTTTCGCTGTGTGGTTTGTATATCAGTAGCGATGTATATTTCCATTTGCCTATTGCCCGCCGCGTCCTGTTTCCTTGTTTTGATCTTGGTGAAATATGTAAAACGCCTTTTGCCTTTGTATATAGGGCACAGCCGCACGGCTTTATCAGCGAGGAGGCAGAGCCGTCTGGCTGAGTTTTACGCTTTAAATTGTGAATGAACGGCAAGATGGAAAAGCAGTGTCGTCTGTGAACACTCTGTGAATGAAGCTGAATTATTAATGAAAAAATAATCATTATATAACAGAGAGCGTTCACCTTGAGAGCGGGACGGTAATTACGAGAAGCGCAGAGGAGCAGCTGGGTAAATTCAAACAAATAATATTACCACAAATCAACCGGAGAGAAAGGATACGGCAACAATATACAGCTCTCCTGGACCCGGAACACCATGTATCATTCTTATCCGCCGAGAACCAATTGGCTCGTCAGCTGTGTGCGATTCAATAGGAGCCGAGGAAGAAATAATTTCAAATATCTCTGAAAGCACAAATGGAAATTTCACAGCTGCTACATTCTATAATATAAAACGTATTTTCAGTTTATGTTATTAGCGGGAAATACACAGCTGTTTTCAAAAATATAATTGCTTCTTCCTATCCTTCAAATTCCTAAAAGGCTCCCCCCCAGTGGATCTCCTTTTGCCAATTAAAGAATTCTCATTCTAACGCTGAACTGCAGCTAAAAAACAAATTAAAATAAGTAGCCCAGTAATAATAAATATAAAAAAAAAAGAAGCTTTTGCAGCAATACGCCCTTACAATCCATTGCTGTCCCTCCCCTTGCAGGACTTTTATACTGAACCCCAGTCATGTTTTTATTACAGTCTCTTCTGGGGAGATTATGTGCAGAGATCGTGGCGAGATCGGTACACATCTCAGTGATGCGCCCGATCGAGGTGGGGCAGCGGCACACTGAGGCGCTTGCTGGGGCCTCCTCTATTTATCAGATTATTTACAGCAGGGGTGCCCAACCTTTTAAGAAGTGAAGGCCATTTTAGCAACTTAGTAACCGGTCGCCGGCCACAATGAGCGGAGCGGACAGATGACACGTCTGTGTCCACTCTGCATATGCAGAGCAGACAGGGACACAGCCCACTCTACTCGATGGGCCCTCTGATCCGATCTGCCCAGACAGAAGGGAATGGACCCCCTCTGTTTTTTTAAGTGGATCGGATTGGAGAAAGGGGGGTGTAAAAGGACACGAGTCTGTTTACATCTGCTGCTCTATAGAGGCGAATGGAGGGTACGATTGGGTCCACCTGAAAAACAGACAGGCGGGCCCAATCAAACCAATTGTGTGAAAGGGGCCTAAGGCTGCTTTCACGCTGATGCACTGCAGTACCTGCACCTCAACTGACCTCAATCTTCACTTCTCCATTTAGGATTCCTGCAGGTATCGCTGGCTGCTGCTGTCCCCCAGGCAGGCATGGCTGGTGGCTGCAGCTGGTTGTCCTCCAGGGCTGGTATTGCTGGTGGATCCTGCTGGCTGGTACTCTTGGTGGGTATTGCTTCCGGGTACTGCTGGCTGGTAATGCAGGTGAGTACTGCTGGTGGGTAATGCTGGCTGGTACTGCTGGTGGGTACTGCTGGTGGGTATTGCTGGCTGGTACTGCTGGTGGGTACTGCTGGTGGGTACTGTTAGTGGGCACTGCTGGTGGATACTGCTTGTGGGTACTGCTGGTGGGTACTGTTTCTGGGTACTGTTGCTGGGTGCTGCTAGTGGGTACTGCTGTTGGGCACTGTTGCTGGGTACTGCTAGTGGGTACTGCTGGTGGGTACTGTTGCTTAGTACTGCTGGTGGGTACTGTTGCTGGGTACTGCTGGTGGGTACTGTTGTTCGCTACTGCTGGTGGGTAATGTTGCTGGGTAGTGCTGGCTGGTACTGCTGGAGGGTACTGTTGCTGGGTACTGTTGGTGGGTACTGTTGATGAGTACTGCTGGTGGGTACTAATAGATAAAAAGTAGTTCTGGACAGCCGCACTCCGAATATGCCTTTTATTCAAAAACTACAAACAAAAATACATGCCACAGCAGAACAAAAGAGCTAACGCGTCACACACTATATATAGTGCTTAATCATAGCTATGATAGAGAATAATATGATATGAATGGTGTCAATGACCTGCTCCTTGGCTGTTATTTAAACTAGAGGTCATTGTTACTAGGTAGGCTGATGAAGGAGGCGTGGCCTTGCCTCCGATACACGTTCCTATTGGGCGAGCACTACAGCGGGCTGCACCAGGCTTTGACAGCTCTCTACCGCTCCATCACCGAATGAACCAGCTGGCGTCTCCCTGACTTTTCGGCAGGAGCAGAGACACACGCTGCACCTGCCGCTGGTGCCACAGGTCCCCTCGTGCTGACACTGTCATACTGATGAGCCTTTTTTATCTTACCAAATGTGTGTGAATAAAACATTACTGCACCAGAGGTGGTTTGGAGCGTCTCTCTCCCCTTCCCCCTGCATTTTGTCTCCATGAGCGTAAACATCCCTAGCTCATATTTTCGTTTAGTTTTCGTTCATTAACGAAAAGAGATTTGATTTTTGTCATCGTTTCTGTCAGTGGACAAAAATGTGGTGTACTTTTAGTTTTGTTTTCGTCACTGTAAAATTGCTGCTGATGAAAACATTGACGAAAATGTTGGCCGTGGACCTCACAGACTTATTAGGTGCCAAGAAATCAGAAATTAGAGCATTACATAACCATAATAATACCATTCATGGAACAGTGCTCCCCTCCAAACTTAAAGAGGAACTGCAGTCTGCTCACATAATTTATAAAAAAACACCATTGCCATTCTGAAGCTTCCCTCCAACAACTTTTCATATTATTTTATATATCCTGTGATTCGTTACTTGCCAAATATGCTGCAGAAATCTCCCTCCACTAAGTCTGGCTGCATTCATTTTAACTGTGGGCAGCTGAAGCTGCTTTCTGTTCACTTCCTGGATTTACACAGACACACAGAGGCACCCCTCCAGCTCTGCAGCCCTACAGCTCTCATTGGCCCTCTTATGACTCATCCCCCCCTCCCTTCCTGGCAAACTCTCTCAAGAGTGAGAGAGAGAGAGAGAGAGAGAGAGAGAACTGTGCATGATGTCATAAGCCTAGGCTTTTTACTAGACAAGAAACAGGAAGTGGGCTGTATAAGGTATTTACTGGCAGAAATAAAAATGTTTTGCTATCCAAAGTTAAAACAGCAAGGGCAAAAGATTTAATAGATAGAAGTTGAAAAAATGACTGAAGGTCCGCTTTAAATGTAGGCACCTGGTGTTGTTTCCTGTGCCCCCCCCGGGGAGTAGCATGTACCAGCAGTAGGTGCACTGTAAATATGTTTTTCTCTAATACAAATATATTGCAGTGCTAATGAACTGAACCTTGTATGTGATGTATACATTATACCAACCATATGATATTACATCATGCATCAGTTCCAAAAAGTTTTAGATCCAGGAGAGGGCTAAGAGGCTCCAACAGTGATCCTTTCTCCTCCACATAAAGCGGAAGACCTGAGAAGGACAGGCATGAATACTTCCACAATCCCATTTAAACCCTCCAGCCTTGAAGATTTCACTTCAATCGAGCGAGAAGATTTGTTCATGCTTTCAAAGTTAACAAAGGAAAAATAATGTTCTGCAGTTTTAGGATTTAGTGAAAACAAAGTCTTTCTACAAGCAAGTTGAATAGCACTGTAGAAATGAGTAGTGTCTATCTATCTATCTACAGTATCTCACAAAAGTGAGTACACCCCTCACATTTTTGTAAATATTTTATTATATCTTTTTTATGTGACGACCCTGAAGAAATTACACTTTGCTACAATGTAAAGTAGTGAGTGTACAGCTTGTAGAACAGTGTAATTTTGCTGTCCCCTCAAAATAACTCAACACACAGCTATTAATTTCTAAACCGCTGGCAACAAAAGTGAGTGTAAATGTCCAAATTGGGCCCAATTAGCCATTTTCCCTCCTCGGTGTCAAGTGACTCATTAGTGTTACAAGGTCTCAGGTGTGAATAGAGAGCAGGTGTGTTAAATTTGTTAAATTTGGTGTTATCGCTCTCACTCTCTCATACTGGTCACTGGAAGTTTAACATGGCACCTCATGGCAAAGAACTCTCTGCAGATCTGAAAAAAAGAATTGTTGCTCTACATGAAAATGGCCTAGGCTATAAGAAGATTGCCAAGACCCTGAAACCGAGCTGCAGCATGGTGGCCAAGACCATACAGTGGATTAACAGGACAGGTTCCACTCGGAACAGGCCTCGCCATGGTCGACCAAAGAAGTTGCGTGCATGTGCTCAGCATCATATCCAGAGGTTGTTCTTGGGAAATAGACGTATGAGTGCTGCCAGCATTGCTGCAGAGGATGAAGGGGTGGGGGGTCAGCCTGTCAGTGCTCAGACCATACGCCGCACACTGCATCAAATTAGGTCTGCATGGCTGTCATCCCAGGAGGAAGCTTCTTCTAAAGATGATGCACAAGAAAACCCGCAAACAGCTTGCTGAAGACAAGCAGACTAAGGACATGGATTACTGGAACCATGTCCTGTGGTCTGATGAGACCAAAATAAACTTATTTGGTTCAGATGGTGTCAAGCGTGTGTGGCGGCAACCAGGTGAGAAGTACAAAGACAAGTGTGTCTTGCCTACAGGTAACCATGGTGGTGAGAGCATCATGGTCTGGAGCTGCATGAGTGCTGCCGGCACTGAAGAGCTACAGTTCATTGAGGGAACCGTGAATGCCAACATGTACTGTGACATACTGAAGCAGAACATGATCCTCTCCATTCGGAGACTGGGTCAGAGGGGGGCAGGGTCACCGGGTGGCCCCGCCCCCTGTTATTTAAGAACCGTCAGAAGAGGAGACGCCGTCACACAGCGGGAGCCTCCCTCCATGCCAGCATGGATGCGGAGCGGCCCGGAGAAGAAAATGAAGAAGAGAAGAAGAGAAGAAGATGAAGATGAAGAGAAGAGCGGGAGCCTCCCCCATGCCATGGGTGCGGAGCGGCCCAAGGAGAAGAAGATATAAGACGCCGCGGAGGAGATGCTTTACGAGAACGCCGGAGGAAGAACCAGAAGAGCCAGAAGAACCAGAAGAAGAAGAAGAAGATGAAGGAAGATAGAAGAAAGAAGAAAGAATAAGCATTTAAATAAAGGAATTGTCAAAAACTATCTCTTGTCATTTTTAACATTCTTGACAGTTTTTTAGTGAAATGGTAGGGGTACTTTTGTACCCCCCTACCATTTCACACAGGGGGGGCCGGGATCTGGGGGTCCCCTTGTTAAAGGGGGCTTCCGGATTCCGATAAGCCCCGCCCGCAGACCCCCACAACCACCGGCCAGGGTTGTGGGGATGAGGCCCTTGTCCTCATCAACATGGGGACAAGGTGTTTTGGGGGGCTACCCCAAAGCACCCTCCCAATGTTGAGGGCATGTGGCCTGGTACGGTTCAGGAGGGAGGGGGCGCTCTCTCGTCTCCCCCTCTTTTCTTGCGGCCTGCCAGTTTGCGTGCTCGGATAAGGGTCTGGTATGGATTTTTGGGGGGACCCCACGCCGTTTTTTTTTTAAATTTTGGCATGGGGTTCCCCTTAAAATCCATACCAGACCTGAAGGGTCTGGTATGGAATTTAGGGAGACCCCCACGTCATTTTTTTTTATTTTGGCCGGGGTTCCCCTTAATATCCATACCAGACCTGAAGGGCCTGGTATGGAATTTAGGGGGACCCCCACGTCATTTTTTTTTTAAATTTTGGTTTGGGGTTCCCCTGTGGGGAATTTCCATGCTGTTTTTATCAATGAACTTCTATGTGTATTGTCGGACCGGCAATGCAATAGCCGCGAGTAGTTT